>NC_035445.2:62656376-63325550 GCF_002127325.2 Helianthus annuus
CCCTTCATGATGATACTTACATTCTTGACATTTAGGCAGGGTGCCTTGGTATCCTTTGGTCGTAGTATCATTTGCCGCTGCAAAGGTACTTGCCTCCTTAGGTGGGTTAGGGTCACGTTTCTTGTTGGAACCCTTGTTGTTACGAGTTGCTTGATTCAGGTTTGCATGTTTCCTTTTCTTGTCCCCAGACGACTCAGCATTCGTTTCAGACTTTTCTGTTGGGTTCAGAGATAGCTTCTTCATACGAACACAATCTTCAGTAAGGCTGACAGCCAGAGTTACAACCTCAGTGATTGTTTGGGGTTTGGCGGAAGTTACCATGCCGCGAAACTCGGGGGCCAGTCCCCAAATGTAGCATTCAACGCGTTTAAATTCGGGAGTCACCATGTAAGGAAGCACTCTAGACAGATCGTGGAACCTTCGAGTATACCCATTAATGTCAGCACCTTCCATGGTCAAATGCCAAAACTCAGTCTCCAAGCTTTGGAGTTCAGCACGAGAGCAATACTTCTCTATCATTTTCTCTTTCAGTTCATCCCAAGTCATGCCCTATGCGGCATCATCCCCAAGAGTTTGGACTTGCAAGTTCCACCAGGTCAGAGCTTCATCGACAAACAACCCAGTAGGAAAGGTGACTTGTTGATCCGCGGTACACTTGCTCATGCGGATAGTAGCTTCAGTCTTCTCCGTCCAGCGTACAAACGCTACTGCACCTCCTGTGTCGTCGTAGTTCATTGGTTTGCAGTTGAGGAACTGTTTGAAGGTGCAACCTTGAGCTGCGTTTCCTCCAGACGAATCTCCATGTCCATTACGTCTAGCATTGCTTGGTCCTCCACTTTGTTCAGTACGGTTCGCCTCGTACTGGGCGATGGCTGCGGAGATCCTTTCTTCTAGCAGGGCGTTTAGCTCTTCAGCAATCTTTGGCAGTGGGGGAGGAGGAGGTTGATCTCGAGCGTTCACAGCTCTTCTTGGTGCCATGTTCTGGAAGAACACAACACAATAGGGTTGGACATTTGTTTGATATCGTCATACGTGACAGTTGTAGTATATATATACACAGGCATATACCACATAAGTAACATCAAACAATCCATGCAATGCATAAATCAATTCATACATCAACAAGCCTGTATAACTAGGTAACCACCTTACTTCACATTGGCGGTTCTTGTCTTTATACCGTAAGTCATTACTCCAAAGAGTGTACGTTTGACCTTTTTCTTGCACTGAGGGAATCTATACGTGACAAGACTTGCTGTGGTTTGTGTGCACTGAATTCCATAATTATGTATGCATCCATAATTACGTAACTCCTTGCACCATCCGCACAGTTCGTTTCATCCTCGTATTTCTTCCTTCAGATAGGTCACTGTTTTCAGGAAAAGTCACATATACTTGTGACATTCTACTTCTAGTATATGAATATATCAATTATCACACATAATTGCAAGTAGTTCTTAATCACAGCCAAGTGCTACCCTATTGCACTCTAAGTCTCGTAGTGTGTTTTCTTGACTCTTGTAAACAGTTTCAGGTAGTGGATGTCGCGGGAAGTTTTATGCAATGAAAACTTTTTGAAAAATTGTTTTCGTGATAGGATCCTAGAGATTGTATACTAGACTCGAGAAGGAATCCTGGTTCACTACAATCGCAGCTCTGATACCAATCTGTCACACCCCTTTCTGCGGCGGAAGCAAGAGGTGTGATCATGAAAGGTTCTCATTGCATACGTAAGGTAAACATACTACATGCTTGTAAAAATAACTTCAAATACCAAACATTTTATAATTTGAAAACATAAGTTAGCGTTTACATTGCGAGATAGCATAAAACATTGTCTTAAAAGTTTAAAACTTTATTTAAAGATAAACATAAGCGACATCCACAAGCACGAGTAAAGCCGCGCGCACATCCACTTCTAGTTACCTGAAATACATGTGAGTTTTGGAAAAACGTCAACATAATGTTGGTGTGAATTCATGCAGTTCTTGTATTGAACGTTTGTATACCTTGTATGAAAACATGGTATGTATCTTGTGAAAGTCAAGTATTCATGTATATATCAAGTATTTATGTATGTATCAAGTTGTTAATGGGTTGCAAGGCCATTAACATGTGACACAACATAGGAAGCAACCAAACCTTAGGCATTTTCTAGTTGGCATATTATGAGACACAAAAGCACTACTTGGTACTCGTTCTCACCAAGAGTGTGGCTGCCCGACACCCGTTAGATCTAACCTTTTGTTCTGCGGTCTAGGTATATTGCTGATTAATGGTGCTTATGGTACCCTATTCGTGACACGATTTCTCGTATCATGTATCATTTCTCGTATCATCATACCATTTGTAACCATTGTAACATTTGTAACATTTGTAACATGTATTTCACCCTCGAAGTTATAAAACTGAAAACAGTTAAAAGAAAAGGGGGAGCATGAACTCACAACTTTGTGTTCCTTGCGTCGTAAACTTCACCGGATTTGCTTAATTAACGTCGTGACCTATACGTGTTTTCTTAACGTTAGTCACTAGACTTGTATAGCACAAGTACAAGTCACTATCTTTTGTATGTGTTTTCCCGTGTTAAAAATAATTTATATTTTTAACTAAGTGTCTTACTTATATTATTTTCTCAACAATAAATATAAGTTTCTTAAATTTTGCACCCGAGTTATGTATCTTGTATGTTGTATGTGTATTTTTGTGTTTTCACTTCTCAAGGGCATTTAGTGTATTTTCAAGTCCTAATACACTATCACGTATAATACATACTACATACACTTAGCACAAAATTTGGTGATCGACAAATATATATATTTTCTCCAAAAATATACATACTTAATATTAATTTTAGTCTTGAAGAAATCATCATTTCTTTACTTGGAGTTTACACAAAAATTAGGGAAACCTTGGTAAATATTTTTAGGGAATAAGTTTCACAACACTTATATTTTCTAAGTGTCAAAATTTATAAAATTTTGGCAGAGTTTCCCCTAAAAATGGAGGTTTCCCATGTTTTCTAAACATGTGTTTATTTTCTTTTAAAAATCATCATTAATCAATTTAAACAATAATCATCAACCACATACACTAATTTCTCTATTTCATGAACTTGATATATTCCGAAAACACGTAGTAACTTGGTAAAGCTTTTAGTGGACTTAGTTACCTTCCGAAGCGTATTTATTTCTTTAAAAATCATTTTCTTGGAAGTAGTTAGTGTTTACAACTTGTAGACAATTTTTACAAAAATTACCCTTTTGAACTCTTCTTGTAAATAAAAGGTTTTTACACTTATATCATGTCTAAAAATACTATAAGTGTATGTAAGAATCATGATTTTCCAAAACCGCTTCTCTAACTTGGTTTATTTACAAACCTCTTTTATAAATCTTGGATCTACATGATCACCAACTTATTTTGTTCACTTATTTTTCGAGAAATCATTTTTATTCAAGTTCGTGATTAACTAGAAGGTGGTTATTTTATGTAACACATAACCACTTTCTAATCTTGTCAAATCACATTTCTAAATATTATTTAACAAGATTCATTTGGTGTTTAACATTACACAATCAAGAATCATCATAAAGTTAACAACATAATCATAACAACACCCTACTAGTAACATTTCATCTTCTTGTAGCTTTTATGTTCAAGTCTCTTGTTTAACCCCTTTTAGTGTTCTTGTTCTTTAGTGTTTCTTAACATAATCATCATACTACAACTTTTGATCATAAAAATAAGATGAACAAGGTGTAACAAGGACTTACTACTAGCACAAGGCTAGGGTAGGATCTAGTGATGAAGATGATGAGAAAAAGATGAAGAACAAGCAAGAAACAAAGCTCCTTTGAAGCTCCACAAGATGCAAGCTCCTATAACCCTTCTTCTACACTTGAATGAGACTTGAAAATGGAAGTTTATGGTGGTGGAATGGTGGTGATGGTGGCGGTTTGGGGTGAGCCGAATGAGAGGGAGAGAGTGTGAAGTGAGAGTGAAACTTGTAAGGTATGGTATGTGATCTAGAGACTTTACTTATAATGATCCTCCATCATAATTTGTTTAGATATGCAAGCAAAGATCCAATATAAAAATGGGATTAAATCTAGGTGAAGATCATGATGTATGGAAGTGGTGATTTGTGGGTCCATGGGGACCGATTTCGGTTTTAGGGGGGGGGGGGTTGGATGTAAAATTGTGTCTAAATTGTAAAAGGTAGTTAAATTTCAAGTAATAAACTTATACTTCTTAGTTAGTTGCTTTTTATTAGGTGTTATGGTAAACGGGGATCATGACTAGCCAAAAATAATAAAACGATGTATTTGGCAAAAATTTAGTGTCCCGAGTAATGTCCGGTTGTTCGGTTGGAAACCGTTCCGTTAAAGCGTTTAATTATTCCACAAAGTGTCCTTTTGTAACCCTTTTAATTCCCAACACTTAGGGAAATATTCTGGACAATAAAACGTAAATTCTGCATGATATTTATATGTTTAAAAGCTGGTTATAGCTTAATTTAATAAAATTCTGCACTTAAAGTGTGTTTCGGGTGCTTTTTAGTGCGTATTTTAGCTTTCGTAATGTCTATATATTAACCCTTGTATGTACTCTCGGGTTTTAATGTATTCTTGTCATTGGACCTACATCTAGGCTCCAATTTTTATTGTCTGACTGCTTTCTGCAGAGTCGTTGGCATATTGTGTTTTACCGGTGAGTTTACTAGTATTTTTGACGCAACGCTCTAGTTAATGCATAAGTAATATTTTGTAGTAATAAACGTGCATGAATTCACTTGTATAGTATGTAATCAGTCAATGTTGACGTTTAAGCACATAATTGCAGTTATTAAATAATAATTAAGTGTACAGAAATTACCGCTTTGGTGCCAGTTATCACACCTTATATGTTCCTGAGGTAACTCGGAACCTTGTATCAGGACCAAAGTTAGACATGGACGGTTTTATTGTTTCCCATGGTCATCGCAAACTCTCTATCCTCTATGATTCTGTTCTTCATGGTACTGGTATTCTGGATGGTGGTCTCTATAGATTAGAACTGGATGATAATTTTTCCAAGTCTTTTTTGTCATATAACATTAATGAATCAGTCACAAAGATGAAAGAGAAATGAGACTTAGAGACTTCATCCATGTTGTGGCATCAGCGTTTAGGCCACATCTCAAAAGAACGATTAAATCATCTTGTAAAGGATGAAGTCTTGCCTCCTCTCGATTTCTCTGATTTTGGAACATGTGTCAAATTTCTTAAAGGTAAAATGACATTAGTGAATAAGAAAGGTGCCACTAGGAGCTCTAATTTATTAGAACTCATTCATACTGATATTAGTGGTCCTTACCAAATCGCTGGCATAACAGGACATACTTCATTTATCACTTTTATTGATGATTATTCTCGTTATATGTACTTGTATCTTATTAAGGAGAAGTCTGAATCTCTTACAACTTTTAAGGATTATAAGGCTAAAGTTGAAAAGCAATTGGATCGTTAGATTAAAGTTGTGAGATCAGATAGAGGCGGTGAATATTATGGAAGACATACTGATGTGGGTCAAGTTCCTGGTCCATTTTATGAGTTTTGTAAGGGCCAGGGGATTGTGAACCAATACACCATGCCTGGTACACCTCAGCAGAACGGAGTCGCTGAACGAAGAAACCGTACCCTTATGAACATGGTGTGCAGTATGTTAGCCAAAACAAATTTAACATTATTCCTCTGGACTGAAGCGTTAAAAGCAGCTATTCATATACTCAATAGAGTTCCTTCTAAGTCTGTCCCTAAAACTCCTTATGAACTTTGGACAGGAAGGAAACCGAGTCTTAAATATATGAAAGTATGGGGCTGCATTGCTGAAGCAAAACTTTACAATCCTTTCCTAAGGAAACGTGACCCTAAAACAGTTACCTGTTTGTTTATCGGGTATCCTGATAATTCAAAGGGTTATCGTTTCTATTGTCCTTCCCATGTCACCCGTATTGTTGAAACCAAGCGTGTTGCGTTCCTCTAGGATTTTAAGGTCAGTGGGAGCAGTATCAACCCTTACGAAGAATTGCAAGAAGAACAAGACGCGGGGGAGGGGGGGAGAGACTCGTCGCTTACCATTACTCCGATTACTCCTCTTGTACCCAATGCAACTACTGTACCTGAAGATACTGCACCAACTCCAAATTCACCTCTACAATCAGAACCTATTATACCTCATGACGAAGGCACATCAAACGCTCATAACCAAGACAACACTGAACCCAATAATCCACTCAGGAGGTCATCTAGGCAAAGAAGGCCTACTAACTGGGATGATTATGTTACCTACCTGACTGAAATGGATCCAGGAAAGCTAAATGATCCTATCTCTTACAATGAAGCCATAAGCAGTGATCAGTCTTCTGAATGGAATAAAGCAATGATTGATGAGCTTGAATCCATGAAGAAAAATGACGTTTGGGATTTGGTAGAATTACCCAACGGTGTCAAACCAGTAGGATGTAAATGGGTGTTCAAAACAAAACTGGATCTGAATGGTAAAGTTGAACGCTACAAAGTAAGATTGGTTGCAAAGGGCTACACTCAGAAAGAGGGAATTGATTATCAAGAGACGTTTTCACCTGTCTCTCGTAAAGATTCATTAAGGATCGTCATGGCCCTAGTAGCTCATTTTGATATGGAGCTGCATCAGATGGACGTTAAAACCGCTTTCCTTAACGGAGACTTGGACGAAGATGTTTACATGAAACAACCTGAAGGCTTTAAACCTGAAGGTCAGGAGCATCTTGTCTGTAAGTTGAAGAAATCCATTTACGGGTTAAAACAAGCATCACGTCAGTGGTACCTTAAGTTTGATGAAGTCATTAAGAAACAAGGTTTTATGAAGAATCAAGTGGATCAATGCACCTACCTCAAGATGAGTGGGAGCAACTTTACTATACTTGTCCTTTACATAGATGATATCCTATTGGGAAGTAATAGTTTAGACACATTGCATGAGTCGAAGCGGTTACTCTCGCATAACTTCGACATGAAGGATCTTGGAGATGCTTCTTACGTCATTGGCATCGAAATTCATCGAGATAGACACAAAGGGATCTTAGGATTGTCTCAAAAGGCTTACATAGATCGTGTCCTTACACGTTACAACATGCAACAGTGCAAACCCTCCGTCGCTCCAGTAGTTAAGGGATATGTTTTCGGTTCATTACAGTGTCCGACAACAGAGGTGGAGAAGGTGCAAATGAGCCAGATACCTTATGCGTCAGTAGTCGGGAGCTTGATGTATGCTCAAGTCTGTACTCGCCCAGATATCGCTTATATTGCTAGAATGCTAGGCCGATATCAGACTAATCTTGGCCTAGATCACTGGAAAGCAGTTAAGAAGGTACTTCGATATCTGCAAGGGACGAAAGACTATAAACTGACTTATAAAAGAAGTGATAATTTAGAAGTGGTGGGCTATTCTGATTCTGACTTTGCCAAATGCAAAGATGACAAGAAATCCACTTCGGGCTATATCTTTATGTTAGCAGGCGGCCCAATCTCTTGGAAGAGTCATAAACAACAGTTAACCACAACTTCCACAATGATGGCAGAGTACATTGCTGTTTACAACGCAACCTGTCATGAAATGTTGCTTAGAAATCTGATCACTGGACTCAAAATTGTTAATTCCATTTCTAGACCATTGAAGCTTTACTGTGATAATTCAGCTGCCGTTAATTTCTCGAACTTTCGATTGGAGCTGGTTTATATCTCGATACAAAATATCTGTTCGTACGTGAACGAGTTGAGGAAAATGTATTGAGTATATTAGTACTAAAGATATGCTTGCGGATCCGATGACTAAAGGTCTCCCTCTTAAGGTTTACGAAGAACATGTTCGGAATATGGGATTTAGTAAAGACCTTATTTAAGCTTATTGTACTAGCTTATGTTTTATGATTAATGAAATTTCCTCAGTTTGATTTTGTATGTCTCTTAGAATATGTTCAACCGGTATAATGGCATACAGAAAAATAAAGTTACAAATCAAACAAAGGGCTTATGCGTATTTTGATCATGATGATTAGGTTTTAAATTAAGGCTATAGTATGACTGATGGGGGTCCTGAGTCGCATAATGATTCAACGGCTGTATTTCTCTGCTATAGTACTTGTTTAAGGCTAAAATGAGTGTTAACTCCTGATCAGGCTTATCTAATACTCATAGTAAATGATTACTCGGCTAAGTGGGAGAATGTAAGATTAAATATATTATGTTTAATATTTAATCTAGTAGCCATTATAATCATTTACATAATATAGATCAAAATATATAATAACCTATTAATTAATTAGTTGGTAATTGTTGATGGACCATATTACCCTTATTAACTAATTAGGTTTCCTCCTGGGTGCTTATATAAGGAGACTAATGTAGAGGTTAAATGGTTACACAGTTACACAATTAGACATACCCTATAATCATAACATCATCATCATCGACCTCCCTCTCCATAACCGATTCCCTTGTCGGTTTTCATTGTCACCATCATCAGTCAGCACCCTAAGGAGGAACCAGATCACCTTGACAAAGATGTCGAACTCCATGTCGTCTTCCCTCACTGGATTCTCCTCTGCACTGTCTGCGGTGACATGTATGTTTTCATGTTTTCCCTCATATTTAAACAGAACTGAATCAACAGACCCGGGCCGCCGCGTGATGGCCATACATCCACCCGTGATAACACGTTATACACCACCGGCACTATCAAACTTCCACGCATAGACTTGGTGACGCATAGTTGTTATCACACGTTGAATTTCGAATTTATGACTGCTGATGATGACCGTTGTTTGAGGAATATGACCTTTTGGAGGATGATGCTATATATGTACACACAATCCTTAAAGTTTTAACCTACAAAAATACCAAAAAAAATACAATCATTTAAACACAAAAAAAATACAATGTTTCAAACTACAAAAACAATTCAATCTTTCAACCCAAAATGGAAGGTTCAAAGTAAACGAGCTTCGGGTTCGAAGAAAAAACCCGTCATCGGGTTGCTTCTGTTTATTTTTCTAAAACAGAAAACTGTTTTTTTTTATTTTTAAAACAGAAAATGTTATTTTTTTATCTTGTTTTATAAAATAGTTTTTTTGGTATTTTTTGTAGACCCGAAATTTACAAAATGGATCGAGCGAGGCGACTATCATAAAAAACGTCCTAGAAGAGTATTGCCGGACATACAAGCATAAAACTTTTCCACACTTGGCGGCATGGGAGGTTGCGAGACCTCACCTGAAGTGGGTACAGGTGGCCTCGGTCGACATGGATGGGCTGACGGCTCTAAGGAAAAGAGGAGGTCTCAAAAAAATTAAAAACTTCCGAGTCCGGGAACTACACTACTTCCGAGTCTGGCAACATGCCCGAAATGAATTTGAACGACCAACCCGATGACAAACCCGATCAAGATGACACACCTACAAGGCCGCACCGCAAAAAAGTGGTGATTCGTCAAGTAGAGGAAAGGAAGCGATGGCGGAGTCTATCACCGAATTCAAAGCGGCTAAATCGGTGGAAATGGCCGAATCCAAAGAAAGAAGAAAAAAACTTGCGGTTTCAAAACTTAAACGTGACGAGGCGTATATTAGACACTTGATTCAAAACGGAAAAAAAAATAGTGATTTAAACATCTTGTTACAACCGCACAACACACTTGACGAACCGTTTAAGTCGATCGTACTTCAACGCAAACGCGAGATATGTGAAAAGTGAGGTTGGGAGATGCTGTAGATTTTTTAGGTTTTTTTAATTTGTAATGTTTAGTTTTTTTAGTTTGTAATTTGGGATTAATTTAATGTAATTTTTATTTAAATGAAATTTTTATTCTTAATTTATAATCTAAAAAATAAAAAATAAAAAATAAAAAACTATCACTAGTGATGGGCAATCACAGTAAAATCATCACTGGTGATGAAATCAAGCTCAATGACATGACGGACAATGATTGGATGTTGTGAGTGATGGAAAACCATCATCAGTGGAGCGCCCCTACCCCTTAGTAACCTCTTAAAACATGCCATGATAACCACAGTTTATGTTGTGTTAATTGTTAAATCGATAGTGATAAACTGGAACATCGAACATACCATGAACTGCGTATCTTCAAACTTGAACCTAAGTTTGGTTGCTATGTCCTCTATGGTGGAGAAACTTGTAACTTATTGAAATCCTTATCTAAAAGTACTTAATTTAAAATCATTTTAAGATTAGGTTCAAAGATTAAACATAATTTAAACAAGAGTAAACTGCAATTTTACCCCCTGTGGTATGGGGTGATTAGCACCCTTACCTCCCCTAACCAAATAATTGCAATTTTACCCCCAACGTTTGCTGTTATGTCACAATCTTACCCCAGGCCTCAAATTTGTTGACTGATCTGTTGACTTGGTGGTGAAATGACTATTTTACCCTTTTATATTACCCCCAAACATTCCTGTTATGTTGCATAATTACCCCACAGGTAAATTACTAAAATGCCATTTCTTATTACCCCCTATACTCTGAGTTTAGAAGCAATGTTACCCCCTGCAACTTTCAAATCACCATGGAAACCAGTATCAAGCTTTCAAAAGAAAAGAAATTTCAAGTTCCCCAACAAACCTAATGTGAAAGAAAGAATCAAAGTGCTAAAACGAGTGAGCGACACACCAATCTATACTGGAATATTGAATAGCATATTCAGAGCAACTGCTGTCCCAATTACTGTACATTACAAGTAACAAATTTAGTATTAAAATAATAACTAGATCATATGCTTACAAGAATAGCATTAACTGCGTTTAGAAACTTTATTTGGCATAACATGTGATGTTTCTACATAAAAGGCTCAAAAGGCATATCACATGAAACATTCGATGAATTCTGAGTTACTAGAATGATGAAATAATAGAAAAGGCTATAATAATACCTTTAGGAATGTCACATGCAACTATGGATATCTCAGCAAGAATCCATAAATGAAATTGGTCACCTTCTCATACTCGTTTTTGCAAGAATCCATAAATGAAATTGGTCACCTTCTCATACTCGTTTTTGCAGTGCTCAGCTAAATGTTTTCCTAGAGTATTATATACAGGGAAATCAAGTCGAGATATATGTATACCTTCCGAAGCGGCGATAGGTTAAAAAAATAAATATATATTCAATACCTGTAACAACTCTTAGGTTTGCTGCCAAAGATTGGATCACAAGTGCAACAACTGTAACAGAATTCATTTTTTCATATTCCGATTATTCAAATATGCATGACCAGGTGTACACTATGCATAATCAGTTGTACGTTTTCATGATTCTGACGAACCTGCAACTTCCGGTGATACACCACCACCGGCGCCACACTCATTTTCCGGTCACTTGAAAACAAGACTTGATTTTGCCGGAGAAGAAGATCGCCGAAGATGAAGATTGCCGGATAAGAAGATCGTCGGAGATGAAGATCGCCGGAGATATGGAGGAGCGGTGTGGGAAGGTGGGGGGGGGGTAAGAGTGCTAGGAATCTAAATGTATAGGGGGTTGTAATGTGTAAGATACAAAAGTATAGTGGAAATGACCTATTTACCCTTTGACCCTCCCATGGTTTTGTTGACTGGTCAACAAATTTGAGGCCGGGGGTAAGGTTGCGACATAACAACAAACGTTGGGGGGTAAAATTGCAATTATTTCGTTAGGGGGGGGGGGTAAGGGTGCCAATCACCCCAAACCCCAGGGGGTAAAATTGCAGTTTACTCTTTAAACAATTTTCATAGTTAAATGCCATTTTAATCCATGTGGTCTAGGTCATTTTGCTAGTTTAGTCCAAATGTTTCATTTTTCGCCTGTGGGTCCAAAAAGGTTTCAACGTTGCCATTTTAGTCCACTAGGCCAACTTCATCCATTTTTTTTGTTAACCAGAAGGGCAATTCGATCATTTTATATGTATTTTTGTTAACTACAAAGGCAATTCGGCCAGATAAAATGATCGAATCGCCCTTCTCGTTAACAGAAATAATAGATGAAGTTAACCCAGTGGACTAAAATGACAAACAGTGAAACCTTTTTGGACCCACAGGAGAAAAATGAAACTTTTGTACTAAACTGACAAAATAACCCAAACCACAAGGCCTATAATGGCATTTAACTCATTAATCTAACTTAAATGATGTCATTATAGTGTGTAATGATGGAATTTAATCCGAAAAACAACTTACCCATGGCATTCAATCGTTTAGACTATAAAAGAGACCTCAACCGACAAGTTTCGAGTAGATTAGGTTTGAATCGGATCTCCATTGATGAGTTTGACCTGCGTTTCAGCTTCTACGCAGGAAGGATGGCCCAGATCTGAGTTCTCATTAGTGTTAATAAAAAACATAAGTCCTAATTCAATAGTGGCGGATCCAAGAATTTTTTCCTATGGGTTCACTTTTTTCGATGGCCAGATTTTTTATAACCAAACGTTAAGATATTTTGTTCGGGTTGGATGGGATCGGTAAGGGAAAAAATATAGTATGATGATGCAAGTAGAAAACTATTCTCATCACTATTAGCTATCTTATTTGATTTATTGATGACTTGATGGTGTCCTAAATAATATTGACAGTGACCAACTCACCTCTTAGTTTGTCTATAGCCTATGGGGCCCAAGTAGTAGTCCTCTTCAACTTGAACTAGGTGAAATTTAGGTATTTGTCATAGCTACTCGAGGCGTTATACTAAAAAACACAAATCTTGTTAAACCTTTAATAGTGTTGCTGAGATTCAGTGTGCTCATAATCCATATTATTGAAAAACTATCATAGAAGAGCTTGTTTTAGATAATTTCCCATTTTGAAAATTATGGACTCTCATTTTCCTTTTGGTAAAAGAAGTACAAGACTCTAAAAGCGTCCCTTTGATTAGTGACCCTTGTTCACTAATCAACCATAACAAGTCTCTAGATATCCATGTTATTTAACAACTTGCGGCTAACTATTGATTATAAACTACCTTTTACATCTAAGAATCATATATCACTACACGGTTGAATGGTAAGAACTCAATCAAGAAAGATGTATTCTCAATTATGTATAACAAACAGATGGTTAATCAAACTGTAATCAAACCCAATTTATGTAATCAAACCCAATTTATGTATTATACAAACAGATAGATTGGTTAATCGAACTGTAATCAAACATAATGTATAACAAACAGATAGTGCTGAAGGTATAATCAAACATAATGAAACATTTATGTATAACAAACAGATGGTTAAGTGATTAACCGAACAAATGAAATGATGAAAATCGTATAAACCTTACCTTAATCGCTGATGTATGATGATAATGCTGAAGGTTGTCGGCGGAGCCGCCGCCGCAGATGAGGAGAGGACGGCCGTCAATTAGGGTTGTTTTGTTAAAACCCTAAATGAGTTATACATTAAAGAAAAAAAATAGAAATAAAAAACGGAACAAAAAGAATCAGTGGTGCCTCAAACGGGATTCGAACCCGGGTATTTTGGGGAGATTAACGCGGATCTAACCAATGGAGAACCAAGGCCTTTTTGTTTATGGGTTCCTCTTATATTTTACTTATGGGTTCCTCTATATATATTTACACTAAAAATTAAAAACCAAATGGGTTCCTGGGAACCCGTTCTTTGTTAATAGGTCCGCCCCTGTATTTCAACATATGACAGTTGGTGGCCTGGTGGTGTATTGCTTCTTTGTTAAGTTGGTGGAGGGTCACGGGTTCGAATCCAGGCCCTCCTCATTTTTCTTTCATTTAGACTATGGGTTATGGGTTGGGTATAAACGCCCAAGTCACCACCCCGGGTGGGCTTGGGTTTCGGTGTGGCCCTTTGGCGGAGATTTCAGCCCGGGCGTTGGGCGGGCTACGAACATGACATGGCGGGATGTCATTGGCCAAGAAAAGTAGTCGTTTGGGCTAGCCGTTTGGCATGAATTTTATAAATAAAAAAAACTTTTTTCCTATATAAATACCCTACCATATTTAACATTTTTCTCACACAATATCAAACACATAAAACACAATCTTGCCATGAATTCTTCAAGTTCAAGTGAATGACGATGGTGCGGAAATATTTGTACAAACGATCGCGACGGTGGTAAAAGCTATCGAGGAAGACGATGAGTAAGAGACTTCAAAACCTAAACGGAGGAGGTACATTGCTCGTGAACGGCACACCACTAATAATTTGTTGGTAATCTATTATTTCTCAGCCGAACCTAAGTATAATGAAAAAATGTTTAGGCGTCGTTTTCGTATGAGTAGAAACTTATTTTTAAGGATATCTAGGGATCTTGAGGAGAAGTATATTTTTCCAGCAAAAATCGGATGTAACCGGGCAATTAGGATTTAGTACGTGGCAAAAGGTCACGACCGCACTTAGACAGTTAGCGTACGGTAATAGTTCGGACATTATGGATGACTATTTAAAAATGTTTGCACGTGTAGCTAGAGAAAGTCTTCAAAACTTTTGTTCGTGTATTTTAGAACTTTTTAAGAAAAGATATTTGAGAAAGCCGTCGTTCGGTGACATGCAACAAATATTGGAACATCACGCCAATTATCATGGGCTACCCGGGATGCTAGGTAGTTTAGATTGTATGAAATGGCCTTGGGAACTTTGTCCAACCGCATGGCAAAGCGCTCACACGAGTGGATATCACGGGATGCCAGCCATCATGCTTGAAGCGGTTGCGTCCCAAGATATTTGGATATGGCATGCGTTCTTAGGTATGCCAGGTTCACATAACGATATTACCATCATAAACCACTCGCCCCTTTTCAATGATCGGGTAAATGGTTTAGGACCCAAAGGAAGTTTCTCTGTAAACGGGGTTAAGTACGTGTATGGGTACTACCTAGTTGATGGGATTTACCCGGAGTGGGGGGGTTTTCGTAAAATCGTTCACAAGACACGGTACCATAGATCCAAAGAGATTAAAGTTTAACAGGGTCCAAATGGCTGCACGTAAAGACATCGAGCGAGCGTTCAGTGTTTTGAAGAAAAGGTGGCGAATATTGGCAATGCCTTGTCGACTATAGGACAAGGATTAGATTGGAAACGTGATGTACGCATGTATCATTCTTCACAACATGATTTTGGAGGATGAACGTAGAGCGGTCGTTACCTACTATGATGACGATGACCCCCAACCAGATAACGTAACAGTTACAGATGAAGATAAATCATCAAATGAATTTTTGATCAAGTCAAGGGATATACATCACAACCTTCGATCTGATTTGGCGGATCATGTTTCAACGATTCCTGGGTTCGAAACCGACGAAGACGACGAAGAATGATTGTTTTTATTTTGATACTATGTTTTTTGTAATTATTATTTATGTTTATGTAGTTTTTAATGGTTTATATATATAGGGGAAGGTTCATTTGAGAAGAAAATTTAATTGAGAAAAAAAGAACAAAGGGTATAATTGTAAAACATTAAATACTTTTTCATTTATCTCATTTATTATCATCTTTGACTAATTAATTAGTCATAAAAACTATCATCCTTCACACTAATGTTTTTTACTACACACATCAAAAGTTACCCTACACCTTTCGAAATTTACCCTACACATGTTGAACCTTATCCTACACACCCCGTAATTTATCATATACACATTTAATTTATCCTACACTCCTAATTATTTTATTTTATTTCTTTGAAAAAATATATGTTTTGAAGATAAGTTACAAATTTTAATGTAGTTAGCTATTATAGAGGAATACTACTAATTAATGATCTTTGTAGGTTTACCATATTACCCTTATAGTAACATTAAATACTTATATTAAATGAAGTAAAATGAAGTATTCTTATTGGTTGAAATTTCTTCTTTTTACTTCTTACATAAAGTTTCTTCTCATTTGAACTCTCCACTATATATATATATATATATATATATATATATATATATATATATATATATATATATATATATATATATATATATATATATATATATATATATATATATATATATAATGATGTGGCTTCGCCACGCCACCCCAGCCACGGCCACCATACCCCTATGAACTTGGGTTTAGGTAGTGAGTGCCCCATAATCCACATGTCAACCCATGTCTCAAACCCCCGCCCCACTATACCGCACAGTCTTATAATATTAGTTACATTTTATGACGACAAGACCCTTGCACCTTGTAAGTTTAAGATATTGACAGACAAGACCGTCTAGTTATATAACCAAATAGAACTTAGTTATAAATTGTCTTTTAACTTGGTTAGTGCCTTGCTTAATGAAACTAACTTAGTTAGTTCATCATATATTTAGTGAAACTATGTTTTTTATTTATTTATAAAGAAGAATTTTTTAACGAATATAATTATGTTTGTCACACCCTCAAAATACCACATGCGGAAACCCCCGCAAGGCGTGTGACGTACCAGGATCTAGCCACTAATCACATTGACCTCATAACAAGATTTCAAATAAAAGCTTTATTCATTAATATAAAGTGTTACAAAACATTATTTATAACTTGTTGTGTTCAGCGGCAGCATAATATAAAGTTTAACCAAAACCCAAGTGTATGTGATCAACTAGTCTTGTTTCAAGTTTCCATGTATCCCGACCCATGGCCACTCCAGCTTCCCAGACAGCAAGTTCCACATCCACACGTATCAATAACCTGCGAGCATGCACACACGTGTATTAGACAACGCCGGTGAGTTCATAGTTTTACGAAAACGTTTGTTACCACGTGTTTGATTAAGTTCGTTGTTTACAATGTTGATAATACCCCGAATACAAGACGGCTCCAGATTGATTTTGCCCGTTCCCCAATGCTCCTATCAAAGCATTGGGCATGACTGGGTCATTAGTTCACACCCGTCCTCTCAGGTACGGGGTGAGGGTGCCAAACCTAGATAGCGCTACCAACTAATACTCTGCTACCTCTCAGGTAACAAACAAGATGGGACTTAAAGGTGATAGGATGAGTATATTATCCAACATTCCTGATTTTACCCACAAGTTGTCTTCATCCATGTCCATGGCATGGTCGCCGGAGAAGTGGTCTTCGGGTCCCGATGGGTTAAAACCTATTGGTTCTTGCACCTGGTTGGCCGGGTTGAACCGGCTATGGAAGTAGGGTGTTGCGTCATTGAAGGAGTGGTGTGAGTTTGAGCGCTGGAGAGGGATGAAGGAAGGATGTGAGTTGTGGGGCTCATTCTCCGACTGTGGCCCAAAGGAATGGTAGTAGGAGGGTGACGAACTTAGCGAGACAGATCGCCTCGCTGGCTCCAGATACATCCTCTAGTCTTCCTGGGGACTTGTGCTCATGGTGACCGATGGGGTTCGTCTGTGAGAAGGCTCGGCTTCATGGTCGTGGCCTGTGATTGGTGCCTTTCTTCTTCCTCCTCTTCTTCGTGGCGGCATTTTGATCCCATCAACAGAAACAAAGATAACAACAAAGGAAACATATAAAGAATAAAATAAAACGAATTAGGATTAGTCCTAAGTTCTTTGTCTATACTCGGAAGTCGAGGAATGTGCAAACTGTGTCATTGAGATTAAACACAAAAGGCTAGTGTTTAATTCACTCAATGTTGGCTTTGATATCAACCTGTCACACCTCTATATTTCCACGTATTACCGGTGGGCCCGGTGGGGAGTATCGTGACATAGTTGATATCATCATATCCAAACAACACAATTTAATGCACAGCGGAAGCAAATGATAAATACATTACAAATCGATGAAGAGTAATATTAAGTATTACAAAAACGGTTGTAAAAGATCCACAGGGGGATCAAAGATAAAAAGATCATTGTTCAACAGATTCATTAACATCTAAGCTTGCAAGACTCTTTATTGATGCTAAGGTAGCCAGCCTATTTCGTTTAGTACCTGCACTTAGCCTTTTTGGAAAATACGTCAGTTTACACTGGTAAATACAATTAATTGACTCATTTTGAAAAATGTTTAGAAAATTGATTTGAATTCCCAAGGCACAAAATATCTTTTATAACTAGGGACAATTATTTTAAAAATAATATTGTATACAGTTTTCACATGTTTGCCGTCCGTCAGGGCCGGTTAGAAGTGCCGGACAAGATTAACAGACACACCACTGGTATAATGCCCACAAGGAGTTTTCCTTATTGTGGATTACTGTTTATACATATGCAACTGTCAGGTGTATGCCTACACCCCGTGCTTAAGTCGTGGCCATTTCAATGAATGATGCCAAGGATATCCGGGACATGGTCATTAACCCCCCAAAGGCCATATACCAAACAAAACAGATTAAAACAGGTTATGTAAATATATTAATCACAATCCGTTTTAAACAACTACATACCTGACCAAGCGGTATTATTATAATACCGTATCCCAAGCCTATATAACAGAAAATAGGTTGAAAGTATTTACCTGAGCAAATTTATACAATCTATCCCAGCCGTATACAATTAAGCAAGTACATGTAGCTTTTACTGGGCTCCTAAATCTGGAACGAAGGTTTTAAAAACCTATTAGATTCCTAACGGGTCTTAATTAAGCCTAAGCTTAAACCGGTTAGTTTTAAAGGAAGATATACGGTTCACAACGCATGATTAAGCGAAGACCGGAATAGAATGTGGTTTACACCCGACAAGTATGGAGACTTGTATAATATAGGTAAACTAAGCACATTCTGGATTTGGAGACAAAAAATGATAAGGTTTGACCCGTTTCGTTCAATTTATGCAAACTAGTTACATAAATTGCACCGAACGCGAAACATGCGTAACGGGTAAACAATTGAGTCATGAACAGGTTTCCTAAGTTAATATGCCTTAAATATGTTGTGATATCAGTAAGATACCTTCCATTATGCCCAAAACGAATTTACACTCAAATTTAGCCTGGAAGGGGTATTTTGGTCATTTTAAAGGTTACAAAAGAGTTTATATATTAGTCTGAGGTTCAGGCCTGATTTGATCAGTAAAAATACTTAATTTAATAAGTTATATCAGTAGGGTATTGCATATATGTGAAATTTATTATTTATAACCAAACTATGCACCGAAGGGGCATTTTGGTAATTTCACATAAGCTTTAAAGGTCAAATCTGGAAATCTGAGTTAAAAACTTTTGCTTACTATTAAAGTATAAAAACATCAGTAGGTATCAAGTCTTATATGATAAAAACAGTTTTAATACATACTATGCGTTTAAAATGTGTAAAAAGTCGTTTTTAAGCGATTTTTGGGTTATATAAGAAAAGCTGATATTTTTATCATTCCAAAAGGCTTAAAATATTTTATTTATCACATAAAATCAGTATCAAAAGGTTTGGTATCAAAATGTTATGTAAAACTCATTTTATTCAAGAAAAGGGTATAACCGACAATTACTGAATCAAAGCTAGAACCCTATGTTATGCTCAGCCTAAAAATACATAAAAATCTTTAAAAATACCAAAATATTATATTACATCAGTGGGTAAAACGTTTGGTATCAAAATTTGGGTTTAACTAGGCTATATGCTAGTTATGCCGTTTAATTAATAAAAAGCTTCTTAATTACGATATTGAGCATAACTCCTAATCTAGACCTCAAACTGATGTCAAATTTTTAGGACAAGTTTACAAATCAGTAACAAAGGTTATTGTCCTTTCATATTTTCAAAAATCTCGTTTTAAGGTTAAAAGGGCATAATAGTCAATATTTAGGCATATAATGGAAACATGCACATGAATCGGATAACTAAGGAACCAAGTTGTATAACCTCAGAGGGTCGTACTAACCTATAACCTGGTCCTAATAGAGCTCCAAGGAATTTCTAAAATAATCTAAATCGGGTCAGAACTGAAAGTCAAAGCAATAGTCAACTTTTGCGACTTTCGGTTGCGAACCGACCCTAAATTTGAAATTGTCGGGTTGAACATGCTTAAACATGTTCTTACATTAATTACCAAGTTATACAAGTGATAAAATAAGTTTCATGGCTTCTACATTGTTAATTATGTGATTATTTAAAAATTAGCTTTCTGTTGACTTTTTTAGTATTAGGTTTGACCCGACATTTGACCAAGTTAGGATGATAATCAATAGGTGCCCTCTAAGGGGTTTATTACTTACATAATTACCAACTTATAGCTACTTTTAATTTAACTAATGACTGGAGCATTATTGATTAATCACTAAGTCAAAACTTAATTACGATAAGTTTGACTTTTGGTCATTAAACTAAATAAAACTGAACTTAGGAGGTTAAGGACACTTACAAAGGTCCTAAGCACGATTTGGGACTTTAAGGAAGCTTGAGAGAAGACCAGAGAACTCTAGAGAAGTCTTGAATGTAATTTTGAATGAGCAAGTGAAAATTTTGCAACTTGAGCTCTTTATATAGCAATCCAAATTGCACAAGATCATCACACCCAAGTCTATAAAAGTTCCCTGATCATCCCATGTGTCCCTATGCATGCAAAACTACTGGCCAAGCTCCTGTTTTTTGGAAACCAGGCCTTTAAGGCGGTGTAACAGGCTGAACAGGCATCTGCCCATTTTCTGCTGCCAGCGACAGCCTTACGGACCGTAAGAAAAGTCCCTTGCGGTCCGTATCCACCTCTTACGGACCGTAAGTCCAAAATTATACGGTCCGCAACCGACCCTGATCTGAGATGCCCAGTTACAGACCTTGGGGGCCGTAAGCCCTAGACTTTGCGGTCCGTATCCTTTTTTAATTATATCCGCCCAGCTTCGCCACCTTTCGGACCATAAGGTGGTCTTCTTGCGGTCCGTAAGCTCTCATCAGGAGACAAAATTTTGTAAACTTTTAGGCTTTGACCATGCAACTTTGCTAATACGAACCCAAGGTCTTAATCATCCGAATGGGACCACTTGATCAGTTCTGAAAAGCTATGAAAGCCTTGCCATGCACTTATGTTGTCTTCAACTATTTTGAAAAAGTCTTGAATGTAAAATTTTTCGTAAACACTCACATAGAATCCATTCTTTTTCCAAATTGAATTATGCATTATTGGATATAACTGGATTTGAATATATCAGATGTTTATAAAACATATTAAGGTTTGGGATTTATAAATAGGTCACTCAGAGGTATTAATTAACATGTTAACATTTTTTTTAATCCTACCATAAATCTTTTAACTTGATCCGGGTTTATAACACGTTTAATTTCCATGACACGTGTCTTTATAATATTGGACGGGATTTTACGAGGTGTTACATCCTCACCCCCTTAAAAGAAATCTCGACCTCGAGATTTACTGGAACAAATGAGGGTACTTTTCTTTCATGGTGGATTCAACCTCTCACGTATACTCGGGACCTCTACGGGTATCCCATTTAACCTTCACTATCGGCACGTGCTTCCTTCGAAGCTTCTTAACCTGTCGATCCTCGATCGACAAAGGTTTCTCAACAAATTTCCAGCTCTCATCTATGTGCACATCCGTATGGGGTATGACTAGTGATTCATCAGCTAGACATTTCTTCAGATTGCAGATGTGGAATACATTATGTGTCACACCCCGATTTTCACACGTTTCACCGGTGGGCCCAGTGGGGGATTACCGTGACGTAGTTGGCAACAATATAGTCAAACCACACAATATATAAATGCACAGGGGAAGCAAAAATAGATATATTTCAACTGAATATTATTATAATATTAAGTATCACAACAGTTGAAAAGAAATCCACAGGGGATCCAAAAATAAATAGAAAATAGTGTTCAACAGGTTGACGTCCAAGCTTGCGAGACTTATTGAGGACTCTAGGAGGAAGCCAGCCTATTTCGTTTAGTACCTGCAGTTAACCTTTTTGGGAAAATACATCAGTTTACACTGGTAAATACATTCAACCGACACTTTTGTAAATGGTTTAATAAAATTGATTTGAATGCACAAGGCACAAACTTTTATAACTTGGGATAATTATTTTAATATAATGCTTGTAAACGAATTACATGTTTCCTTGCGTTCAGTAGCCCGTTCCGTAGGCCGGGTTAAAGACTAATAGACACACCACAGGTATAATGCCCACAAGGTTAATCCTTGAGAGAGATACCATTTTTCATATGCAGCTGTCAGGTGTACGCCTACACCCCGTGCTTAGGTCGTGGCCATCTCGTAAGATATACCAGGGATATCCGGGACATGGTCATTAACCCCCCAAAGGCTTTAAGCAAACAATTCAAGTTTTTAACGGGTCATAATTGATAACACTTAACCACCAAACGATTAAGGTCAATTGCCCGACCACGCGGTATTTTATATACCGTACCCCAAGCCCGTATAGGGAAATAAGTTAAAAGTATTTACCTTTGCAAGTATGATTCACAAACAGCTAATGCAAGTAGCTTTTACCGGGTCTCCTATTCTGGAACGAAGGTTTATAATAACCTATTAGAATCCAAACGGTCTTTGATTAAGCTTAAGCTTAGACCGCTTAGTTTTAACGAAAGATACGGTTCGAACGCACGATTAAGCGAAGACCGGAATAAAATGTGATTTAGGCCCGACAAGTTTGAAGACTTGTTTAATATGGGTAATCCAATCACATTCTGGATTTTGAGAATAAAACGACAAGGTTTGACCCGTTTCGGCTAATTTATGTAAACTAGTTACATAAACCGAACCGAACGCGTAAAAGGCGTAACGGGTAACCACAAGAGTCCTACACGGGTTTCCTAAGTTAATATGCTCCAAAGAGGTTGTGGTATCAGTAGGATACCCTCCATTATGCCCATAACGAGTTAAATCCCAATATACGCCCCGTAGGGGTATTTTGGTTATTTTAAAGATTATAAAAGAGATTTCCGGGTTCTACAGGAAATCTGAGTTTTCTGAACAGGTTATAAAGTTCAAAATACTTTATTTATTATTTAAAATCAGTAGCAACTGGATTCGGGTCAAAATACCTTGTAGAACTCATTTTATGTTCGAAAAGGGTATATTTGGTATTTACCGAATCCATGCCATAACCGCAGATTATAAACAGGTTAAAAATAATTAAAAATCTTTAAAATCCCAAAATATTATTTTATATCAGTGGGTAAAAGGTTTGGTGTCGAAATTGGGATTAGATAGGCTTTATGCTAATTGCGCCGTTTAATTACAAAAGTTTTCTTTAATTGCGCTATTTAGCATAACTCCTATTCTAGACCTCGGATTGACATGAAATTTTAGGGACATGTTTAGAAATTAGTAACTAAGGTTATTGTCCTTTCACATGTCCTAAATTCTCGTTTTAAAGTCAAAAGGACGTTATGGTCAACATTTAAGCATATTACAGAAATGTGTAAACGACTCGGACAAACAACGAACCGGTCACAGAGGGTTATACCATCATTTAACCTGGTCCTAGGAGAGTCCTAAGGCATATCTAAAACATACCAAATCGGGTCAGAACTGAAGTCAAAGCAAAAGTCAAAGTTTTGCGACTTTCGGCTCCGAACCGGGTCAAAACATAAAATGGTCGGATCAAACAAGCTTAGATCAGTTATAATACTTATTATCAAGTTACATGAGTGATAAAACAGGTTACATGCCATCTACATTGTTAATTATGTGCTAAATCGAAAATTAGCATTCTGTTGACTTTTTTTAAGCAACTTTGACCCGATACTTGGACTAGTTAGAGTGGGAATCAGATGGTGCCCTTTTAAGGCTTTAATGCCCACATAATTACCAACATATAACTATCTTTGATTCGACTAATCACTGGACCATTAGTGATTAATCGTTAAGTCAATCGCTAATTACGACGGATTGACTTTTAAGCTATATCTAAGCAAAAACTAAACTAAGAAGGGTGGAGCACACTTACAAGAGTCCTATGCACGACCAGGGATGAGTAGTGAAGACACTTGAGCTCCAGAAATGATCAGAAGTGTTGTTTGAAGGTGTGAAGAACATTGGTGCACTAATTGGCCTTTATATAGTGAATTTGGATGCATTAGATCATTACAACTAAGGCTACAAGGGTTCCCTGATCATCAACATGTGTCCCTGAGTGCTAGGGGTCGTTTAGGGGGCGCCCATGCCCTTACAATCATGTATAGAGTCGGTTAAAACACCCAACAGTGCTTCTGTCCGCTTTTTATGTATCTGGGAGGCTGACGCGGCCCGCGTAAAAGTCCTCTTAACTTTTACGCGGCCTGCCTAAATCTTTCTGACACGCCCATATCTTCTACTATCCACGTAGCCCGCGTAAGACCCTTTACATCTTTCACGCGGCCCGCCTGAGGCCTAAAAGTAAGATTTTCAAATCTTTTTAATTATTACTGCTGGCCTTTGGATTTACGGAGGGGTAACTTTGCATTTTGGGCCTTTCTTATTTACGTATAAGGGCCTCGTGACTTTTACCCGCGCCGTTAAGTCCTCGGTTGGTTTATTGCTTCCCGAAAAGTCCTACCTTTCAATGTTTGACGCTTTTAACCCTTCTTAACGAATTTGGTCGTAACCTTCTCATATTATAACGGAACGTGATGAAATTTATATCGCGCATTCTAGTGAGCATGATTTACCATTACAAAGCTTCGGGTATGCCAAAGGGTCACTCAGATGTATAACTTAAACATGTCGACACATTTGGCCCCTGTAGTTTGTAATTCCTCACTTTCTTCCATATCTCGTTCCGTATGATCCATGATTCATTCGTTGGAAGGTACGAGCATCATTTAGGGTTACTGTAAAGTATATTCATCCCTTGTTGACGTTTTGAACCCTTGAATTCACATACTTTCTATGTTTGTCAACTTTAGTCCCTCTGTAGCATTTATTACCACGTGCAAACCTATGACACGTGTCAATACATTATAGGACGCAAATTTTTGAGGTGTTACATCCTCACCCCCTTAAAAGAAATCTCGACCTCGAGATTTATTGAAACAAATGAGGGTACTTTTCTTTCATCGTGGATTCTACTTCCCACGTGTACTCGGGACCTCTACGGGCATCCCATTTAACTTTCACAATCGGTATATACTTCCTTCGAAGCTTTTTGACCTGTCGATCCTCGATCGACACCGGCTTTTCAACAAACTTTAAGCTCTCATCGATGTGTACATCCGTATGCGGTATAACTAGCGATTCATCAGCGAAACACTTCTTTAAATTGCAGATGTGGAACACATTGTGGATACCACTGAGCTCTTCCGGTAAGTTTAACTTATAGGCAACCGATCTGACACGTTCGATTATCTCGAAGGGTACAATATATCTCGGGCTCAACTTGCCTTTCTTACCAAATCGCATTACTCCTTTCCAGGGTGATACCTTAAGCAATACCTTGTCACCTACCTTGAAGTTAAAAGGTTTACGCTTCAAATCTGCGTAGCTTTTCTGCCTATCTCGGGCAGCTTTTAAACAGTCACGAATCTGGACAATCTTGTCCATCGTTTCAAAGACTATTTCTGACCCTGACAGTTGGACATCTCCAACTTCCGCCCAACAAACGGGCGTTCTGCACTTCCTACCATACAAGGCTTCAAAAGGAGCAGCCTTAATGCTCGTATGGTAGCTATTGTTGTATGAAAACTCGATTAATGGTAGGTGGTTATCCCAACTACCACCTAAATCAATCACACATGCACGAAGCATGTCTTCCAACGTCTGGATTGTACGCTCACTCTGTCCGTCTATCTGAGGGTGGTAAGCCGTACTGAAGTTTAAGCGTGTGCCCAAAGATTGTTGGAAACTTTTCCAAAATGTGACGTGTATCTGGTATCTCTGTCAGAGATAATAGACACATGCACGCCATGTAGAGATACAATCTTATCTACGTACAACTGGGCTAACATGTCGGAGCTATAAGTCTCCTTAATGGGTAGGAAATGTGCTGACTTAGTCAGTCTGTCGACTATCACCCATATTGTATCGTTCCCTTTTCTTGTCTTCGGCAATTTGGTGATGAAGTCCATCGTCACCATTTCCCACTTCCACTCGGGAAGTTCAGGCTGTTGCAGCAAACCTGACGGTTTTTGATGTTCAGCTTTGACCTGCGCACAAGTCAAACATTTAGCGACATAGGTGGCTATAGACTTCTTCAAGCCTATCCACCAGAAGTTGGCTTTCAAATCTTGGTACATCTTGTTAGCTCCAGGATGAACGGAGTATTTGGAACTGTGGGCTTCCTGGAGGATAACTTCTCGTAGTCCCCCATATACTGGAACCCATATTCGCCCATTTAACCTTAGAATTCCGTCCTTTCCATAGGATAACTATTCTTCAGTCACCCCTAGCTTTTCATTGGGATAGTTAGCTTCTAGCACAGCTTCCTTTTGTGCAGCCAACAACCTGTCATTCAAACTGTTCTTTATCTCAATGCTCTTGGCATTGATTCTAATAGGTTTCACTCTTTCCTTCCGACTTAAGGCATCGGCGACTACATTTGCCTTGCCAGGATGGTATCTTATCTCACAATCATAATCATTTAAAGTCTCCATCCATCGTCGTTGCCTCATGTTCAAATCCTTCTGATTGAACAAATGCTGGAGGCTCTTGTGATCAGAATAAATCACAAACTTGATACCATATAAATAGTGTCTCCACAACTTTAGCGCGAATACAACGGCACCCAACTCCACATCATGGGTGGTGTAGTTCTTTTCATGTACCTTTAACTGACGTGAAGCATAGGCAATAACCTTGCCTTTCTGCATAAGCACACGTCCCATCCCAGTGTGTGATGCATCGCAATATACCACAAATTCTTCTGTTCCTTCAGGCAATGTCAACACAGGTGCATTGCTTAACTTTTGCTTAAGGGTATCAAAGGCTTCCTGCTGCTTTGGTCCCCAGTCGAACTTAATTTTCTTCCTGGTCAGAGAAGTTAGTGGTGCAGCAATCCTTGAAAAATTTTCAATAAAGCGTCTGTAATAGCCTGCCAATCCCAAGAAGCTGCGAATTTCTGTGGGCGTCTTCGGCTCTTGCCAATTCATACAGCTTCCACCTTAGCGGGATCCACTTGAATACCACGCTCACTTACCATATGCCCAAGGAATTAGACTTCTCAAAGCCAGAATTCACATTTAGAGAATTTGGCGTAAAGCTTTTCCTGCTGAAGTAGGGAAAGAATACAGCGAAGGTGCTTCTCATGATCAGCTTGGTTCTTCGAATAAATCAGAATGTCGTCTATGAAGACGATGACAAATTTGTGCAAGTATGGCTTACAGACACGGTTCATGAGCTCCATGAATGCTGCTGGTGCATTAGTGAGCCCGAAAGGCATCACTAGGAACTCGTAATGACCATAACGAGTCCTAAATGCAGTTTTGTGCACATCTTCATCTCTAACCTTCAATTGGTGATAACCTGACCTTAGATCAATCTTAGAGAAGTAGCTTGCTCCTTGAAGTTGGTCGAACAGATCGTCGATCCTGGGTAATGGATATCTATTCTTGATAGTAACCTTGTTAAGCTCACGGTAATCGATGCACAGACGCATCGATCCATCCTTCTTCTTGACAAATAAGATTGGTGCTCCCCAAGGAGATGAACTAGGTCTAATGAAACCTTTGGCTAGCAATTCATCCAATTGCGTTCTTAATTCCTTCATCTCTGTTGGTGCCAACCTGTAGGGCGCTCTAGCAACCGGTGCTGCCCCAGGGATAATATCAATCCTGAACTCCACTTGCCTATCTGGTGGTAAACCAGGTAGTTCTTCCGGAAAGACTTTAGGGTATTCCGAAATAACAGGGATATCTTCAATCTTGGGTTTTGGCTCGTCGATAGTTACCTGTGCCATGTAAATGACACAACCTTTCTTCAGACACTGAGAGGCTTTGAGCATAGATACTTGCTCTGGCAGTCCATACCGAGTATCTCCCTGAACGGTAAGTGGCTCACCAGACAGAGTCTTGAGAACTACTTGCTTCTTATTACAGACAATCTGGGCCTGGTTTTTAGATAACCAGTCCATACCCAAAACTATGTCGAATCCTGCTAATTTTAGAGGAAGTAGGGACAACGGAAAAGAGTGGTCCTTAATAGATATGAAACATCCCTCTAATATGGTTGAGGCGGTTTCTAAGGTGCCATCAGCTAGTTCCACCTCATACTTTATACTTAAAGTCTTAACAGGTAAATTCAGCAATTTGCAAAACTTATTGTCTACAAAAGATTTATCAGCTCCAGAATCAAATAATACTCTTGCATAGACATCATTTATAAGGAAGGTACCTGTGATCACATTGTCGTCCTGCACAGCTTCCTTGGCATCCATTCTGAAGACTCTCGCATTAGTCTTCTTTCCCTCGTCAGCTTTCTTTGCATTCTTTGGGCAATTCGTCTTAATGTGCCCCTTTTCATTGCAGCTGTAACACGTTGCATCCTTCAGTTTCTTGCACTCGAGGGTCTTATGCTCTGTGGATTTGCAAATCCCACAACGACCCGCCTGAGTCTGGGATTTGGAGTCAAGTCTGCATCTCCCATAATGGTATTTCTGGCAAGTCTTACATTTGGGCTTATCCCCAGACTGATGCCCATCTTTCCTGGAACCAGATCCTTTTTTGTGGTCGTTCCCACGGTGCTTCTTGTTTGATCGACGGGAGTTGCTGTCATCATCATGCTTTCTCTTTTCAGCATCCTTGTTCCTCAGCGATCTCTGCCTGACCACATCCAGGGTGAGGGATAAGGTTATATCAGCTACTGACCTGAATGTAGCTGGTCAAGAGGCTTTCACACTAGCCTTGATTTCTGGGGCCAGACCCCCAATGAAATGCGCGATCCTTTTGGGTTCTGGGGTCACCAAGTATGGAACCAATCTAGACAGGGTGTTGAAACTCGTGAGGTACTCCTGGCAATCCAGGTTCTTCATGACCAGAGATAGAAATTCAGACTCTATCCTTTCAACCTCGTGCTGAGGGCAGTAATTTTCCTTGATAAGAGCAATAAATTGCTCCCAAGACATGTTGTACAAAGCAGCTTTTCCAGAGGCTTGGATCAATGACCTCCACCAGGCTAAGGCCTCTCCCTTGAATGATTGCGACACAAACTTTACTATATCCTTTTCAGCACATCCGCTGATATCAACCACCGTGTCCATCTCATCTAACCATGTCATGCAGTCTACAGCTCCTTTCTCCCCTGTAAAATCCCGGGGCTTGCATGAGACGAAGTACTTGTATGAGCAACCCTTGTCACGGGGTCCCTGATTTGGCACAACCCTTTGAGATGGAACACTGTGATGGTTCAAAGAGTGACGATCATCATCTTTCTTCGGTTCTTCCTTCTTGGAGGGAGGCTTACTATGTTCCTCGGAATGAGTCTTGGGCTTTGAATGCGGTGTGGATAACGTCCTACTTTGAGATTCGCTATATTCCTCGTACTGCCGTTCTAAAGCCGTTGCAACAGCGTTGTCTACTAACGCTTTCAGTTCAGCACCCGTTATATTAATTCGGGCATTATCATTCTCATTTGCCTTTGGATGACTATGAACCTCTTTCGAGTCAGCCATTGAAACCTTGATCTGCTACATAAGAGAATGACAAAAGTCTTATTCGGGAGTTTATTATGGAATTGTCTTTTATGGCAATTCATTAACCGTGGTAAACACAGACCATATTTGGTTAATTAGTTACTCACATTATTTAGGATTTTAATATATCTTATCCTAATTATAAACAATATTGTTAGTGGCACAAAAGCCTAGTCACAGAGACGTTTTATATTATCAGCCAGGATTTCAGAGAATCAAGGCATGAAGGTCTGAACATAGTTCTTTTACCTTTTTCTGACAGGGAGTTATAATTACAACTGTCTTTTGTCTTATACGACAATGAATATGGCCCGAAGGCACTACATCACTAATGGATGTTTGATAAGCGATCATCTTACTTGATGATTTAAACCCATGATTCATAGATCATTAAATGGGGTTTTGGGATTCTCTTGGAGAATCCTTATATAAGAGTGACATGTGTGATTTTACGAATCACGTCTGCCAGGAGTGTTAACATAATTCCAGAGGTTAACAGGGATTTGAATCTTTTAAAGAGGTCTTACCATCTTGGCCAGGTCTTATCACGACATGAAGGCTAGGTTATATCGTTAAGATTCTTTATTTAACTAGTAGGCAGATTTAATTTAAAAGGAATGATTTGATTTATCTATTTCATATAATAGTGCATATAATGACAAAACTGAAATTTAACAACTTAACATTCCAATACTTATTAAAAGATTACATACTGCCCTAAACGGGACTTTTCAAATAGACAAAATACCTACGCAGAGGTTTAACAGAAACAAATCCACGCAGGGACCAAATACAAGGATAGATGTCCACACAGGGACTAAGCACAAAATAGATGTCCACGCAGGGACTAAATACCAAGATAAATGTCCACGCAGGGACTTAATTGAAATAAGAAGTACAATAGCATATATAGAGACTAATGATCTCGCTTCTTCTTTCCCTTTAACAGGTTTGCTAAACCTTTGAGAAATCCGCGGTTATTCTTACGTTCCTCTTCAAAATCTCGTTCCACCCTGTTTAAACGCTGGAGGATTTCTTCCTGCTCCGGTGGGGAAAAACGGGGCGGCTGCGATAGGTGCTGAGCTGGAGTGCTAGCAGGCATCGGGTACCCATGAGTTGAGTATCCCATTCCCCATGGAAGTTCATAAGGTACTTCAGGATGACGGGCGTGGTAGTTTGCTGCTATTTCTCGGTATGGGTCGACACCAATGTAGTCGTAGTGAGTGTAAGCTGGCTGCTCAAACAGGTTATACGCTGTGGAACCGACGTACGTAGCTATTGGGTTATCATAACCAAATGGTGGCGAAGGTGGTGCAACTGGTGCAAAATTCGCCTCTTGAACTGGGTTTGAAGGTCCTTCTTCATGCAGTGGCGGATAATGACTGCCACTGGAGTGTCGAGGGGTGCTGAAATGGAAATCCCCTCTTCGAGTGGATATACGTGCGCCTGATCTCCTACGCCTCGGTGGATCCGGAGGTGCTTGTTGAACTGGTGGCGGAGGAGGCGGTGGCGTGACTGCCATGAAACGCGAATCCTCGGAGGGATCCTGCTGCTGCTGCTGCGGATGAGGCGACGCATGGTGAGAGGGTGTAAAGTACCACTCATACTGGTTAAATCGTGCTTGGTAACTGTCTGGACCTTGATAGGGTGTTCCATGGAAGGATGATCCATTAGAGACTTCAATAGGGTGCGTGGGAGTACCGCGTGCAGGCTCGACGGGGTCCGTATCCTCGTCCATATCCATTGCATTGTCTTCGGAGAAATGGTCCTCTGGTCCTAGAGGGTTAAAACCCACTGGTTCTTGGATAAAGTCTGCCGGGTTAAACTGTCCCTGAAAGACAGGAGTACGGTCGCCAAAGGAATGGTGCGAAACAGATCGCTGGAGAGGTATATATGAAGGCTGAGGGTTACTGGGCTCGTTTTCCGAATTCGGCCCAAAAGAGTGATGGTATGAAGGTGTCGAACTGTGTGAGGTAGACCGCCTAGCGGGCTCAAAGAGGTTCCTCCTACGCTTCTGAGGTTCTTCACTCCTTGTGCTGGAAGGAGCTCGCATGTGTGAAGGTCCGGCCTCATGATCATTGCGAGTAGTGATTGACCCTTTGCCTCTTCCTCCTCTTTTGATTGCTGGTGGCATATTTCCTGCTTAAACAATTTTAAATCAACAATAAACAATAAAAGACAAACTAGAACCACAAATCGAATTTGTCCTATGTTCTTGTCTAGACTCGAGTATGTGCAATTGTGTCATTGAGATTAAACACATAAGGATAGTGTTTAATTCACTCAACGTTGGCTCTGATACCAACCTGTCACACCCCGATTTTCACATGTTTCACCGGTGGGCCCGGTGGGGGATTACCGTGACGTAGTTGGCTACAATATAGTCAAACCACAAAATATATAAATGCACAGCGGAAGCAAAAATAGATATATTTCAACTGAATATTATTGTAATATTAAGTATCACAACAGTTGAAAAGAAATGCATAGGGGATCCAAAAATAAATAGAAAATAGTGTTCAACAGGTTGACGTCCAAGCTTGCGAGACTTATTGAGGACTCTAGGAGGAAGCCAGCCTATTTCGTTTAGTACCTGCAGTTAACCTTTTTGGGAAAATACGTCAGTTTACACTGGTAAATACATTCAACCGACACTTTTGCAAATGGTTTAATAAAATTGATTTGAATGCACAAGGCACAAACTTTTATAACTTGGGATAATTATTTTAATATAATGCTTGTAAACGAATTACATGTTTCCTTGCGTTCAGTAGCCCGTTCCGTAGACCGGGTTAAAGACTAATAGACACACCACAGGTATAATACCCACAAGGTTAATCCTTGAGAAAGATACCATTTTTCATATGCAGCTGTCAGGTGTACGCCTACACCCCGTGCTTAGGTCGTGGCCATCTCGTAAGATGATGCCAGGGATATCTGGGACATGGTCATTAACCCCCCAAAGGCTTTAAGCAAACAAGTCAAGTTTTTAACGGGTTATAATTGATAACACTTAACCACCAAACGATTAAGGTCAATTGCCCGACCAAGCGGTATTTTATATACCGTACTCCAAGCCCGTATAGGGAAATAAGTTAAAAGTATTTACCTTTGCAAGTATGATTCACAAATAGCTAATGCAAGTAGCTTTTACCGGGTCTCCTATTCTGGAACGAAGGTTTATAATAACCTATTAGAATCCTAACGGGTCTTTGATTAAGCTTAAGCTTAGACCGGTTAGTTTTAACGAAAGATACGGTTCGAACGCACGATTAAGCGACGACCGGAATAAAATGTGATTTAGGCCCGACAAGTTTGAAGACTTGTTTAATATGGGTAATCCAATCACATTCTGGATTTTGAGAATAAAACGACAAGGTTTGACCCGTTTCGGCTAATTTATGTAAACTAGTTACATAAACCGAACCGAACGCGTAAAAGGCGCAACGGGTAACCGCAAGAGTCCTACACGGGTTTCCTAAGTTAATATGCTCCAAAGAGGTTGTGGTATCAGTAGGATACCCTCCATTATGCCCATAACGAGTTAAATCCCAATATACGCCCCGTAGGGGTATTTTGGTTATTTTAAAGATTATAAAAGAGATTTCCGGGTTCTACAGGAAATCTGAGTTTTCTGAATAGGTTATAAAGTTCAAAATACTTTATTTATTATTTAAAATCAGTAGCAACTGGATTCGGGTCAAAATACCTTGTAGAACTCATTTTATGTTCGAAAAGGGTATATTCGGTATTTACCGAATCCATGCCATAACCGCAGATTATGAACAGGTTAAAAATAATTAAAAATCTTTAAAAATCCCAAAATATTATTTTATATCAGTGGGTAAAAGGTTTGGTGTCGAAATTGGGTTTAGATAGGCTTTATGCTAATTGCGCCGTTTAATTACAAAAGTTTTCTTTAATTGCGCTATTTAGCATAACTCCTATTCTAGACCTTGGATTGACAAGAAAATTTAGGGACATGTTTAGAAATCAGTAACTAAGGTTATTGTCCTTTCACATGTCCTAAATTCTCGTTTTAAAGTCAAAAGGGCGTTATGGTCAACATTTAAGCATATTACGGAAATGTGTAAACGACTCGGACAAACAACGAACCGGTCACAGAGGGTTATACCATCATGTAACCTGGTCCTAGGAGAGTCCTAAGGCATATCTAAAACATACCAACTCGGGTCAGAACTGAAGTCAAAGCAAAAGTCAAAGTTTTGCGACTTTCGGCTCCGAACCGGGCCAAAACATAAAATGGTCGGATCAAACAAGCTTAGATCAATTATAATACTTATTATCAAGTTACATGAGTGATAAAACAGGTTACATGCCATCTACATTGTTAATTATGTGCTAAGTCGAAAATTAGCATTCTGTTGACTTTTTCTAAGCAACTTTGACCCGATACTTGGACTAGTTAGAGTGGGAATCAGAGGGTGCCCTTTTAAGGCTTTAATGCCCACATAATTACCAACATATAACTATCTTTGATTCGACTAATCACGGGACCATTAGTGATTAATCGTTAAGTCAATCGCTAATTACGACGGATTGACTTTTAAGCTATATCTACGCAAAAACTAAACTAAGAAGGGTGGAGCACACTTACAAGAGTCCTATGCACGACCAGGGATGAGTAGTGAAGACACTTGAGCTCCAGAAATGATCAGAAGTGTTGTTTGAAGGTGTGAAGAACATTGGTGCACTAATTGGCCTTTATATAGTGAATTTGGATGCATTAGATCATTACAACTAAGGCTACAAGGGTTCCCTGATCATCAACATGTGTCCCTGAGTGCTAGGGGTCGTTTAGGGGGCGCCCATGCCCTTACAATCATGTCTAGAGTCGGTTAAAACACCCAACAGTGCTTCTGTCCGCTTTTTCTGTATCTGGGAGGCTGACGCGGCCCGCGTAAAAGTCCTCTTAACTTTTACGCGGCCCGCCTAAATCTTTTTGACACGCCCATATCTTCTACTGTCCACGCGGCCCGCGTAAGACCCTTTACATCTTTCACGCGGCCCACCTGAGACCTAAAAGTAAGATTTTCAAATCTTTTTAATTATTACTGCTGGCCTTTGGATTTACGGAGGGGTAACTTTGCGTTTTGGGCCTTTCTTATTTACGTATAAGGGCCTCGTGACTTTTACCCGCGCCGTTAAGTCCTCGGTTGGTTTATTGCTTCCCGAAAAGTCCTACCTTTCAATGTTTGACGCTTTTAACCCTTCTTAACGAATTTGGTCGTAACCTTCTCATATTATAACGGAACGTGATGAAATTTATATCGCGCATTCTAGTGAGTATGATTTACCATTATAAAGCTTCGGGTATGCCAAAGGGTCACTCAGAGGTATAACTTAAACATGTTGACACATTTGACCCCTGTAGTTTGTAATCCTCACTTTCTTCCATATCTCGTTCCGTATGATCCATGATTCATTCGTTGGAAGGTACGAGCATCATTTTGGGTTACTGTAAAGTATATTTATCCCTTGTTGACGTTTTGAACCCTTGAATTCACATACTTTCTATGTTTGTCAACTTTAGTCCCTCTGTAGCATTTATTACCACGTGCAAACCTATGACACGTGTCAATACATTATAGGACGCAAATTTTCGAGGTGTTACATTATGAATACCACTAAGCTCTTCAGGCAAAATTAACTTGTAAGCCACCGTTCCAACGCATTAGATGATCTCGAATGGTCCTATGTATCTGGGGCTTAACTTGCCTTTCTTGCCAAAGCGCAATACCCCTTTCCAGGGTGATACTTTCAATAACACTTTGTCACCTACCTCAAATTTTAGAGTTTACGCCTTTTATCTGCGTAGCTTTTCTGCCTATCTTTGGCAGCTTTGAGACGATCTCGTATCTGCACAATCTTATCTGTCGTCTCCAGGACTATATCAGGTCCCGTTAGTTGGACATCTCCAACTTCTGCCCAGCAAACGGGCGTCCTGCACTTCCTTCCATACAAGTCTTCAAATGGTGCAGCTTGAATGCTAGAGTGGTAGCTATTATTGTACGAAAACTCGATCAGTGGAAGATTATCATCCCAACTTCCACCTAGATTAATAACACAAGCCCTTAACATATCTTCCAGCGTTTGAATTGTTCGCTCGCTTTGACCATCCGTCTGAGGATGATATGATGTGCTGAAGTTCAATCGAGTGCCTAGGGATTGCTGAAAACTTTTCCAGAAGTGCGATGTATACCTTGTATCCCTATCAGAAATGATAGACACTGGCACCCCGTGGAGAGATACAATCTCATCCACGTATAGCTGAGCTAATTTATCTGAGCTATGTGTTTCCTTAATAGGTAGGAAGTGGGCTGACTTAGTCAGTCTATCCACTATCACCCAAATAGTATCATTTCCTTGCTTTGTCTTTGGTAATTTGGTGATAAAATCCATAGTCACCATCTCCCACTTCCAGGTGGGAAGTTCAGGCTGTTGCAGCAAACCTGACAACTTCTGGTGTTTGCCTTAACTTGAGCACATGTCAGACATTTGGCCACATAAGTGGCTATAGACTTCTTCAAGCCTATCCACCAATAATTTGCCTTTAAATCCTGGTACATCTTGTCACTTCCAGGATGAACAAAATACTTGGAACTATGGGCTTCCTGAAGGATCACTTCCCTAAGTCCTCCATATTTTTCATTTGGATAGTTAGCTTCCAACACAGCTTCCTTCTGAGCGGCTAACAACCTTTCTCATTCAAGTTGCTTCTCAATTCAATGCTCTTGGCATTGATCCTTATGGGCTTCACCCTTTCCTTCCTACTTAAGGCATCAACGACTACATTCGCCTTGCCTGGATGGTATCAGATTTCACAATCATAGTCATTTAAAGTCTCCAATCATCGTCGCTGCCTCATGTTTAAGTCCTTCTAATTAAACAGATGTTGAAGGCTCTTGTGATCTGAATAGATCACACACTTGGTACCATATAGATAATGCCTCCAAAGTTTTAGTGCAAACACAACAGCACCCAACTCCAAATCGTGGGTGGTGTAACTCGTCTCGTGCACTTTTAGTTGTCGGGAAGCATAGGCAATGACCTTGCCTTTCTGCATGAGCACACACCCCATACCAGTGTGTGATGCGTCGCAGTAAACTACGAATTCTTCAATACCTTCTGGAAATGTCAACACCGGTGCATTGCTCAACTTCTGCTTGAGAATGTCAAAGGATTCTTGCTGCTTAGGGCCCCAGTCAAACTTGATATTCTTGTGGGTTAATGAAGTTAGGGTTGCTACAATCCTTGAGAAGTTTTCAATAAAACTCCTGTAGTATCCTGCCAAACCAAGAAACTACGAATCTCTGTGGGCATCTTCGGCTCTTGCCAATTCATGATAGCTTCGATCTTAGCGGGGTCCACCTGGATACCACGCTCACTAACCACATGTCCAAGGAATTGGACTTCTCGAAGCCAAAATTCACACTTTGAAAACTTGGCGTAGAGTTTCTCTTGCTGAAGGAGTTTAAGAATGCAACGAAGATGCTTCTCATGATCAGCTTGATTCTTTGAATAAATTAGAATGTCATCAATGAAGACGATAACAAATTTGTCCAAGTAGGGCTTGCAGACGCGATTCATGAGATCCATGAATGCTGCTGGTGCGTTAGTGAGCCCAAAAGGCATCACTAAGAACTCGTAGTGACCATAACGAGTCCTAAATGCAGTCTTGTGCACGTCTTCATCTTTAACGTTCAGCTGATGGTAGCCTGACCTTAAGTCAATGCCCCTTGCAGTTGATCGAACAGATCATCGATCCTGGGCAATGGATATCTATTCTTGATTGTGACCTTGTTAAGCTCGCGATAATCGATGCATAGGCGCATTGATCCATCCTTCTTCTTTACAAATAGAATGGGTGCTCCCCAAGGCGATGAACTAGGACGAATAAATCCTTTTGCCAACAAATCATCCGGTTGAGTCCTCAACTCTTTCATTTGAGTTGGTGCTAACCTGTAAGGTGCTCTTGCAATAGGTGCTGCTCCAGGAATGGTGTCAATTCTAAATTCTACTTGCCTATCTGGTGGTAAACCAGGTAGTTCTTCAGGGAATACTTCTGGGTACTCGGAAATGATGGGGATGTCTTCAATCTTAGGCTTCGGCTCATCAATTGTCACTTATGCCATGTAAATGACACAACCCTTCTTCATACATCTTGACGCTTTAAGCACAGACACTTGCTTAGGTAACCCATACTGAGTATCTCCTTGATCACCACTTGTTTCTTGAGCTTGGTTATGAGATAACCAATCCATGCCTATTACTATGTCGAAACCAACTAGCTTTAAAGGAAGCAAGGACAACGGAAAAGTGTGGTTCCTAATGGATATGAAACATCCATCTAACACGGTTGAAGCGGTTTCTATGGTACCACCGGCTAATTCTACTTCGTACTTTATGCTTAGGTTTTTAACAGGCAGATTTTATAACTTACAAACCTATTATCAACAAATGACTTATCTGCACCCGAATCAAATAGTACCCTTGCATAAACATCATTAATAAGGAAGGTACCTGTTATCACATTGTCGTTTTGGATCGCTTCCTATGCATTCATCTGAAAGACCCTAGCATTGGTCTTTTCCCATCTTCAGCCTTCTTCGCATATTTTGGGCAGTTGGACTTGATGTACCCTTTCTCGTTGCAGTTGTAGCACGTTGCGTCCTTTATTTTCTTGCAATCTAATGTCTTATGCTCTTTAGATTTGCATATCCCACATGCAATCGACTTTGACTGAGACTTTGAATCAAACCTTCATTTTCCAAAATGACGCTTTTGACAGGTTTTGCATTTAGGCTTCTCATCCGCCTGCTGGCTACCCCTGATAGATCCAGAATTCTTTTTGAGGTTAGTGTTGCCCTTACGCTTCTTATCAGAACTTCGTGAGTTATCATCCTCACGTTTCCTCTTTCCTTCTTCAGAGTTCTTAAGCGATCTTAGCCTAACCGCATCCAGAGTGAAGGATAAAGATAGATCAGCTGCTGACCTAAAAGTAGCAGGTCGAGATACCTTCACACTGGCCTTGATTTCCGGGGCTAAACCCCTAATGAAACGGGCTATTCTCTTCGGTTCTGGCGTCACCAAGTAAGGAACCAATCGAGACATAGTGTTTAAGCTTGTAAGGTATGCTTGACAATCCAGGTTCTTCATAACCAATGACAAGAAATCAACCTCGATCTTTTCAACCTCATGCTGAGGGCAGTAGTTTTCCTTAATGAGAGCAACAAACTGATCCCATGTCAGATTGTATAATGGGATCTTTCCAGTAGCTTGGATCAACGATATCGACCACGGTATCCATCTCGTCTAACCATGTCATGCAGTCAATAACTCCTTTTTCCCCAGTGAAATCCCTGGGTTTGCAGGAAACGAAATACTTGAACTGTCTGTCCAATGCTCGCGTAACATCATTATCTATTAATGCCTACAACTCCGCTCCTGCTAAATTGACTCTGGAAGTATCATGATTCTCCCTTGGGTGAGTGTTGACTTTGTCTAACCCAGGCATGTAGCTTGATTGCTACATAAAATAATGATTTTAATTTATTCAGAAGTCTATAACAGTTTTATCATTCTTGATGATTTATTAACCATGGTATTAATAAACCATATTGGTTAATTTATATATACATTCAGGATTTTCATTATATTTATCCTTAGTTATATTTCATTAAAATATTATAGTGGCATAAAAGCCCAAGTCATAAGGACAAGTTTAAATCATAAGCCCAGATCTTATAGGATCGAGGCATTGAGGCTTGAATCATAGTTCATTACCTCTTCTTGAAAGGGAGTCGTAGACCACCACTGTCTTTAGTCTCAAAGGACATTAACTATGGCCCGTAGGCACTTCATCACTAATGGATGTTTTAAATAAAAGGAATTGGAAGGGTCCAATATAAGGATGACTTATGTGATTTTGTCGAATCACATTTTATCAGGAGTGTAAACATGTTTTCAGATGTTAACAAGAATTTGAATCTTAATAAGGAACTACCATCACGGCCCTGTCTTAATATGACACATGGACTAGGTTTTGCCTTTAAGATTTATTTAATATATAGTGGCAGATTTATCTTTTAAAAGGAATGGTATTTTATTTTATTTTACATATTATATTCATGCATGCAATAATAATTAAAATTCAACACATTCCATATAATAAAAAGAGTACATAAATGCCCTAAACGGGACTATAACAGAAAAGACATGCCCACGCAGGGGCCAAACAGGAATACAAGTCCTCCCAGGGACTGAATACAGAAATAGATGTCCACGCAGGGACTAGATTGAAACAAGGAAAGTTACAATACAAATAAATAAATAAGGAATCTTCAAAAATCCCTTTTCTTGATCTTTCCCTTGATTAAACTTGCTAAACCCTTGAGAAAACCTCGGTTGTTCCTACGCTCTTCTTGAACCTCCCGCTCCACCTGGCTCAACCTTTGGAGAATCTCCAGTTGTTGTGGCGGCTGGATCTGCGGTGGCTGCGGCTGCAGAGGTTGAGGAGGTGGCGGGTACTGATACCAATAGGTCGGGTATCCAGTCGTCCAAGGACCTCCATAGGGCCCTCAGGATGAAGAGCATTGTAGTTTGACGCCACAAGGTAAGGGTCAACTTCGGCGTAGTTGTAGTTGGTATGGGTCGGCTGCTCGAAAGGGTTGTACGCCGCTGAACTGGCGTATGCAGGAATTGGGTTATCATAACCCATTGGTGGCGGCGCGATAGGCGCAAAGTTCACCTCAGAGACGGGGTTTGAAGCCCCCCCCATCTGTGGGTCTTCATAAAGTGGTGGGTAGTGGCTGCCACTTGAGTGTTGAGGGGTGCTGAAATGGAACCCCCCTCGTACGGACATCCGTGCTCCTGATCTTCTGCGCCTCGGTGGCTCCGGAGGCGGCTGCTGTACTGGCAGCAGTGGTGGAGGAGTGATCGCTACAAAATGTGAATCCTCGGAAGGATCCTACTGCTGTTACTACTAATGCGGAGACGAGTGGTAGGAGGGAGTAAACACCCAATCATATTGGCTGAATTTCGCCTCGTAGCTGTCTGGACCACGATAAGGTGATCCATGAAAGGACGACCCATTCAAAATTTCGATGGGGTGAGTAGGTGTTCCGGACGGTGGCTCGGCGGGATCGGTGTCTTCATCCATGTCCATGGCATGGTCACCAGAGAAGTGGTATTCGGGTCCCAATGGGTTAAAACCCATTGGTTCTTGCACCTGGTTAGCCGGGTTGAACCGGCTCTGGAAGCAGGGTGTTAGTTCATTGAAGGAGTGGTGTGAGTTTGAGCGCTGGAGAGGGATGAAGGAAGGATGTGAGTTGTGGGGCTCGTTCTCCGACTGTGGCCCAAGGGAATGGTGGTAGGAGGGTGACGAAATTAGCAAGACAGATCGCCTCGCTGGCTCCAGATACGTCCTCCAGTCTTCCTGGGGACTTGTGCTCATGGTGACCGATGGGGTTCGCCTGTGAGAAGGCCCGGCTTCATGGTCGTGGCCTGTGATTGGTGGTTTTCCTCTTCCTCCTCTTCTTCGTGGCGACATTTTTGATCCTGTCAACATAAACAAAGATAACAACAAAGGAAACATATAAAGAATAAAATAAAACAAATTAGGATTAGTCCTAAGTTCTTTGTTTAGACTTTGAAGTCGAGGAACGTGTAAACTGTGTCATTGAGATTAAACACAAAAAGGCTAGTGTTTAATTCACTCAATGTTGGCTCTGATACCAACCTGTCACACCCTGATATTTCCACGTATTACCGGTGGGACCGGTAGGGAGTATCGTGACGTAGTTGATATCGTCATAGTCAAACAACACAATTTAATGCACAGCGGAAGCAAAATATAAATACATTACAAACCGATGAAGAGTAATATTATGTATTACAAAAACGGTTGTAAAAGATCCACATGCGGATCAAAGATAAAAAGATCATTGTTTAACAGATTCATTAACATCTAAGCTTGCAAGACTCTTTATTGATGCTAAGGTAGCCAACCTATTCCGTTTAGTACCTGCACTTAGCCTTTTTTGGAAAATACGTCAGTTTACACTGGTAAATACAATTAATTGATTCATTTTGAAAAATGTTTAGAAAATTGATTTGAATGCACAAGGCACAAAATATCTTTTATAACTTGGGACAATTATTTTAAAAATAATCTTGTATATAGTTTTTACATGTTTGCCGTCCGTCAGGGCCGGTTAGAAGAGCCGGACAAGATTAACTGGCACACCACTGGTATAATGCCCACAAGGAGTTTTCCTTATTGTGGACTACCGTTTATACATATGCAACTGTCAGGTGTATGCCTACACCCCGTGCTTAAGTCGTGGCCATTTCAATGAATGATGCCAAGGATATCCGGGACATGGTCAGTAACCCCCCAAAGGCCACATACCAAACAAAACAGATTAAAACGGGTTATGTAAATATATTAATCAAATCCGATTTAAACAACTACATACCTGACCAAGCGGTATTATTATAATACCGTATCCCAAGCCTGTATAACGGAAAATAAGTTAAAAGTATTTACCTGAGCAAATTTATACAATCTATCCCAGGCGTAGACAATCAAGCAAGTACAGGTAGCTTTTACTGGGCTCCTAAATCTGGAACGAAGGTTTTAATAACCTATTAGATTCCTAAAGGGTCTTAATTAAGCCTAAGCTTAGACCGGTTAGTTTTAAAGGAAGATATACGGTTCACAACGCATGATTAAGCGAAGACCGGAATAGAATCTGGTTTAGACCTGACAAGTATGGAGACTTATATAATATGGGTAAACTAATCACATTCTGGATTTGGAGACAAAAATGATAAGGTTTGACCCGTTTTGGTCAATTTATGCAAACTAGTTACATAAACCGCACCGAACGCGAAACATGCTTAATGGGTAAACAATTGAGTCATGAACAGGTTTCCTAAGTTAATATGCCTTAAATATGTTGTGATATCAGTAAGATACCTTCCATTATGCCCAAAACGAATTTACACTAAAATTTAGCCCAGAAGGGGTATTTTGGTCATTTTAAAGGTTATAAAAGAGTTTATATATTAATCTGAGGTTTAGGTCTGATTTGATCAGTAAAAATACTTAATTTAATAAGTTATATCAGTAGGGTATTGCATATATGTGAAATTTATTATTTATAACCAAACTATGCACCGAAGGGGCATCTTGGTAATTTCACATAAGCTTTAAAGGTCAAATCTCAAAATCTGAGTTAAAAACTTTTGCTTACTGTTAAAGTATAAAAATTTACTAAAAACATCAGTAGGTATCAAGTCCTATATGAGAAAAAGGGCATTATAGTCAACATTTAGGCAAATAACGGAAACATGCACATGAATCGGATAACTAAGGAACCAAGTTGTATAACCTCAGAGGGTTATACTAACCTATAACCTGGTCCTAGTAGAGCTCTAAGGCATTTCTAAAATAATCTAAATCAGGTCAGAACTGGAAGTCAAAGCAATATTCAACTTTTACGACTTTCGGTTACGAACCGACCCTAAACTTGAAATTGTCGGGTTGAACATGCTTAAACATGTTCTTACATTAATTACCAAGTTATACAAGTGATAAAACAGGTTTCATGGCTTCTACATTGTTAATTATGTGATTATTTGAAAATTAGCTTTCTGTTGACTTTTTTAATATTAGGTTTGACCCGACATTTGACCAAGTTAGGGAGATAATCAGTAGGTGCCCTCTAAGGGGTTTATTACCTACATAAATACCAACTTATAGCTACTTTTAATTGAACTAATGACTGGACCATTAGTGATTAATCACTAAGTCAAAACTTAATTACGATAAGTTTGACTTTTGGTCATTAAACTAAATAAAACTGAACTTAGGAGGTTAAGGACACTTACAAAGGTCCTAAGCACGATTTGGAACTTTAAGGAAGCTTGAGAGAAGACCAAAGAACTCCAGAGAAGTCTTAAATGTAATTTTGAATGAGCAAGTGAAAATGTTGCAACTTGAGCTCTTTATATAGCAATCCAAATTGCACAAGATCATCACACCCAAGTCTATAAAAGTTCCCTAATCATCCCATGTGTCCCTATGCATGCAAAACTACTGGCCAAGCTTATGTTTTTTGAAAACCAGGCCTTTAAGGCGGTGCAACAGGCTGAACAGGCATCTGTCCATTTTCTGCTGCTAGCGAAAGCCTTACGGACCATAAGCAAAGTACCTTGCGGTCCGTATCCACCTCTTACGGACCGTAAGTCCAAAATTATATGGTCCGCAACCGACCCTGCTCTGAGATGCCCAGTTACAGACCTTGTGGGCCGTAAGCCCTAGGCTTTGCGGTCCGTATCCGTTTTTAATTATATCCGCCCAGCTTCGCCACCTTACGGACCGTAAGGTGGTCTTCTTGCGGTCCGTAAGCTCTCATCAGGAGACAAAATTTTGTAAACTTTTAGGCTTTGACCATGCAACTTTGCTAATACGAACCCAAGGTCTTAATCATCCGAATGGGACCACTTGATTAGTTCTGAAAAGCTATGAAAGCCTTGCCATGCACTTATGTTGTCTTGGACTCTTTTGAAAAAGTCTTGAATGTAAAATTTATCGTAAACACTCACATAAAATCCATTCTTTTTTCAAATTAAAATTTATCGTAAACACTCACATATCAGATGTTTATAAAACATATTAAGGTTTGGAATTTATAAATAGGTCACTCAGAGGTATTAATTAACATGTTGACATTTTTTTAATCCTACCATACATCTTTTAACTTGATCCGGGTTTATAACACGTTTACTTTCCATGTCACGTGTCTTTATAATATTGGACGAGATTTTACGAGGTGTTACACATATGAATGTCACATAACATGCTTAATAGGGGAATGTTCTAACCACAACAGACAAGTCAAAATCCTTATTCTCAAACAGTATTCACATCTATCAGATTCAATATCACAACCAAGACTAATATGTTCAGATCTAAGCCGACAGTTTGTCACAAGAACATCCTCAAATACCCTATCATCATTCTTAAATTAAACATGTATCATGTGATCACACTTTCGGTGACAATTACAACACACATATCTTGAGTAGGTTTATAAATTTCAACTAGTCAAAATGTCAAGGCCCACATACCCCAACATGGGTACTGTTTCCTTAACCAAATCAATACATACTTTCAATAAATCACTAAATCTAGAACTTCACAAAATATGAAATAACATTCAGACTCTTAACACAAGGATATGAAGCATAATAAGTTAATCATAGTTAACTCATACCGACCGAGTGACTTATGGGATGAATGAGCACAAGCTGCCGTGCCTAGGGGCCTGCATCGGAGCTCCGACTAATGCACTCTTCCTGCTCCAAGACCCGAAACCCAGACTCGAACCCGAAAAGAATCCACTTATACGACCATTACTGCTGTTTACTCGAACCAAAACACCAACTGTCGGACTCGGTTCTGGATACTAAATGTCGTCGCCGTGGTCCGACGGCCACCGCTGTCGTGGTTTATCTGGTCTCCGGAAAACTTGGAGGTCGCCAGAGATGGTCGGCACCCTCACTAATTTCGTCATCTCTCTCTCTCTCTTTCTCCGATTACTCCTCCTTTCATATCGATCTCTCTCTCTAACCATAGTTCCTTCTCTCTAAAATCTTTGGGGTGTATATGTGTTCACAGGCACAAGAGAGGTGTAGGATGTCATGGGGGGGGGGGGTTCCTGTCGCCGATCACCGTGAGTGCAAGAGAGGGTGTGCTAGGGTTTACTTATCTAAAGTGTTAATATGAGTGATGCATGGAAACATATACATGCATATATTCGGAACAAAGTGGGCCGAACCCATATGAGTTTTACTTTTGTTTGGGATTCGATGAAACTGGGCCGAAGTGAGACAACAACACAAGGGTGAGCTAGGCTTAGGTGATTCGGGTTTGGTTATTAATGTGGCCCAACACATGTGCAGCCCAAATATACTAGTATGCTTGTTTAACAAGGTTATCATATACATTTAGGATTTAACAGAATTATAATAGCACGGAACGTTTAACACATTGGAGAGGGATAGATAACGAGAAGTTAGGATCACGAGATTAAACGACACTAACCTTGAAGTTCGGGTTGTCACATCATCCCCAACTTGAAAGAAATTTCGTCCCGAAACTTGATAAGTAAGCCAAAGAAGTAAAGTGGTAACTCAAGATTGCTGCCGAATTTCCTCAGGTGCCACATCATCCCCAACTTGAAGCGGAATTTCGTACCGAAATTCACCAGTGATAACATAATTAAATTGGTCAACAGGAAATAGTTGAGGATATTTGAGCTTCATCTGATCCTCGCGCTCCCACGTGAACTCTGGACCACGTCTTGAGTTCCAACGAACCCTCACGATCGGGATTCGACTATGCTTACGAACCTTGACTTCCCGATCCATGATTTCGATGGGTTCCTCGACAAACTGCAACTTATCGTCAATCTTGACCTTTTGGAATGGCACAACCAGTGTTTCATCAGACAAACATTTCTTCAGTTGCGAAACATGGAAGACATCATGAACATTACCCAACTCAGCAGGTAACTCGAGCTTGTAAGCCACTTTACCGATCTGCTCCAGGATTTTAAATGGTCCAACATAACGCGGATTAAGCTTGCCGCGCTTCCCAAACCGCACAGCACCCTCCCAGGGTGAGACTTTCAATTATGACACGTTCGCCTGCACTGAATCCCAATGTCTCCTAAGCTTATCAGTTTTCCCGGCGGTCACGCGTGATCGTCACGCGATTTCTGATCTAAGCAATCTTCCCAAGAGTTTCGAGTACAAGTCCTGGACCTGTGATTAGGTTGTCACCCACCTTAGTCCATCAAGGGAATCGACATTGTCGCCCAAGCAATGCCTCAAATGGAGCTGTCTGAATACTAGGATGGTAACTGCTACAGTAGAACTCAACCAAAGATATGTGTCGTCCCAATTCTCACTAAATCCAATCACACACATGCTCGCAACATGTCTTCGAGTGTTAGGATGGTTCGTTTACTTTGTCCGTTTGTCCAATGCTCATGTCTAGACGTGAGCCAAAGATGTTGTGTGTTGCTTGTCATAAATCAAGCATAGATCAAAATCAGAGGCAACAGGAGTTGGCAACTCGTGCTTAAAAGCCACCTCTCTCAGAGGAACATTCACAGCTGCGAAGACTCGCCAGTTTCCTTGATTGCAGAAAGTGTGCTGGTAACGTGAGATCATCAACGATCACTCAGGTGATATTGTTTCTGTTTCGTGTTGTAAGTAGACTAGTGACAGAATCCATGGTAGTCTGTTCTCATTTCCATATAGGTGTTTCTGGTTGCTGATACTCCACCTTGACTTTCCCACAAGTCAAACATCATTCACATGCATAGCTAGGTGGGCCTTCATGACCAATCACCAGTACAAGATTTTATAGATCCCAATATCTCTCATCAAAACCCAGACGACTAGAATATCGAGGCCGGTGTGCTTTGCTCCACACGAGTTCCCTACAGTTGCCGTATAATGAGACCCACATTCGTTCCATGAGGTAGCGGATATCGTCCGACCTGCCAACGGTTGCGTCTCCATGCCCCGCATGGGTTTAACTTGCAAATTCTCTTCCTTCAGTTCCCAGTTTGAACAGAGCGAGTCTGGTCAGGTAAGTTAGAGTCGATAATGAGGTGCAAAGCTCGTGCACGTTAAGGTTTCAAAGTCGTAATCATTCAAAAGTTCCATCCAGCGATGCTATTACACGTTTAGCTCTTCCAAAACAAAGGTACACGGGAGGCCCTTGTGATCGGTCTAAGTAGTGCATTTTGTACCGTCCAAGTAATGCCTCCAGCTCAAATCCGAGATCGTGGCTCCCACCCCAGGTGGTGAGTCATGCAACTCTTCCTGTTAATCCACCACATAAGCCATCACCCTCTCGTGTTGCATCGGTGTGTAACTGAGACCCTGATTCGGACCATCATGGTATACCACCAGATCACCCGTACCCTCGGGTAAAGACAATACTCAGTGCATTGTAGAGTTGAGTTTCAAAAGCTGAAGAGACGTCCTCCTGTTTTATCTCCCACGAATTCACAGCACCTTGCTGTGTTAAAGAGTTTAGAGCTGCGCAATCTTCGAAAATCCCTTGATGATTCTACGATAGCATCTAGTGTGACTAAGAAATTACTGTATCCCCGAAGGACTCTTCGGTGCTGATAAAGTTCTAATAAAATGGATCTTAGCGAGATCCACGTGTATTCCCAATTCGTTAACTATGTGACCAAGAAAGTGTACTCCTCGGATCCTGAAGTCACACTTTGGTAGGCTTCGCATGGAGTTGCACACCCCTAGGAGCTCTAAGATAAGGTACAAGTGTCATTCATGGTGATCCTTTCTCCTGGAAGTGATTTCAAGTGTCATCAATAAACACGGTTGACAGTTTGACGAGATGAGGTTTACACTTACGATTCATGTAATCCATAAAACTGCTGGTGTGTGGAATAACTTGAATGACATACACTGAAAATCGTAGTAACTGTACTGCGTTTGAAATGCCGTCTTAGGAACATCCTCCTCCTGGACTTCCATCTGATGATTGCCCGATCTCAAGTCGGTTTCCGAGTAGATGATTGACCCTTGCAACTGGCCAAGCAGGTCATCAATGTGAGGCAATGGGTAATGGTTTCCGACTGGCACCCTGCTGAGTTTACGGTAGTCGATTCACGAATGAAAGGACTCGTCCTTCTTTTCACAGGTAGAGCTCGGGCTCCCCAAGGTAAGGAGCTAATCCGTCAAGACCCCTGCCCAGCGGTTCCTGAAGTTGACTAGGCCGTTCCTGCAACCTTCCTAATGTGAGACGATAAGAGATACTAGTAATCAGGGCTGCTTCTGACATGATACCGATCCGATATTCCACCTGACGATGTGGAGGTGAACCTGATAGTTCTTCTGGTAGCTCATAAGGAGAAATCACGAAAAGTTGGTCGATCCTCTTCTCCTTAGCCTTAGCATTAGTAACGAGTGCTAACATAGCGGGGTAATCCTTCTGTAGACACTTCTGGGCCCTAATTTTCGAAATGATACTAACCTTTACACCACTCTGACACTTTAGGTCAAACGACAACTCTCCACTAGGGAGAGGGATATATAGAATTTTCTCATCACCCCAGGTATATCTGCGCGATATCTGGATAACCAATCCACACTAACTACTACATCGAAACCATCACATATAGTAGAAGAAAGGTCGAGGTCGAACACTTGTCCCACAAGGTCGAGTTTGCGTCCTAATGAACATATGCGGCTTCAATTGACGTGGCATCGGCCAAGTCCACAACAAGTTCGGTTTCAATAAGTATCAGGGTTAAACAGAACAGAGACGGAGCGATTAATTACCAAGAACGTGCAGACCACCATGTTGCTATATTCCTGGCATTGCCCACGCCAATCCTAAATGCCCTTCCATGAGCATCATTTCTAGTGTTGTTGTTACGGTTACGTGGATTCCCAATACGGTCATTGTTCCCTTGGTTGTTGATATTTTGACTTAACAACAGTCAATCCCTGTCAAAGTCACCTTCGTTTCCATACTATAAGCTACGATTACGAGCACCTCGATGTCGCCGTGATGGTTGCCTCTAATGTCGCTGCTTGTAACGGGATCCTGTGTCCTTTCATCAATAAGGTCCATCTTTTCACATTCCATGCTACGTACTAAGGCACTACTCACTGTGTGGGAAGTTACACATTCCACTCTATAGTCAATTGTCATCGTTCATGTCCCGTTTGATTCGTAAGAGTTAACTCCCATAAGTCGCTGACTAGGGTTAAGGATTCGATTGAAGTCAATTCGCTGGTGTTCGTTGCTGATAATCAAGGTTGTCCAAATACCGAGGTCGGTAAAGTACTATGATCATCCTCTTATCCATCGATCTAGCAAGTTAATTGAGTAATACATGGTCTGTTGCGGGAGTGTTGCAGAAGTGATCACGCTCCGGGATCTAAGACGTCAATACATGAGTTCCAGCAAACGAAGTGGTGAGAGAAAGATATAGACCAATCATTCAACGTTGCGACATCCAACTCAGGGAAGTTCGTACTGGCACCTAACATCCTACACAGCTCACTAGACGTTCAGATGAGTGTTCAGGTGATACTCGATAGCATCGATATTTGTAAGGATTCAGAGAGAAGTGAAAAGATCACGTTCGAGTAGGAGACAATCACTACTGTGACTCCTATAGATCTGTTACGTTTCTCATTGATTAAATAACAGAACAGAACCCCATTTTCACTCGTTAAGCCTCCCTGGGACTCACATGAACCCCACATTATTATTATGTGTGCACCCAGAATAATACTGTGATTTGCATGCTCATCTCAGTTCCTCCTAACCCGTGTCAAATGGTTCTTCAAACCCAGATATCAACGGAGGTTGTCAAAGTAACAAGATCACAAAAATCCAAGGACTATGGCATACTATCAACGCATCTTAAAGTAAGCAAGCAATCCATGCCATCATGCTATAGTGACGAGTGTGTGTTCGTATGTTACGTCATAAACAAATCTGTACTAGTCATGTAATGTATGCAACAAGTGAGAAAGACGAACCTTGCAATCTGGAGTTGAGTGTCATGGTCGTATTCACGTATTCAAAACTGTTCGGTTATAGTCTGGTTTTACAAAAACGTTTTAAAACCAAGTTCACTATAACCAGTGGCTCTGATACCAAAATGTCACACCCCCAAAATACCACATGCGGAAACCCCCGCGAGGGGTGTGACGTACCAGGATCTAGCCACTAATCACATTTAACTCATAACAAGATTTCAAATAAAAGTTTTCATTCATTAATATAAAGTGTTACAAAACATTATTTATGACTTATTGTGTTCAGCGGAAGCATAATATAAAGTTTAACCAAAACCCAAGTGTATGTGATCAACTAGTCTTGTTTCAAGTTTCCATATATCCCGACCCATGACCACTCCAGCTTTCCAGACAGCAAGTTCCACATCCACACGTATCAATAACCTGCGAGCATGCACACACGTGTATCAGACAACGCTGGTGAGTTCATAGTTTTACGAAAACGTTAGTTACCAAGTATTTAATTAAGTTCGTTGTTTACAATGTTGATAATACCCTGAATACAAGACGGCTACAGATTTATTTTGCCCATTCCCCAATGCTCCTATCAAAGCATAGGGCATGACTAAGTCATTAGTTCACACCCGTCCTCTTAGGTACGGGGTGAGGGTGCCAAACCTAGATAGCGCTACCAACATTCCCGATTTTACCCACAAGACGTATTCCTGAGAGGAATACCCAATTGATTTACCCAAAAACCTATCCCTCTCAGGGATACCCAATGACTGTCCCAACCACCGGGACGCATGCTCAGAGAGATGAACTCACCTTAGGTTGCTCGGTATGTTACATTACATTACCCGTTCCAAGTTGGTCAACCATACCCTACCGTGGTTACTAAGAATAGTCAGTTTCGTAAACACATAATCAATTCACGTATCGAACAAGTCACATGTATTACCATTGTCACATAATACATAACAAATGTTTGGATTGCACACACGTTTATAACACAAGTTCATGTTCCAGTAGTTGTTACCACTGACGCCCGTTTCTAAATCACGTATTCTCACAGATTGTATTCATCACAAAGGATTACTATATAACACGCATCGAGTGTCCAGTTCTCATACAAATTCACATCTCATATGAATGTCACATAACATGCTTAATAGGGGAATGTTCTAACCACAACAGACAAGTCAAAATCCTTATTCTCAATCAGTATTCACATCTATCCGATTCAATATCACAACCATGACTACTATGTTCAGATCTACGCCAACAGTTTGTCACAAGAACATCCTCAAATACCGTATCATCATTCTTAAATTAAACATGTATCATGTGATCACACTTTCGGTTACAATTACAACACACATATCTTTAGTAGGTTTATAAATTTCAACCAGTCAAAAAGTCAAGGCCCACATACACCAACATGGGTACTGTTTCCTTAATCAAATCAATACATACTTTCAATAAATCACTAAATCTAGAACTTCAAAAAATATGAAATAACATTCAGACTCTTAATACAACGATATGAAGCATAATAAGTTAATCATAGTTAACACATACCGACCGAGTGACTTATGGGATGAACGAGCACAAGCTGCCGTGCCTAGGGGCCTGCATCGGAGCTCCGAAGACTGCCCTCTTCCAGCTCCGAGACCCGAAACCCAGACTCGAACCAGAAAAGAATCCACTTATACGGCCATTACCGTTGTTTACTCGAACCAAAACACCAACTGTCGGACCTGATTCTGGATCCTAAATGTCGCCGCCGTGGTCCGACAGCCACCGCTGTCTTGGTTTATCTGGTCTCCGGAAAACATGGAGGTCGGCAGAGATGGTCGGCTCCCTCACTAATTTCGTCATCTCTCTCTCTTTCTCCGATCACTCCTCCTTTCACGTCGATCTCTCTCTCTCTCTCTCTCTCTAACCATAGTTCCTTCTCTCTAAAATCTTTGTGGTGTATATGTGTTCACAGGCACAAGAGAGGTGTAGGATGTCATAGGGGGGGGGGTTCCTGTCGCCGATCACCGTGAGTGCAAGAGAGGGTGTGCTAGGGTTTACTTATCTCTAGTATTAATATGAGAGATGCATGGAAACATATACATGCATATATTCGGAACAAAGTGGGTCGAACCGATATGAGTTTTACTTTTGTTTTGGCTTCGAAGAAACTGGGCCGAAGTGTGACAACGGCACAAGGGTGAGCTAGGCTTAGGTGATTCGGGTCTGGTTATTAATGTGGCCCAATACATGTGCCGCCCAATTATACTAGTATGCTTGTTTAACAAGGTTATCATATATGTTTAGGATTAACAGAATTATAATAGCACGGAACGTTTAACACATTGGAGAGGGATAGATAACGAGAAGTTAGGATCACGAGATTAAACGACACAAACCTTGGAGTTCGGGTTGTCACAATGTTAATTAAATTAATGTATGTTATAAAATAGAGTTTCACAAATTCATTTATTACATTTCGGATTCGTTTTACATTAAAATCGGATTCGTTTTACATTAAAATCGGGAGCGGGCGCTGCGAGAACACAGAGCGGGTGGTATCGGTGTTTTATTAATTTGGCAGCGGAATTTAAAACTTTAGAATCATAGTCAGGAAATAAATCTCAGAGTTTCAAACACCAAACTTTTATAATAAATAAATGGGATAAAACCCATGTTCCATTGATAATACACTTATTGGGATAAACCCTAATTATTGAAAACATAATCTCCTTTTTATTTACGTAACTTTTATAACCACTTCTATAAGCCTTCAGTGCTCCATAGCTGGCTTCTTACAGCTTCACATTAAGTTACCTGAAACGCGTTTTAATAAGGTTTTATTAGCAATAAATACTGGCGAGTGCATCCCAGTTTAATCAAAACAAGCTTTTATAACTTTACAGTATTGAGAGCGATTGCAATGTTTATATCTACCAATATACTCATTCAGTACTTGCCACTCGACCGGATCTGTGGCTATGGTCATATCACACATTGGCTAACCCGTTGTCCAATGGTGACGCTTATCAAGTAATGTATACAAAACCCCATAATCCTGACAGCAATTGTAGAATACAAAGACTCAATCACTGTTAAGTATAATTAAAATATTTGAGGTTTTGGTAAAACAGTTTGGTAAAAAATAAAAAAGAATGACTCACTTTGTTGATTTAGGTGTTTTTATAGCTTCTTGTTGCTTCCTGGCTATTTTCTATTAAAATAAACAATGCACACGTGTTAGTAAGATAACCCAAATCATATTACCCATACAACACGAGACAGAACTCCAATGAACTTAGTCAAGCAGAGCCTCGACATGCGTTACGGAGTCCTAGATCAATCGGGTAGGGTAACAAATTAGTGATCAGGGGTTAAAATACTTACAACGAGGCAGAGCTTCGTGTTTTAAGGGTGTTATACCCGATAGTTTTTGTACTATACACTTCGAGAGAGAGAATTGTGAGCGGTTTGAGACTAAGGCCAACGGCCTCTATTTATAGGCTGAAACAGAGGTGGCTCGCGCCCCGCGAGCCCCCTTTCTCTTTCTTTCGCGCCCCGTTAGCCAGACCTAGCTATGGCTAGGTCTGGTCAGTCATTTGTATAGTCTCGACACATAACAGAACACGTGGCAACCTGAGGGTTCGACAAACAGAAGGTCCTCGCGCCCCGCGAGCCACATAGTGGACTCGGTCGCGGCCCGCGAGCGAGGTATTTTTCTTATTTTATTTGATTTTTATTAAAATTAAGGTTATACGAGTCCGTTTATGTGTATTTGGGGTATATTTTGAGCGTTTAGGGGTGTTTTTGAGGGTTGTTATATCCTCCTCACCTTGTTTTAAATCTCGTCCTCGATATTCACTGGAACAGGTGTGGATACTTCTTTTGCATTTCTGACTCGAGCTCCCAAGTGTATTCTGGTCCTCTTTTTGAATCCCATTTCACTTTGACCAGACCTAATCTCTTGTGTTTGAGATTATTGATCTTTCTATCTTCAATTGAATTGGTTTCTCTAAAAACTTAAGATTCTCATTTACCTCTATGTCCTAAAGAGGTACTACCAGTGATTCGTCTGCTAAGCATTTATTGACGTTACATACATGAAACACATCATGTATTCCTGCCATTTCCTCTGGCAATTGTAGCTAATAAGCTACTGTTCCTATCCTTTTGATAATCTCAAAAGGTCCAACATACCTTGGGCTTAGCTTTCCTCTTTTAATGAATCTAACCACTCCTTTCCATGGAGAAACTTTTAATAATACCTTATCTCCAACTTGAAATTCCAATGGTTTTCGTCTGTTATCTGCATAACTCTTTTGACGATCTCTTGCTGCTTTTAGTCTTTCCTTGACTTGAATAATTTTGTCCGTTGTTTCTTGCACTATGTCTGGTCCAGTTGCTTTTCTCCAATCTCTACCCAGCAGACTGGAGTTCGGCACTTTCGTCCATAAAGTGCTTCAAACGGTGCAATATTGATGCTGGTATGATAGTTATTGTTGTAGGAAAATTCTATTAATGGTAAATGATCGTCCCAATTTCCTCCAAAGTCAATTACACAGGCTCTAAGCATATCTTCCATTGTCTGAATTGTCCTTTCGCTTTGTCCGTCCGTTTGAGGATGATAAGTTGTGCTTAGATTTAACCTGCTTCTCATTGCTTTTCGGAAACTTGTCAAAAATGAGATGTAAATTTGCCATCTCTGTCAAACAAAATAGATAATGGAATTCCATGTAATGAAACTATTTCATTTATAACTTGGCTAACTGTTCCATACTGTAAGTTTCCTTCATAGGTAAGAAATGAGCAGATTTGGTTAATCTGTCTACAATCACCCAAATTCTATCATTACCTTTTCGTGTCTTGGGTAATTTGGTTATAAAATCTATTGTTATTAATTCCCATTTCCAAATTGGCATTTCTAATTGTTGCAGTAACCCTGAAGGTTTCTGATGTTCAGCTTTAACCTGTGAACAGGTTAGACATTTTGCAACATAGTTTGTTATATCCTTTTTCATTCTTATCCACCAGAAATTCTTTCTCAAATCTTGATACATCTGATCACTACCAGGATGTATCGTATACTTAAACTTATGGGCTTCTTCTATGATTTGGTTTCGTAGGTTTCATTGAATAGGTATACAGATCCTTTTCTTATGGAATCTCCAAATTTCATCTGATCCTTTTTCTAATTCCTTAATAATTCCCTTTAATCTTTAGCATCATCCTTGATTGTTGTTTCCTCCATGTAACACCCTGCGTTTTGAAGCTTTTATCTTTTGGCAAGTCTAGTCCCTGTTATACTTACTTTGAATCTTAATTATGTATGTGAAACTTTGACTCTATGTGAAACTTTTACAAACTTGACTTTGGTGATACTTGACTCTTTTGATTCTTGACTCTTGTGATACTTGATTTTGGAGATACTTGACTCTTTTGAATCTAGACTCTTGTGAATACTTTGAAACTCGACTCTTGAAACTTGACACTTGTTAAACTTTGATACTTATTGAACGATAAACTTTGATACTTGGTTAAACAAGATACTTGATACTTATTAAATGAGAAACTTTGATTCTTTATTGAACGAAAGACTCTGATACTTGATACTTATTGCACGGGAAACTAGTTTAAATGCGGACTTGAAACCCGGAAACTTCTATGTTAGTTAAACAATTGTACCATGTAATGGTTATTCACAAAAATACGCAACACAACCTTGATCTAGCTTGCAAAATGAACCAATGTCGGAAAACTAGCAAACGGGTCTCGGCTGTCCGAATGGACATCCGATCGGATGACCATTCGATCGAATAGCCATCTGAACCCTTGCACCACTCCACCAACTTACTTGTCATTGTCACCTATAAATACACCCTTTGTGCTCTCATTCTCACCTTTCACTCTCTGCCATCCGACCACACGCACTCTCAGTCATTTTAAACGAGATTCAAGGCAAATCGTAAGTATTCTTCCCCGAATCTTGTACAACTTTCACCAATTATCACTTCTACACAAGATTCTTCATCAAAATCACACGAACACTTCAACATTTTTATGAAAATCGACTGATTTGGGGCCTCTTGGAGGTGGTTTCCACTCAGATGTTGGTACAAACTATTGTGGAGCACCATTTAAGCAAGAACGGCCTGAGATCTAACAGATTTTCACAACATTTATACAAAAACTTAAGAATCTCACACTTTTACACCAGATCTGACGGAATTTCACGTGGGTTCCGGCTTAGATCTGATGAACATCACGTTTTACAACCTATTTTCGGACTATTCTTCAATTTCCATACAAAACAGTAGTGGAATCGGACTCAGACATGCTATTGACTCGTTCCTTAGTCAAAAGCCGACTTGAAAACTGATTTTCACCGGAAAACGGGCCGATTCACGGGTCCAAACATGAAACCTCACCATAAACAGTTCGACGGTTCGAGAAGGGGTGGTTCCCGGCCAACTGAACGAGTTGGCTTGGTACATTTCCGTTGTTTGATGCGTTGTTACACCATCTCCGTTAACTCAAAACTTAACAAATTTCGAAGAAACTACACTCACTGACCATCTGTTCGAATGGTCATCCGATCGGATGACCATTCGTCCAGATGATCTGATCATCATGATACTTGTTTGTTTTACAGGATACTATGATCACAACGTTTGAAACTTTAACAGTTTGCAAACTTTACCCACTGTTCGAATGGCCATCCGTCTGGATGACCATCCTTCCGGATGACCATCCGCTCAGGTACACTGTCAGACACTTTTACTTGATTTTCACCTCATTCGACATTCTGTTCCCAACCGGGTCAGCTCTTAGAGGACGTATGCTCTGTTCCCCGCACGCAGGCTGATCCAATCTCCCTTCGATCCAATCAAATACTGTTTGGTTTAAGCACCCACTATGAGTATACTCGATCCCTTTTTGTTTTAAACCCTTTTTATTTTAAACACTTTTGGGATGCAACATGTATTCTATATCAAGACACTTGAAACTTATTTGAAACATACTTTATCCGTTTAAACATGAAACTTGATACTTGAGACTTGAGACTTTTATGCTCTGTGAACATTTAATCCTTGTCTGTAGTTCCGCCTTAACAATGGTAGCGCTATAGGGGTAATGCACCTCCCCGTTAGTCTTTGGGGTATTGTTAGGATGAGACATTTAACCTCTCGTTAGTCTTTGGGAAATGCATTTAACGCATTGGAAACTTGGACTATCACTTGGACTGCGTAAACTAGCAGGGTGAAACTTATTATATGTTTTCATGTGGATATGAGTTTTTGAAACTATTATGTTACGTATTCAAACTTGTATGCTCGCCAACATTCTTGTTGATAGCATTTTAATACATGTTTCAGATTGATAAGTTTGGATGCTGAAGAAACAAGCTAGGATGATGCTTAGAAACTCATCTTAGAAAATCTAGACAATTTTGAACAATGTTTAATTCGTATATTGTTTTTGATACTTCATTTGGGTGTGAAACATGTTTGATGTTTTAGACTTATTTATGAAAATTGATTAATCATTATCGAAACGAATAGTGTTGTGGAATCTGTTAAGCAATCTGATTTGCTTAGTGTCGCGCCCCGATGTTTCCGTCATCGGTTGGGGTGTGACAGATTGGTATCACAGCCATAACTATATGGAATTAGGAAAAGTAGGAATACTTTGCCCTAGTCTATAGTTCTAGGAAACTTGACTCTTATTTGTTGTTTAAAACTTTTGCATTTTACCGTACATGCTTCCTAGCAATACTTTCCTGTTAAATTTACATGCCTTTCCTAAGGCTAACACAATACACACTTGAATACCTTGAAAACACTCTCGAAACGACTTATCAAAACAGGGGTGATTCCCGCCTTTGATGACGACTTTCACTCAGCAGTGTTTGTATTTTGCACGAAATTTACCCTCAAGTCAGGAGTGACATCCGAACCTTGAAGGGAAATTTCCATATCATATTCTAGTAGGTCTTATCTTTTGATAAGTACCGACACTATTAGGGTACGATGTTGTCAAGTTAGAGGTGAAACTCACATCTTGATAACTAGTCCCGCTCTTTGGTTTTCAGTCTCGACAAAGTCTCGAAATTTTCGAATCAATTAAGGACGTGTAGTGACCAAAAGGACAAGTATCATAGGCCTAGCATCGATGTCGTATTTGTCTAAGTAAGCCAAGGCATGCTACCTTAATTCGAAAGGGGTTCGATTTACTTTGGTTAGTCAACGTTCCTCTACCCGGAACAATCATATGTTTTACGAGCCTATCTTTTATGTTATCTCGATTTACATGTGGTTTTATACTTGATACTTTGTTCGCTTCGAAACTTTTACACTAATCGCACGTATTTCTGCAATCTAAAACCTTAATAATAATCTCTCAGGATCGAACTAAATTTATGATGCTTATTTTATTCATTCGTATCATACTACGTGGAATCTTGATTAAACTGTGAGAAACATGTTGAACGTTATGCAATGTGAAACATCTTGATTAAACTATGTGAAATGTGATGAACGTATTATGTTATTAAACAATGTGAAACTTGATGAACGTTTTGTGAGGTGTGAAACAACTAGAATCTTTTATGCAATCATGTGAAACTTTATGCTATGATACGTGAGACATTGTGATCGAGTCTATCAGATGCTAGAAACCACTGTCAAGGGGAAAGTCTTGTACAAGCTCTGCTTATGATGATCAACTGTTCTGAACCAGTTTTTGTTTCCTTATCATCTGTTCTTCTGGGTTTGAATATATGGACCAACATCAGTAGATATAGTCATCAGCAACCTTCCCAAACTCTTGTAACTTCTTTTTCTGGTTCAACTCTCTCTCATAAGTGAGGAAAGCCAAAACTGGTTCAGAACAGTTGATCATCATAAGCAGAGCTTGTACAAGACTTTCCCCTTGACAGTGGTTTTCTAGCATCTGATAGACTCCAAGCACTGATCATCTCAACAACTGTTAGCCAAATATCTGATGAAGATAAAGGCTGAAGCTCTATCTACTGATGTCTCCCAAGCACTGTTGAAGACCAAAGCACTGCCCATTCAAAAGACTGATCACCCTTTTGAAGAAAGCACTGATGCTCAACATCAGTGCTTAGACTACAACAGTGGAAAGTTGAATCAGTGGTTTATGTAATCATTGTCTATTGTAATCAGTGTTTATATGTAACAGTATTTAGAGTTTGTTAGGTGGTTAGATGTCACTTTCATGGTGACGTTAGCAAAGATGCTCAGTGGTTTCGTCTATACTATAAATAGAACAGTACTTTGTACTGTGCCATTAGCTCTTTCTTCACAAGTCATCTTGTACGAACAAATCACTGAGCTCAGGCTCAGGCTGAGGGGGAGTCTAGTGCTTGCATACATAAGTTGAATCTTGTAATAGATACAATCATTTGACTTAATGAAATCATGTTTGCTTAAAGCTATTCTTCCATGATTGTGTGATTAAAGTTTATTTCATTTCTGTTGCACTTCAATTCTCTGTTTCATCTTTCCATTCTAATTAAACAACACAATCTAAGAAACTCAGATCCTAACAAAGAAACGAAAGTCCCAGGATTCTGGCTACAACACAATTGTCAATGCAAACCCTGTTGGCAATGCTATTGTGCCTGCTGCTGCTAACCCTCCTGCTCCAGAAAACACCAAGAAGTCATACACCGGGGTTCATCCCAAGTGTGCCACTTGTAACTATCATCATCCTGCCAACGCAAACTGTCGCCTGTGTACCAACTGCAATCGTTATGGTCATACCGCTCCTTACTGCCGTCAAACCAATCAAGTTTAGCAAGCAGCACCAGCTCTACCAGCTCCTCAGAACCCTAAACCAGCAAACAATGGGAGAGCATGCTACATGTGTGGGGACACTACTCATCTCCGTCCCCAATGCCCCCAGCTGAATCAGGAGCAACAGCAAGCCGCTCAAGGACGGGCGTTCAACTTCAACGCAAATCAGGCTCGTAATGACAATGATGTCATGAATGGTACGTTTCTTGTTAATAATATTTACACTTCGATACTATTTGATGTTGGTGCCGACAGAAGCTTTGTGTCTGTAGAATTTGAATCTTTGTTAAATTGTGCACGCTCTAAACTACCTAAGTCGTTCTCTGTTGAGATTGCCGATGGTAAGTCTATTCTAGTAGATTTTATCCTCCGTGATTGTTCCTTGACTCTTAATGATCACGTTTTCACTATTGACCTCAAACCCATGCAATTGGATAGTTTCGATATCATAATTGGCATGGATTGGTTGTGCAAGAACCATGCCGAAATTACTTATCACGTGAAGTACGTTCGTCTACCTCTCCCGTTTGGTGATACCTTGCACGTCTATGGAGACCGACCTTCTAGAGGACTGAAGTTGATGTCATGCACTCAAGCGAACAAATGCTTACGTAAACAGTACTTTGCCTTCTGGGCCCACATAGTTGAACAAAAGGGCAAGGGAAAAAGCGTAAGTGATGTTCCAGTACTGTGTGATTTTCGTATTGATCTTATACCGGGTTCGACTTCTGTTGCTAAAGCTCCGTATCGACTTGCACCCTCTGAAATGAAAGAGCTATCTAGTCAACTACAAGAACTGCTCGACAAAGGCTTTATACATCCAAGTACCTCACCATGGGGTGCTCCTGTGTTATTCGTCAAGAAGAAAGATGGTCTGTTTCGCATGTGCATCGACTACCGTGAATTTAATAAACTCACCGTTAAGAATCAATATCCTCTCTCTCGTATCGATGATTTATTTGACCAACTACATGGCGCAAGTTGTTTCTCTAAAATCGACCTTCAATTTGGTTATCATCAGCTCCGTATGCTCGAAGAAGATATCCCCAAAACTGCATTTCGCACTCGTTATGGACATTACGAGTTCGTGGTTATGCCTTTTGGCACGCACCCGCCGTGTTCATGGATCTTATGAATCGTGTTTGTAAACCCTATCTGGATCGTTTTGTGATAGTCTTTATTGATGATATTCTTATTTATTCGAAAACTCGAGCTGATCATGAACGCCATTTACGCCTTATGTTAGAAATTTTACATGGTGAACGCTTATACGCGAAGTTTTCAGAGTGTGAATTTTGGATAAATGAAGTACAATTTCTCGGGCACGTTGTTAGTAAACAAGGAATTCATGTTGATGTCACACCCCAATATTTCCACGTATTACCGGTGGGCCCGGTGGGGAGTATCGTGACGTAGTTGATATCATCATAGTCAAACAACACAAATTTAAATGCACAGCGGAAGCAGAAAGATAGATTCATTTCAACCAAATAAATAGTAGTATTAAGTATCACAAAGTAGTTGAAACAGATCCACAGGCGGATCAAATAAAAAGGAAAACTGTTCAACAGACTTTCACATCTAGAGCTTGCGAGACTTGATTATTGATGCCTGGAGTAGCCAGCCTATTACGTATAGTACCTGCACTTAGCCTTTTTGGAAAATACGTCAGTTTACACTGGTAAGTACAACTTAACTGACTCATTTTGAAAATGTTTAGAAAATTGATTTGAATGCACTTAGGCAAAAATATCTTTTATAACTTGGGATAATTATTTAAAAATAATTTTGTATACAGTTTTACTTATTTGTCGTCTATCAGGGCCGGTCTAGATTAACTGACACGCCATAGGTATAATACCAACAAGGCTGATTCCTTTAAGCGGGCTACCAGTTTTTACATAATGCAGCTGTCAGGTGTACGCCTACACCCCGTGCTTAGGTCGTGGCCATTTCTTTGAATGATGCCAAGGATATCCAGGACATGGTCATTTAACCCCCAAAAGCCATACACCAAATAATACATATTAAACAGGTTATGTAAATACATCAATCACAATACGATTTAAATGACTACATACACCCGACCAAGCGGTACTTTTATAGTACCGTATCCCAAGCCCGTATAGGGAAAAGAAGTTAAGAGTATTTACCTGAGCAATGTATAAATCAAATACAGCAAGTGCACGTAGCTTTTACTGGGCTCCTAATCTGGAACGAAGGTTTTTTATAACCTATTAGAATCCTAACGGGTCTTTAATTAAGCTTAGACTTAGACCGGTTAGTTTTCAAAAGGAAGACACGGTTCAAATGCATGATAAAGCGAAGACCGGTTTAGAATGTGGTTTTGACCCAACAAGCTTGTATGCTTGTTTAATATGGGTAACTTAAACACATTCCGGATTTTGAGATGAAAACGATATGGTTTGACCCGTTTCGGCTAATATATGCAAACTAGTTACATAAGCCGATCCGAACGCGAAAAGTGCGTAACGAGTAACCATAAGAGTCATATACAAGTTTCCTAAGTTAATATGCCTTAAATATGTTGTGACATCAGTAAGATATCTTCTATTATGCCCCATATGAATTTAAACTCAAATTATGCCCCATAAGGGCATTTTGGTCATTTAAAAGGTTATAAAAGAGTTTAAATATAAATCTGAGTTTCGGGTCTGATGTGATCAGTAAAAATACTTAATTTACTAAGTTATATCAGTAGGGTATAACCTATATGTGAAATTTATCATTTCTAACCATACTATGCACCGAAAGGGCATTTTGTTAATTTCACCTATGGTTTAAAGGTCAAATCTGGAATCTGACTTCAAAAACTTTTACTTACTGTTAGAACATAAAATTTTACTTAAAATATCAGTAGGTATCAAGTCTTACATGCCTAATATGGTTTTAATACTTACTATGTGTTTAAAACGCTTAAAAATGCGATTCTGAGCTATTTCCGGGTTCTTAAAGGAAAGCTGATATTTTTACTAGTCCAGAAGGCTTAAAATATTCTATTTATCATATTAGATCAGTAGAAAAAGGTTTGGTATCAAAAGGTTTGGTAAAACTCATTTTATAGCTTAAAAGGGTGAAACCGACAACTACCGAAATAAGCTTAGAACTCTAGGTTATGATCAGCCTAAAAATAAATAAAAATCTCCAAAAATCCCAAAATATTACTTTACATCAGTAGGTTTAGATAGGCTATATGCTAATTATGTTATTTAATTACTAAAAAGCTTTCTAATTACGGTATTGAGCGTAACTCTTAATCTAGACCTTAAACTGATGTCAAATTTTAGGTACAAGCTTATAATCAGTAACTAAGGTTTCTACTCTTTTACATTTTCAAAATTCTTGTTTTAAGGTCATATGGGCATAATAGTCAACATTTAGGCATTTAACGGAAATATGCATATGAATCGGATAACTAATGAACCAAGTCGTATAATCACAGAGGGTTATACTTATATGAAACCTGGTCCTATATAAGCTCTAAGGCATTTCTATACTATGCTCTAATTGGTCAGAACTGAAAGTCAAAGCAAAAGTCTACTTTTGCGACTTTCGGTTCCGAACCGAGCTTAAACTAAAAATTGTCGAGTTGAACATGTTTAGACATGTTCTTACATTAATTACCAAGTTATATTAATGACAAAACAGGTTGCATAGCTTCTACATTGCTAATTATGCATTAATTTGAAAATAAGCTTTCTGTTGACTTTTTAAGATTAAGTTTGACTCGACAATTGACCTAGTTAGAGTGGGAATCAGAGAGTGCCCTTTTAAGGGTTTATTGCCCATATAATTACCAACTCATAGGTACTTTCAATTTGGAATTTGACTAAACAAATTAAGATTAATGACGAAGTCAAATCTTAATTACGACGGTTTTACTTTACGCTAAATAACTAAGCTAAACCGAATTAAGAAAGGTTAAGTACACTTACAATAGTCCTAAGCACGACTAATGATCACTAGGAAAGGTGCTTGAGCTCCAGGAACCTCCAGAAATGAAGTTGTGAAGCTTACAAGTGCATGAGCAAATGAAGAACCCAACTCATGGCCTTTATATAGGTTTCTTAGAGCTTCAAGATCATTCCAACAAGGTCTACAAGTGTTATGGGATAATTCCAAGTGTCCCTAGGCTCTTTAAAACCATCAAACAAGCCCATAGAATCAAAAACAAGTGTTTAAAGTCGGTTACACAGCTTTAACAGGCAGCTGTGCTTATTTTCAGCATCTGGGGAACTCATGCGGCCCGCGTTAGGACCCTTACAGGTCTTACGCGGCCGGTATGGATGTCCTGTCCGGTCAACAAGTTTCCCTTATTTGCAATTTAGGTCCCTGGTCCTTCCAAACTTGATTTTTACATGGTTTCTTGCACTATTAACCCCCAAACTTGACTTTTAAGGACCCCAAGTCATAAACCAACTTTGTTAAGTCCCCTTTTATTCATAAGATCATCGAAAAGCCTTAAATTTCAACATTGACGCTTTTAACCCCTCGTATACGAATATTGCCATAACTTTCTCATACGATAACGAAACTTTATGAAATTTTTATCACACATTCTTTTGAGTATAATTAATCATTACAAAGCTTCGGGTTCACTAAAAGGTCAATCAGAGGTATACTTTAAACATGTTGACACATTTAACCCCTGTAGTTTGTAATTCCTCACTTTCTTTCACAATTAGTTTCGTATGATCCATGACTCATTCGTTTAAGGGTATAAACATCATGTAGGGCTATTTTAAAGTATATTTATTCATTTTTGACACTTTGAACCCTTATATTCACATACTTTCCTTGTTTGTCAACTTTAGTCCCTCTAAAGTAATCTTTTACACATTTAAAGCTCATGACACGTGTCGATACATTATTGGACATGAATTTTCGAGGTGTTACATCCTCACCCCCTTAAAAGAAATCTCGACCTCGAGATTTACTGAAACAAATGAGGGTACTTTTCTTTCATTAGGGATTCTACCTCCCACGTATATTCGGGACCTCTACGGGCATCCCATTTGACCTTCACAATAGGCACATGCTTCCTCCGAAGCTTCTTAACCTGTCGATCCTCGATCGACAAAGGTTTTTCCACGAATTTCAAGCTCTCATCTATGTGGACATCTGTGTGCGATATGACTAGTGACTCATCAGCTAGACACTTCTTTAAATTGTAGATGTGGAATACATTGTGAATACCACTGAGCTCTTCAGGTAAGTTTAACTTATAAGCCACTGATCCTACACGTTCGATAATCTCGAATGGTCCTATATACCTTGGGCTTAACTTACTCTTCTTACCAAATCGCATCACTCCCTTCCAGGATGATACTTTAAGCAAGACTTTATCACCAACTTCAAACTTTAGAGGTTTTCGCCTTTTAACTTACTCTTCTTACCAAATCGCATAGCTTTTCTGCCTATCCCTGGCAGCTTTCAGGCGGTCACGAATCTGGACAATCTTGTCTGTCGTTACGAGGACTATATCCGGTCCTGATAACTGAGCTTCTCCTACTTCTGCCCAACAAATAGGCGTTCTGCACTTTCTACCATATAATGCCTCAAAAGCCGCAGCATGAATGCTTGTATGGTAGCTATTGTTATAGGAGAACTCGACCAAAGGCAGGTGGTTATCCCAACTACCACCTAAATCATTTACACATGCACGAAGCATGTCTTCCAATGTCTGAATGGTACGCTCACTCTGCCCGTCCGTCTGAGGATGGTAAGCCGTACTAAAATTTAAGCGCGTGCCCAAAGACTGTTGGAAACTTTTCCAAAAATGCGATGTGTATCTAGTATCTCTGTCGGAGATAATAGATACTGGTACGCCATGAAGAGCTACAATCTTATCTACGTATAATTGGGCTAACATGTCGGAGTTATAAGTCTCCTTAATGGGTAGGAAATGTGCTGACTTAGTCAGTCTGTCTACTATCACCGAAATAGTCTCATTTCCTTTCTTTGTCTTTGGCAACTTGGTGATGAAATCCATTGTCACCATCTCCCAATTCCAGGTGGGGAGCTCAGGCTGTTGAAGCAAACTTGACGGCTTCTGATGTTCAGCTTTGACTTGCGCGCACGTCAAACATTTAGCTACATAGGCAGCTATAGACTTCTTCAAGCCTATCCACCAGTAGTTTGCCTTCATATCCTGGTACATCTTATCAGCTCTAGGATGAACGGAATATTTAGAACTGTGGGCTTCCTGGAGGATAACATCCCGAAGTCCTCCATAAACTGGAACCCATATTCGTCCATTTAACCTCAGGATTCCGTCCTTGCCATAGGATAACTGTTCTTCAGTTACTCCTAACTTTTCCTCAGGGTAGTTAGCTTCTAGCACAGATTCCTTCTGCGCAGCTAACAACCTTTCATTCAAACTGTTCTTTATCTCAATGCTCTTAGCATTGATTCTTATAGGCTTTACTCCCTCCTTTCTACTTAAGGCATCGGCAACCACATTTGCCTTGCCTGGATGGTATCTTATCTCACAGTCATAATCATTCAAAGTTTCCATCCAACGTCGCTGCCTCATATTCAAGTCCTTCTGATTGAACAAGTGTTGAAGGCTTTTGTGATCAGAATAGATCACACACTTGGTTCCATACAAGTAATGCCTCCGTAGTTTTAGTACAAATACAACGGCACCCAACTCCAAGTCATGGGTGGTGTAGTTCTTCTCGTGCACCTTTAACTGGTGTGAAGCATAGACAATGACCTTGCCTTTCTGCATAAGCACACAACCCATACCGGTGTGTGATGCATCACAATATACCACAAATTCATCAATTCCATCAGGCAACGTTAATACTGGAGCGTTGCTCAACTTCTACTTCAGAATATCAAAAGACTGTTGCTGCTTAAGCCCCCAATCAAACTTGCTATTCTTGCGGGTGAGTAAAGTCAGGGGTGCTGCAATTCTTGAGAAGTTTTCAATAAATCGCCTATAATATCCTGCCAGTCCTAGAAAGCTGCGAATCTCCGTAGGCGTCTTCGGCTCTTGCCAGTTCATGACAGCTTCAACCTTAGCGGTATCTACTTGAATACCATGCTCGCTGACAACATGTCCAAGAAATTGGACTTCACGAAGCCAAAATTCACACTTCGAGAACTTGGCATAAAGCTTCTCCTGCTGAAGTAGTTCCAGAATACATCGAAGGTGCTTCTCGTGGTCAGCTTGGTTCTTTGAATAAATCAGAATGTCGTCAATGAAGACGATTACAAATTTGTCCAAGTACGGCTTGCAGACACGATTCATGAGATCCATGAACGCCGCTGGTGCATTAGTGAGCCCAAAAGGCATCACTAGGAACTCGTAATAACCATAACGAGTCCTAAACGTAGTCTTGTGCACATCTTCATCTCTAACCTTCAGTTGATGATAGCCTGGCCTCAAATCGATCTTAGAAAAGTAGCTTTCCCCTTGTAACCGATCGAACAGATCGTCGATCCTGGGCAAAGGGTACCTATTCTTGATAGTAACCTTATTAAGCTCACGGTAATCGATACATAAACGCATCAATCCATCCTTTTTCTTGACAAACAGGATTGGCGCTCCCCAAGGAGATGAACTAGGTCTTATAAAAGCTTTGGCTAACAAATCATCTAGCTGCGTCCTCAATTCCTTCATCTCTGTTGGTGCTAACCTATAAGGTGCTCTTGCAACGGGCGCCGCTCCAGGGATGATGTCGTTCTGAATTCGACTTGCCTATCTGGTGGTAAACCAGGTAGTTCTTCAGGAAATACTTCAGGGTATTCAGAAATGACTGGAATATCTTCAACCTTGGGCTTCTGCTCATCAATAGTCACTTGTGCCATATAAATGACACAACCCTTCTTCAGACACCTAGATGCCTTGAGAATAGACACTTGCCCAGGTAATCCATACCGGGTATCTCCTTGAATGGTAAGTGACTCACCAGATGGAGTCTTGACCACCACTTGCTTTTTGTTGCAGACTATCTGGGCTTGGTTATTAGATAACCAATCCATGCCTAAAACTATGTCGAAACCGGCTAACTTCAAAGGAAGTAAGGACAAAGGAAAAGTGTGGTTCCTAATGGATATAACACATCCATCTAACACGGTTGAGGCTGTTTCTATGGTTCCATCAGCTAAATCTACCTCATATTTCACACTTAAGGTTCTAATAGGTAGGTTTAACAACTTACAGAACTTATCATCAACAAAAGATTTATCTGCTCCAGAATCAAATAACACTCTTGCATAAACATCATTAATGAGGAAGGTACCTGTGATCACGTTGTCGTCCTGAACAGCTTCTTGTGCATCCATCCGGAAGACCCTTGCATTGGTCTTCTTGGCTTCCTCAGGCTTTTTGGCATATTTGGGGCAGTTGGTCTTAATGTGCCCTTTCTCATTGCAGTTGTAACATGTGGCATCTTTAATCTTCTTGCAATCAACAGTCTTATGCTCTTTAGACTTGCATAACCCACATGCAGGTGATCCTGATTGAGACTTGGTCTCAATCCTGCATTTTCCAAAGTGGCGTTTTTGGCAAGTCGTGCACTTTGGCTTTTCCTCTGATCGCTGATTGCCTTTGTTGGACCCAGACTCTTTCTTGTGGTCCGTGTTACCTTTGTGCTTCTTATCAGATCTTCGTGAGGTATCATCCTCACGCTTCCTCTTACTCTCCTCGGAGTTCTTGAGCGATCTTAGCCTGACCGCATCTAAAGTGAGGGATAAAGATAGATCAGCTGCTGATCTAAAAGTAGCAGGTCTTGTAGCCTTAACACTGGCTTTGATTTTTGGGGCTAAACCCCCAATGAAGCGAGCAATCCTTTTGGGTTCCGGGGTTACCAGATACGAAACCAGTCTGGACATGGTATTGAAACTGGTGAGGTAAGCTTGACAGTCTAGATTCTTCATCACCAATGATAAGAAATCTGACTCAATCCTTTCAACCTCATGCTAAGGGCAGTAATTCTCCTTAATGAGAGCAACGAACTGATCCCATGACATATTGTAGAGTGGGATCTTCCCAGTAGCTTGAATGAGAGACTTCTGCCAAGCTAATGCCTCTACCTTGAATGATTGGGATACATGCTTCACTATATCCCTCTCAGCACAACCGCTGATATCAACAATAATGTCCATTTCATCCAACCAAGTCATACAATCAATTGCCCCTTTCTCCCCAGTGAAATCCCGGGGTTTGCAGGAACAAAGTACTTATAGGTACAGGACTTGGTACGCGGTTCTCCATCGAACACTATCCTCTTGGATGGAACACTGTGTTGGTTTGAAGAATGTTGAACATCCTCTTTCTTGGGTTCATCTTTCTTAGAGGGTGGCTTGCTATGAGCTTTTGAATGAGTTTTAGGGACAGATTTAGAGTGGGGTACTGAAGAGGTTCTACTATGCGTCCCACTAGATTCATTATACTGTCGCTCCATAGCTTTTGCAACAGCATTATCTATCAGTGCTTGCAGTTCTGCTCCGATCACATGTATCTTAGTATTTTCATGGTTTTCCACCGGATGACTGCTTCCCTCTTCTGACCTAGCCATGTAGATTTAATTGCTACATAAAATCAAATAAGGACAAGGTTTATCTGGGAGCCTATACAGTACTATCGTTCTTAACGATTTATTAACCATGGTTTTAATAACTATTTTTGGTTAATTTGCTAAATATATATACATATTCGGGATCTTTATTATAATCCCTAATTATAATTTAATAATAGCACAAAAGGCAAATCACATGGACAGATTTAATTTATAAACCAAGATTTTTACAGAATCATGGTATTAAGGTTGAATCAAAGTTCATCATCTTTTCTTGACAGGGAGTTGTAGGCTACCACTGTCTTTAGTCCTAGAGGACGTTAATTATAGCCCGTAGGCACTTCATCTTAGAGGGATGATTATTTAAATAAGGAAAATTGGAGTAACCCAATTTAAGGATGACTTATGCAATTTTATCGAATCACATCTTTGTCACTAATGTTAACATATCAGATGTTAATAAGGGTTTGAATCTTTCGAATAGGTTTTACCATCTTAGCCATGTCTGCACGACATTTAGGCTAGGTTTTACCTTTAAGATTCTTTTTAATATTTAACGCAGAACAATCCTAAATTGAGATGTTAACAAGGATCTGAATCTAATTGAGGAACTACCATCTTGGCCCTGTCTTTAGGTGACACATGGCTAGGTCTTGTCCTTTTTAGATTTTTCCATTTTATTATAATGGTAGATCTTATAATAGGAATGATATTTTAAATCTAACCGCTCCTTTAAAATTTAAACAAGTACATGGTTGCCCTAAACGGGACTTCTAACTGAAACGATTTGCCCATGCAAGGGCTAATCAGAAAAATAACAAAAGAAACAAATCAAGAACAAAATAAACGAATTAGGATTAATCCTATGTTCTTTGTCTAGACTCGAGAATGTGCAACTGTGTAACAGACATTAACCACAAAAGGCTAGTGTGTAATTCACTCAGTGTTGGCTCTGATACCAACCTGTCACACCCCGATATTTCCACGTATTACCGGTGGGCCCGGTGGGGAGTATCGTGACGTAGTTGATATCATCATAGTCAAAACAACACAAATTTAAATGCACAGCGGAAGCAGAAAGATAGATTCATTTCAACCAAATAAATTGTAATATTAAGTATCACAAAGTAGTTGAAACAGATCCACAGGCGGATCAAATAAAAAGGAAAACTGTTCAACAGACTTTGACATCTAGAGCTTGCGAGACTTGATTATTGATGCCTGGAGTAGCCAGCCTATTACGTATAGTACCTACACTTAGCCTTTTTGGAAAATACGTCAGTTTACACTGGTATATACAACTTAACTGACTCATTTTGAAAATGTTTAGAAAATTGATTTGAATGCACTTAGGCAAAAATATCTTTTATAACTTGGGATAATTATTTAAAAAGTAATCTTGTATACAGTTTTACTTATTTGTCATCTATCAGGGCCGGTTTATAGGGCCAGTCTAGATTAACTGACACGCCACAGGTATAATACCCACAAGGCTGATTCCTTTAAGTGGGCTACCAGTTTTTACATAATGCAGCTATCAGGTGTACGCCTACACCCCGTGCTTAGGTCGTGGCCATTTCTTTGAATGATGCCAAGGATATCCGGGACATGGTCATTTAACCCCCAAAATCCATACACCAAATAATACATATTAAACATGTTATGTAAATACATCAATCACAATACAATTTAAATGACTACATACACCCGACCAAGCGATACTTTTATAGTACCGTATCCCAAGCCCGTATATGGAAAATAAGTTAAGTGTATTTACCTGAGCAATGTATAAATCAAATACAGTAAGTGCACGTAGCTTTTACTGGGCTCCTAATCTGGAACGAAGGTTTTTTATAACCTATTAGAATCCTAACGGGTCTTTAATTAAGCTTAGACTTAGACCGGTTAGTTTTCAAAAGGAAGACACGGTTCAAACGCATGATAAAGCGAAGACCGGTTTAGAATGTGGTTTTGACCCGACAAGCTTGTATGCTTGTTTAATATGGGTAACTTAAACACATTCTAGATTTTGAGATGAAAACGATATGGTTTGACCCGTTTCGGCTAATATATGCAAACTAGTTACATAAGCCGATCCGAACACGAAAAGTGCATAACGAGTAACCATAAGAGTCATATACAAGTTTCCTAAGTTAATATGCCTTAAATATGTTGTGACATCAGTAAGATATCTTCTATTATGCCCCATATGAATTTAAACTCAAATTATGCCCCATAAGGGCATTTTGGTCATTTAAAAGGTTATAAAAGAGTTTAAATATAAATCTGAGTTTCGGGGCTGATGTGATTAGTAAAAATACTTAATTTACTAAGTTATTCAGTAGGGTATAACCTATATGTGAAATTTATCATTTCTAACCATACTATGCACCGAAAGGGCATTTTGGTAATTTCACCTATGGTTTAAAGGTCAAATCCGGAATCTGACTTCAAAAACCTTTACTTACTGTTAGAATATAAAACTTTACTTAAAATATCAGTAGGTATCAAGTCTTGCATGCCTAATATGATTTTAATACATACTATGTGTTTAAAACGCTTAAAAAGGCGATTCTGAGCTATTTCCGGGTTCTTAAAGGAAAGCTGATATTTTTACTATTCCAGAAGGCTTAAAATATTCTATTTATCATATTAGATCAGTAGAAAAGGGTTTGGTATCAAAAGGTTTGGTAAAACTCATTTTATAGCTTAAAAGGGTAAAACCGACAACTACCGAAATAAGCTTAGAACTCTAGGTTATGATCAGCCTAAAAATAAATAAAAATCTTCAAAAATCCCAAAATATTATTTTACATCAGTAGGTATAAAGTTTGCTATCAAAAATTGGGTTTAGATAGGGTATATGCTAATTACGCTATTTAATTACTAAAAAGCTTCCTAATTACGCTATTGAGCGTAACTCTTAATCTAGACCTCAAACTGATGTCAAATTTTAGGTACAAGCTTATAAATCAGTAACTAAGGTTTCTACTCTTTTAAATTTTCAAAATTCTTGTTTTAAGGTCATATGGGCATAATAGTCAACATTTAGGCATTTAACGGAAATATGCATATGAATCGGATAACTAATGAACCAAGTCGTATAATCATAGAGGGTTATACTTATATGAAACCTGGTCCTAAATAAGCTCTAAGGCATTTCTATACTATGCTCTAATGGGTCAGAACTGAAAGTCAAAGCAAAAGTCTACTTTTGCGACTTTCGGTTCCGAACCGAGCTTAAACTGAAAATTGTCGAGTTGAACATGTTTAGACATGTTCTTACATTAATTACCAAGTTATATTAATGACAAAACAGGTTGCATAGCTTCTACATTGCTAATTATGCATTAATTTGAAAATAAGCTTTCTGTTGACTTTTTAAGATTAAGTTTGACTCGACAATTGACCTAGTTATAGTGGGAACCAGAGGGTGCCCTATTAAGGGTTTATTGCCCATATAATTACCAACTCATAGGTACTTTCAATTTGGAATTTGACTGAACAAATTAAGATTAATGACGAAGTCAAATATTAAGTATGACGGTTTGACTTTACGCTATATTTTTCTAAGCTAAACCGAATTAAGAAAGGTTAAGTACACTTACAATAGTCCTAAGCACGACTAATGATCACTAGGAAAGGTGCTTGAGCTCCAGGAACCTCCAGAAATGAAGTTGTGAAGCTTACAAGTGCATGAGCAAATGAAGAACCCAACTCATGGCCTTTATATAGGTTTCTTAGAGCGTCAAGATCATTCCAACAAGGTTTACAAGTGTTATGGGATCATTCCAAGTGTCCCTAGGCTCTTTAAAACCATCAAACAAGCCCATAGAATAAAAAACAAGTGTTTAAAGTCGGTTACACAGCTTTAACAGGCAGTTGTGCTTATTTTCAGCATCTGGGGAACTCAGGCGGCCCGCGTAAGGACCCTTACAGGTTTTACGCGGCCGGTATGGATGTCCTGTCCGGTCAACAAGTTTCCCTTATTTGCAATTTAGGTCCCTGGTCCTTCCAAACTTGATTTTTACATGGTTTCTTGCACTATTAACCCTCAAACTTGACTTTTAAGGACCCCAAGTCATAAACCAACTTTTTTAAGTCCCCTGTTATTCATACGATCATCGAAAAGCCTTAAATTTCAACGTTGACGCTTTTAACCCCTCGTATACGAATATTGCCATAACTTTCTCATACGATAACGAAACTTTATGAAATTTTTATCACACATTCTTGTGAGTATAATTAATCATTACAAAGCTTCTGGTTCGCTAAAAGGTCAATCAGAGGTATACTTTAAACATGTTGACACATTTAACCCCTGTAGTTTGTAATTCCTCACTTTCTTTCACAATTAGTTTCGTATGATCCATGACTCATTCGTTTAAGGGTATAAACATCATGTAGGGCTATTTTAAAGTATATTTATTCATTTTTGACACTTTGAACCCTTATATTCACATACTTTCCTTGTTTGTCAACTTTAGTCCCTCTAAAGTAATCTTTTACACATTTAAAGCTCATGACACGTGTCGATACATTATTGGACATGAATTTTCGAGGTGTTCCCGTTTATTTTCGTAAATCATACGAAAATCTTTAAATAATAATAAGGGTGTTACAAGTTGGTAATCAGAGCTCAAGGTTAAAAGAATAAAGTGTTCGGTTCAAGGCTTGATCGCAAATCCGGTAAGTACATGTATGTTAAAAGAACAAAGTAATCACTAAGCAATTCCATCCAATGTCTTTGTCTCATATTCAACTCTTTTTGCCCGAAAACATATCTTAAGCTCTTATGATCTGTGAATATGGTAAACTTACTACCATAAAGATAATGTCTCCAAATCTTAAGGGCAAAAATTATGGCTCCTAATTCCAAATCATGGGTTGAATAATTCTCTTCATGATTCTTAAGCTGTCTAGAGGCGTAAGCTATAACCTTTTGACGTTGCATCAACACACATCCATAACCTAACTTGGAAGCATCACAATAGACTACAAAATCTTCAGTTCCTTCTGGTAATGCTAGTATGGGTGCATAGGTCAATCTTTGCTTAAGGATTCTAAAGGCTTCTTCTTGTTTTGGTCCCCATTCAAACTTAACAGATTTACAGGTTAACTTGGTTAAGGGAATGGCTATTCTAGAAAAATCCCGAATAAATCTTCTATAATAACCGGTCAATCCTAAGAAACTTCTAACCTCGGTTGGTGACTCAGGGGTTTTCCATTTGGTAATCGCCTTGATCTTTGTTGGATCCACATGAATTCCTTCATGATTAACTAAATGTCCAAGAAATTGTACCTGTTCTAACCAAAACTCGCACTTCGAAAATTTAACATAAAGCTTTTCCTTTCTTAATAAACTTAAAAGTAAGTACAAGTGCTTTGCATGCTCTTCCTTATTCTTAGAGTAAATTAGAATATCATCTATGAAGACAATTATGAATTTATCCAAATATGGCTTACATATTCGGTTCATCATGTCCATAAATGCAGCTGGGGCATTGGTTAAACCAAATGGCATGACAGTAAATTCATAATGACCATACCTTGTTCTGAATGCAGTTTTAGGAATATCCTCTTCCTGTACCTTTAATGGATGATATCCTGATCTTAAATCAATTTTAGAGTGTTGGTGCATCCGTCTGTCGTCTACGTCTTGTATCGTGTCTTGTATAGATCATGCTAGATCAGGGCACGAGAATCAAGAAAATGTGTATTAGAGTAATTTCGCTTGAAATGTCATCTTGACACTTTCAAGCGAAATCTCCCAAAGTCCCGATTCCGCTCGAGAGTAACATGTTGATTCCGCTCGAAATATTGTTTCTGATTCCGCTTGAATGTGTTCAAGCGAAATCAGAATGGTTATATATAGGGTTATCTCGAGCGAAATCTTAGATTAGTTCTTTCCGGTTTGCAACGAAGTGCTGCCGAAGTGTCGAGTCGCTGTACACGTCATTATTTCAATACAAAAGACAGTTTAAAGTGTATCGCATGCTGAATTGAACTCAGTTTCTTAGTTTCCGCCTCTGAAACTGAGATAAACTCTTCTGATCGACTCGTTCGGGTCTGAAAACGATCCTACAAGTGGTATCAGAGCTCAGGGAGAAGAGTTCTATACAATTCAGCTACGAATTCTGTTTCTACACCATTTTTTTTCAAAATTCAAAGGTTTTTCACGGTTAAAATTGGCTCAAATGTTCACTGTTCACGCGTAAACATGTTTTGATCAATCCTTAAAAATTTCAGCTTAAAAATTAATCTAAAACTGGTCATTTTGATAATTCCGCTTGAAATGTTCGATTGAATGATGACGTCACAGTTGATTCCGCTTGAAGTTTGGCTTTGATTCCGCTTAAAATTTCGGTGTGATTTCACTTCAGAGCAATATTTCGCTTGAAATTTCATGATGATTCCGCTTCAACTGTGATCCCGCTCCAAAATTATTTGGTGATTCCGCTCTAACTTGAGTTGTGATTCCGCTCCAAATTAGATTGTTATTCCGCTCCAAGTTGCTTTGTAATCCCGCTTGAAAAAGGGTTTCGCTTGAAAAAGTATTAACTGATTCCGCTTGAACCAGTTTTTGGTGATTTCGCTTGAATTGTGAATCTGTTTGAAACTTGGTATTTCGCTTGAAAGGACTGTTTGAAAATTTCTTGAAAACCGAAACATGGACAACAAGGAGTTTTATAATGCCTTTGCTACCCCGGTTACCCCGATGAGTATTGCCCAAAACACGATGTTGGAAAACGAAACAGGAACCATGCAAAAACCGCCCAAGCTTATGAACATTGAGGAATATAAGGGTTGGGAAGGACGATTCGAAAATTGGGTGCAAGCAAACTATTTAGATGCTTGGGAGTGTGTGGAAACAAAGTATATTAGACCGACAAATGACGATGAGGAGGAGGTTCCAATCAAAGACATGAGTGCGGATGATAAACGGAAATACAAGAATGAGAAGATGATGCTAAGTCTGCTACAACAAGCTGTAAAAGAGGATATCATGGTCTTACTCCAGCACAATGGAAGTTCTTATTCAATCTGGAAAGCATTAAGATCAAAGTTTGTTGGTAGTCAGGAAATGGTCAAAAACAAAAAGTCACTTCTAAAGAAAGAGTTTAATTTGTTTCGTGGTTTAAAGAATGAGAGTACAAAACAGATTATTGAGAGATACTGCAATTTGTTAGTGAACATGAAAAGGGTAAGCATTAACAAAGATAATGAGGAGTTGATTGAAAAGTTAGCGGATGCTTTACCACACGAAACATGGGGAACTTATTTGATGATGCTAAGGAACAAGAAAGGATTCAGTAATCTGACACTTAGCAAATTCATTGAAAAGTTGGAGGCTCATGAAATGGAGCAGATCAAGATTTCTAGGATGAAAGTTTTTGATGGTGAACAAGATATAAGTCTGTATTACAAAGGAGGTTTGAATGAGAAATCAACCAACTTGTCACCAAAAGTTGAAACTGCTTACAACGCAAAGAACTCATCTGGAAGTTCATCAAAAGGATCAAACAGCAACACAAGTTTCTCATCATTTCCATCATTTGATCCGAACGTTTTAACATCTAGAAATGGCAAAAAGCTTCAATGCAATATTGTTCTGAATATTGAAAATGATCAAGAATATTCCGAGGAATTAGCTTAAAGCCATATGTCTTTATTAGGAACTGTTCTTGAATCTTATGGTAGTTTTGTTGCAGGTCGAATCGGGAATCCAATGTTGACCAAGGAAGATTATGACCAGATAGATGCTGAAGAGATGGAGCTGATGGACATAAAGTGGTGTTTGGCTAGCGTGTTGAGGAGAGCTGAGAAATTCAAACAAATCACAGGAAGAGATGATCTTCATGAGGCGAGTGTTTCTACTTTGGGTTTTGACAAATCTAAAGTTACTTGTTTTCGCTCCATGGAAAAAGGACATTTCAAGAGGGAATACACAAACCGCGAAGCAAGTGGAGCTCAAAATCCGTTCAACAACAACAATGATTACTACAGGAAGGCCATTTACCATCAAGTTGCTCAACAACCATCTCAACAACATCAACATCAACATCAACCACAAACTGCACATGGAAGGAATGTGATTGATGATTCTTCAAAAAGAGCGTGTGTGGTAAATCAAAATGAACAGAAGTCATCAACTGGGTTTAACTGGGATAAGTATATTGCATCTGATGCTAAAGCATGTGTGATTAATCAAGACGATGAGAAGTTACCTGAAGGGTTTAGTTGGGAAAATTTTACTTGGGATGATTATATTCCTGATCAAGCTACAGCTCACACAGCTTTTGTTGCCAGGATTGAAGAAGACAGTGATGATGATGGTACTAAATACTGTGTAAAAAGAATGGCACAACACTTGAAGATGATGGTAGAAAGTGACAGTGAAGATGAGAAAATCAAGCAGAAAAAGAAGAAGGTCAAGACCCCGGTGAGCAGTGATGATGAAACTCCGGTGGTTCGAAGAAAGGTGAAAGAAGTTCCAAAGTTCAAAATTAATGAAGATGTTATTGCGAAAGAGATTCCTGTAAACTGTGAAACCTGTGTGATTTTGAAGAAGAAAAATAGTGAGTTGGTAAACAACATGAACAGGTTAAAGGAATCTTATGATGTGCTCAACAAAGCAATGAATATGTACAATGATTCAAATGAAGAGCAAGCAACAGCATTGAAGACACTTCAGGGAGCATTTATGACGAAGTAGAAAGTGGTGAACAACTACATCGAGAAGTGTGCTGCTCTTGAACAGAAACTGGAGTTGCAAAGAATTGAAACTAAAAGAGTAAATCGTTTATTGAAAAGTTACTTATGTACTTCTTATGTCATTGACAGGATTTATCCTACTGTTAAAGGCATGAAGGCATTCGAAGAGGATAAAGTAACAGAAGAACAAACTGAAGAAAAGACTCCAGGAAAGAAAGAAGACTGAAAAGAAGATTGACACGAAGAAAAAGACTGACAAGAAAAATTCTGGTAAGAAACAAGGTGTCAGTTACAACAAGTGTCCACCCCCGCTGGAAAATGTATATTTGCCCAGAAATCCGAATTCTGAAAGAGTCCAAAAGGCAACGAATTTGCAATGGGAGTCGGAGTCCTCAGTCAATTTGCCAGAGAGTATTAATGTCACGTTTACATCGTCTGACACTGATCAACAATCTCAATTGATGAAGAAAGTAGTGGATCATGTGTTAGACAATGATGAAACTGTGGAGTCAAAGTCGGAGTCGATGTCGATGTCAGAGTCAAAGTCTGAGTCCAGCACTCCGAGTCAAAATGAAAAACAGGGCAGAATAGTGTATGACAAAGAATTCCTGTTATCAAAATCTAATTTGAGTGATGAAACATTTAAAGTAGCTTATACTTTAAATGATTCGGACAAATTATATTCTGATGAGGAATTTCCAATAAGAGGTGTCAAAACTGAAATGATAAAAAAGGTTTTCAAACATACAGAAATTAACATTTCTGAAATAAAAGATTTAAATCTTACTGATAAACCTAACAAATACACCTCAAGAGTTAAGCAAAGAGAAAACAAGAAAAAAGGCTATGGTTCTGGTTTTCAAAAGAAACCTAACCATGGTAACTTCAAAAAGAAAGGTCTTGGTTTTACTCCAACAGAAAAACAGAAAAATGAAAAATATGTTTGAAATTTTAAATCAAAAATGAATTTTATTTCAGGAACTAGTTCGGAAGAAGAAATGAAAAGCCCATTCTGGAAGCAGTCAAACAAGGAATTTCTTGCAAAGAAGCAAGAAGAGAAGAAAATTATTGAACAGAAAAAGAGAACTCGCACCTGTTTCAAATGTGGAAAAACTGGTCACATTGCTTGGAATTGTTCACAAGCAATTCAATCAAAACAGGGAGTTTACAAACTAAAAGAAAAAGTGACTAAGTTTGAACCACCAATAGACAGAACCAAACTTTTCAAATATTAATTTGAAATTGGTGAATGTTCAAACAAGTTTTACAAGAAGAGAGCTAGATCTGACAACCAGAAATGGGTTATTAAGAAGTCTGGTAATAGCTCCAGCAATGATCCTGATAAGTCAAAATCAGAGGAGCTATCTTCTGGCGATGAATCTGATTCCACAAAATTAGAGGAGCCACAGGTTGTTTCAAAAGATGAAAAATCAGTTCCGACTGTGGATGATGCAGATTTTCCACCACTTCGGGCTGAAAATTTTAAAAAGAAAGTTGGTAAGGTTGAGATATCAAACCAATTTTATAATGATAAAAAGTTTTTGATGTGGACAAGGCTTTTAACCCCACTGTAAACATATGTTTGGAAAAATGATTGATCGAAAAGTCAAAGGGGTTAAAGAGTTCTATGAAAAGAAAAGGGGAGGTAAGAAACTGAGTATTGATGACTCAGTAACACCCAAGGCTGGTCAGGCTTGGGTGGATATATTCTTTTTTGACTAGAAACCTGACTTGCCAGAGCTCCCAAGTTGGTAATCGCGGAGCATGAATCGACATCTTTATTAGAAAAAGAGTTTTGAAAATGTTTAAATTTTGGCAAGTCATATTGCTAGAATTGCCAGAGATCCCAAGTTTGTAATCGTGGATCAGGAATCGGCATCATTCTTAATATTTGATTGATTGTTGTTCAAGTAGTACATAGGTTTGTTTGTGCATACTTGCAAATGGTAAATCAGGGACATTAATTTGTACTTGATTTTCTACAAGTGATTGAAGACAATATGATGAACCACATCCCCGTTCCTACAAATGGTTGATACACAAACTTATTTTCCGAAAAAAACCGTTTTGATTAAAACAAACTTAAGTGTTTTGAAATCTAAATGGGAGTTAAGATTGTTTATGCCTAGTGGATGGCGAAATGAGGCGATTCGATATCGGTTGTCAATTTCTGTACAGTTTGTTTTCAAATTTCTTTAAATGTGTTTGCATTTTAGGGGGAGTAGAAAAATTTCAGAAAATCTAAAAACATTAGAAAATTTGAAAAATACAAAAACATGATAAAATCAAAAATGAGTTTTGTTGTGAAAAAGAGGAAATGATAGTACATCAGTGGACTATCACAAAATGCTAAAGAAATGTAAAGTAAAAGTGTGATAAACAATCTCACTGTGGATGTGTCAGTAGGTTTTTGCACATTTAGTAGATTGTGACGAGATATAAACCTAAATTCAAACTTGCTTATCTCATGGGTAACATGTCTTGGATATATGGGTAACCCCCGAAATCTTGTTTGAAAGATCCCTCTTTCTAAGATACTAGGTCTTTATACTCAGTGATATCTGGGGTATTATCCCGGGACTTCTAATTTTGCGGAAGCAATGGCCTAGTCCCTGTATAATACTTTGCAAAATGCTTTGAAATATAAGCTCGCCCTCAGCAAAAATGATTAAACAATAAAATTGATAATCATTGCTGTTGAAGAAAAGATCCTCTAAAGGGGACACACCAAAAGTCGAAGCCGTCATCTCTCTGCGTATACAGAAGTATCGACCTGAGCTCTCACGGCCCTCGCATCTTAACCCCTTTACAGATATCATCTGTGGTATACTCACCTATAAGACTGAATATTGGGATCTGGATACGGGAGTATATTCAAGTAGTGGGACACGCGAATAAGTTTAAGTCTCTAAAACATTAATATCGTATCTCGAAACAGTTGAACTTTGTGTGAAAATTTAAGTGGATCAGTATACTGACAATCTAGGTGAATTGTTTAGAACTTAAAATGAAATGAAGCTTAACGGTGTTGGTGATTCGTCTCAAAAACTGATATGATCCTCTTGCACAAACTCACAAAATTATTGTCTGTAAATATTTCTTTACTATATTCCTTATAATAAAAAATTCCAAAAAGATTTTAGTGTGTTTTAGCATAAATTTTGAAAAATCCAAAAAGATTTTCGACAACTGGTGTTGTAGAGTTGATTTTCAAAATCTCAAGTGCTAAACATGACGAACAGGTTTGGGAAGATTGTGTTTGAAATTTTAAACAATTTATCTTTCAAATGGTCATCAGAAGGTTTTGTAAATGATTTTCCTGCAAGTGGTTCTTCATCAGTTCTACAAGTGGTGTCTATGTATGTTAGATCATTGTTTGTAGACTTTGCCCACAAGTGGTTATCAGAAACTTATGATTTGTGATAGAGAATGTGCAGGAAAGTCAGGTCACAATCTTGGAATGAATTCTGAACTTGTGAAAGCCACACTGCGATCCCAGCTGATTGAGAAGGGGAGTCTGAGTTGCAAAGTGCCAGGTTCTGATCCTGAGATTGTTGCTGCTAATGAATTTAAAGTTTTAACATCAAGAGGGAGTATATGTTGGTGCTGATAAAGAGAAGAGATCAACATTCGAGGGAAGATTAAAAGAGAAGAGAAGATAGAGATTGAGGATACTTACAGCGTCAGATATTTCAAGAGAAGCCCAGTGATTGATAAAGACTGAAGATGCGAAGACTCGACACTAAAGACTCCGTCAACATCCGAGGGGGAGTTTGTTGGTGCATCCGTCTGTCATCTACATCTTGTATCGAGTCTTGTATAGATCATGCTAAATCAGGGCACGAGAATCAAGAAAAAGTGTATTAGAGTAATTTCGCTTGAAATGTCATCTTGACACTTTCAAGCTAAATCTCCCAAAGTCCTGATTCCGCTCAAGAGTAACATGTTGATTCCGCTCGAAATATTGTTTCGGATTCCGCTTGAATGTGTTTAAACGAAATCAGAATGGTTATATATAGGGTTATCTCGAGCGAAATCTTAGATTAGTTCTTTCCGGTTTGCAACGAAGTGCTGCCGAAGTGTCGAGTCGCTGTACACGTCATTATTTTAATACAAAAGACAGTTTAAAGTGTATTGCTTGCTGAATTAAACTCAGTTTCTTAGTTTCCTGCAACACCTCGAAATTTTGTGTCCAATAATGTGTTAACACGTGTCATGAGTTTACACATGGCATTAAATATTAAATAAAGGACTAAAGTTGACAAACCTTGAAAGTATGTAAATTCGAGGGTTATAAATGTCAACGAAGGGTAAATATACTGTATAGTAACCCTAAATGATGCTCGTACCTTCAAACGAATAAATCATGGATCGTACGGAGCGAAACGCGGAAGAAAGTGAGAGATTACCAGCTGCAGGGGTTAATTGTGTCAACATGTTTAATTTATACCTCTGAATGACCCTTTGACGAACCCAAGGCTTTGTAACAGTAAAATATGCTCACTAGAATTCAGGATATAAATTTCGCGAAGTTCCGTTTTAAAACGAGAAAGTTATGATCAAATTCGTATGCGAGGGGTTAAAAGCGTCAACAATAAAAGTTAAGGCTTTTCGGATAGTAATTAAACTAACCGGGGACTTAACAATGCGGGTAAAAGTCACGAGGCCCTTAATCGTAAATAATCGAGGGCCAAATCGCAAAGTTACCCCTTCAGAACCGAAAGGTCAGGTTAATCATTACAAAAGATTTGAAAATCTTGGAATTTAACCCTCAGGCGGGCCGCGTTAATGAAAAAGGTGAGCTAATGCGGGCTGCGCGCCAGTTGAAGATCCGTTTACTGACATAAGGATTGAGGCGGCCCGCGTCCATGTTGTCTGATCTCTAATGCGGGTCGCGTGGGAGTCCCAGATGCAGAAAACATGGGCAGATTCACTAATTGAGCTTGTGAACGATCTTGTGTGCATTTATTGGAGCATGGGCGCCCTCTACTTGCCCCCTAGCACCAAGGGCCACCTGCTGATCATCCATGAACCCTTGTAGGGTGAGTTGTGATGATCTTAAGCTTAATATTTCACTATAAAAGGGCATACATTGTGCACAATTGAAACACACCTCAAAACCTGCATTCTGATCATCTCTGGAGCTCTCAAGCACTCTTCTAACATCCTTAGTCGTGCACCAAGCTTCTGTAAGTATGCCAACCCTTTTATGGCTTAGTTTTTGCATAGTATAGCTTAAAAGTCAATCCGTCGTAATTAACAATTGACTTTGCGATAAATCACAAATGGTCCAGTGGTTTGTCGAATCAAAGATAGTTATATGATGGTAATCAGGTGGGCTTTAAACCCCTAAAAGGGCACCCTCTGATTCCCACTCTAACTAGTTCGAATGTCGAGTCAAACGTGCTTAGAAAAAGTCAATAGAAATGCTATTTTGCGATTTCATGCATAATCTGTAATGTAGGTGATATGTAACCTGTTTAAACACACATAAAACATGATAATAAATATATTAACTAGTCTAAGCTTGTTTGATTCGACCATTTACTGTTTTGACCCGGTTCGGAGCCGAAAGTCGCAAAGCTTTGACTTTTGCATTGACTTCAGTTCTGACCCGTTAAAGTATGATTTAGATATGCCTTAGGACGCTCTTAGGACCAGGTTACATGATGGTATAAACCTCTGTGACCGGTTCGTTGTTTGTCCGAGTCTTTTACACAATTCCGTTAAATGCTTAAAAGTTGACCGTAACGCCCTTTTTAAATTAAAACGAGAATTTCGGACATGTGAAAGGATCATAACCTTAGTTACTGATTTCTAAGCATGTCCCTAAAATTTCACGTCAATCCGAGGCCCAGAATGGGAGTTATGCTAAATAGCGCAAATTACGGAAACTTTAATAATTTAGTAGCGCAATTAGCATAACGCCTATCTAAACCTAGATTTCGACACCAAACCTTTTACACACTGATGTAAAATAATATTTTGGGATTTTTAAAGATTTTTAATTATTTTTGACCTGCTCATAACCTGCGGTTATGGCAACGGTTCGGTAAATACCGAATATACCCTTTTCGGCCATAACTTGAGTTCTACAAGGTCTTTTGACCCGATTCCAGTTGTTACTGATTTTAAATAATAAATAAAGTATTTTAGACTTTATATACTGTTCGGGAAACTCAGATTTCCTGTAGAACTCAGAAACCTCTTTTATAATCTTCAAAAAGGACCAACATACCCCTACGGGGCATAAAATGGATTTAAACTCGTTATGGGCATTATGGAAGGTATCCTACTGATACCACAACCTCTTTAAAGCATATTGACTTAGGAAACCAGTGTAGGACTCTTACGGTTACCCGTTACGCCTTTTGCGTGCACGGTTCGGCTTATGTAACTAGTTTACATAAACTAGCCGAAACGGGTCAAACCATATTGTTTTGACCCCAAAATACAGAGTGTGATTATTATACCCCTATAAAACAAGTCTTCAAACTTGTTGGGTCAAAATCACATTCCATTCCCGGTTTTCGCCTTTCACGCGATTAAACCGTATCTATCCTTGGAAACTGACCGGTCTAAGCTACGGCTAGATTAAAGACCCGTTAGGATTCTAATAGGTTATTTTAAAACCTTCGTTCCAGAATAGGAGACCAGTAAAAGCTATCTGCAATTTATTTCGATTAAGGATTTATACTCGCAAAGGTAAATACTTTTAACTTATTTTCCGTTATACGGGCTTGGGTTACGGTATATAATATACCGCTTGATCGGGCATCAAATTCTCCACAGTTAAGTGGGTAATTGAATAAATTTGATCAGCTCGTTTAAACAGTCTTGTTACTTAGAAGCCTTTGGGGGGTTAATGACCTTGTCCCGGATATCCCTGGCATCATTTTACGGAATGGCCACGACCTAAGCGCGGAGTGTAGGCGTACACTCGTCAGTGCATAAATAGATCGCTGTGGTGTGTCTATTGATCTTTAACCCGGACTTGATCCGGGCTACTGAACGCATAAGGAACATGTAATTCGTTCACAAGATTATAATATTAAATAATTCTCCCAAGTTATAAAAGAGTTTGTCCCTTGTGCATTCAAATTAATTTTAATAAACATTTTTCAAAAGTGTCGGTTGAATGTATTTACCAGTGTAAACTGACGTATTTTCCCAAAAAGATTAAATGCAGGTACTAAACGTAATTGGCTGGCTATGTCTCCTAAGCATCTTAAAAAGTCTCGCAAGCTTAAGGATGCCTTCGTCTGTTGAACAATACTTTTATTATTATTATTGATCCCCTGTGGATTTTATTTCAATAATGGTGATACTTTGATATTACGAATAAAGTTGAAATATATTTATCTTTATGCTAGCGCTGTGCATTCATATATTGTGTGGTTTAACTATATTGCTGCCAACTACGTCACGGTAATCCCCCACCGAGCCCACCGGTGAGACACGTGGAAATCGGGGTGTGACAGGTTGGTATCAGAGCCAACGCTGAGTGAATTAAACACTAGCCTTTGTGTTTAATCTCAGTTACACAATTGCACATACTTGAGTCTAGACAAGAACATAGGACAAATTCGAATTGTTATTCCAGTTTGTCTTTTATTGTTTATTGTTATTTAAAGTTTTGAAAGCAGGAAATATGCCACCAGCAATCAGACGAGGAAGAGGAGGAAGAGGCAAAGGGATGATCATTACTCACAATGATCACAAGGCTGGACCTTCGAACATGCGAGCTCCTTCCAGTACAAGAAGTGAGGAACCACAGAGACGAAGAAGAAACCTCTTTGAACCTGCAAGACATTCTACCTCGCATAGTTTAACACCCTCATACTGTCATTCTTTTGGACCAGATTCGGAAAACAATTCCAATAACCCTCAACCAACCTTTATACCTCTCCAGCGATCTGTTTCGCACCGTTCTTATGGCGATCCTTCACCTTTCTTCATAGGACAGTTTAACCTGGCGGATTATGTCCAAGAGCCAATAGGGTATAACCCTTTAGGACCAGAGGACCACTTTTCTGAAGACAATGCAGTGGATATGGACGAGGATACAGACCCCGTCGAGCCTGCAAGGGGTACTCCCAATCATCCAATCGAGATTTCTGATGGGTCATCCTTTCATGGGACACCCTATCATGGTCCCGATAGCTACCAGGCGAGGTTTGACCAATGTAATTGGTACTTCACACCATCTCATCACTTCTTGCCTCATGACCAACAGCAACAACAGGATCCTTCTGAGGATTCGCGGTTTGTGGCAGTTACGCCACCACCACCGCCACGGTTCAACCAGTAATTCCAGATCCGCCAAGGCGTAGGAGATCAGGCGCACGGATGTCCACCCGAGGAGGGGAATTCCATTTCAGCACCCCTCGCCACTCGAGTGCGAGTCACTTTCCGTCGGTGCCTGAAGAAGAACCACAATTAGGTGAACCTTCGGGTCACCCTGCAGAGGTGAATTCTGCACCAGTTGCACCACCTCCGCCACCGTTCGGATACGATAATCCGATACCAGTGTACGGCGGCTCCACCGCATACAATCCGTTTGAGCAGCCGACTCACACGCACTACAACTATAACTATGATGCCGGTCCATATGTGGTAGCGGCTAATTATAATGCCCTCCATGGAACCTCTTGGAGACCAGATTACTCAGCTCATGGGTATCCTATACCTCCTAGACCTCCGGTTCAGCAACCGTCGCAGTAGCCACATTTTTCTCCACCGGAGCAAGAAGAAATACTCCACCATCTAAACTGTGTGGAACGAGACTTCGAACAAGAACGTAAGAGTAATCGTGGATTTCTCAAAGGCCTTGCAAACCTACTAAAAGGGAGGAAGAAACGAGACCATTAGTCTCCTTATGTATTGTTGTATTTGCAATTTAGTCCCTGCATGGACATTTATCGTGTTTAGTCCCTGCGCGGACAATTACTTTCAGTCCCTGCGTGGACTTATCTTTTTAGTCCCTGTGTGGACATCTATCTTGTATTTGGTCCCTGCGTGGACTTGTTCTTCTATAAACCTCTGCGTAGGTAATTACTTATTTAAAGAAGTCCCGTTTAGGGCAGCGTGTAATCATATTTGAAATTTATGGAATGATATGTTAGAAATTTCATTTTTGTTATTATTATATATGAAATAAATCAAAATATATTTCCTTTTAATTTAATCTGCCTAAATAAAGAATCTTAAGAGTGAAACCTAGCCAGGTGTCTTTTTAGACCCGGCCAAGATGGTAAGACCTGATTAAAAGATTCAGATTTCCAGTTAACCTCTGTAAATCATGTTAACGTTCATGGCAGATGTGATTCGTTAAAATCGCACGCGTCATTCTTATATAAGAATTCTTTTAAGGATTCCAAAGCCCAAATTAACGATTTGTAAATCATGGGTTAAATCGTCAATAAAGATGATCATTTGTTAAACATCCATTAGTGATGTAGTGCCTACGGGCCAAATTTATTGTCAAACAAGACAAAAGGCAGTGGTGGTCTGTGACTCCTTGTCAGAAAGGGAAAAAGGACTACGGTTCAAACCTTCATACCTTGATTCTCTGTAATCTCGGCTAATATTATAAAACGTCCTCGTGACTAGGCTTTTATGCCACTAACAATATTATTTGTAATTAGGATAAGTTATATTCAAATCCTAAATAAATGTGAGTAACAAATTAACCAGATATGGTCTCTATTACCATGGTTAATGAATGGCCATAAAAGACAATTCCATAATAAACTCCTAAATAAAATCTTTCGTTATCTTCTGTAGCAGATTCAAGTTACCATGGCTGATCCAAGTGGGGAGAATAGTCACTCCAAAGAAGATGAAAATGATAATGCCCAGATTCATTTGACGGGCGCTGAATTAAAAGCTCTTGTCGACAATGCTGTTAAGGCAGCCCTGGATCGACAATACGAGGAGTATACTGAATCCCAGAGCAGAACCATATCTAAACCACATTCAAAGCCAAAAACCCACTCAAAATCTCACAGCAAGCCACCGTCCAAGCCTAAAAAGGACGATGATAATCACTCATCTAATGAAAACAGTGTCCGTCCAGAAAGAGTGTATACTGATGCATCTCGCGCCAGGGGCTGCACCTACAAGTATTTTGTATCTTGTAAACCCCGAGACTTCACTGGGGAGAAAGGCGCGGTAGATTGTATGACGTGGCTAGACGAGATGGACACCGTGGTGGACATCAGTGGCTGTGCAGAAAGAGATGTGGTAAAGTTTGTTTCACAATCATTCAAGGGCGAGGCCCGGGCTTGGTGGAGGTCTCTGGTTCAGGCCTCGGGGAAGACTGTTTTATACAGTATGACGTGGGAGGAATTCATTTCTCTCATCAAGGAAAATTTCTGCCCTCAACATGAGGTCAAAAAGATAGAGACCGACTTTCTATCGTTGGTTATGACAAACCTTGACTGTCAAGCTTACCTCACGAGCTTCAACACAATGTCTCGGTTGGTTCCGTATCTGGTAACCCCGGAGCCAAAGAGAATAGCTCGTTTTATTGGTGGTTTAGCCCCCGAAATAAAGGCAAGCGTAAAGGCCTCTCGGCCAGCGACCTTTAGATCTGTAGCTGACATTTCTTTGTCCCTCACTCTGGATGCGGTCCGACAAAGATCGCTGAGGAACAAAGAGGCTGAGAAGAGAAAGCGTGAAGATGATACTTCACGAAGGTCGGGCAAGAAACACCGTGGAAACGGTGACAAAAAGAGAGGGTCTGAGTCAAGGAAGGATGGGCAACAGTTTGGTGAGAAGCCCAAGTGCAAGAATTGCAAGAGACATCACTTTGGAAAGTGTAGACTCGAATCAAACTCGCAGACTCAGTCGAAGTCATTTGCTTGCGGGTTATGCAAGTCCAAGACCACAAGACCGTGGATTGCAAAAAGATAAAGGATGCAACCTGCTACGGCTGCAACGAGAAAAGGCATATTAAAAGCAACTGCCCTAAATACGCTAAGAAGTCTGAAGAGGCCAAGAAGACCAATGCAAGAGTCTTCAGGATGGAGGCGAAAGAAGCAGTGCTAGATGATAATGTGATCACAGGTACTTTCCTTGTAAATGATATCTTTGCAAGAGTACTTTTTGATTCGGGCGCTGATAAGTCTTTCATAGATCATAAATTTTGCAAATTGCTGAATATGCCTGTCAAAACCTTAAATGTGAATTATGAGGTAAAGCTAGCAGATGGCACCATAGAAACTGTCTCCACTGTGTTAGATGGATATGTGATATCCATTAAGAACCACTCTTTTCCTCTATCTCTACTTCCCTTTAAATTGGCTGGTTTTGACGTAGTTCTGGGTATGGACTGGTTATCTCACAACCAGGCTCAAATTGTCTGCAACAGAAAGCAAGTAGTGATAAAGACTCCGTCTGGTGAATCGCTTACCATTCGGGGAGATACCCAGTACGGATTGCCTGAGCAAGTGACTATGCTCAAGGCTTCAAAATGTCTAAAGAAGGGTTGTGTCATCTACATGGCACAAGTGATTTTTGATGAACCTAAACCGAAGATAGAAGACATTCCCGTCATTTCGGAATACCCAGAAGTTTTCCCTGAAGATCTACCTGGTTTGCCACCAGATAGGCAAGTGGAATTCAGGATCGATATCATCCCTGGAGCAGCACCTATTGCTCGAGCACTTTACAGGTTAGCACCGACCGAAATGAAGGAGTTGAGGACCCAACTGGATGAACTGCTAGCAAAAGGTTTCATCAAACCTAGTTCGTCTCCCTGGGGAGCACCTGTCCTGTTTGTCAAGAAGAAGGACGGATCGATTCGTCTGTGCATCGATTATCGCGAGCTTAATAAGGTCACGATAAAGAATAGATATCCCTTGCCGAGGATCGACGATTTGTTCGATCAGTTTTAAGGGGCAAGTTATTTCTCGAAGATTGACTTGAGATCAGGCTACCATCAACTGAAAGTCAGAGATGAAGACGTACATAAAACCGCATTTAGGACTCGCTATGGTCACTATGAGTTCCTAGTGATGCCTTTTGGGCTCATTAATGCACCGGCTGCGTTCATGGATCTCATGAATCGCGTTTGCAAGCCGTACTTAGATAAATTCGTCATCGTTTTCATCGACGACATTCTTATCTACTTGAAGAATCGAGATGACCATGAGAAACACCTTCGTTGTATTCTCAAACTCCTGCATCATGAGAAACTCTATGCCAAATTCTCTAAGTGCGAATTCTGGCTTCGAGAAGTCCAATTTCTTGGACATGTCGTCAGCGAGCGTGGTATCCAGGTGGATCCCGCTAAAGTAGAGGCTGTCATGAATTGGCAAGAGCCAAAGACGCCTACAGAGATTCGTAGTTTCCTGGGTTTAGCAGGATATTACAGGCAATTCATTGAAAATTTTTCAAGGATTGCTGCGCCCTTAACTTCTTTGACCAAAAAGAAAGTAAAGTTCGTTTGGGGCCCTAAGCAGCAAGAGTCCTTTGATATTCTGAAGCAAAAGTTAGGCAACGCTCCTGTGCTGACTTTACCTGAAGGTACCGAAGAGTTCGTAGTTTACTGCGACGCATCACACACTGGCATGGGATGTGTGCTCATGCAGAAAGGCAAGGTTATTGCCTATGCTTCAAGACAGTTAAAGGTGCATGAGAAGAATTACACCACCCATGACTTGGAGCTGGGTGCCGTTGTGTTCGCACTAAAACTGTGGAGGCATTACCTGTATGGTATCAAGTTTGTGATCTATTCTGATCATAAGAGCCTTCAACATCTGTTTAATCAGAAGGAGCTAAACATGAGGCAACGCCGTTGGATGGAGACTTTAAATGATTATGATTGTGAAATCAGGTATCATCCCGGCAAAGCGAATGTAGTCGCTGATGCCTTAAGTTGGAAAGAAAGGGTGAAACCCATCCGAATCAATGCCAAGAGCATTGAAGTGAAGAATAATTTGATTGAAAGGTTGTTAGCTGCACAGAGAGAAGCTGTGTTGGAAGCAAATTACCCTAAAGAAAAGCTAGGGGTAACTGAGGAGCAGTTAACCCTTAGCAAAGACGGAATTTTACGATTAAATGGACGAATATGGGTTCCAATTTTTGGAGGACTACGAGATGTTATCCTCCAGGAAGCCCATAGTTCCAAATAGGGGAATTGGCCTGTAATAATCTCACCTAGACTTTATTGGTCATTAATAATCCCACCTCAGAATATTCCCCCCACCAGTCCCACCTTTCACTTATTTTTCCTACAATGGTCCCCCGTTAAAAAAACTTAACGGAGTTAAGCTTTTTTCCAAATTACAAATAGATTTTTAGGGCTTTTGATCAGAACGACGATACGAGTCCATTGATGTAAAACTTGGCTCGAAATGGTGCTTCAAGTGACTTGATTTTGGTTAATTGGAAATTTAAACACCCTAATTGAAGCGATGTTTTCATCGTCTGGAGCAGCGTTTCGAGGCAAGTTTTACAACAATGGACTCGTATCGTTGTTCTAATCAAAATCCCTAAAAAATCTGTTTGTAATTTGGAAAAAAAGCTTAACTCCGTTAAGTTTTTTTAACCGGGGACCATTGTAGGAAAAATATCTGAAAGGTGGGACTGGTGGGGGGAATATTCTGAGGTGAGATTATTAATGGCCAATAAAGTCTAAGTGGGATTATTATAGGCCAATTTCCCTTCCAAATATTATGTCCATCCTGGAGCAGATAAAATGTATCAGGATCTAAAGGCAAATTATTGGTGGATAGGCTTGAAAAAGTCTGTAGCCGCTTATGTAGCCAAATGCTTGACTTGTGCGCAAGTCAAAGCTGAGCATCAAAAGCCGTCCGGCTTGCTACAACAGCCTGAACTTCCCGAATGGAAGTGGGAATGTGTAACTATGGATTTCATTACCAAGTTACCCAAGACGAGGAAAGGAAATGATACAATATGGGTTATAGTTAACAAACTGACTAAGTCAGCACATTTCTTACCCACCAAGGAGACTTATAGCTCCGACATGTTGCCCAGTTATACGTTGATAAGATTGTAGCCTTGCATGGCATACCTGTGTCTATTATCTCGGACCGAGATACTAGATACATGTCGCATTTCTGGAAAAGTTTCCAGCAATCTTTGGGCACCCGTTTGAATTTTAGTACGGCTTACCATCCTCAGACAGACGGTCAGAGTGAGTGCACTATTTAAACGTTGGAAGACATGCTGCGTGCATGTGCTATCGATTTGGGTGGTAGTTGGGATAAGAACCTACCATTAATCGAATTCTCCTACAACAATAGCTACCATACCAGCATTAAGGTTGCGCCCTTCGAGGCATTATACGGTAGAAAGTGTAGATCGCCTGTTTGTTGGGCGGAAGTTGGAGATGTCCAATTATCAGGACCAGAGATAGTTTTCGAGACGACGGACAAGATTGTCCAGATTCGAGACCGTCTCAAAGCTGCCCGAGATAGGCAGAAAAGTTACGCGGATCCAAAGCGTAAAGATTTTCACTTCGAAGTAGGTGAAAAAGTGTTACTTAAAGTATCACCCTGGAAGGGGGTGATGCGTTTCAGTAAGAAAGGCAAACTAAGCCCGAGATACATAGGACCTTTCGAGGTTATCGAACGTGTCGGGTCCTTTGCCTATAAGTTAAACTTACCGGAGGAGCTCAATGGAATTCACAATGTGTTCCACATCTGCAATCTAAAGAAGTGCTTCGCTGATGAATCATTGGTGATACCTCATACAGATGTGCATATAGATGAGAGCTTGAAATTTGTGGAAAAACCTTTGTCGATTGAAGATCGACAGGTAAAGAAGCTTCGAAGGAAGCATGTACCTATTGTTAAGGTCAAATGGGATGCCCGTAGAGGTCCCGAATTCACGTGGGAGGTTGAAGCCACGATGAAAGAAAAATACCCTTATTTATTTCAGTAAATCTCAGGTCGAGATTTATTTTAAGGGGGTGAGGATGTAACACCTCAAAATTTTGTGTCCAATAATGTGTTAACACGTGTCATGAGTTTACATGTGGCATTAAATATTAAATAAAGGACTAAAGTTGACAAACCTTGAAAGTATGTAAATTCGAGGGTTATAAATGTCAACGAAGGGTAAATATACTGTATAGTAACCCTAAATGATGCTCGTACCTTCAAACGAATAAATCATGGATCGTACGGAGCGAAACGCGGAAGAAAGTGAGAGATTACCAGCTGCAGGGGTTAATTGTGTCAACATGTTTAATTTATACCTCTGAGTGACCCTTTGACGAACCCAAGGCTTTGTAACAGTAAAATACGCTCACTAGAATTCACGATATAAATTTCGCGAAGTTCCGTTTTAAAACGAGAAAGTTACGATCAAATTCGTATGCGAGGGGTTAAAAGCGTCAACAATAAAAGTTAAGGCTTTTCGGATAGTAATTAAACTAACCGGGGACTTAACAATGCGGGTAAAAGTCACGAGGCCCTTAATCGTAAATAATCGAGGGCCAAATCGCAAAGTTACCCCTTCAGAACCGAAAGGTCAGGTTAATCATTACAAAAGATTTGAAAATCTTGGAATTTAACCCTCAGGCGGGCCGCGTTAATGAAAAGGGTGAGCTAATGCGGGCCGCCCGCCAGTTGAAGATCCGTTTACTGACATAAGGATTGAGGCGGCACGCGTCCATGTTGTCTGATCTCTAATGCGGGCCGCGTGGGAGTCCCAGATGCAGAAAACATGGGCAGATTCACTAATTGAGCTTGTGAACGATCTTGTGTGCATTTATTGGAGCATGGGCGCCCTCTACTTGCCCCCTAGCACCAAGGGCCACCTGCTGATCATCCATGAACCCTTGTAGGGTGAGTTGTGATGATCTTAAGCTCAATATTTCACTATAAAAGGGCATACATTGTGCACAATTGAAACACACCTCAAAACCTGCATTCTGATCATCTCTGGAGCTCTCAAGCACTCTTCTAACATCCTTAGTCGTGCACCAAGCTTCTGTAAGTATGCCAACCCTTTTATGGCTTAGTTTTTGCATAGTATAGCTTAAAAGTCAATCCGTCGTAATTAACAATTGACTTTGCGATAAATCACAAATGGTCCAGTGGTTTGTCGAATCAAAGATAGTTATATGATGGTAATCAGGTGGGCTTTAAACCCCTAAAAGGGCACCCTCTGATTCCCACTCTAACTAGTCCGAATGTCGAGTCAAACGTGCTTAGAAAAAGTCAACAGAAATGCTATTTTGCGATTTCATGCATAATCTGTAATGTGGGTGATATGTAACCTGTTTAAACACTCATAAAACATGATAATAAATATATTAACTAGTCTAAGCTTGTTTGATCCGACCATTTACTGTTTTGACCCGGTTCGGAGCCGAAAGTCGCAAAGCTTTGACTTTTGCATTGACTTCAGTTCTGACCCGTTAAAGTATGATTTAGATATGCCTTAGGACGCTCTTAGGACCAGGTTACATGATGGTATAAACCTCTGTGACCGGTTCGTTGTTTGTCCGAGTCTTTTACACAATTCCGTTAAATGCTTAAAAGTTGACCGTAACGCCCTTTTTAAATTAAAACGAGAATTTCGGACATGTGAAAGGATCATAACCTTAGTTACTGATTTCTAAGCATGTCCCTATCATTTCACGTCAATCTGAGGTCCAGAATGGGAGTTATGCTAAATAGCGCAAATTACGGAAACTTTAATAATTTAGTAGCGCAATTAGCATAACGCCTATCTAAACCCAGATTTCGACACCAAACCTTTTACACACTGATGTAAAATAATATTTTGGGATTTTTAAAGATTTTTAATTATTTTTGACCTGCTCATAACCTGCGGTTATGGCAACGGTTCAGTAAATACCGAATATATCCTTTTCGGCCATAACTTGAGTTCTACAAGGTCTTTTGACCCGATTCCAGTTGCTACTGATTTTAAATAATAAATAAAGTATTTTAGACTTTATAAACTGTTCGGGAAACTCAGATTTCCTGTAGAACTCAGAAACCTCTTTTATAATCTTCAAAAAGGACCAAAATACCCCTACGGGGCATAAAATGGATTTAAATTCGTTACGGGCATTATGGAAGGTATCCTACTGATACCACAACCTCTTTAAAGCATATTGACTTAGGAAACCAGTGTAGGACTCTTACGGTTACCCGTTACGCCTTTTGCGCGCACGGTTCGGCTTATGTAACTAGTTTACATAAACTAGCCGAAACGGGTCAAACCATATTGTTTTGACCCCAAAATACAGAGTGTGATTATTATACCCCTATAAAACAAGTCTTCAAACTTGTTGGGTCAAAATCACATTCCATTCCCGGTTTTCGCCTTTCACGCGATTAAACCGTATCTATCCTTGGAAACTGACCGGTCTAAGCTACGGCTAGATTAAAGACCCGTTAGGATTCTAATAGGTTATTTTAAAACCTTCGTTCCAGAATAGGAGACCAGTAAAGCTATCTGCAATTTATTTTGATTAAGGATTTACACTCGCAAAGGTAAATACTTTTAACTTATTTTCCGTTATACGGGCTTGGGTTACGGTATATAATATACCGCTTGATCCGGCATCAAATTCTCCACAGTTAAGTGGGTAATTGAATAAATTTGATCGGCTCGTTTAAACAGTCTTGTTACTTAGAAGCCTTTGGGGGGTTAATGACCATGTCCCGGATATCCCTGGCATCATTTTACGGAATGGCCACGACCTAAGCGCGGAGTGTAGGCGAACACTCGTCAGTGCATAAATAGATCGCTGTGGTGTGTCTATTGATCTTTAACCCGGACTTGATCCGGGCTACTGAACGCATAAGGAACATGTAATTCGTTCACAAGATTATAATATTAAATAATTCTCCCAAGTTATAAAAGAGTTTGTGCCTTGTGCATTCAAATCAATTTTAATAAACATTTTTCAAATGTGTCGGTTGAATGTATTTACCAGTGTAAACTGACGTATTTTCCCAAAAATATTAAATGTAGGTACTAAACGTAATTGGCTGGCTATGTCTCCTTAGCATCTTAAAGAGTCTCGCAAGCTTAAGGATGCCTTCGTCTGTTGAACAATACTTTTATTATTATTATTGATCCCCTGTGGATTTTATTTCAACAATGGTGATACTTTGATATTACGAATAAAGTTGAAATATATTTATCTTTATGCTTCCGCTGTGCATTCATATATTGTGTGGTTTGACTATATTGCTGCCAACTACATCACGGTAATCCCCCACCGGGCCCACCGGTGAGACACGTGGAAATCGGGGTGTGACATTTCCGCCTCTGAAACTGAGATAAACTTTTCTGATTGACTCGTTCGGTTCTGAAAACGATCCTACATAGAGAAAAATCGAGCTCCTTGAAGTTGATCGAACAAATCATCGATCCTCGGTAATGGATACCGATTTTTTATTGTGAATTTGTTCAATTCACGGTAGTCAATGCACATACGCATTGATCCGTCCTTCTTTTTGACAAATAAAATCGGTGCTCCCCAAGGTGATGAGCTTAGCTGTATGAATCCTTTTTTCCAACAATTCGTCTAATTGTTTCTTCAGTTCATGCATTTCAGCGGGTGCCAAACGCTAAGGTGCTTTGGCAATCGGTGCTGTCCCTGGTAGCAGATGGATTCTGAATTCCACTTCCCTGTCTGGCGGTAGTCCTGGTAATTCTTCTGGAAAGACATCTGAAAACTGGGACACTACTGGAATGTCTTTTAGTTCTTTTCCTTTAGTGTTAGTGATTATAGAAATCAAATACACTACAGATCCTTTTCTTATATAACTTGCAGTTTTCATCACAGAGATGAATTTAGTGGATCTAGATGATTTATTTCCTTTAATTGTGATCTTTTCACCCCTTGGTGAATTTACTTGAATTGACTTTTGATCACATAAAATATTGGCTTTATTGGCTATTAACCAATCCATTCCTAACACGACATCGAATCCTGCCAGATTCATTGGGTAAAGATTTGCAATAAACTTTTGATTAAAATTTCTATTCTTGCTCCCTGCAAGATTTCAGAAATCCTAACGGTTTCTCCATTTGCGGTCTCTACTAGACATTCTTGTTGTAGTTTAGTTAATGATTGATTTAGGAGTTTGCAAAACGAAGTATTAATTAAACTTTGGTTTGCACCAGAGTAAAATAATACTTTAGCAAAAATATCATTAACTAAAAACGTACCAGCTATGACGTCTGGAATCATCTTAGCTTCATCTGCAGTTAGAACAAATGCTCTAGCATTTTTAGTGTTCTTGTTGTTTTTAGCTGGAGCCAATTTCAGACAGTTTGGCTTGATGTGACCTTTTTCTCCACAGTTGAAGCATATCCAATTGTTGGCTTTCCTCCTGCAGTCTTCTTCCTTGTGACCTGACATTTTGCAAAAATTGCAATATATGGAGCATTTTCCAGAATGCTTCCTTTTACAATACTTGCAATAAGGTGTAGATGTAGAACCTATATTTCTACGGTTGAAATTCCTAGAACGGAATTCTTGAGTAAGCCTTTGGGATAGGTTTCTCCTCTGGTCTTCTTCTCTAGTTCGCACTAGTTCGTCAGTCAAGGTATTGGCTAGTTCTACAGCTTCTTCTATGGTTTGGGGTCTAGCTGCCTTGACTACATGCCTAATCTCCCCAATTCATCCCCAGATATAGCGGGAGATTAATACCGGTTCAGGTGATGCAAGGGCTGGTACTATTCTAGCATATTCAAAGAATGTGGTAGTGTAACCCTTACTGTCTACCCCGGTCATTCTAAGGTTCAGAAATTTATTTGCTATCTGCTCTTTTTCATTGGGAGGCAGAATTTCCTTTCTACCATGTTTTTAAATTCCTCCCATTCCATGTTATAAACCTTATCACTTCCTCTTGACTGGGGAATAGTGTTCCACCATTCTAGAGCTGAGTTCTTAAACAGATTAGAAGCAAACATTATCTTATCCTCTTCAGCACATTTGCTTATTTTCAGAACCGCCTCAGTTTTCTCTATCCAGCGTAAAGCTGTAATGGGTCCTTCATTGCCCGAGAATTCTATTGGTTTGCAGGACCATAATTCTTTATAAGAACAACAATATGGCATGGTTCTTCTTCTTTTGGGAATGGGCGCTTAAAGTACGGGTCCGTTGTTCACGCTGTGTTCAGGTTCAGTTGGTCGCTTACTGCTATGTTTACTTTTATTTTCAGCTTCCTTAACAGTTTGGATAATAAATGTCATTGCATCTATAATTCCTTGTGCCACTATGTCTTGGATAACACTATTATTCACTTGGTTTCCATTGTTATTGTTGTTCGGGTTCTCTTTATTCAAATTATCATTATTTGAGTGGTTGTCGTTCTGGATGTTATCATTCTGGTTTTCCTGGTTCACTTCGTTGTCCATCTGAATTTTAAACATTTACCACATATTAATATCACAAATAATATTTGAATATAGCCAATCACATGACACGCACTTTTGGTCAAAAGCGTTGAGCATTGCGACTTTTACTCTATTCATATATTATACATCTATTACACACCAGTACTGAAATTAAAATTACAATACAGACTGAAATGTAAAACTACAATACTAGTAGTATGCATCCGTAGTTTTAGCTAGGTTATAGGAATATTATACTTAAATGCTTATATGTAGGGTTTATTTTATCTCCTTCCTCTTTAACGATTCAATTATTTAATATAAGTTAACATTTACTGCTGCGGTGGCTAACATATAGAGATTTTCCCATTGTGAGTTATTGTCTGTTTCCTGGGTTTGTGCATGTGTTTCCTTATTGATTATTACTTTCTTTGGTTGTGACCTATTCTTTATTTTCTCTTGACTTTTTCTAATAATCCAATTTCTTTTCTTAAAGGTAAATGGTTCCTCAGACTTTGTTTTACGAATAAATATTCCTTCCTCAGTATCTGCTGAGTATCCTGGGGAATTTGATTGAAATGAGATTCCCTTATCTTTTGGTGAACTATCTAATTGACGGTAGATGTCCGAAATTCTTTTATTACCCATACTGTAGACTAACAAATAGTTACATAACATATAACAAGAAAATACAATTATGCATGTATTTCCGTAATTTATTTCCTAACACTTTGAATTTTGATGTCAGCAGAACACTTCTGTGGCTGAATCAGTGGCATAGCTCTGATACCACCTTCTGTCACAGCCCCCGATCCCAAATTCCCGGGAACGGGCAGCCGCGAGCCAGTTTCGGTGGTATCGCGTTATTAACCAATTTGGCAGCGGAAATTTTCATCAGGACCGTAGTTAGGAAATATTTTATCAGAGTAAACCACCACATTTTATAACTTAAATATATGGGTAAAACCCAAGTTTTCATTACAAACTGATTTATAGGGATAAATCCCATCTTATTGAAATAAACGCTTTCTTTTATTTAGGTAACTTTTATAGCCACTTTTCCAAGCCTTCAGTGTTGTCCAGCTGGCTTCTAATTGGCTTTCACATTGTGTTACCTGAAACGCGTTTTAAAAACATTTTTCAGTGGGAAATACTGGTGAGTGAATCCCAGTTTAATCATGAAATATTAATTTAATATAAACAGTATTGAGGGCAATTACAATGTTTATATCTACCCAATTACTCATTCAGTACTGTCAATCCTGACTTGTGGGTCATATTACACATTGGCTAACTCTTCGTCCAATGGTAACGTTACTCACATTTTGTATACAAAACCCCAACATACCGGCAGTAATCGTAGAATTACAAAGACTCAATCACTGCTAAATTGCATTGTAAAAAGGTTAAGATTTTGTAAAAACAGTTTACAAAAAGGAGATTACTCACATTGCTGTTTTAGGGTTTTCAGTAAGGATTTCCTGGGAATAATCTATAAATTACACAAATGCACGTGTGTTAGTATAATAATCCATTTTAACATTGGTAATACCCTCCCCGAGACGGCATTCCAACGACTACGTCGGGCAGAACCACGACAGCCGTTACGGAACCCTAGATCAATCGGGCAGAGTATCTAATACGTCTCCAGGGGTTATAATACTTACATCGTAGCAGAATCTCGCTATTTAGGGGGTATAATACCCGGGTATAGTGTCTACACTTCAGAAATTAAGTAAGAAAGAAAGTTTTGAGCGACAGAAAGTGAAATCCCGAGGTCTCCTTATATAGGTGCTGAAACTGAGTCTCTCGCGGCCCGCGTAAAACAAGCACAACGCTTACGCGGCCTGCGTCAAAGCTAGGTCAACGCGTAGGTGATCCGGGTCATCGAGTAGGGTCGACAAGTGTTGGGCCACGTAGCGGCCCAGGGTTCAGCCACCTTTCACTCTCTCGCGGCCTGCGTAAGTGTAAGCTTAAGCTTACGCGGCCCCCTGAACTAAAGAAAACAAACGAGGTCAGGTTCTGATCCTAATACCGCCCGCGTAAATGTTGAGGTGGGTCTACGCGGCCCGCCTCAACTTAAATAAACTTGTTTTTAATTATTTTTAATGTTATGTTATATTTCGGGCTCGGTTTTCACATACGAGGTGTATTTAAAGACATTTTGGGATATTTTAAGATATATTAGGGTGTCGGAAAAATAATCGAGGGTGTCGGTTTACGTTAGGGTTGTTATATCCAGCGCTCCCTTCGATCCAATCAAACAATGTTTGGTTTAAGCACCCACTGTGAGTATACTCGATCCCTTTTTGTTTTAAACACTTTTGGGATGCAACATGTATTCTATATCAAGACACTTGACACTTGAAACTTGAAACTTATTTGAAACATACTCTATATGTTTAAACATGAAACTTGATACTTGAGACTTTTATGCTATGTGAATGGTTAATCCTTGTGTGTAGTTCCGGCTTAACAATGGTAACGCTATAGGGGTAATGCACCTCCCCGTTAGTCTTTGGGGTATTTTTAGGATGAGACATTTAACCTCCCGTTAGTCTTTGGGAAAGGCATTTAACGCATTGGAAACTTGGGCTATCACTTGGACTGCGTAAACTAGCATGGTGAAACTTATTATATGTTTTCATGTGGATATGAGTTTTTGAAACTATTATGTTACGTATTCAAGCTTGTATGCTTGCCAACCTTACTATTTCCTCGTAAAACGTGCCCTGATCTAACCTATCTAGCATAAGACTCGATACAAGACGAAGTCTACAGATGCATGCACTAACCGGGTTTGGTAATCAAACTCCGTTAATACTAAAAGACGGGTAAAGTAATGTTAGTAGTAACAATAACCCGGTAAGTATTTGGATTTTAAATAATCCGAATATTAAATACAAACGAATCAAAGTTTTGAGAAAATAAAGTGTATAAAAGGCCCAAGTTAACGAGACTTGAAATGAAACGGGGTGTAATTTCCCCGAACCCATTAAGATAACTAGGAAATAATTAACCTAGTTGGTTATGTGTTTCTAGTACAATAAAGAAAACATGAATTAGATAAACCCTTTATAAAACCTTGGAATTAAAGGGGCTAAAAGGGGTAAGTTTAGAAAGAAGTTTTAATTAAACAAATTAAAAACCAAAAACACACACATATGTGTGTGATGGTCGACGATTTCACAAGAGCAGGGAAGGGGTTCTTCCCTTCAAACCCTAGACTCACTAATTTGCTCAAAATCAAGGAGAGTTCAAGACCCGAATTGAAGCACGAACGTAGATTAATGATCACCCAAGCTAGGGGATTATAAGGTATGTAATATCTTGACATTTGGTGAAGTTGTAAAGATTGGATAATCATCCTAATCGCAAATTAGGCATGGATTAGAGAAGATATGGCTAGATTAGTGATGTATACTTGCTTAGGAACAAAACCCTAAGTGAAAATCATACCTAGCATGCTATGAATTGAATGATTGAATGAATTCCCACACTAGGCTAAGTGGGTATTAGTCATAAGATGGATTTGATGATATGATTATGATTTGAATCATCATGCATGTTCGTAATCAGGAAATACTTGAACAAATTGTGTGTTGAGTATATAAGTCACACTTAATATGAAATAAGTTTAGTATGATATGATAAGATGACGAAATATTCTTGATTAGAAAGATATTGATACCATCATGTGTTAAAGTGATTTAACCGGTAACATAAGAATGACGATACCGGATAATTGGCCAAGTAATTAAGCGAATAGTCGAGCTACTTCATGTAAATTATTTGTGTCAATAAGCCGTTTGACTTTTTAAAGTCAAAATGGCCAATGATATGATCAAATGATAATTTTGACATAAAGAGCGTAGGATGGAATAGTCGTGAATAATTATGACTAGTCTAACGATCTTACAATTTACAATGATAGTTTGACGCTTGACGAGCTAGGTGAAAGCTTGGGAAGAAAACGGGTCAAACTAATCAAGCATGAAGAAAAAGCATGATCTGGGTGCAAGGTAAGTATATCTTACACTAGTCATATATTTTAGAATATCCTTTTGTCGTGTTAATTCCGAAAAAGACAAATACCTAATTGGGATATGGTGTTCCGGCGTGTAGTCGTACGGAACAAGATAATCAAATATGATGAGAAACCATAGTGATGGCTAAAAAATGAGTTAAAGCGGTAATTCGATCTTATTATGACGAATGAAACGTGTACTTTTAATGGTTACTATATAAGATAAATCATAATAACCAATAAGGGCAAAATGGTAATTTGGTCACACGTTGACCATAACCGTTAGTTTTGAAAGACTATTATGACGTAAGCCAAAATGGGTCAAAAAGTGTTAAGAAAAGGGAATTATAAGTAAAATGACCGCACGGTGTAAATCGGAGCGAGTCATATATACGAGGTGGTAATAAATGTCATCTCGCTAATATAATTGGTCAATTAGACCAAACGGGTTAAAAGGTGAAATCATCACCCTTTGACAATATCGACTAATGGGTTGTCGAGTTGTATGATTTTAGGGAATAAATAGCACATGGATGTTTACAGCGCTATCACTTAGCAGCCACTAAGGCAAGGTATTGAAACAGGTCATTATATTGATCCGAGCCAGGTATGTATAATAACACAACTCATCATGTAGAATTTGGAGTTCTATAAGAGTTATACAAGATTAAAATATTGATATTCGGTTATCTTCTAGGTAAACCAAATAAATTGAGTTATGATCATAGTGTTTTAGAAGCACATGGGTTTACAAACAATAATTATAGTTAAAAGGTCGGATTTTGAGTCAAACAAGTATTCAATGGTCCTTGTAGTAAAAGAAGGATGAAAATTGACCAAATTTCCCTTGTAAGCTAATTCGAACGAACGACCCTTAAAGGTGGTTCGGAAACAAGTTTTATGATTAAATAAATGCTTAGAATGAGTATAGGTAGTGAAAGATGTAAATTCTTGGGTCGAAAGACTTTATATGAGTCTTTGCCATAAAATGATAATCCGAGGGGTAAAAACTCGGAACATGTAGATATCCACATTAAATCCAACACACATATAGTTGTGGTGGAAGATTACTTGATAAGAAATGTAGGAATAAGATGCTAGAAATGAATGAAAGCGATTTCAAGCTTTAAAGTGCTTAAATACCCTTAACGGGTCAAAATAAGCATACGAGCGAAAACGGATTTAAATTGTGTAATAAACTTGTGATTAGAACCTAATATGGTAGATAACATTAATTTGAAGAAGTGTATGTGATATAAGGATCAAACAAATATGTTTGTTTGATAAAATGCATAAACAGGTTAAAATTCGGTAAAAAGGTAACGAGTCGAAGGCTTAGAAGTCTCAAAATTTATTATGTTGGATGTTGGATTTTAACTCCATATGATGGAGAATTAAATTACGGACGCGTAGGAAAAAGAATCGCGTAAAACGGATCAATAACGAAGAAGTTATGGTTGTTTCCATAAACATTGGTATTGCTGAAAAATGCAGGACCCAGCTGCAGAGCTGCTGGAAAAGGGTCTCCCTCGCGTGGCGCAAGGGAGAAACTGGGTGCCTTCGCGTGGCGCGAAAGAGCACTGTTTTAGCGAAAAAATTTAATTTAATTAGTTTCGCTTCCCGGACTCGTTTAAATACGTTCTAAGTTACGTATGACTAATCTAACTCATGTTTTATGAGTTTCAGGTACAAATTTAGCATCGGGGGACGATCCAGCACAACGAAGAACCGAACACGATCAAGAAATAAGCTTCCGCACTATGTATCGTTGTTATGTTAAATAACGAACTCACACATGTTATGTTGTATAGTTTTAATTCTGTAAATAAAGTTTAATGAAACCCGTATTTTCAATGTATTTGAAATTCTAATTACCCGTTTATTTTCGTAAATCATACGAAAATATTTAAATAATAATAATAAGGGTGTTACAAGTTGGTAATCAGAGCTCAAGGTTAAAAGAATAAAGTGTTCGGTTCGAGGCTTGATCGCAAATCCGGTAAGTACATGTATGTTAATGGTTTAACATGCTAAAGTGTGGTAAATAACACATAAGGCTATCGTGTAATACACGTTACCCCAATTAAATGATTGATATAGTTGACGAAAATACGCGCGTTGGCGCGTATAGTAGAAAAAGCCTTGTATTATAATACGGGCGATTATTGAAGTTGACATTACTAACTTTTGTGAATGTTTTAATTGAAGGACACTCGCGTCTGAAGATGACGAGAGTTGAACAAATTGTGGATACGATGATGGAACGGTCTAAGGTATGACAAGAAGAGCATACTCATCAAGGACCTAAATCGCGTAACGATCGCAAATAAGTAATGGCAAGGAAAGCCCGTTAGGGCAAGCATTTACCAAGTGCACGTTTAAATTATTGCATGAATAGAAATATGCAACAAATACGTAGAAACTGATAGTTGCATATGTAGATTGAAAACTTAAAAAAAAAAACCTGAATAGAATACCTATCCAGTGTCACGCCCCGACCACGTAAAACAACAAAACGTGGCGGAAACTTCGGGGAGTGTTGTAACAGAATCATTGTTTCACAACCATGGATTAAATAGTTTTGCTTTATTGAATTATTGAACTCAATGTTTTGTTACAATTTAGATAAATACAAATAGTTGTTCTCAGTTTAAAGTCGCTAAGGCACGAGTCCATCCTATGTTTAGCATGCATCAACAATCATCACATAGCAGTACCTGAAACATATATGAAAATAGGTACGTCAGCATAAAAATGCCTGTGAGTAACATAGGGTTTTGTGTATTAGATTCATGGCTTTGGATAACGTAAGAAAAGGTTTCATGTTTTCAAAATAGCCATGAATCCAATGTAAAAGTTTTGTTTCTGAAAACGTGTCGTTTTGGAAAAAGGGTTTATAGTATAGACAAAATATACTTTGGTTTTGAAAAGTTTGTATAAATAGTATAACAAAGTATACTTTAGTTTTGAAGTAGTTAAATAGATAGTATATCAAAATATACTTTAGTAATTAAAATAATAGACTTGGTAGTATATCTCAAGTATACTTTGGTTTTAGGATAAAAGTATAGGTAGTATATCAAACTATACTTTGGTAAACAGTAGCATATCAAACTATGCTTTGGTTTTATAACAAAGTAGTATGTTAAAACACATGTTGGAATTTGTACATAGTATATCAAAATATACTTTGGTAGATCACATTTGAGAGCACATCAAACTGTACTTTTGTAGTATATCAACATATACAAAAAAAGTGTGATTTGGTATTCAATCAAGCCTTAGTGTATCAAACTACACTTTGGAGACTATAGAAATACCACAAAGGCAATTTCTATTTGGTTAAAATTTGGTTTCTGACATTCCATACAACAGGAATGGGGTGTCTAGTCCTATTGCGCTATATCGTACTACCAATCGGTTGGGTGAATGTATAAAAATAGGTACGAGCCAACAATTAGTTTTATACGTTTTGAAAATCAGTGTTTAAAACCATAGATAATCGTTTAATCTGTCAAAGAAATAGGTACTATGCATATGTAATCATATAGTTTAAAATCATGAAAATATCAAATAGGCACATATGTTTCACCCCAAAACAATTGAAAACAGTAAAAGAGGGGACTATGTACTCACTTGAGATTGCGAGTATCCTTGATTAAGTGTCCAAACAAAGCTCGGGAAATCAAGGAATCAAGTGGCACCTAGTATGGAATCACTAATTAAACAATCGGATCCTAAATCGGGAGATAGGATAGAATGAGGTTCTATAAATCAAATGAGTATTTGAACTCATATGGTATGATTTAATAGTCCCAACATTCTGATTTGAAAGTCTACCTAAGTGCTTTTGACCCGTTTCGACCCATTATGGTAACATAAGCTACTATGATGTGTCGTTAGCGTAAAACTATGTTCGGATGGTTAACTATGTGCTATGTCAAGTCTTACATGCCCAATTATCCCTAAACATGTTACTAAATCAGTTTACATATCAAAAATATGTCCACATAGTCAAAATACGGATTTTAGCTTCAAAAGGGCATTTTGGTCATTTCCTATGGGCATACAAGCTAACTAGCATATGACTAACCAACCCTATGTGATCATAAGGTATAACCTCGGCGGTTATTCCCTATGCATCTATGATCACTAATCAAGCTTGGTCGGATCCTAAAGATCGACCAAACGGGTCGGGTTCAAAAGTCTAAGCGGTTGTTTGGACCGCTTACCTTACGACCCTAAACAAGCACTAAACTAATAGTGACGAGTTAAACATGTCAAAACATGTTTAACCTACTGATTTGGTATCAAAACAAAGTGTTTTGATACCTAAAACTAGTTCCGTTGTAAAAATGCGTGCTAAAACGCATTTTGACCGAAACTTTGACTCGTCACTATACCTAGTTAACGTGGTAATCAGCGGGTATAATCACTAAGGATTATAACCAACGTGATTACAATCACGTTGCAAAGTTCAACCGAACTTTGCGTTGACCAAAGACTGGTCAAACTGAAGTCAAACTCTGTTTGACTTTTTAAACTAGTGAGCAATAAAAGGAATGAAAGAATGCTCACCAAAGTCCTTGCTATCTTTTCTACAAAGAAAACAAGCTTCCAATCCACTTGAGAAAGCTCCCAATCAGATTAGAGAGGAGAAGAGAAGGAAATGAGCAAGGAAATGAGTTGATGGAGCTTGCTATTTATAGTAAAGCATGAAGAACAAGATCATGACAAGTGTTTGTGTAACCTCCAAGGAAGAATCAAGGCCATACAATTGTCACAAGCAGGTACAAAGCCTTGGGGAGGTGTTAACTTGCTCATCACACAAAGAATTTATCAAAACAGCCCCTGAATTTGCAAACAGTTTGCAAAAACAAACTTTCTGTCGCTGGGCATGTTCACGCGACCCGCGTAAGGATAGGGAGGAACCTTACGCGGCCCGCCTGGAGTCAGCAGATCAGCACAGTTTTGATATTTACAAGTTCAGTCCTTGCAATGTGTTTGAGTCCATTTCAGCCCCATTTGACCCCCGTTAAGCCATTTTCAAGGCTCCACAAGGTCAATAAAGTTTAGAGGACTCAAAATGTGCTCGGAAAACTCTCGGATGTCGGCTCGTTTGGTCGTACGGTCGCGTTATTCGTCGAATTACGATGGAACTCAAACAGATGCGAAAACAAACCAAATTAAGCGACGAATGGTATTTTTGCATGCCGATCACTAAAATAAAAATATTTTAGTGTGTACAAAAATTTTGGATGTCCAGATGTGGCTAGAACGTAAGATATGCGCGAAAATGCAAACTTACGCCGTTTTTGACACTTTTAGCCCCTGTACGATCATATAAGCATGTTTTCGCACACCGAACCTATCAAAGCTTATTTCTAAGCTATGTTTAGGTTATATATGGTATTTTTAACTTATGATCATGTTCTGGACTGTTCGTTTCCTTACGAATCGGTATAGTTTCATAGTTTGACGCAAATAGTCCCTGCGATCAAATAAACTTGTTTTTGCCATACCAAACCTTCCAAAACTTATTTCTATGTTATGTAAAGGTTATTTAAGGTACGTTAAGCTTATTTCACTATCCCGGAATGTTTGTCGCGTTAAACTGATTACGTTTACGCACCAGCGGGCGTATAACCTTCCAGTAAGCGATTTAAAGCTCGAAATTGAACAAGAATTGATATGTGCAAATGATACACATATTTATACAAATTCCAAGTATGAAACACAATATTTCATTGGATTTGCATTTGTGTGATGGTCGGAGTGACACAGGTGTCACATCCAGGATATTGTTTCCAAGAGAAATAAATAGAGGTGTTACTTACATGGGGCGTGATGTGAAAGTTATAAAAAGGTCATGTATGTCATGTGTTGATCGCCTACTATGGCCAAGTAGGTAGTGAACACATGATACCATGAACTTTTATGATGGACACGCTTACATCCGATGTAGTAAGGATGGGGTAAATGGGACAAATAAAAAAGTACCCAAATGAATCAAACGAGCAAAATATGTGATAATAATGTAAACGCACAGCCGAGTGACGGAAGAGGCGAAAGTCTAATTAAATAGCCCACGTAAAATAAAAATGGAAGATAAAGTTCGTATAAAAGCGATGGGTTTCGCTAAGTTAACTTAATGGGTTAAAAGCGAAGAGTTTGTGAGAGGTCTGGTTGATAAAAGTGAAGAATTTCACTACAACATTCAAACTGACAGAAATGACAAAAGAATTCACAATTAATTAAATTGTGTCACGGTCACAAAAGTGATATAGAATATGCTCACGTCCTAACGTGAGCTATGAGATATGAAATCAGAAAAAAAAACATGCAAACGGACTGGTTGGCAACAAGATATACCCGCATGACAGGGTATAATGTGACGGCGACTAATCAGTCTAGCCGGTAATACCTTTCAAAGTCAGATTAGTGTTACGACTTATACAAAGCACTTGTCGATATAATATTAGCTTGAAGTAAGCATGTTTAAAATAAATATAACCGAGTAATTAGATGACAACTTGGTTAAATAAATGACCAGAATAAGAAATACAAAATGAAAGTATCGGCCTACGAGGCCATACACATAGAAGGCATATACTCCTTGAAACCAAAAGCACATTACCATACTTCCCTGGTAAGAGTATTATGTGCGAGCAATGCTCAAGCGTTCACCGAAGCTAAGGTTCGGATGCTCTAATCTAGTAAAGTACGTGACAAAGGTTAAAGAGAAGACGCTAAACTAAAACTTCGGTTTTGGTAAGAAATAACGTCTCTAAAAAAAAGAATTATGATAGACGTATAAATAGTAAACATGAAAAATATAAGTCTTGTCACTGATAGGTGCAAGACGATATATTCAAAAAGTGATAATTCTGAAAATAGAAAGTTGAGGTAAATTTTGGCATGACGTGACAGGATCACGGTCAAGAAATGCAATGTTAAGTAGAATCACATTATAACCAAGAGAGCGGTAAAAAGTAACTGAACTAATAAGTCTAGTTAGTGAGACCGGTTAAGGTCAGCAATTCAAATCAAGAATTTTGGTTTGCTTGTAAGCGGTGGATTCGGTATAACTGAACCGAATAAATAAATTTGAAAACAACAGAATTTATTGCTAAAAGTGAAAGATTTCACTAAAGACCTTTAAACGGGTTAAAGTAACGGATTCATAAAGAATTCGATACTGTATGAAAGCTATTGATATCGCTAAGTTAACTAAACTAGTGGAAATAACGAGATTACGTTATTTCAAGTTGCACTATGTCGTATGAGATATGTAGACAATTAGTAACCAAAAAGATGTTACCATGCTTTTCTGGTAATACTAACAATTGGTTAGAAGTATAACTAATGTTTAAAAGATTTCTCGGATCAAATACATTGAGTTTAAACTCAATGAATTCAGTAAGAAAAGGTTTCGAGGACGAAACCTCTTTAAGGGGGTAGACTTGTAACACCCCAAAAACGGGTTTGGTAATCAAACTCCGTTATACTAAAAGACGGGTAAAGTACCGTTACTAGTAAAAATAACCCGGTAAGTATTTGGGTTTTAAATAATCCGAATATTAAATACAAACGGATCAAAGTTTTGAGTAAATAAAGTGTATAAAAGGCCCGAGTTAACGGGACTTGAAATGAAACAGGGTGTAATTTCCCCGAACCTATTAAGATAACTAGGAAATAATTAACCTACTTGGTTATGTGTTTTTAGTACAATAAAGAAAACATGAATTAGATAAACCCTTTATAAAACCTTGGAACTAAAGGGGCTAAAAGGGTAAGTTTAGAAAGAAGTTTTAATTAAACAAAGTAAAAACCAAAAACACACACATATGTGTGTGATGGTCGACGATTTCACAAGAGCAGGGAAGGGGTTCTTCCCTTCAAACCCCAGACTCACTAATTTGCTCAAAATCAAGGAGAATTCAAGACCCAAATTGAAGCACGAACATATATTAATGATCACCCAAGCTAGGGGATCATAAGGTATGTAAAATCTTGACATTTGGTGCAGTTGTAAAGATTGGATAATCATCCTAATCGCAAATTAGGCATGGATTAGAGAAGCTATGGCTAGATTAGTGATGTATACTTGCTTAGGAACAAAACCCTAAGTGAAAATCATACCTAGCATGTTATGAATTGAATGATTGAATGAATTCCCACACTAGGCTAAGTGGGTATTAGTCATAAGATAGATTTGATGATATGATTATGATTAGAATCATCATGCATGTTCCTTATCAGGAAATACTTGAACAAATTGTGTGTTGCGTATATAAATCATACTTAATATGAAATAAGTTTAGTATGATATGATAAGATGATGAAATATTCTTGATTAGAAAGATGTTGATACCATCATGTGTTAAAGTGATTTAACCGGTAACATAAGAATGACGCTACCGGATAATTGGCCAAGAAATTAAACGAATAGTCGAGGTACTTCGTGTAAATTATTTGTGTTGATAAGCCGTTTGACTTTTTAAAGTCAAAATGGCCAATGATATGATCAAATGATAATTTTGACATAAAGAGCGTAGGATGGAATAGTCGTGAATAATTATGACTAGTCTAACGATCTTACAATTTACAATGATAGTTTGACGCTTGACGAGCTAGGTGAAAGCTTGGGAAGAAAACGGGTCAAACTAATCAAGCATGAAGAAGAAGCATGATCTGGGTGCAAGGTAAGTATATCTTACACTAGTCATATATTTTAGAATATCCTTTTGTCGTATTAATTATGAAAAAAGACAAATACCTAATTGGGATATGGTGTTCCGGCGTGTAGTCGTACGGAACAAGATAATCAAATATGATGAGAAACCATACTGATGGCTAAAAAAATGAGTTAAAGTGGTAATTCGATCTTATTATGACGAATGAAACGTGTACTTTTAATGGTTAATATATAAGATAAATCATAATAACCAATAAGGGCAAAATGGTAATTTGGTCACACGTTGACCATAACCGTTAGTTTTGAAAGACAATTATGAAGTAAGCCAAAATGGGCCAAAAAGTGTTAAGAAAAGGGAATTATAAGTAAAATGACCGCACGGTGTAAATCGGAACGAGTCATATATACGAGGTGGTAATAAATGTCATCTCGCTAATATAATTGGTCATTTAGACCAAACGGGTCAAAAGGTGAAATCATCACCCTTTGACAATATCGACTAATGGGTTATCGAGTTGTATGATTTTAGGGAATAAATAGCACATGGATGTTTACAGCGCTATCACTTAGCAGCCACTAAGGCAAGGTATTGAAACGGGTCATTATGTTGATCCGAGCCAGGTATGTATAATAACACAACTCATCATGTAGAATTTGGAGTTCTATAAGAGTTAGACAAGATTAAAATATCGATATTTGGTTATCTTCTAGGTAAACCGAATAAATTGAGTTATGATCATAGTGTTTTAGAAGCACATGGGTTTACAAACAATAATTATAGTTAAAAGGTCGGATTTTGAGTCAAACAAGTATTTAAAGGTCCTTGTAGTAAAAGAAGGATGAAAATTGACCAAATTGCCCTTGTAAGCTAATTCGAACGAACGACCCTTAAAGGTGGTTCGGAAACAAGTTTTATAATTAAATAAATGCTTAGAATGAGTATAGGTAGTGAAAGATGTAAATTCTTGGGTCGAAAGACTTTATATGAGTCTTTGCCGTAAAATGATAATCTGAGGGGTAAAAACTCGGAACATGTAGATATCCACATTAAATCCGACACACATATAGTTGTGGTGGAAGATTACTTGATAAGAAATGTAGGAATAAGATGCTAGAAATGAATGAAAGCGATTTCAAGCTTTAAAGTGCTTAAATACCCTTAACGGGTCAAAATAAGCATACGAGCGAAAACGGGTTTAAATTGTGTAATAAACTTGTGATTAGAACCTAATATGGTAGATAACATTAATTTGAAGAAGTGTATGTAATATAAGGATCAAACAAATATGTTTGTTTGATAAAATGCATAAACGGGTTAAAATTCGGTAAAAAGGTAACGAGTCGAAGGCTTAGAAGTCTCAAAATTTATTATGTTGGATGTTAGATTTTAACTCCATATGATGGAGAATTAAATTACGGATGTGTAGGAAAAAGAATCGCGTAAAACAGATCAATAACGAAGAAGTTATGGCTGTTTCCGTAAAAACTGGCATTACTGAAAAATGCAGGACCCAGCTCCAGAGCTGCTGGAAAACGGTCTCCCTTGCGTGGCGCGAGGGAGCAACTGGGTGCCTTCACGTGGCGCGAAAGAGCACTGTTTTAGCGAAAAAAATTTATTTTAATCAGTTTCGCTTCCCGGATTCGTTTAAATACGTTCTAAGTTACGTATGACTAATCTAACTCATGTTTTATGAGTTTCAGGTACAAATTAGCACCGGAGGACGATCAAGCACAACGAAGAACCAACACGATCAAGAAATAAGCTTCTTCACTATGTATCGTTGTTATGTTAAATAACGAACTCACACATGTTATGTTGTATAGTTTTAATTATGTAAATAAAGTTTGATGAAACCCGTATTTTCAATGTATTTGAAATTCTAATTACCCGTTTATTTTCGTAAATCATACGAAAATATTTAAATAATAATAATAAGGGTGTTACAAGTTGGTAATCAGAGCTCAAGGTTAAAAGAATAAAGTGTTCGGTTCGAGGCTTGATCGCAAATCCGGTAAGTACATGTATGTTAATGGTTTAACATGCAAAAGTGTGGTAAATAACACATAAGGCTATCGTGTGATACACGTTACCCCAATTAAATGATTGATATAGTTGACGAAAATACGCGCGTTGACGCGTATAGTAGAAAAAGCTTTGTATTATAATACGGGCGATTATTGAAGTTGACATTACTAACTTTTGTGAATGTTTTAATTGAAGAACACTCGCGTCTGAAGATGACGAGAGTTGAACGATTGTGGATACGATGATGGAACGGTCCGAGGTATGACAAGAAGAGCATACTCATCAAGGACCTAAATCTCGTAACGATCGCAAATAATTAATGGCAAGGAAAGCCCGTTAGGGAAAGCATTTACCAGGTGCATGTTTAAATTATTGCATGAATAGAAATATGCAACAAATACGTAGAAACTGATAGTTGCATATGTAGATTGAAAACTTAAAAAAAACCTGAATAGAATACCTATCCAGGATATTGTTTCCAAGAGAAATAAATAGAGGTGTTACTTACATGGGGCATGATGTGAAAGTTATAAAAAGGTCATGTATATCATGTGTTGATTTCCTACTCTGGCCAAGTAGATAGTGAACACATGATACCATGAACTTTTATGATGGACACGCTTACATCCGATGTAGTTAGGACGGGGTAAATGGGATAAATAATAAAGTACCCAAAATAAATCAAACGAGCAAAATATGTGATAATAATATAAACGCTCAGCCGAATGACGGAAGCGTATTACATTAGGATAATGAGCCCGAGTGAAGGAACAAAGATTAATGTAAAATGATTAAGATATGCATTGGGAGGGAGTGTACTTACACTCAAACCCGGAGAATCCAAAAATGTAAAATGATTAAAATATGCAACGGGAGGGGGTGTACTTACACTCGAACCCGAAGAATGCAAATATGTCTCTTAACGGGCCGTTTTAGTAAAACGTCAAACTTGAAGACAAAGTCGGAATATAAAAGTGAAGCGAAGTCTTAATGCATACCGGAAGGGTTGCAATAATAACAACTTCGGTAAAACACCCGGTTGACGGGTAAGGATTAAACATATGCATAGACCGAGAAACGGGAACTCGGATGGAAAGTTAAAAGACTCGGGTTTTGAGTCATAACTAAAAGACAACAAGATAATGTAAATAGAAATTTTGAATAAAATATGTTCAACTATTTTAAAGTTGAACGGGTCGTATATAATATCATGCCAGACGGCATGAGTAAACGCAAGCGGGATAATGGTAGCGTTAAAAGCAAAAGAATAATGAGCCCGGTAATGGAACATAATCAAGTACGAATGTACGTAAACTGGATAATGATGAGCATAAGATAAACCGACGCATAAATGACGTGAGAAGTCATAAAGTCGGAAATTTTGTCCGAAAGAAAACGAATGTAGCCTTAGACTACGGTCAAGGTCAAAGAAAATACCAAGGAGAATATAAATGATTTTAAACAAAAAAAAACAGGATGCCTTGGCACCAAACATGTATTTTAAGAATGACATGAGTAAGAAATGATCTACGGGATCAACCAAATCTTTAGGGCTATAAACAATGGAAAGGTCTACGAGACTGAAACGACCCACAGGTCATGACTAGAAAGAAATAGATTATAAGGACCACACCTTAAAGAGGCGAAAGTCTAATTAAATAGCCCACGTAAAATAATAACAGAAGATAAAGTTCGTATAAAAGCAATGGGTTTCGCTAAGTTAACTAAATGGGTTAAAAGCAAAGAGTTTGTGAGAGGTCTGGTTGATAAAAGTGAAGAATTTCACTACAACATTCAAACTAGCAGAAATGACAAAAGAATTCACAATTAATTAAATTGTGTCACGGTCACAAAAGTGATATAGAATATGCTCACGTCATAACGTGAGCTATGAGATATGAAACCAGAAAAAAAAACATGCAAACGGCCGGGTTGGCAACAAGATATACCCGCATGACAGGGTATAATGTGACGGCGACTAATCAGTCTAGCCGGTAATACCTTTCAAAGTCAGATTAGTGTTACGACTTATACAAAGCACTTGTCGATATAATATTAGCTTGAAGTAAGCATGTTGAAAATAAATATAACCGAGTAATCAGATGACAACTCGGTCAAATAAATGACCAGAATAAGAAATACAAAATGAAAGTATCGGCCTGCGAGGCCATACACATAGAAGGCATATATGCCTTGAAACCAAAAGCACATTACCATACTTCCCTGGTAAGAGTATTATGTGTGAGCAATGCTCAAGCGTTCACCGAAGCTAAGGTTCGGATGCTCTAATCTAGTAAAGTACGTGACAAAGGTTAAAGAGAAGACGCTAAACTAAAACTTCGGTTTTGGTAAGAAATAACGTTTCTAAAAAAAAGAATTATGATAGACGTATAAACAGTAAACATGAAAGATATAAGTCTTGTCACTGATAGGTGCAAGACGATATATTCGAAAAGTGATAATTCTGAAAATAGAAAGTTGAGGTAAAATTTGGCATGACGTGACAGGATCACGATCAAGAAATGCAATGTGAAGTAGAATCACATTATAACCAAGAGAGCGGCAAAAATTAACTGAACTAATAAGTCTACTTAGTGAGACCGGTTAAGGTTAGCAATTAAAATCAAGAAATTTGGTTTGCTTGTAAGCGGTGGATTCGGTATAACTGAACCGAATAAATAAATTTGAAAACAACAGAATTTATTGCTAAAAGTGAAAGATTTCACTAAAGACTTTTAAACGGGTTAAAGTAACGGATTCATAAAGAATTCGATAGTGTATGAAAGTGATGGATATCGCTAAGTTAACTAAACTAGTGGAAATAACGAGATTACGTTATTTCAAGTTGCACTATGTCGTATGAGATATGTAGACAATTAGTAACCAAAAAGATGTTACCATGCTTTTCTGGTAATACTAACAATTGGTTAGAAGTATAACTAATGTTTAAAAGATTTCTCGGATCAAATTCATTGAGTTTAAACTCAATGAATTAAGTAAGAAAAGGTTTCGAGGACGAAACCTCTTTAAGGGGGGTAGGCTTGTAACACCCTGAAAACGGATTTGGTAATCAAACTCCGTTAATACTAAAAGACGGGTAAAGTACCGTTACTAGTAAAAATAACCCGGTAAGTATTTGGATTTTAAATAATCCGAATATTAAATACAAACGAATCAAAGTTTTGAGTAAATAAAGTGTATAAAAGGCCCGAGTTAACGGGACTTGAAATGAAACGGGGTGTAATTTCCCCAAACCCGTTAAGATAACAAGGAAATAATTAACCTAGTTGGTTATGTGTTTTTAGTACAATAAAGAAAACTTGAATTAGATAAACCCTTTATAAAACCTTGGAACTAAAGGGGCTAAAAGGGGTAAGTTTAGAAAGAAGTTTTAATTAAACAAATTAAAAACCAAAAACACACACATATGTGTGTGATGGTCGACGATTTCACAAGAGCAGGGAAGGGGTTCTTCCCTTCAAACCCTAGACTCACTAATTTGCTCAAAATCAAGGAGAATTCAAGACCCGAATTGAAGCACGAACATATATTAATGATCACCCAAGCTAGGGGATCATAAGGTATGTAAAATCTTGACATTTGGTGAAGTTGTAAAGATTGGATAATCATCCTAATCGCAAATTAGGCATGGATTAGAGAAGCTATGGCTAGATTAGTGATGTATACTTGCTTAGGAACAAAACCCTAAGTGAAAATCATACCTAGCATACTATGAATTGAATGATTGAATGAATTCCCACACTAGGCTAAGTGGGTATTAGTCATAAGATGGATTTGATGATATGATTATTATTAGAATCATCATGCATGTTCGTAATCAGGAAATACTTGAACAAATTGTGTGTTGAGTATATAAATCATACTTAATATGAAATAAGTTTAGTATGATATGATAAGATGATGAAATATTCTTGATTAGAAAGATGTTGATACCATCATGTGTTAAAGTGATTTAACCGGTAACATAAGAATGACGATACCGGATAATTGGCCAAGAAATTAAACGAATAGTCGAGCTACTTCGTGTAAATTATTTGTGTTAATAAGCCGTTTGACTTTTTAAAGTCGAAATGGCCAATGATATGATCAAATGATAATTTTGACATAAAGAGCGTAGGATAGAATAGTCGTGAATAATTATGACTAGTCTAACCATCTTACAATTTACAATGATAGTTTGACGCTTGACGAGCTAGGTGAAAGCTTGGGAAGAAAACGGGTCAAACTAATCAAGCATGAAGAAGAAGCATGATCTGGGTGCAAGGTAAGTATATCTTACACTAGTCATATAATTTAGAATATCCTTTTGTCGTGTTAATTACGAAAAAGACAAATACCTAATTGGGATATGGTGTTCCGGCGTGTAGTCGTACGGAACAAGATAATCAAATATGATGAGAAACCATACTGATGGCTAAAAAAATGAGTTAAAGCGGTAATTCGATCTTATTATGACGAATGAAACGTGTACTTTTAATGGTTACTATATAAGATAAATCATAATAACCAATAAGGGCAAAATGGTAATTTGGTCACACGTTGACCATAACCGTTAGTTTTGAAAGACAATTATGACGTAAGCCAAAATGGGCGAAAAAGTGTTAAGAAAAGGGAATTATAAGTGAAATGACCGCAAGGTGTAAATCGGAGCGAGTCATATATACGAGGTGGTAATAAATGTCATCTCGCTAATATAATTGGTCATTTAGACCAAACGGGTCAAAAGGTGAAATCATCACCCTTTGACAATATCGACTAATGGGTTGATCCGAGCCAGGTATGTATAATAACACAACTCATCATGTAGAATTTGGAGTTCTATAAGAGTTACACAAGATTAAAATATCGATATTCGGTTATCTTCTAGGTAAACCGAATAAATTGAGTTATGATCATAGTGTTTTAGAAGCACATGGGTTTACAAACAATAATTATAGTTAAAAGGTCGGATTTTGAGTCAAACAAGTATTTAAAGGTCCTTGTAGTAAAAGAAGGATGAAAATTGACCAAATTGCCCTTGTAAGCTAATTCGAACGAACGACCCCTAAAGGTGGTTCGGAAACAAGTTTTATGATTAAATAAATGCTTAGAATGAGTATAGGTAGTGAAAGATGTAAATTCTTGGGTCGAAAGACTTTATATGAGTCTTTGCCGTAAAATGATAATCCGAGGGGTAAAAACTCGGAACATGTAGATATCCACATTAAATCCAACACACATATAGTTGTGGTGGAAGATTACTTGATAAGAAATGTAGGAATAAGATGCTAGAAATGAATGAAAGCGATTTCAAGCTTTAAAGTGCTTAAATACCCTTAACGGGTCAAAATAAGCATACGAGCGAAAACGGGTTTAAATTGTGTAATAAACTTGTGATTAGAACCTAATATGGTAGATAACATTAATTTGAAGAAGTGTATGTGATATAAGGATCAAACAAATATGTTTGTTTGATAAAATGCATAAACGGGTTAAAATTCAGTAAAAAGGTAACGAGTCGAAGGCTTAGAAGTCTCAAAATTTATTATGTTGGATGTTGGATTTTAACTCCATATGATGGAGAATTAAATTACGGACGCGTAAGAAAAAGAATCGCGTAAAACGGATCAATAACGAAGAAGTTATGGTCGTTTCCGTAAAAAACTGGCATTGCTGAAAAATGCAGGACCCAGCTCCAGAGCTGCTGGAAAACGGTCTCCCTCGCGTGGCAGCGAGGGAGCAACTGGGTGCCTTCGCGTGGCGTGAAAGAGCACTGTTTTAGCGAAAAAAATTTATTTTAATCAGTTTCGCTTCCCGGACTCGTTTAGATACGTTCTAAGTTACGTATGAGTAATCTAACTCATGTTTTATGAGTTTCAGGTACAAATTTAGCATCGGAGGACGATCAAGCACAACGAAGAACCGAACACGATCAAGAAATAAGCTTCTGCACTATGTATCGTTGTTACGTTAAATAACGAAGTCACACATGTTGTATAGTTTTAATTCTGTAAATAAAGTTTAATGAAACCCGTATTTTCAATGTATTTGAAATTCTAATTACCCGTTTATTTTCTTAAATCATACGAAAATCTTTAAATAATAATAAGGGTGTTACAGAAGGTTTAAAAGGAATGATTAAGGAATTAGAAAAAGGATTAGATGGAATTTTGAAATTCCATAAGAAAAGGATCTGGATACCTATTCAAGGAAACCTACGAGATCAAATCTTAGAAGAAGCCCATAAATCTAAGTACACGATACATCCCGGAAGTGATAAGATGTATCAAGAAATAAGGAAGAATTTATGGTGGATAGGAATGAAAAAGGATATAGCAACCTATGTTACTAAATGTCTACACCGTTCACAGTTAAGTTGAACATCAGAAACCCTCAGGGTTATTGTAACAATTAGAAATACCAATATGGAAATGGGAATTGATAACATTGGACTTTGTTACCAAATTACCCAAGACACGAAAAGGTAATGATACAATCTGGGTGATTGTAGACAGGTTAACCAAATCTGCTCATTTCTTACCAATGAAGGAAACTTTCAGTATGAACAGTTAGCCAAGTTATATGTAAATGAAATAGTTTCATTACACGGAATTCCTTTATCTATTGTATCTGATAGAGATAGCCGTTTTACTTCTCATTTTTGGACAAGTTTCCAAAAAGCAATGGGAACCAGGTTAAATCTAAGCACAGCTTATCATCCTCATAGGGACGGACAAAGCGAAAGGACAATTCAGACAATGGAAGACATGCTTAGAGCCTATGTAATTGATTTCGGAGGAAATTGGGACGATCATTTACCATTAATAGAATTTTCCTCAATAACAGTTATCATACCAGCATTAATGCTACACCTTTTGAAGCACTTTATGGACGAAAGTGCGAAACTCCGGTCTGTTGGTCAGAGATTGGAGAAAAGCAACTATCTGGACCAGAGATAGTGTAAGAAACAACAGACAAGATTATTCAAGTCAAGGAAAGACTAAAAGCAGCACGATATCGTCAAAAGAGTTATGCAAATAACAAACGAAAACCATTAGAATTTCAAGTTTGAGATAAGGTATTATTAAAAGTTTCTCCATGGAAAGGAGTGGTCAGATTCGTTAAAAGAGGAAAGCCAAGCCCAAGGTATGTTGGACCTTTTGAGATTATCAAAAGAATAGGACCAGTAGCTTATCAGCTACAACTGCCAGAGGAAATGGCAGGAATACATGATGTGTTTCATGTATGTAATCTCAAGAAGTGCTTAGCAAATGAATCATTAGTGATACCTCTTCAGGACATAGAGGTAAATGAGAACCTTAAGTGTATAGAGAAACCACTTCAGATTGAAGATAGAAAGATCAAGAATCTCAAACACAAAAGACTAGTTCTGGTCAAAGTGAAATGGGATTCCAAGAGAGGACCAGAATATACTTGGGAGCTCGAGTCAGAAATGTAAAGGAAATATCCACACCTGTTCCAGTAGATCTCGAGGACGAGATTTAAAACAAGGTGGGGAGGATATAACAACCCTCCTAAAACCCCTTAAAACACCCCCCCCAAACGCCCTAATTCGACCTCGTATACTCGTAAACGGTCCTGAATAACATCTATATTAATGAAACACAAATAAAACAAATATTTAATGGTGCTCGTGGACCACCACCTGGTCCCCAGATCTGCCGCGGGGCGCGACGGAGTGACACCAAACGACACCATAGGCCGCCACATGTCTAGGTGCGTTTGAAATCTAGTTAGCTGATTAGCCAAGGCTAGAGCCTAGCCTAGGTCCCTCGCGAGCCACGAGGGAGATAGCAGAAAGAGTCACGGGGCGTGAGCCGCCCTAAGTCCAACTATAAAAGGCATCAATCACCCTCAGTTTCATTTGTTTAATTCTTTCTTTCTCTCTCAGACGTATAGGCAAAATATAATCGGGTATTATACCCCTAAAACGCGAAGCTCTGCCTCGTTGTAAGTATTATAACCCCGATCACGTATTTGTTACCCTACCCGATTGATCTAGGGCTCCGTAACGCATGTCAAGGCTCTGCCTGACTCAGTTCGTTGGAGTTCTGTCTCGTGTTGTATGGCTAACGTGATTTGGGTTATCTTACTAACACGTGTGCATTGTTTAATTATAATAGATAATAACCAGGAGATTCACCAGGAAGCTATAGTATTATCTAAGTTTACAATGTGAGTACATTCTCATTTTGTAAACCCATTTTGTGAGTCATTCTCCTTTTGTCACCCTTTGTGATACCATTATTTCAAAAAGTTTTACAAAACCCAAACTATTTATCAGTTATAATTACAGTGATTGAGTCTTTGTATTCTACAATTGCTGCCAGTATTATGGGGTTGTTATACAGTACTTGATAACCTTCACAATTGGGCACGGGTATCCAATGTATGATATGACCATAGTCACAGATCCGTCGAGTGACAAGTACTGAACGAGTAATTGGGTAGATATAAACATTGTAATCGCTCTCAATACTGTAAAATTATAAAATATGTTTTGATTAAAGTGGGATGCACTCGCCGGTATTTCTTGCTGATAAAACCATTTTAAAACGCGTTTCAGGTAATTTAATGTGAAGCTAATAGAAACCAGCTGGAGAGCACTGAAGGCTTAAAGAAGTGGCTATAAAAGTTACCTAAATAAAAAAGAGATATTGTTTTCAATAACTAGGGTTTATCCCTCTAAATATATTGTAATGAAAACTTGGGTTTTATCCCATTTAATTATTATAAAAAGTTCGGTGTTTTTAAACTCTGATAAATATTTCCTAACTACGGTCCTGATGTCTCATTTCTGCTGCCAAATTAATAAACACCGATACCACCGGCTGTGTGTGTGGTCTCGCGGTCGCCCGCTTCCGGGGTAGGGGTCGGGGCCTGCGATAAAAAAGCTTGAATCCGTTATTCTTAAACTACTATTAAAACTTTAAACCAACCCCACGAGGACTGTATCCCTGCTGACTCAGACCAAAGGGTTAAGAGTGATCGCCGCCTTTTACGACGGGTCCACCACATTTTGCATTAATAACTTACTTAATTATCTTTCAATATTCCGATCTAGTGGGATTGTATCCTTGTGTAACTCCCCGTGTTTCGAAAGTCAAAGTCAAAGTCAAGATTGAAGTCAAAGGTAAGAAAATATTGCTAATTGCGATCTGTCACTCCTTGCTCAACTCCTGTTTTGACTTCTTTGACTTGTAGATAGTCTATTTATTTTATCGCATTAGTTGTATTATGTGGAGTACATGTTAATGATCGAGGTTTAATTGTTATTCATCGCATGTTTATCGCTTATCGCATCGCAATCGCACTCACAACTCAAATTATGCGTTCTGGATATTGTTTTACATGTGTGTGCTACTTATGTGTTACTTGTGCATGTTTAATTATGTTTATGTTGTGGTGATTAATCGAAACGCAATCGCAACTCTATCGCAATCGAGTCGCAAATGCTAAAACGCAAGTTATTTATAGTGATTGTATGTTAGATATAGTAGTTAGGTTATTTGCGTAACTAATGGGTAAATTTATCGCATCGCTCATTCGAAACGCATCGCAACACTCAACACGTGAATCGAAACGAAAAAACTCAGCACGCCGGACACCGGATCGAGTGGCCATCCGATCAGATTACCATCCGATCGAATTGCCATCCGATCGAGTTGCCATCCGATCGGTGACCCATCTGATCCGTGCACACTTTCCTCTTTTGGAAACCCTATAAATACTCTCCTGTCACATCTTTTGTGATGTGACAGCTCCTCCACTCGACCAGCTCGCTCAAGCACTCATTTCTCTCGATTTCTCGCGATTCTTGTAAGTTTTCAACCTAAATCTTGTACTTCTAAGATCTACACGCACTTCTTCATCATTTTCTCTTTTGAATCTTAACTTTTAACCATGAAATCAGTGGATTTGAGGTGTTCTAGGGTGATGTCATCATGGAGTTCTTATGAACTTCAAGTCTTTACCTCATTCCACCAAGAACAACTCAGATCTGAAGAATTTCCACAAGATTAAACAATGTTTTCGCATAGATCTACACATATTCATGGTTAAAAGGATTGAAAGATGGTTTTCCAACTTTCTTTCAACTCTTTTACACTCAATGCACTCAAAACCGATAGAATCGGAGCTCGTTCTGATCATCTACTCCTTCTTTGTGATGTATTGGTTCAAGATCTGATTTCTATCTGAGAGACTACCGATTTCAGGTTAAACATGAACAACCGGCTTGAATAGGTTAACTGGTCGGACTAGGGTGGTTCCTCTTCGATCGGGTCACTTGGTTCAAGGTGGGGTTTCTGTTGTTTAGCACGTCATCACATCGTCTCGATCAAAACTGCAAAACTATCAAAACAATCAAGTGTCAAAGACGGTCAGGCCGTTGGGACGGACAGTCATCCGATTGGACAGCCATCCGATCAGACATCCATCCGATCGGCTTACACTTGGTTCCACACCTAAACTTTTATTTCCACTTTGCAAGGATCTGGACGTCGAACAGATTACCATCCGATCGGATTGCCATCCGATCGAATGACAATCCGACCATGTGACATTTGGAACTTCGATACTTAATCATTTTCATAATTTTCAAATATCATCAGTAACTAATGGATTGCCACCCGATCGGATTGCTATCTGATCGAATGACAATCATGCTGTGAACTTGTTCTCACTAAGTGTCCTACCAATCGAATCGCTACCCGATCAAACCGCCGTTCGATCGATCGACCTGAAGGGTAAAGATACTTCTCTGTTTTCAAAATGCTACGACAAAAACTTCAAAGCCATCATACACAAACACATCCTTACCAAACAAGATGTCAATTCAATCGAATGGCCATCCGATCGGATGACCATCCGAACGGATTGACATCCGATCGAGTGGCTATCCGATCAGATTGCCATCCGATCGGATTACCATCCGACACTTGGTATTTTGCACCGTTTTACACGCCGCATATCGTTTATGCTATCATTAACTGTTCAGGTTAATCTCTCTCAGCGCTCCCTTCAATCCAAGAGAGTGTTTACTTGTTAAACACAATCTGTGAGTATACTCAAACCCTTTTTTGCTTTACGCACTTTTGGGTGTTACATATGTTACTTATTCTAACCCACAATCTACACACGACGCAAACACTATTTGTACGCTGACCGTTATTGCATGCTACGTGTTATTCGATGAATGCTTGTATGTTCTGTTAACACAGTGATTGTCTCCTGACACCTTAGCAACGATAGTACTATAGTTTGGACTCAGCACCTGTCATGGACAGGGGTTGTTAAGGGCTTCATTTCACGTGTCCCGGTGGGGATATGTGTTGCGCATTCTACAACTCGTAGTCACGTCTGTGCATATTTCTCTGTCGATAACCTACTTGCCTTCACTTTGTACATGTTACATGCTGGTTACGCGTAAACAATTTCAAACTCTATTATGCTATTATCAAACTTGTATGCTCACCTTTACACTATGTGTGTTGACCTCTATTTTAACGTATGTGGCAGGTGTTTAAATGCTTAGGATGCTTTGCTTGCTCTTCGTGGAATCAAGTAGGGTTGAGAGTCTAGAAACAAAGACAATTTATTTTATTTGAAATCTGAGTTGTCGAAACAATTTATTTGTCTGTGAGATACTATGTCTGTATTAACTGATTTGCTTAGTATGTTATGGTATGGGACGTAACTTTAAATATTTGGTAAAATTAGTTGTTATGGATTTCTCCTGGACAACCTGTTTCGCTCAGTGTCGCGCCCCAATGTTTCCATCATCGGTTGGGGTGTGACACCTTGCTGACTCAAACCACTAGGTTGAGGGTAACGTCGCCTCCAAAATAAGGGCCTACTACTATAACTAAGATAATCTCTTAAAATGCCAAAAGTGCGGAAATCATCAAAAGGGTACATGAAAGATAAGTTGGACCCAAGTGATTCTTTTAAATCTTTCTCGTCTATCATTTTTATTTTATTTTTATTTTCTGTTTTTATCTTTTTATTAGCTTAAAAATCTTTTCTTAAAAGTTGATTCGATTAGACGTTAACGATAAGCCGGTACTAAAAGCTATTGTGTCCTTGGACGACCTCAGTATCTTACCATCACTATACTATGTCCGTGATGGGTATACTTGCCCTAGCGTGTGTGTAGAGTTATAGTAGAATATCGTGTTTTATAAATTTAAAACTTGAAATCGGCTAGTAAAAAAAGCTAAAAATATAACTAAAATATATATACTCAGCCACGCACGCCACTCACAAATTAAATTTGGTTACATTATCCTTAAATCGATTTTTAACCAAAACACTCACGCAGGATCTTTCGGTTGGTCTCGTTCTGCTGCTCCATGTAGTTTTCATCTGTGAATACAAAACAGAAAGTTCATTGTCAGTATTAGTAGAGGAAGAAGTAGCAAAAGTTTTGGATCCTTGACAGATGATGTCTTCTTCTGAGCATTATCAACATTCTTCTGGAATGGTGGGGGAATAGGAGGAAACATCATAGAGCTTTGAGATGAGGTAACCGCTGGCATGGCAGTGAAGTGGATTTCCCCTGAGAGGCCATGGAATTGATGAGAGTGAGCAAAAAAGGATGAAAATCTTTAGAACTGAAGCACCACTTGCCTCATGGTGGGCGCCGAATTGTTTTGGTCAAAAATCTGATTAAGAATAATGTAACCAAATTTGTAAAGTGAGGTAGAGTGCTTAGGTGATGAACAATGGAACAAATGAATGTTTGATGAATGAAATGATGAACACAATGATTTGTACGAGGAAAAGCCCTTGATCACTAGTAGATCGCCGACATAAAAACCTCGGATAGTGAAAACTATCACTATCAACTATATTGAACAATAAAAATTACAACTTCGGATGTTGATCAAGTGTAGTACAATCGAATGCTATGTGTGTGAGAGCTCTGGTTTGCAATGTATGCGAATGTGTGTGTGTTCGTAATTGCCACTATGTTAACTAACACTTAATCAACCCATTTTGAAATAAGCTAACAACTAAGTCTGACTTTCTTGGAACACCACATTCACCCCATGACCATTTGAAGAATTGGCACATGCAGTATCTCAAACGAATAATGCCCGAGATTTCAGCTGAGACTTAGTCCACGTCGTTCATAACCTGCACATGAACATTAGAAAACATAGAGAACAATTGTTAGAAAACATAAGTAATAATAAGGATCCTTGATCCTCAAGCTCCCTGCATCCAGGCAACATCTCAGGATACATGATCCACAATTAGTAAAACCTATGCCCTAACACCTTTCACTTTATAATCCACCAAAAACAACCTTTATGTTCATGTTTTGATACAGGGGTCAACCTTACACATTAACTTTGTTTGTTTTTCTGGTTAACACCCCTCACATGCAAATCATATGAGGGTATTTCGGTCTTTTCAACCCTGTCTTTTTTTATTAATAAATTAAATTACTATGCTCCCACCCATTCATATCCTTAACTTTACCCTTAAACCATAGTTGAGCTCTTAAAATTAACTAACCAGAGTTAAGATGCAAGCCGGCTTTGTAAGTTCGCCACTCCTCAAAAAAGGTTCCATGAACCGCAATACATCTATCACAAGACACTTAATATATGGCCATCCTTCATGATTATCTTGATTGAGTAGTTTTGGCATGAAATCTTTAAGAGTGACTAGCTCAAGCCATGCAAAGCTGAAGAACAAACATCATGCTCAAACAATAATTGTTCAACACTAGAACACTAATTTGCTTGCTAAATATACAAACGTGTAGGCAAAAGTGAACTATTAAATTAGTAAACAATATGTATTCCTTTTAATTGCAAGTTACACGTACCTGATTTCATGAACTTTGCAGGCCAGGGAATGAATTGAATGAGCTAGACCTGCCAAAACCAAAAGAAGCCAAGAAAATTAGTAACATGAAACACAAAAATAATAATGAATTTATTTTTTTAAGGAAGAAAAACAGATACATGATAATCTGCATCACCAATGACCAAGTTCACAATAATAAGTTCATTCAAAATGTTGTTGAATACTCAGAATATAGCTTAGGTTAAATGACGATGATTTCTTTTTATTTGTGTCTTTTGTAATGAATCCCCTATAGCATAAAGGCAAACTAAAATTATAACTATCACTAATCATTCATGTCCATGTGTAAATATGCATTATGGTAGTAGCTCATTATTGTACATGAACAGAGGACAATTACAAATAACCAGAAAATAATTCCTCCAGAACTAACTAGGGAAACATGGTATCACTTTGTAATTGGTAGGCACCCTATCACACATATGAATTCGTCCACGTGTTTAAATATATTTCATATTACGAGTGCATAAATAAAATGAAATTCCTTCCCAAGTGACAATCTCTTCAAATTCCTACTCTCAAAGAAAAAAGATAAATCAAAAGTCAAAGCAAATGCATGGAGATGTTCGAGGGGATTCATTTGCAACTACCGTGAATTCTGCCGGATTTATTTGCAACCCTCCGAAGTAACTTTCCTGCATCAGAGGGTCCACTTGTTACGGTGAACACAATTTAGTCCTCTAGTTTCTCCCTCTACGTGTTGCAGATGTGAAGTGTGCACGGTGGTGTGTACGGTGGTGGTTAGGGTGGTGTTGGTTGCTTAGTTGGTGATCGACGGTGGTGCAGATAGATGTTTTCACGTTTATTAAATAAACAAATAAATGGGGGTGAAAAAGAACAAAATACCCTTACATGCTTTTCATGTGAAGGGTGTTAACCAGAGTAAGAAACGAAGTTAGTGTGAAAGGTTGACCCATGTATCAAAACATGAACATAAACGTTGTTTTTGGCGGATTTTAAAGTGAAAGGTATGCTTTGCAGTTTAGATGAAACATAAATGTTGTTTTGTGCAATTTTGTCTTAATTAATTCAAGCTTTGGTTCTATATATGTTTGGTTCTAGAATGAATCTTCCTTGAAATCAAGACACGCACGTGAGACTTGTTTGTTTTATTGGTCTATGCATATGGTTTAATTCATGGTCAAAGTTTAAGAACACTGGCTACATCCATAAGCATAGTAACAACTTCAAATTCAACTAGATTCTTATAAGAATGCATTCTACCTTGATGCTTCCATTTTCAAGGGTTGTGTTGGTGTATTTAAACATGAGAATTTCTTGAAACTACATAACTTTCTCTTTGTGATGTACACTCCTAATTGTGTGTGATATACTCACCTCTTTTCGCATTAGCAAATAAAAAACTTCAAGCGTAAGGAATAAACAGAACTGAGGTATTTTATAATGTAAAAATGTGACAATAAATAAAAACAAATATGATACGGATATCAAACTAATAAAAAACAATACCAAGATAAAACATTGTAAGAAACTCCAATGAATGAATGAATAAAAGGAATAAGAATTTACCATATTTGCAAAATTTTAATTCCGAGACCACCAATTCCAACAAAGGATTATTTTCTGGGTCAAACCTGAGTAAAGAAGATCCATGGACAATGATTGAGAACACAATAAAAATACACAAGAAGAATTAAGTCTCAAGCTGCAATTGTCCCATCTAGTCCCAAACTATAATAATCCAGTTCCTAACTAAAATATTAGTCCCATTACAATAATAAGTCCCACAATTATCCAAACCACAATAATTAAAACGTATTAAACAATATACTTAAATCTATTAATTTATATTTCATTGAAAACACAGTGTACTTTATGTAATATTTTAAGGAAAATAAATACAAAAAACACTAAAAATAACATAGATGAGAAAAACAAAACACAAATTAATAACAGATATTATGTTGTTAGAAACAACACATGGTTTATTTGGGGGAGACTATTTGCACACTTGGTGTGTAGATAGTCAGCCCAAAAAGGGTTTTTTTGTCCTATATGCACACCTTGCAGTGTCGAGCTTTGACTGCGTTTTGGTCCTGTCAACCAAACACCCGGTCAGTCTTTTGTCTGGTTGACAGGACCAAAACACGGGCAAAGCTCGGCGTTTTGATCCGGTCAACAGACCCGTCAGACACCCATCAGTCTTTTGTGTCTGGTTGACCGGACCAAAACGGCGCGCTTTGGACACAGCTCGACACTGCAGGGTGTGCATATAGAACAAAGGATCCCTTTTTGGTGTGCATATAGGCATTTGGGTGTGCCAATAGATACACCCATTTCAAATATTTGTTACTACAATCCAAAACAATAAATTTGCAATACAAAAATAAATAGATAAAAACATAGGTACTAGTTGTTAGTCATTTGAATGAATACCAGAAGGGTAAGTTTTTACATAAATGCTTACCTTTAGGGGTGCAAACGAACTGAACGAACGAGACCTTGTTCGTGTTCGTTTGTTAAAGAATATACTTGTTCACGAACGGTTCATGAACGCTCACCGAACGAGATTTTATGTTCGTGTTCGTTTGTTAAGGAAATAAACTTGTTCGTGTTCATTTGTGTTTGTTTGTTAATGTTAGACAACGAACAAAAACGAACATTGATGAATACAAATTGAAATAAACAAACACAAACACGCGTTCATGGATAGATCATATAAGACACTAACGCTTATAAAATATTTTATTTGTCGGGATCTTGTAATATTTAAATAATATATAAAAACAAAACACGAATGAACTATCGAATACAAACGAACACGTTACCAAACGTTCACGAACATAAATGAACGAACGCGACCTTTGTTCATGTTTGTTCATTTAACTAAACGAACGAAATTTCTTGTTCGTGTTCGTTTGTTTAATAAACGAACGAACACAAACGAACTTCCCGCCGAACGGTTCACGAACTGTTCGCCGAACGTTTGGTTCATTTACAGCCCTACTTACCTTTTATTTTCCCATGAGTAAAATGCCAAAATCGTCCTAAAGTTTAGTCGTATTTGTTTGTTTCATCCAAAATGATTTTTTGTGCATTTGGGTCCTTCGGGTTTGTGTTTTATTACTATTTTCATCTAAATCACTAACTCAGTTTAATTTTTTGTTAAGGTAAAAGATATTTTTGTCCTTTTGTATGGAACAAACGAATATAAACCAAACCTCTAGGACGATTTTGGTTTTTGGCTTTAACATTTTTTGTTTTATATTTTTTCTATTACTTGGTTTTTGGCTTTAACATTTTTTGTTTTATATTTTTTCTATTACTTGATTCCCTTTAATATACCTTAATATAGCTTAATGGTTATTATTTTTCATCACTTCTTTGATATATATATATATATATAGGTAGAGGATCCTGTAAAAAGTGCTCAAAGTGTGAGAAGTGTATTATAAAACTATATATAATACTATATAATACCATATAAACACCGTATAACAATATGTAACACCATGTAATCCCATATAACACTATGTAACACTATATATCATTATATAACAAATATAACACTATATAGAGGGGAATGTTCAAATCAAAACCACTAGTTATTGTGAAAACTCGAAAACTAATTAAAAAAGCCAAAAAACATACCAATTTTTTTTGCATACCAATTTTCGCAACTTTATATATATATATAAACATTTGTAGTGCACGTTACTACACATGTGTATTATTACACATGTGTACTACAAATTTTTTTTTTTAAAAAAAAAAGTTTTTTCTTATATATAAAAACCTACGATTTTTATTAAAAAAAAAAAATTGGTGTGTTTTTAGGCTTTTTTTATTTAGTTTTCGAGTTTTCACAATAAAAGTGGTTTTCATTTGAACCATCCCCTATATATATATATATCTCACAAAAAGGCATTTTCAAAAAAAAAGTTATATTATTACTCAAAATACATTGAAATACCCCTTAAAATTTCATACGACTCGGCCTGACTCGAACCAGACTGAAAATTATTATCACATAGCAATATACAAACAAGATGTTCAAGAAGACATAAGATAGCATCAAGACATGTTGGTATATATTTTTGTTCGTTAATTACCTATGTAAATAAACAACCGTTATTATCGATTCACTTTGGAATTAACAAGATCAGCTAAAAGGTTGATCCAAACACAAACACACAAGAGAGAACACTAAGGCTAAACGATCAAAGCAAGAAACAATTTTTAAAAATAGCAAACTTTTCATACGGTAATAAATAAAATAGTGAACCCACACCATATCAATCAAAAGATTTTTCTAAACAAATTAGGAAATTATACAAAAAAGACGTGTAATTATATACCTTGTTTAGCAATGGAAAAGCTTTTCTATGTGCAAAGGCCAATAAAGCAAGTGTATGCACCACTCTATTTTTGCCCACAATAGAAGAATGAGATAGATCAGTTCGATAAACCTTAAAAGGGAGAAAGGCCTCGAACTTGTATTTATAAGGGGCATGGTTGGTGGGTGAGGGAGGAAGGAGAGATGATACAGCTAATGACAGGCTGTGGGATTGAAAGTTTGTCTAAACCACATCCACGTGTTAGTCATACCGTAACTGATAATGTGTATCATATTACTTAAATATCGTTACATAATTATATGCCTTTAAGATGGTTTTATTTGATAGGTGTGAACACAAATATACGAGTTTCATCTTTAATATTCTTCATAACAAATAAATGAATGTATTTTAGATTTATATCGATCTTATAAATTATAATATTTACTAAACAATCTCATTGCTTTCTATCTTTTTAACACTTGTATTTTTTAATAGTTATATAATGCACTAGGGGTGTGCAAAAAACCGAATTAGTCGACTCATAACCGAACGAAGTGACAAAACCGAACCAAATCAAAAGTGGTGAATTGGTTAATTGTTTTTTTTTTTAAATTGAAAGCAACTTGTCGAATATGGTTACCTGGTACCATAACCGAACCAATATGTAGTAAAAGCTTTGGTGGGTTTTGAACTTTTCACCATTTTTCAATATTTGATGTACTTGGTTAAATCTTTGTTAGAATTTTTTGGTAGTATCATATTGTTTTGGTTTAATATTGGTTTGAATTTTTGGTGTGCGTTGGTTTGAATATTCAATAATTTTAATACTATTTAATACATTAAAACTTTGTATGATTAGAAGGTTAAATCTTTGTTAGAATTTTTTGGTAGTATCATATTGTTTTGGTTTAATATTGGTTTGAATTTTTGGTGTGCTTTGGTTTGAATATTCAATAATTTTAATACTATTTAATACATTAAAACTTTGTATGATTAGAATAGAATAGAATCTTCAAGAGGTTGCGGCAGTGGTAAACCTGTATATAAGTCTTTGTTTTCTAGGAATTCTTACCTTTACCAAAAAACAATTTCAAATGTTAACTTTTTTTTTTACGGCAAATCACTTTATATATATATATATATATATAAAGAGCCAGCTAGAAACTGGGAAACAAAGAAGGAAAAAACAAAAAACAACAGAAACAAAGACAATTACATCAGCCCTACGGAATCAAAAATCAACCGATTCCATCCGGATCCCAAACCGACACCGAAACCCCATTGATATATTGAGATAAAATTCATTGATCCCGGTTAATCTCCATCTCCTCACACACCAATTTTTTTACGTGATTCTCAAACCCATCCACACCTATCCCTAGACAGGCCCCAAATTCCAATGTACGAGAGATTTCATCCTCGAAAATAAGGCGAACCTGCTCTTCCCCCGCAGTTTCTTCCGACGCCTCCCTGTGCATACTCCAACTTGGAACGAATTCCGTCATCCTGTTGACCTCCTCCTCCAATCGGAAGATCTCCTCGAGGTTGAAAGGGTCCACATATAAAGAGCCAGCTAGAAACTGGGAAACAAAGAAGGAAAAAACAAAAAACAACAGAAACAAAGACAATTACATCAGCCCTACGAAATCAAAAATCAACCAATTCCATCCGGATCCCAAACCGACACCGAAACCCCATTGATATATTGAGATAAAATTCATTGATCCCGGTTAATCTCCATCTCCTCACACACCAATTTTTTTACGTGTCCATCCACACCTATCCCTAGACAGGCCCCAAATTCCAATGTACGAGAGACTTCATCCTCGAAAATAAGGCGAACCAGCTCTTCCCCCGCAGTTTCTTCCGACGCCTCCCTGTGCATACTCCAACTTGGAACGAATTCCGTCATCCTGTTGACCTCCTCCTCCAATCGGAAAATCTCCTCGAGGTTGAAAGGGTCCGAAGTGTTGGAAATCTCCGGCTCCTGATTAAGATCAGGGATAATTAATTTTTGGGCCTTTTTCTTGGGTTTTTTTACCGCGTTTGGCCCTGCATATGATGTAACTGGGCCTAGTATTATTAGGACAGGGCCCATCTTGCTCTCCTGCTTGAACGTTACCTGAGCCATGCCCCACATCTTTTCTCTCAACGTGAATGCTTATTTGCGGCGAAACCTGTTCCCGAAGCGTCTCATCCTGCACGTATTCAGCAGTCTCTCCCATATTAAAATTGGTAGGGATTTCCCCTTCTTCTAGAACCTCACGCCCCCCTGCCTCACCCCTTGGGATAATAACCGTCACCGAAATCGTATTGAGAAGTAATCTCTATGGAACTTGTGAGGCGTCTATTTGTGTCAGCCCCCCCCCCATAATTATCAAAACCCATGCATGCATCTACATTTAGGTTTTCCATGCACAAACTTGGAGACCCACGCATACAGCCTATTTCAACATGCATGCGTGCCTCGGAACCTCCCCCATTAATTATTTCTTCTGTTGTGGATATGTTCCCCCCATGCAAATTTGACGTTTCGTTTTCCTTCACATCCTCCGATGACTTTTCAAAAACCTCCGGCCTCCACCGTCGATTGGAGTCCGACCACTCCGAGACTTTCTGGTGCCCATCCCCCTGACTCTTCTGTGATCCAAACTTTGAAACTGCGCTTTTCCATTTCAGCGTAACCGACTCTTTTATGGATAGTTGAGCTGGATGAACTAACACACCAAAAAGTTTCGCGATCGTATCGAAAACTTTGTTGTCAGCAAGATGCAGAGGTACACCTTGCAATTTTAACCAGGCAATTCTTTCGAAAGGCAGAGTCTGCCCCTCCCATGTGACACCCCGTTGAAACGCTTTCACTTACACTAGCTTGACAGTGGCTGCCTTAACTTTCGGGACGAAAGTTCCTAAAACTTGGGGATAATGTGACACCTCGGATCTTTCCGGATAACCTTTCGATGTAACAAACGTGTACGTAATCGACTAACAGTAAAAATGTATGAAAAACTATTTGTTATTATGTGTTATATGCTCGATTTACTTCGGAATTGTGGCAAGCTATGCACAAATGCTTTGGCTCACGTCTGGACATGAGCACTGCTTATCACCCGCAAACGGATGGACAGTCCGAACGTACCATCCAAACTCTAGAAGACATGCTTAGAGCGTGTGTGATCGATTTTGGCAAGAACTGGGAGAAACATCTACCGTTAGTAGAGTTCTCATACAACAACAGCTACCACACCAGTATTCAGGCAGCACCTTTTGAGGCATTGTACGGTCGTAAATGCCGGTCACCTCTCTGCTGGGCGGAAATCGGTGATAGTCAAATCACGGGCCCAGAGATGGTGGTAGATACAACGGAAAAGATTGCCCAGATCAGACAACGCATGGCGGCAGCTCGTGACCGCCAGAAGAGCTACGCTGATAAGCGTAGGAAACCATTGGAATTCCAGGTCGGTGACCGGGTTCTACTTAAAGTCTCACCCTGGAAGGGTGTGGTTCGCTTTGGTAAACGGGGCAAGCTTAATCCGCGATATATCGGACCATTCGAAATTACCGAGAAGATCGGTAAGGTCGCTTATAGATTGAACCTGCCTGAAGAACTGAGTGCGGTACACAACGTTTTTCACGTATCCAACCTGAAGAAGTGTTTGTCGGATGAAACACTTGTAATTCCTTTTAAGGAATTGACTATTGACGAACAGCTACACTTTACTGAGGAACCAATCGAGATCACGGATCGAGTGATCAAAACCCTCAAACGTAGCCAGATACCTCTTGTACGAGTTCGTTGGAACTCGCGACGTGGCCCAGAGTATACCTGGGAGCGGGAAGACCAGATGAAGCACAAATATCCCCAGCTGTTCCCTAACGAAAATCCCAGCACTGAAGCTACGAACGAATTTCGGGACGAAATTCCAAACTAACGGAGGGATGATGTGACACCCCGTTGAAACGCTTTCACTTACACTAGCTTGACAGTGGCTGCCTTAACTTTCGGGACGAAAGTTCCTAAAACTTGGGGATAATGTGACACCTCGGATCTTTCCGGATAACCTTTCGATGTAACAAACGTGTACGTAATCGACTAACAGTAAAAATGTATGAAAAACTATTTGTTATTATGTGTTATGTGCCGATTTACTTGTGTGTATGTATATATATATAAGTGTTATATATATGTGAACCAAACCCGAGACCCGACTCGAGACCACGGTCTCGAGTGAGCAGTGAAGCACTTGGGCCGGTTAAGGCCTTGTAACCGAGAACCCAACCCGGAAACCTTTAGCCCAACTCGGTACATTATATAAACCCAACCCCACCTCCCTTAATCATTTTACACACTCTCTTCTCACACTCTCCTCTCATCTTCTTCACTAAACCCTAAAACTCTAAATTTCTAGCAACCAAAATCATCTCCCCATTCTTTCATATCTCTCGGATCAAGTGAGCTATCAACAAGGAGGATCGGCCGAACCAAGAGACCACCCGAACACCCCTTTTCTCTCAACCCCGAGTAACCGGTTAGTGTGTTTATGTTCATGATTGTTGATGATTGCTATGGTTTTATGCTTGTTGATGTGATTAGAGATTTTAGTATGAATATTAGGCTTGTATGTTCATAAATATGCTAAAGAAGGTGGCTACTTGATGATGTTTGTTGTGAATGTTTATGATTGTTTGTTGTTATGATATCCGGTTTGTGGTTTGTTATGGTTTTGGTTAAATGTTTCACATTGTTTAAGTTGATGGGTTTTACTATCCAATGATGTTTAAAGATTTAGGCTTGATTGTTAGTTAATGTCCATGATTGTGGCTATTAAAATGCATATTTGGGTTTAATCTTGTTTATGATTTTTGTCCGGAAAATAGGTAGGAGTTTTAAACAGGATTTTGGGTTGTTTGTGAATGAAATTTGAATATGATTGATGAATATATGATGAACAGCTTGAATGTTGCTAAAATATTTTGAATCTGCTGATTTTGATCTAAATTGTGCACAAAACCGACCAAGAAACATGTTTAGTGGCATAGTACAATATTTACATGAAATAGCAATTCCATTGGGTCGTACACTGCAGGTTCTAGAAGGGATTGCCATGCACGTTATCACGGTTGCGAGTCGCAACCATTGGTTGCTACTCGAAACCACACATGACCAGCCGAAACCCTCCAGTTGCGAGTCGCAAACAGCACGCATCAAACCTGGTTGCGAGTCGCAACCACACCTGCCAAGTCGCAATCTCCGGTTACGAGTCGTAACCAAAACGTGACGGACCGAGACCGCAGTTGCGAGTCGCAACCTCGGTTGCGAGTCGCAACCGCCTTAGTTTCGACTGGGCTGTTTTATGTTATTGGGCCTTGACTGTTTGTCTTGTTGTTTTGGGCTTCAACTGTTGGGCCTCCTATTGACTGGACTTCATTTTGATCTGCTACTGTATGCATATATGTTACTGTTTGTATTTCTGCCTGTTAACTGTTTGTATACGTGCATGCTATACGTGTTTACTTGTACCCGACTTGACCCATACTTGGTAACCATGCTAGGACGTGGTAACCAACGAGCTTAACCAAGTAACGTATCTTACCGAGCAACCCAAGGTGAGTTCACAACTTAAAAGCATGCGTCCCGGTGGTTTGGGACACGAGACTGAAACAACCCTATCCCCTTTACAAGGGGATACCGTCTACACTCCTTCCCTAGTTATTGGGAAACAAACTTACTTTATCTTCCCTTGTATTGGGAAACCCTTTTTAGTTAATTACTGTTTATACGGAATGCAACTAACGGCACTAAACGCAACTCTATCACTCAAGTCCCTACTACATAATACCGATTAGTCGCCGGTGCCAGGCGAACGGGTTATTAGTTGATAGCGCTATTTAGGTCTTACCAGCCTCACACCATGCCATGGTATGGGATCGGTCGTGAACTAATGTACTCAGGCATCCGTCAATGATGATAGAACATTGACATCGGGGCATCCTGCGGAAACGCATTCGGTTACCTAGTGTTCGGTATTGGAAAAACAGTTTAGTCGCTAACTTTTGGGGTAGCTCCCCATGGCATGTATAAACGGATAAATTAACTGGTGAAACGAGTTTTGGTAATTAAAACTGGACAACTAGTGAACTCACTCAGCATTATTGTTGACCCCTTACTGCATGCTTTGCAGGTGGCCAGTGACTGGAGCAGCTGCTTGGGATGTGTAGTGGTCGTCTGCCCGTGTGTTGGGCGTTTATTATGTTTACCTTGCGAACAATGTTTAAAACTGTTAATTATGCTTCCGCTACATTTACTCTGAACTTAAAACTCTGAACTTGATATTTGCTAATCTTATGGTTGGTAAGTATTACTTTAACATTAACCAATGCTTAGTATAATTGGTGGCTGGATCCTGGTCAGTCACGCCCTCGAAGCGGGTGTCATCCGCGGGTGGATTTTGGGGGTGTGACATCCCAAACATCCAGAGATGAGAACCATTTATTCCACAGCTCGCGTCTCAGCAAGAAACCTGAGGCATTGAACTCCTCCTTGAACTTGAGCATCAACGATAAGCCGCCTAAGTAGTGGATTTCCATTCCATAACAACCTTCATCTCTTAACAAGATGTCTAACTTTGTGAGAGTCGACAGGTCCACCATTCTTCCTATTAATGCCTTCCCGTGCAAGAACCGGAAAGCATTTACTTCCTCCGGGATCTCTATAACCTTCTTCTCCGGACCAACAACTTGGCCCGGTAAACTCGCAGACGAGTTTGCTTTACCTCCGAACAATTCAGCAAATGAAGCACCTCCTTTTGAATGTAACTGTTTGTAACCGGTTTGTATTGCTGAGTCGGTTGTGGGTACCCTTGTTTCTTCTTTGGTTCTTCTACTTCTTCCGTGATACCTGCGTTTTCTAAGGCAAACTTCGCGATGTTCACCTTGAGTTTGTTCTTCCCCATCTTGATACCGTTAAGACTTTGTTCCAGTTCCTTTATCTTTGTCACTTGTTTGAAGGATACAAATCCAAATCTGTACCCTTCTTTGTCCCTTTTCCTTGCTATATATGTCCCCACAACTTCCCCGTAGTCCCCCAAGAAACTTGAGACCTCCCATGGGGTGCATCCCATAGGAAGATTCGTGATGAAGAATTTTGTTACATTCCGATCTGATTGTTGTTGCGACTCTTCGCTTCTTAATTTCTTTTTCCAGCGTGGTAGCACGTCCTGCCATCTCTCCTCTTTTTTCCTTCCTCCAGCCATAACCTTACCTAATGTTAACTTAAAATGTTTTAATGAAGTATATATGCGGGTAAATACTATATATAAATTAATTGGCGTGATTGCGTGTGAAAAAAAATACAATATGAACAAATTTCCATGTATAAATTAACATTATTTCGTAGTAGAAACTAGTGAAAATTCATCCCCACGGAAAACTAGAAAACTAGATCACTTTTCTCTAAATTGATTCAATCCACATTCATTTCCACTTTCTTCCACTTTTCCTCCCTTAATTTCATATATGCATAGATCTTTTTTTCTTCCTAGTCGATTCTTCACAGTAGCTTCTTCTTCAATCTCCTTTTCAATTCCACTTCGATCTTTTTTTCCCAGTTTCGTTTCGTATTATAGAGAGAGGTGGGGTGTTCGTTTCCTTGTGGGGTTTGCGCCCACAAGGTGTTCGATGAAATGCTCCGAGTAAATTTTCAATGAGCCTGGGTTCAAAAAGCCTTTGAACCGTCGGGTGTGAGTCCTAGTTCCGTTTTTTCTTCTTGTTTTGGGTTGGAGACATTGCCTAAGTGTCTTGTTGAAGTTGTTCTCATTTCGCTTTTTCTTTTGGTCCATGTCGAATGGTTTTTGGCCTTTCCCCTTCAAGGGGTTCCATTGTTGCCCCGATGGGGTTGCTGGGTCTAAAGGGATCCCAAGGCTTATGACTCATATTAAACGTCACCATTTTGGTTCGAATGATAGGAAAGATAATTTGAGGCGTGCCATTGCTGAAGACCCTAATCTTTTTACCTCTGTTTGTGAAGCCCTTAGGTTGTCTGAACAATGGTTATGTTGGGAGTGCATGTGCCTTCATTCTTTCCGGCGGGGGTGTCACCATGAAGATCGGGTTGTTCGGTTTGTGCCAACGGAAGTGGGTGAAATGGGTTTTATTGTGGGTGTCCCTAGACAGTGTACTGTATCGGAGGTTTCCCCATCTGGAGGGGTATGTGTTGATGTCGCTCTACTTGACCGAGTTTTCTCTCTTCCTATTAAAATTGTTAAGAGCATCCCCTTTAGTTGCCGCATGGCGTTTTCCCAAGCCTTAACCACAGCTTTGGATAATGTGGTGGCTATGCCTGATTCGGTTGATGCATGGATTCGACTTCTGCTATTACCTCGGTGTACCTTGCGTGTATTTACCCCGGTTAGCCGCCAAGATAAGAGGTCGGGCAATAGGAAAAATGGTCAATGTCTCAGTATACAGCGGGCGTTGTCCCAATGGGGTGATCGTGAGGAGTTTGGCATTCTCATTCAGTCTTTGTTTGCTCAACCCGTGAAGGAGGGTCCAGAGGGTTTTAAGAAAATGTCTGGAAAAAAAAGCGAGGATGGGAGTTCTAATGTCAAGCAGTGTTTACGTAAGGTTGCCGATGGTCATTTTACCGCTGCAGTTAAGGTCCTTTGTTCTTCTGGGGTCGCGCCACATGATAAGAAAACTATGAAGGCTCTCGTGGATAAACACCCGTGCATGCCCCCTCCGACCATGCCCGCTTTCCTTCCGTCAGAACCTCACCTTGTAGCGGAGACCGACAGTGTGCTTGGGTGTATCAAATCCTTCCCGAAAGGGACGTCATGTGGGAGAGATGGTTTGAGGGCTCAACACCTTTTGGACACCCTTTGTAGTGAAGGGTCCGTGATTGCGGTTAGCCTACTCAGAGCGATTTCAGCTGTGGTTAACCTTTTTTTGCGGGGGGGGGGGGGTGTCCGAGGAGTTTGGCGGAGGTTGTTGCATCTGCTCCTCTTACGCCCCTTCTCGAGCCCGATAATGGGATTAGACCTATTGCAGTGGGTTCGATCTGGAGCAGAGTGGTCTCCAAGGTAGCGATGAAGGGGGTGGGGAAGGATATGGGCAAATATCTTGGTGACTTTCAGTTTGGGGTCGGGGTTCCAAACGGGGCTGAGGCGGTTCTTCATAGTGCGAACAGGCTCTTAAATGCGCACCACCGGGACGGGTCGTTGGCTATGCTTACCGTCGATTTCTCGAATGCCTTTAACCTTGTGGATAGAACTGCTCTTTTAAATGAGGTAAGGAAAATGTGTCCATCCATCTCTGCTTGGGTTGATTTTTTATACGGGCAACCAGCTAGGCTTTATGTGGGGAATGATTATATTTGGTCTTCCACGTTGGTTCAGCAAGGGGATCCTTTAGGGCCTCTTCTTTTTGCCCTTGTTTTACACCCTCTTGTTCTCCGAATCAGAGATCGTTGTAAGCTTCTTTTTCACGCCTGGTACCTGGATGATGGGACCATTATTGGAGATGCTACTCAGGTTGCCAAGGCTTTAGACATCATTAGAGTGGAGGGCCCCTCATTGGGCCTCCTTATCAACATTAAAAAAAACTTAAGTTTTTTGGCCTACACGCGACGGGACTCAGGATGGTTTATTTCCGCGGGAGATTGGTAGGCCGGTGCATGGTGTGAAACTCTTGGGTGGTGCTGTCAGTAGAGATGGGCAGTTTATTAGTGGGTTCAGGGTTGGCCCTCAAAAGAGCCAAATGTGCGGTTGAGCTGATGGGATGCCTCAAACGCCTTAAGGACCCTTAGAGCGAACTCCTCCTGCTTCGTTCGTGTATGGGGGTTGCTAAACTGCTGTTTGGGCTTAGAACGTGTCAGCCTTCTTATGTCGGCAAAGTCGTCTCTGTTTTTGACAAGGGGCTTCGGAATACGATCGAGGACATTGTTGTTTGTGGGGGTGCCTTTTTCGGGGACCTACAATGGAGGTTAGCTTCCCTCCCGACACGTTTTGGGAGGCTTGGGATTTGATCAGCTAAGGATGCCTCTTCCTACGCTGTTGTGGCTTCAAGGGCCCAATCTTGGGTTCTTCAAGACCACATCCTTCGCACCTGTGGGGGAGAGCTATTGGACTCTGATTACAAGGGTGCGTTGGACAATCTGCATAGTTCTCTTCCCGATCTTGATCTTGGCGATTTCTACATTAAAGACACTGCCCCCATTAAAGCCCAGAAAATTCTGGCGAATGCCTTATATGGCGAATCGTCAAGACAGTTGAAGAGAAGTTTGCCTTTTCCCCTCGCCAGCGAGCCGTGTTTGAGTGTTTGCGAGTCCCCCATGCTCAGGATTTCCTGTCTGTTGTTCCCATCGAAGGTTTAGGTCAATGTATGTCGGTTGTGGAATACCGGGCTATCCTCAAGTACCGTTTAATGATACCCCTTTTCCCGGCTGATGACCCGTGTCCTGTATGTCGGAAGTGTTGCTTGGATTCTTTTGGGGAGCATGCAGTACATTGCAAAGAATTACCGGGCTTCATGTATCGACATGATTTAGTTCGAGATGTGTTGTATGATGTCCTTAAGCGAGCAGGGATCTCGGAAAAAAAGGAAGCTCTGGTGAACTTCTTGACTGATCCATTAGAAGGGAGATCTACGCTACAGCACGCTGACATTCTTATTTTTGGATGGGAAGGAGGGAAACACGAGTGTGTTGATTTGACAGGTATGTCCCCCTCGTTGGGCTAAGGGATCACGGGTTTGTGGCGGGACAGGCGATAACCAAGGCAAAGGGGGGCAAAGTAGCTAAACACGAAAAAGCTTGCATCGAGAATCAGCACGTGTTCGTCCCGTTCGCTTTCGATACATTTGGCGCTCTCGCCCCTGACGCGGTGCGGTTCCTAAAGCGGGTTCAACAGGTGGTAAGTAGTAACACCGCACATGTTAAGGGGCAGAATTTTGTGTTTAGCAGGGTAGGGTTTGCTATTCAGAAAAGGAGTAGCGGCGCAGCTGATTGCTCGTCTACCTGCCATTAGTTTGTAATCGTATTAAAGTTTAACGTACGACTGATTAAGCTCTATATAGAATAATGGAGTTTAAATAGAAAAAACAATCAGGATAAAAAAAATCATAAAAATACTCAACAAACCATATGAAAAAAGAAAAAATCATTTAAATAATAATAAACAAGATAAAGTCAAGACTCGTAATTTTGTTGTTTAGATCCTGGGGTATGGTGGGGCGGGGGTTTGGGGCATGGGTTGACACGTGGCTTAGGGGGCTTCGCTGGGCTAACCCACATTGTAGACGGTATCGTGGGGCGGGGGTTTGGGGCGTGGGTTTGGTGGGCTTCGCTGGGCTGACCCAAACCGTGGGTTATCTGAATATTTTTTAAAACAACAAATTTGATTTTTTAAATATTTTTAAATAAAGAAAATTAAATAAAAAATTCCTAATGCTTATATTTTTTCTTTATCTCTTCTCTCATCTCCAAGACTTGTTGCAACTCGTCACCCTCTAGGTGATCAATGAGCTGGGATAGAAATTTCAAATCAATGGGCTGGGATAGAAATTTCAAATCATCGTTCCCATTTCTTCATGGAATGCTCTACTAACCGCTTCCCACAAATGGGTTCGGTATTGAGATTTTCCTGTTTTAATAAAAACAAAATTTAATATATTACAAAGTTATATAAAAAAGAACCATAAATATTAAATAAAATAAGGGCTACAAAAATTTAAGAATACCTAAAGTTGGATGTTGAGATTATTGACACCAAGCCCTCGCCAATGCAAGTTATTCATTAACGACCCATTTTTGTTGTTTTCGTTTGACGGTTTCAAGTGCTTTCTCCGCCTCAGTTTTTTTTCTTATGCCATCTCTTTTTGGGAACAATTGAGGCGGAAGGACCATCGTTGGGTGGTTGAGTTTCAGGGACGGTTTCGGTTTGTGAAAGGTCGATGGAGGTTGGTGAAAGGTTGATGGGCGTTTGTGTAGACGGGGTAGGTATCGAATCGCCGGTGTGTGGGAAGTTAGTAAACACACGATTCCCGAGATACGATGCATAACTCGCTTCAAGGGGCATAGGGGAGTATATGAAAAATGGACGAGGCATTGGACGATTGGGTGGTGGGCTAGGATTATTTTTTTGGAACCCAAACGGGTTGTTCGGGTCGTAAACACGATTATGAGGATGCATTTTCGGTTTTGTAGAATAAGAATTGAAGATGATTATAGAACATGTGGAGTGTATTGTGGTTGAATGTGGTAAAAATAGGAATTGAAGTGTGATATTTATAGTGAAAAAATAAAAAAAAAATTAACATAGTCGTTGGCCAACGGCTAGTTTGCTTTGGCCATTGACAATATAGTGTGTGTTTTGCCCTTCTACACACTCTTAAGACTATGAATGTGCACGCGCTATGCTACAAAAGTGACTAGCAACTGTCGGCATAAATAAAATGACCCATTGATTAAAAAATAAGCATTTAAAGTCGGGATCTTTCTTTTTTTTTTTCCTTCTTCACATTTCTAGGTATCCCCTCACACCTAAGTTTTTTTTTTAACGGCAACATCACTTTATATATATATATATAAAGAGCAAGCAAGAAACTGGGAACAAACAAAGACAGAACAAAAACCGCAAAAACGACAAACATTACAACAAACTAACAATATTGAAATCCAACCAATCTTCCCACACTAGGGTCTTCAGCTTGGTTCTATTAATGATCCAGGAGAAGACATCCTCCTTGATAAGGTCGACCGTCTTCCTAACCGGTACAAAAGAGTCTTCAAATGACTTCTGGTTTCTCACTCCCCAAATTCTCCAAACAGACGCCATGCCAACTGTGTACACAATGCGTTTCCAGTCTTTACTTCCCGGGCTCTCTTTTAGAATATCAATGAGATCCTTTAGCTTGTTACAATTGACAGGGAAGGTTATACGCATCCAAGTTAGAACTTGCCACCAAATGCTCTTAGCCCACAAGCAATTGAAAAATATATGGTCAGAATCTTCGGTCTATGTAACACCCCAAAAACGGGTTTGGTAATTTAGAACCCGGTTAAGATAAAGGAATGGGTAAAGTACCGTTAGTAGTAAAAGTGAACCCATAAACAAAAATAACTAGGAATAAATTAGCCTAGTGGTGTCATGTATATAAGTAACAAGATGGTGAGTTTTAGTCCCAAATGTAATCAAAACGAAATTTGAGGGACCAAAACCGTTAAGATGGAAACATGGGTTTTATTTATGAAAGTTTAACACACACAAACACACACTTCGTGTGTGTTCTAGATCGATCAGGAGCTCCATGAGCTCAAAACCCTAACTTCCATCCATTTCATCAAGTTGAAAGGCAAGATGAAGCTTAAATTCATAACCGAGCATGGATTAATGATCACCTTCACAAGGGGATCATAAGGTATGTCTTAAAACCTAGATTGGTGATTATGTATGAAGTGGGTTATGTTGTAAATCACGAATTCGTATGAAATTAAGTATGAATATGTGTTAGAATCATCATGTAGAATATGGATTATGCATGGTTTGAGTTAATTTGATGTTTGAAAGCATGAATTAGGAAGTAAAGCATGAAACACTTGTACATTGTGCATAAATTGTGGCATGCACACCAAGTGTTTGATGAAATGCCTAGGTGAGATTAATAGATGAAATGGTATGCAAGTAATGGATGAAATCGTATAATATGGGGATATGATGTATTTAATGATAAATAAACATGAGAAATCTATTTTTAGATGGAATTCATGTAGGATTTGGTTGGCCATGTTATTTGGTAAAAGTATGCATTAGAATATTGTACTCTATGTAGAAGTGGTATGATGTTTACTACATGTTTAAATAATTGCTTAATCAAAATTGATGAGTAAAAGTACTCTAAATGTGAATCATATGAGATCATTAGAACAGGATGATGTTAGAATGATGTTGGGTTGTTAAGCATAGGTCATGGTGTTAGTTGTAGAATTATGTTACTAGAATGAACGGAATTGAACATGTTTGGTGTGTGCATATAACTAGATGATCATGTGGTTGTATGCTTATTGCATCGTGAGTATGAAATGCATATAGTGTCATTAGTATAGTCTACTATAATGACATAGATGTATGAGGTTAAGTCGAAAGTTCATATGATAAATCGTTGACTTTCTGAAAGTCAACTGTGCATAAGTAGCAATGTTAGACTTTTTGTCACAGTTGTAATATTATAGAAAGTCATATGATGCGTGTTATATCCATATGTGTTATATGTGATGACGTGATGAATTATATGAGTTTGAAAAGATTGACTTGTGGAAATATGCCTTATGCTTGTTGGAATTGACCAATGAAAGTCAAAAGTCAAATGTGAAACATGAATTTGATATGATCGTTTATATGTACAATCATGTATGCTAACAAGAATGTGAATGCGATGACATGAAAGTATAGGGATCATGTCAAGATGGATGGAAGCATGGAAGGCTAACGGGTCAAAAGGAGGCGAGGAAACGGATGCGAATACGGACACTTAAGGTAAGTGATTTCCGGGATCACTTCTTATTTATAAAGGAAGCTTAATATGTGGTATATAGGGAAACCAAGTAAGAATTTATAGGTAAGGGTAAGTACCAAGGTAAGTTCATATGAACTTCGTCTATCCTTAATGTAAATTAAGATGATAGTTTCATCGTGTTAATAGAATGTTCATTATGTTGCTGAATGTTCATCGTGTTAATAGAATGTTCATTATGTTGCTGAATGTTCACCGTGTTAATGGAATGTTCATTATGTTGCTGAATGTTCATCGTGTTAATAGAATGTTCATTATGTTGCTGAATGTTCATCGTGTTAATAGAATGTTCATTATGTTGCTGAATGTTCACCGTGTTAATGGAATGTTCATTATGTTGCTGAATGTTCATCGTGTTAATGGAAAGTACATGATGTTGCTGAATGTTCATTGTGTTAATGGAATGTGCATTATGTTGCTGAATGTTCATTGTGTTAATGGAATGTGCATTATGTTGCTGAATGTTCATCGTGTTAAGGGAATGTGCATTTTGTTGCTGAATGTTCACCGTGTTAATAGAATGTTCATTATGTTGCTGAATGTTCATCGTGTTAATAGAATGTTCATTATGTTGCTGAATGTTCACCGTGTTAATGGAATGTTCATTATGTTGCTGAATGTTCATCGTGTTAATAGAATATTCATTATGTTGCTGAATGTTCATCGTGTTAAGGGAATGTTCATTATGTTGCTGAATGTTCACCGTGTTAATGGAATGTTCATTATGTTGCTGAATGTTCATCGTGTTAATAGAATGTTCATTATGTTGCTGAATGTTCACCGTGTTAATGGAATGTTCATTATGTTGCTGAATGTTCACCGTGTTAATAGAATCTTCATTATGTTGCTGAATGTTCACCGTGTTAATGGAATGTTCATCATGTTTGTTGGAAGTTAGTCGGTTATGTTTGTTTGTAATTGCATTGATTTATGTTGATATGTTTATAGATAAGGCTCAACTTACAATAAGTGAATGTGACATGTATGTAAGTACGTATGTGAAGACGTAATCATGTATGTATGTAAGTAGATGCGTATGTATGCAAGTAAAGGTATGTATGTATGTACGTAGTTATGTATGTATTGTATACGTGGTTTCAATACATTTAAGTATTGACCTTATTAACAGTGTGCCTCAAGAATGGAATGAAATGGAATGCAGGTACATTATTGGAGTTTCGCCAAGGATTAGACACCCGGATGGAATGATTAAATCTAGAAAGATAACGGGATGAGAAGTATATGTGGATAGAACGTAACGAGACTACATGATTGAGAATCTTGTTTGTATATAATGTATGCTAATGTTGCGAATGTATGTGGTGGGTGCAGGTTGTACGAACCACAGATTATCATCACGAGGAGTAACGATCAAAGACCGAGTCACAAAATAGATTGTACGGGAATGCTTGAGTATGTAATTTGATAAACATAAGTTATGCTTTTATTTTATTAAATGAGTACGAAGGATGCATATATTGTAAAAGAGTTATTTTAAAATGAACTTTCAAGTAAGTCAAAAAGTTTATAATGAAAGAAATTTTATGGTACGTATTTCCGCTGCGTCTTTTCAGTTAAAGCGTGTTAGGGTCTTACAGTCTGGAACCCGCACCGAGCACATAGGGTATCTGGCAAGGCAACTCCCCGACGAGCCAGCCCCTGTTTCGAAGCAACGTTCCCCCAAACCGCTCTCCATAACAGAAAATTATGCTTGGGGGGGGGGGGGGGGCAAGAGTTCCACAAAAAGTCCCTTATTAAAGCCGGTTCCCCCATCCCAGCTTTGAAGATATCGGACCGGACCTGTTTGGCCGAGAACAGATCACCGGAATCGTTATCCCACTTCCATTTGTCTCTTTTGTCAACTAACGAGACATGGCCCAGCTTAGACATAAGCGACCCAATCTGCCCCCATTCCTCATTCGAGCTCGACTCCCTAACCCACTCCCACCTCCACTGCCTAACGCCATCCAAACTAGGCGCATAATCCGAAACGGAGGCGTATTTATTTTTAGCTAAATTAAAAATCTCCGGGTAGGAATCTATAAGCGACTGAGAGGACAACCACGTGTCCAACCAGAATCGAACGTTGCACCCATCGCCAACTTCCGCAACTAGCTTCTCTTGAATACGAATTCCGAGCTTCAAGAGATCTTTGTCAATACAACCTATAACTTTCCAAACTCCCAGTATCGACATCTTTAAAAGGATCAACTTAGCCATGTACCTAGTCTTGTGAATCGCACCGACAACCTTGGCCCATAACTGGTTTGAATCTATCTTATACCGCCACCACCATTTTGTCAACATAGCTTGGTTAAAATCTTGAATACCTCCCAAGCCCATTCCACCACCTTTCTTCGGATGCAATAAGAGGTTCCATCTGACCCAGCGAATTTTATGGCCCGACTCAGTTTTCCCCCATATAAAATCCCTGCGAACCCTCACACCTAAGTTTTCGCACCTAAGTTACCAACAAATTTCGGGACTCAGTATTCATTCTCTAACTTTTTTGTAAATAGATGTGAGTGGAAGAAATAAAAAAAAGTAATAAAAAAGAACCAAATTTATTATTTAACCGAATTAAGATAAATGTGAGAAATGAAAAAAAAAGTAAGTATAAATGTGTTTTAGTTAAATTCTAGAGATGGGTATAAGAACCTAATGCAAATGCTCTTATATCCCTTCTTGTTGAGTCCTATTAAATAGAGTGTTAATAATTTTTTTTTTTTGTTATTTAGAAATTTATGTAAAGTTTACGTGATTGATTGATAATCTTTAAATATAATTATAAAAGTAAAATAAACTTTAGCATTAACTATAAATAAAGATCACTGATAACAATAGCTAAAACAATTTTTTTAAACACGACAAAAAAATAATATCACATAAACTTAAGTTTGGCGAGTGGTACTTTCAATGTGTTCTTTAAAGTTCTTCCACGTAAATTAGGGAATCATAGCTTTTTTATATGGGAATATGTCACAGAATAGTAACCAAGTTTTAAAAGTGTTCTAATTAGATCACTTGTATTGTTTTTGTCCCAATTAGATAACTTAACATTCAAATCGAGTCATGTCCTTTTTTTCTCTGTGTCAAGAAAAAAATTAAGAATAAGATGTTGGGGTCGGATTATTTTAATATATGAAATTATATTTATTAAAAATAAAAACACTTTAATTACATTAAAAATTAAAAAAACAACTTACAATTCACGTCATCACTCAAAGTTAGCATCAAATAAAAGGAAAAAAGAAACAAAAATCCACATCACCATGTTACTTATGAAATGGATGAAAAACCCTTAATTTTAATGAAAAATGAATGTTGAGTGACCTGATTGGAACACTTTTGAAACTTGAGTGACCTAATTGGAACACTTTTAAAACTTGGTTACTATTCTACAAAGTTACCCCTTTTTATATTCACATTGTTTTTAGTTACTTATTCATTAGCAAACTAGTGATAATACCCACGAATTTCACAGTGTTAAGAAATAATATGTTTTTTATTTTTTTTAATTACATTTATACTACTTAGTATACAATATTGAAAATGTATTTGTAAACTTGTTAAACTATCTAACTCAAAGTAACGTGTGCATCTTAACACACCAACATTTAAAACTTAAAAACTCAAAATTTAAAATACAATCTTTTAACTTGTAAAAAAGAAAAGATAACATAGGTAAAAACCTCATTTCTAAAACAAAACGTGAACTTTAGCTGACGTTTGAAATTTAATCACTTTCTTTTATATTACCAAATTCATATTCTAAGTGTATAGTAGTTATTACCACTTAGATGTAGTTGACCTCATGTTTTAAAAGCGGTAGATTTAGCTAAAATTTTGAGTATTTACACTCTCATTATCTCCATTTGATCCTGGTGGTGTCATGAATAAATACTTAAGACATATCACAACAAATTTTCTTATTCTAATTCTTTTTATCCACCCACTATATAATAAAAAATTATACATCAATTTGTTTATTAAAAGCCCTTCCTTCGTAGAGCCATGTATTGTAAGTGATCCGAACCTGCCCGGAGCGAGCCCCCCATAGAGGCAAGTGAAGTTGGTGAGCAGCTGCTTATCACCCACCTTAGAATCAACCAGTTCGACTATACCCGCCTGAATTCCCTCATTCAGGACAAAGAGTTATATTCACTTAGACAAACACTTTGACTGTTACAGAACAAATTTTTTTATATAAACATCTATAATAGAAAATCACAAACATGCCATAAAAAGTTAACTCTTAACTGTTTGTATCCTATAGAGTTTTTCTTTAGCAAAGATGTACTCAATTATGGTCTCACCATAAAACTCCACAATCTTTGTGCTAAGCAATCACATCATATATCATCTTCAAACTCCTTGTTCTTGCCCATCCTAGGATAGTCGGCATTAACCAATCTTTGTGCAAAGAAATCTCTTCCTAAAAGAAAAGGCCTCACAACACAATCTTTAAAAGTATTGTTAGTCAATTTGACAAACAACTTACTTGCAATATCAATCAGACATAATGCATGCAATTAACAAACACCACTTGGTATTTACAGAATTTTTTTTACCTGAGTTATTGCATGAAACTTTAATAATAAATACCCCTTTGATCTTATTGTTCTCTCTCATCAATCAAGTTATTAAACAAACTGCATTTCGCCTTCCTTTCCTATAAGAAGAAATGAATAGATTTTATTCTTTTGGTAAACACAATATCATCTAAAACGGCATGACTATTAAAAATCCCTAAATAGGATATAATCGACAATTTTAATTTATGAATCTACAAACAAATTCTAGTATACGAAAAAACTTAAAAGAAACTATGAATCACCTTCAATGAGGAGCCTTTTGGGTGAACCAAGAAATCTTTCCTGTCGCGCACTATAACCCGAGTCCTAGCCGCCGCCTAGAATCACCGTTAAACCCTAGATCTGATGTAAGACCACCGTCACAGGCTCTAATCATCTTCATCCACATCACACGAAACAAAATGGCAATTCAGATGGTTCAAATACTAATCATATTAAATATAAAATCCACAAAATCATTTAAAAAACTAAAAACCACATAAAAAGATCACAAATATGTATTTTAACCTTATGGTTCCTATTTTAGAAACTGTTACTAATATAGGAGATAATAAAAGCTAAACTACACAGACGATATTTCATTGGGTTGTATTTAATTGTTTTAGAAAAGCAAGACACACAAAGGCAAAAGCTAGGCACACTGATGCGTGTGTAGTGTAATATATTTTTGATGTATATTTAAGCCCTTTTTACACTTTTAGCCAAGTTTTAAATTTATAAAACACGATATTCACTAACACTAAACACACATATGGGCAAGTGCACCCATCGTGGACGTATTATAGTGTTGGTAAGATACCGAGGTCGTCCAAGGACACAAGAGCTTTTAATACCGGTTTATCCTCAACGTCTAATCAAATCAAAAAGTGAAAAAAAAATGTTTTTTAAACTAAGAAAATAAAAACTAACTAAATGCTGAAAAATAAAATAAAGTAAAAACAGATAGACAAGATGAATCACTTGGATCCGACACGTGTATTAGTATAACCTTTGATTATTTTCGCACTTTTGCACTTGTTTAAGAGATTATCTTAGTTATTGTAGTAGGCCCCTCTTTTGAAGGCGACGTTACCCTCAACCCAGTAGTTTGAGTCAGGGGTCGGATTATTGAAAGATAATGAATTAAGTTATTAATGCAAATTGTGGTAGGCCCCGCTTTCGGCGGTGACGTTACCCTCGGCTAAGTAGTCTGAGTCAGCAGGGATACAGTCCTAAATAGCCGGATTATAGTATTAATAGTAGTTAACTTATGAGGGGATCAAAGAGTTTGGATCCCCGCCATCCAATACCTATGGGCATTGAAGGAGATCCTACTAAATTTGACCCAGGTCCCAAGCAGGACCTCTAAACGCTGAACAAGGGCAAGACCCTTACCAAACCGTTCCCTTAACCCCCGACCAGGTAGCCAACATACCTCCATATAGACCGTGGAGATATGAATGGTGAAAATCTTTTATTTTATATAGACAGTAAAATAATGCCAAGACACCACGGACAAACGATAAGGAAAGATCACCTTCAACATAAGCAACTAGTTATTAAAGTCATTAATACAAAACCAAATAAAAAGTGCAAAAGATTGAAAATAAAAAGTATTATACTAAACACTTGTCTTCACCAAGTGATGTAAGAGACTTAGGCAAACATGGCCTTGATTGTCAAGAACTCTTACGATCAATCTTGGATCCCGAGACGACTCGCACACTCTACGATGGACAATGGATGATGGTGGTGGATGATGGTGTTATGGTGGTGGTGGGTGGTGGGTGGAGTGTGAGAGAGGTGGTGTGCCAAGGGATGAGTTGAAATGAAACCAAGCACTCCTATTTATAGGCTGAACAGAAGGCTGGGCACGGCCCCGTGTCCACTGGACACGCCCCCGTGCCCGTCTGACACTCTCTCTCCTCATTAATTGTAATTCGCAATTACAATTAATGCGCCTGCTGTACTTTCACCACGCCCCTGTGCCCGCTGGACACGGCCCCGTGGTGGGCAATGGAAGATTCTATAAGTTTGTCTTTTATGCTGCTTCTTGGGCACGGCCCCGTGCTGGCTGAGCACGGGGCGTGTTCAGACTTCTGCTTTCTCTTCTTTGCTCTGGAGGATGTTGTTGAGGGTCCGGGCAGTCTACTTTTATTCCTTTTCTTGTATTTATGCTAGAATTAGTTGTCTTTTTGCTTCTTTTGTGAATTTGAGCTCATTTCATCCTGAAAATACAAAAGGAAGACAAAAACACTCTTTTTCCAACATTAGTACTTAAAAAGGGTTAGTTTTATGCCTTAATTGATGTGATTTATATGTTGCATTTTACACACATCAAATACCCCCACACTTGAACTTTTGCTTGTCCTCAAGCAAAACTCTTTAAATGTGGCTTACACTCCCAAATGGAATAGGTAGAAGAGAAAGTTTTTGGCTTGTCATAGAGTGTCGGGAATCCAAGATCTTTGTAAGTTTTATTTTTATTTATTTACAATCATATTCGTTATGATTTATTTAGAACGTTTCACGTGATAAATTACTTATTCGGGCATAGCATGCCTTATTAAAATTCCATTTATATACAAGTTCACATACCTCACGGGAGATCACTCAACACTCGGCTGAAGGTGTATTTTTTTTAGTGAATCACTCGAGAGCGGCATGGAACTTACGCCTTCCATAGGCTTGCCAAGCAATCAATCCTCCTCCTTTTTAACTTTTTACCTTTGTAAATATCAAAAGGACTTTTTGGGTGAAGGGTTAGGCTTGGGTTAAAGGTGGGTGGTTGGGTTAGTGGTTAGTAAAAGGGCGAAAATCGTAAAAAGCGTCGGTTTTCGTGACACACCTTGTTTTTAGTGACTCTTTATTTTGAAGTATTTCTCCAAACAAGCTTTTATATAGCTTTTGTTTGTTTTTGACTTCATCATATATATATATATATATATATATATATATATATATATATATATATATATATATATATATATATATATATATATATATATATTTTTGATAAGTCACATAAAATAGCGAGCTTACGAAAAACCGAGCTTGTTACTAAAATAAAGGGTGAAAAATAAAAAAGGGTTTTTGGTGGGTAAAAAGGGTTTTAGGGTAATGAAATGAAAGGTTTAGGCTCAAAGGGGCTAACTAGGGGGATTTTGGATAGGTGGTAAAAAAAATGAAAAATAATGGTGTAGAAAGAAAAATATGGTTAGTCCTAATGCCTCCATCACTTACTTACTTGGGTTTAAGTTGGTAAGGACCGGGAATGTATCGTCGTGGCAAGTTCTAGAGTTGTAAGAACCAAGCGGCTATTCACACAAGAAACGAAAAATGAGCATTTAGTCTAAAGATGTATATTTGTATGCTCAATAAAGGCTCAAAACTCACTTTTGTGGGAATGGGTTTTTAATGCGATCAAGTATATATAATCGAATTTTTAACTAGACTTGTTATGCCGTTTCGTAATTTTCTTATGTTGGTTCTTTGTTATCACGACGCTATCGGTTGTAAATTTGTAAAAATATAACCTTTTTAGAACTTGTTATTCCCAAATTAAACCAAGACAAGTAAAAAAAAACGAAAAGTTTTTGAAAAAAAAATTTGGGGTGTTTAGCGGTTCCAATAGAGTTTTGTGTAAGGCTTGTAATTAGGATTTGCAAAATTCAAGGTTTTAGCATCCCCCCCACACTTAAATTACACATTGTCCTCAATGTGTCCCAAAAATAAGATTTTCGGTTGATTAGAATGTGTAAAAGTGGGTTAAAAAGCAAAGATTTATGTTACTGGCATCCTGGACACGGCCCCGTGGTGACCGGGCACGGCCCCGTGGTCAGGTGCCAGTAACAGAAATTAAAGAAATAAGACAGAAGCCTGGACACGGGGGCGTGTCCGCTGAACACGGCCCGTGTCCAGTTACCTGAACTGGGCGTTTTTCTGCAGGTGGCTCAGCACGGGGCCGTGTTGGTTGGGCACGGCCCGTGTTGAGCCTTCTGTGATGGAGATTTGTGTCGGGTTGCTCTGTTCTTTGTGCACGGGGCCATTTTTCTCGTTCCCTTTTTCATCCATTACCACCATGAGTGTGATTTATTTATTAATAACCATCAAGCCTTAGAAACCATCATATCATTGCAAACATAGAGAGACATTACATAAAAACTAAAGATAAAAATACATAAATATTAAATCATGGAGTTCTAGCCCTATGTTTTATTTTAATTAGCAAAATTTCCAAGAAGCTACTAATCTTGGTTAGATAAGGCTTTTAGAAACTCCTTCTTCCGGGTGTGGTTCCCCTCACATGTCGGCGAGCCACTCCTCCACCTCCCTTGGAAGGAGAAAAGAGGGCTCATTTGCATTAGTTTGAGGAGTTTCGATTTCCGCTGGAATTTCTTGTGGGTGTTCCATGGAAGGTTCCGCGGGAAAGTCTTCCCACCCGGTAGGGTTGTTAACCCCGAGTGCTAAGTTCCAGTCTTGTTGTGGAAGGACTGGTTCCATTGGAGGTGCTACAAGAATGTTTAACCTTTGGTGCAAAAGGTTAATTTCTTGGAAGCTACTTTCGAGTCCCACCGTAAGATCGTTAATACGGTCAATCAGGACCTCCTCTACTGACGTCATTTCGTCGAGAGCTTCCCTCAATGCTATCACATAGTGCACAAGCGTAGCTTCAACGGAGGGCCTTCTTCCCCTTCGGCTGTTTGAGGAATGAACGGATGATGTTTCGCTGTTTTCACTCGCCATTCTACGAAAAATAAACCGAAAAACAGTTTATGTGATGAAACAGTTTCTGGACACGGCCCCGTGCTCATTGAGCACGGCCCAGTGTTCATCTTTCTGCAGAATTTTGAAGCAAGGAATCTTGGTTTTTTTAAGTTATTTTCTGAATTTATGTAGGCTTTTTGGACATTAATAACTTTAAACAATGTTATACAACATGTTTTTACCAAGATTCCATGAATAAAACTCATTGTTCCCTACCACAAAGGTTGAAGAATTCAAACTTTTTGATGGTAGTTCTTGAAGAAAGATGACAAAGAAGGAAATGGCTAGAAGAGGAAAGGACAAGATGGGTTGTTGGAACCTTCTTTTAGACTTACCTAGGATTGTTTGAGAGAAGATTCCTTCAAATCTCTGTCCCAAGTTGGTCCAAATGTGCAGAATTCTTGGCTGCATTTATAGAAAACGACAGCCTTCTGGACACGGCCCCGTGTTTGCTGGGCACGGCCTCGTGTGCAGGTAAAATTCTGACACAGTTTGTCCGTATTCTGACGTTCTGATCAGAAGAGAATCTTTTGGTGAACACGGGGGCGTGTTGGCCGGGCACGGCCCCGTGTCGAGTGGACTTTATCTTTTTATGAAGTTGTCTAGTCTCTTTTATGGGACTTATCTGTTATCGGGTGGCTCTTGATTTGTTGGAACAACCCCAAAGTGCCTAAGATACCTTAATTGTCCTATACTAAGGCGAGAACGCAAGAGGTTATCGGTGAGGGTAATTCCTATTTTCATTCTAGGTGGACAAGTCCAACCCTTTTCCGGGCTCTCGTTAAAGAAGGTGTATGCCGAATCGCTCAGGTCTATGTATGCATCGAACGAAGTCGATGGGGAGTCCTTCACGGCACAATCGGCACAGGGACGACTATCGTCCAAGTCTTTTCTAGGTATGAAGGTATTTTCGGGAGCAACGAGGTTGTCGGAATGCGGTTCCAACATTTCCTCATGGTCATCATCTTGGGGCGGATCAATAAAATCCTTCCAAAGTTCTTTTGACCAATTTAGAATTAGTTCTTCTAGTTGAAATAACTCGTCAAGGAGCATTTCCCCTAGAATATCTGGCTGGGCGCATTCGAGGGAGAGATAGTGCTTATTTTTACTTTCGCCCCTCTTAAGGTTATAAGGAATCGGTGGGTCTATATAGTGGGGCCTATAATTTAGAAAATAACATTTTAATTCTTCATGTTCGCCTCCACATAATCGACACCACATACCATAAGAGTGCCGAAAGTAAAAAGAATTACTATCACCCATGTTTGTGTCAGAAATTACCAACCGCCGGGATCTAACGGTTCTGTTTTCAGTAAGAGAATCTTGGGCACGGGGGCGTGTTGAGTGGACACGGCCCCGTGTTCAGCTTACTGTCTGACTTAAAACAGGATTGCAAGTTCCAATGATTGAGCACGGGGGCGTGTTCAGCAGGCACGGCCCCGTGCTGAGCTCTGCAGAAGCTGAAAAACTAAGAAAAATCCAAAAAAATAAAAAGAAAAATAAAAATATGATTAGGCCGTTGATTCCTAACTTTCTTAAAATCCTTGTGTCCCCGGCAGCGGCGCCAAAAACTTGATGTGTGTGTAGTGTAATATATTTTTTATGTATATTTAAGCCCTTTTTTACACTTTTAGCCAAGTTTTAAATTTATAAAACACGATATTCACTAACACTAAACACACATATGGGCAAGTGCACCCATCGTGGACGTAGTATAGTGTTGGTAAGATACCGAGGTCGTCCAAGGACACAAGAGCTTTTAATACCGGTTTATCCTCAACGTCTAATCAAATCAAAAAGTGAAAAAAAATGTTTTTTAAACTAAGAAAATAAAAACTAACTAAATGCTGAAAAATAAAATAAAGTAAAAACAGATAGACAAGATGAATCACTTGGATCCGACACGTGTATTAGTATAACCTTTGATTATTTTCGCACTTTTGCACTTGTTTAAAAGATTATCTTAGTTATTGTAGTAGGCCCCTCTTTTGAAGGCGACGTTACCCTCAACCCAGTAGTTTGAGTCAGCAAGGATACAATCCTAAAGGGTCGGATTATTGAAAGATAATGAATTAAGTTATTAATGCAAATTGTGGTAGGCCCCGCTTTCGGCGGTGACGTTACCCTCGGCTAAGTAGTCTGAGTCAGCAGGGATACAGTCCTAAATAGCCGGGTTATAGTATTAATAGTAGTTAACTTATGAGGGGGTCAAAGAGTTTAGATCCCCGCCATCCAATACCTATGGGCATTGAAGGAGATCCTACTAAATTTGACCCAGGTCCCAAGCAGGACCTCTAAACGCTGAACAAGGGCAAGACCCTTACCAAACCGTTCCCTTAACCCCCGACCAGGTAGCCAACATACCTCCATATAGACCTTGGAGATATGAATGGTGAAAATCTTTTATTTTATATAGACAGTAAAATAATGCCAAGACACCACGGATAAACGATAAGGAAAGATCACCTTCAACATAAGCAACTAGTTATTAAAGTCATTAATACAAAACCAAATAAAAAGTGCAAAAGATTGAAAATAAAAAGTATTATACTAAACACTTGTCTTCACCAAGTGATATAAGAGACTTAGGCAAACATGGCCTTGATTGTCAAGAACTCTTACGATCAATCTTGGATCCCGAGACGACTCGCACACTCTACGATGGACAATGGATGATGGTGGTGGATGATGGTGTTATGGTGGTGGTGGGTGGTGGATGGAGTGTGAGAGAGGTGGTGTGCCAAGGGATGAGTTGAAATGAAACCAAGCACTCCTATTTATAGGCTGAACAGAAGGCTGGGCACGGCCCCGTGTCCACTGGACACGCCCCCGTGCCCGTCTGACACTCTCTCTCCTCATTAATTGTAATTCGCAATTACAATTAATGCGCCTGCTGTACTTTCACCACGCCCCTGTGCCCGCTGGACACGGCCCCGTGGTGGGCAATGGAAGCTTCTATAAGTTTGTCTTTTATGCTGCTTCTTGGGCACGGCCCCGTGCTGGCTGAGCACGGGGCGTGTTCAGACTTCTGCTTTCTCTTCTTTGCTCTGGAGGATGCTGTTGAGGGTCCGGGCAGTCTACTTTTATTCCTTTTCTTGTATTTATGCTAGAATTAGTTGTCTTTTTGCTTCTTTTGTGAATTTGAGCTCATTTCATCCTGAAAATACAAAAGGAAGACAAAAACACTCTTTTTCCAACATTAGTACTTAAAAAGGGTTAGTTTTATGCCTTAATTGATGTGATTTATATGTTGCATTTTACACACATCACACACGCTGTACAAAATGTGTGTCCTTTTTAGTGCTTTTTGTAGATGTGCGCCTCTGCGCATCAGAGCACCTAGTGTATCTGTCGCTTTTTTTTTCTTTTATTTCTTCTAAATCTTGTGTTTTTTTATGAACCATTGTAAATGGAATATCTTTAAATTCCAAATACATAACAAAAGACCAAGTTTGATGTGATTGCCACATGGAGTGCGACCCTTTGACCCCTGCTAGGTTTATTTAGCTTATAGTGATATCATACGAAATTTAAAGTATTAACACATAATTAGAAATTAGATCATCCTATTATGTATTTGATATTTACACGAAACCAAAAGGAGAGTAGGTTAAGCTCTTACACGGGTTGAGTGGTGCAGAGTACACACTTGTATAACTTAACCCATCCTGGACCTAACGAATGGCAGAAGTCACCCCCTTATAAGATGGAGGAGCTGCCGTGAAATTTAAAGGTCTAAATGGCGACATATAAAATTTTACCTGTTTGAATAAAGTATTTAGTAGATTCTGTTAATTAAGACCACACTATTGTCAACTTTGAAGCCATTTTAGCCACTAGAGATAATATCAACCGAATCGACCCGTAGTGAATGGGTCAAAATGGTCAGGTCTTGTAACAATATGCAACTTAAAATGGTAGAAAAGGAAAAGATTGAATAGAATATAAGCTTACCTTAGCTTTCAACTTGGATACAACATCCTATCTCTTGCAAACTGTAATTCAAAGAAAAATTCTTATAAATAATTAAAATGTTTTAGTAATCATTTAAACACATGTGAAGAGTGTGTGACTACTTTAAGATCACCTAAAAAATAAGAGCTTACAAAAAAAAGTCATTCGGTTCATTTATTGGAAAGATGACCACCACATATAGGTGTCCAAATACTAACTATTCGTTTTTAAGCTTTATATTAACTCCGAGTATTATGGGCAATTTATGTTTACCACTCTCTCAGCTCGACTTACCATTGGTACAATTGTATACCTGTTAAAATATTAAGTATTAATATAAAATTTAAAGAATTGTAAACTAAAAAGTAAAATAAAAAAGAAAATGAATTAATTTTTAAATAAATCGTAGTTGGAAGGTTTTCTGATAACGATCTTGGTAGGGATCTGGTGAGCAATCAAAGTATCTAACAAAATTTTTTATTAATATTAAGTTAAATAGTTATCATAAAAAAATTTATATATATATATATATATAGAGAAAGTATAATGTACTTCAAGGCTTAACCTACATTAACATACATGACAAAAAATATAACGTGCGTTATTATCATAGAACGTGCGTGATTATAGTCCCATGCGTGATTATGTGGTCCCATGCGTGATTATGTGGTCCCATACGTGATTATACCCCTGATCCAACGGTTACCATTGTCTCCTACGTGATGTATGATAAGGCTTTTTGTATGTTAACCTTACTCTATATATATATATATATATATATATATATATATATATATATATATATATATATATATATATATAACTAAATGTGAGAGCTGGGACCGCTGATCTCAAATTTGGACTGACATATCGTACCCGAACTATGTAAATAATCCCACTAAACCCATTTGAACTGGAGGGTTTAATAAGAAGAAAACGTACGAGATTATTTTGCTGGTCATCGTTTCTCCGGATTAATTTTAGCTTGAATGTCACCAACCGCCTTCACCAGCCACATCTAGCCAGCATTATATATCATCTTGCAATCCTTAATAGAACACCGACCTTCACTTATGGACCCACCGTTCATACACCTCAATTCAGCCCCAAAACACTCATTGTCGTCATCTTGTTATCATTAGGAACTTCAAACCCTAAATTGACCAAAACAATGCAGTTCTTAAAGGAGTAGTACCTTGAAGGCCACATAATTGTTCGTGTTATTCATCAGCTTCATAGAACAGGAGATCCGCTTCTTCAATTCAATAATGAAAAAAAACGCATTACCGAATTCAAAGTGCCGTTATAAAATACTATCTGGAGTATATGATAATGTGAAGGATTCAAATATAAAATAATACCTAGAGTATACAATCTTCCCGAGAGATAATAAGTGGATCAGATGATGATGAATTGTAGGATCATTGTATGACCCGAATGAGTCGATCAGAAGAGTTGTTTATCCGAATCAAAGGCGGAATCAATGAAACGGACGCTCGATGTAATTATAATGTCTCTATTATTGATTTAACATTGAGTTACAACCTGGAGACAATTCGGCAGAGCTTCGCTACTCAGATCCGAAAGTTACAAATGAAAAACCAAGTGGCCATATATATATTGTTGTGATTTCGCTTGAAATGGCCAAGGGCACTTTCAAGCGGAATCAGTTTAATATGATTTCGCTTGAAATGGTCTCTGGCACTTTCAAGCGGAATCACCACCATTTACACTAAATTCAGTTTCTATCACCCCGAGCACTGGTTATCCTATCCTATCTCATTACATGACTCGATACTAGACGAAGTCAATAGACATAGTGCACTAACAGACTCCCCATTGGATATTGACGAAGTCTTCAGTGTCGAGTCTTTAACATGACACATCTTCAGTCTTGATCAGTCTTCATGCTCTTTCCAAATTGTCTAACACTGTAAGCATCTATCAATCTCTTTCTTTTCTTCACAGGTTCAGAATCTCATCCTGGCTCTATCTTTATCATTCTACCAGAATCTGACTCTGACTCTTGATTTATCAGCTTCTTCAGGCTCCCCCTTTCATCAAGCTTCCGTGCTTTAGGGATCAACACCTAGCTTTCCAGTTACAAGCTCCCCCTTGCTTTGAGCTCGTCTTCAGACTCCCCCTTAGACTATGCTGTCAGGATCGTAGTCTGGTACAATATCTGCAACACTCATACAACATTTTAAACTTCCAGAAATCGTAATCTGGCTCTTTCAAACTTTCTAAATTACTCCCCCTATCAACAATATTTACAGATTTGGCAGTGTTAAGTATCCAAAATCCCTCACAGTTAATCATCCAAGTCCAAACTAATGACCTTGGAGATATCACAAACTGTTTTTGATTTTTGTTAAAAACATCAAGTTTCAAATTAATGAACTTGTTTTATTTTCAGAAACACAATCAGCTAACTTAGATTTTGACACTCAGCATCTCAGACATTGGTTATCGAAATAAAACAGAAATCAAAATCTTTTTGTATTTTCTAAAATATAAAGCAGTAAAGAAATATTTACAAACATATTTACAGACAATATTTTTGTTTGAGTTCGCGTCAGAGGATCATATCAGTTTATGACAAATCACTAGTACCATTGAGCTTTAAACACTTTAAGTTTTAAACGATTCACTTAGATTGTCAGTATACTGATCCACTTAAATTTTCACACACAGTTCAATTGTTTCGAGATACGGATTTAGTTTATTAAGGACTTAACTTATTCGCGTGTCCTACCTCAGAATATACTCCCGTATCCAGATCCCAATATTCAGTCTTACAGGTGAATATACCTAGATGATATCTGTAAAGGGTTAGATGCGAAACCGTGAGAGCTCAGGTCAGAACTTCCGTTCAGTAGAGAGATGACGGTTCGACTTTCGGTGTGTTCCCTTTAGAGAATCTTTTCTTCAACAGCACATGATTAGCATTTTTCAATGTTTCATCATTTTTTATGCTGAGGGCGATGCTATATTTCAAGCAAGCACAAAATATTATACGGGGACTAGGCTATTGCTTCCGCAAAATCAGAAGTCCCGGAATAATACCCCAGATATCACTGAGTATAAAGACCTAGTATCTCAGAAAAAGGGACCTTTCAAACAAGATTTCGGGGGTTACCCATATATCCGAGAGATGTTCCCCACGATATAAGCAAGTTTGAAATTTAGGTTTATATCTCGAACACAATCTACTAAATGTACAAAAACCTACTGGCATATCATCAATGAGACCGTTTATCACATTAAAACATTCCGTTTCTTTAGCGTAATGTGATTATCTACTGATGTACTATCATTTCCTCTTTTTACACAAAATTCAAATTTTGAATTTTATCATATTTTTGGCTTTTTCAAATTTTCTAATGTTTTTGAATTTTCTGACAATTTTTCTCCCCCTAAAATGCAAAATCATTAAGAAAAAATTTAACATACCACCGATACTGATAGCTTTGTTTCATCATCCATTTTCTGCCATTTGTGTACTGAATTACAGAAAATATAACAAAAAGTACCCCCATGATTTACAACCCATTGATTTTCGACAATTTGAAAACTGTTTTTCAATCATGTGAAAGTAATCATGTTTGTTCCGCCGTGAGGGTTTCGGCATATTCAATCAACATATTTTTTTAATTTTCTATATTTTCTAGAAAAGTTAAAAACAAACATATTTTTGGTTTTTCAAATTTTTCGAAAAAATGAAAACATATTTTTGGTTTTTAATTTTCCAAATTTTTAGGGTTTTTTTGAAATATGGTTTATTTATATACAGAAAATCAAACAAACTCCCTGTTTCAACAAACACAGGGTCCAGCAGCCTTCTCTCCTCGTTGTGCCAGGCTGCTCCAGTTTTCATTCTCACAATCTTCAATTTTGTTGAGCACCTGCACATTCAAAGTATTCAATTACTTGAACAATTTAGCCCAGGTCTGTTTGACCTTAGGCATTTCAACAGAGTATGCATCATTCAGTTTCGGAAAATCTTTGTCATCTTTAACAAAGACTTTTTCAATTTTAACTTCAACTTTTTCATCCACTTTTGAAACCATTTGTTTCTTAACTGACCACTTTTGTCCTTTTGGAGCACCTCTTTTGTAAAAATGTGAATCTTTTTGAGCATCTTGATTTTGAACAACAACTTTTGGTTTCCAAAATTGTTGGGGTTTTGTCATATCAACTGATGTTTTCCAACTTTGTGTTGTTCTAAATCTGGTTGTCACAGGTTTCCATGTTTGTTGTGAGTCACCCTTTGATATTTTAGGCTTCCAAGTTTGCTTTGAAACAAACTTGTTTGACTTCTGATTCACAACATCAGACTTTTGTTTTTTAACATCAACATGTTTCAGATTTGGACACTTTCTTGCAAGATGTCCAATTTGATCACATATGAAACATGTTCTTTTGGACACATCTTTGACATGTGGTTGTTTCTTTCTCTTTTGAGCTAAGAACTCGTCATTAGACTGTTGTCTAAATTTTAGTTCTTTCTCTTCTTCTGTCGTTGTTCCATGAACAAAACTCATCTTTGCCTGGTAATTTGGAACCTCATTTCTTTTCCAACTTTGTTTCTTCTTATATCCCAAACCAGCCTTCATGTTTTTCTTCTTAAAACCAGGTTTGTTATAAAAAGTTTTGTGACCTTTACCAGCAAACTTTGAAATTTCAGATTTCTCAATTTCAACCATTTTAAAAACTTTATCAACCTTTTCTGAAATCACATTCTGAATCGGGAATACAACATCTAAGAATAATTTGTCCGATCCAATCATGGTATAAACCAATTCTTTTGAATCATCATTCAAATTTTTCTCGGATTTTGTGTTTTTCAGATATCCATCATGAAAATTACCTTCATTTTCATCCTGTGATTCAGATTTACCTGCATCAACTGACTCTTCTTTCAACACACTTTCAACGACCTTACCTACTACCTCTGAATCACTAGAATCATCAGATTTGGAATAGGTTACGTCAATATTGTCTGGCAATTGATCTACCATGTTGAAAGCTTTTTCGACCTTTTCATCATCATAAAACACAAACTTTTCCGGTGGTGGAACTTGATGAAACTCTGAGCCAATACCTTTCTTGTTTTGCTCAGAATCTTTTCCATCCGGTTTTATGTTGAAAATTCTTTCAAGCACATATGACGACACGTGATAACTTTTTAACTTGTTGTTATCCTGTTCTAAATCAGCAATCTGTCGCTTTAGCTTAGCAACATCCTCAATATAGGAATTAACAACATCTTGTTTTATTTCATACATTCGCTTAAGCTCTTTAGTTGTTTCAGATAAATAATTCATTCTTGATTGAGCTAATTTCCTTTCATCCTTCACTTTTTCATATGATTCTTTTGTAATGTGATAAGCCATTTTTATTGAATCATATTCTTTCTTCATTTCTTGACAAACATTTTCTTTTTGATCGCATTCTTCTGTCTTTTTCAAAACATTTTCTTTCAAAATCTCATTTTCTTTTTCTAATTTTTTATGTTTTTCTGAAAGTTTTCATCATTTTCTTTTAAAACTTTTTCATTTTCTAGCATTTCTTTGCATTTTTCTTCGAAAATGTTTTCGATTTTTGTGAATTCAAGATCTCTTGTTCTGAACTTCTCATCTTTTTCAGTACAAGCTCTGCACGTTTCCATGCATTTCTTGCACTGTGCAATCGGTTTTAAGATTTCAGAATCAGAATTTACCTCAGTGATTGGCACTTCGGTGTTTTCAGCTGCCTCTATCTGCTTCAGCTCTTCCTTCTTCTCATCACCAGCACCTTCATCACTAGCAGACTTCAAAATTTCAATCTTTACCTCAGTCAAACTTTCAGTTTTCTTTTCATCTTCTACAACCTGTTGTTCTTCAGTAACAGCTTTCTCAACTTCTTCTACCTTATCTTCTTCATCTATCCCATTCTCCACTTTCACAGCTTCATCTTTCACAATCTTTTCAGCAACTTTTTCTTCTACCTTCACTTCTTCAGCAACCTTCTTCAACTCATCAACCATCTTCTCAACATTCCTCTTCATTCTCTCTTCATCCCTTTTCCTTAAGCTTGAAATCATAACATCTCTTAAATGTCTTTCAAACTTCTTCACATATGTGTCATCTTTTAAAACAATGGTGTAGTATACGACAGACAGAGGAATTTCTAGAAGAACATCATCAAAGATTATGTCTTTCTTGGGAACAACAGGTTCACCATTCCTATTGACGAAGCACTCTTGTTTCTTATCCCATCTCTTCTTGGCCACAGCACTTTCATATTCTTCTTGCATCATTTCTATCCTGTTCCAAGCAATGTTTCTTTCTCTGTATGTTTTTTCACTCAGAATCTCTTCTCTGGTTTTCTCTTTGATTTCAGCTGTGCCTTTTTCTTCTTTGTTTTCCTCTTTAATTTCAGCAACAAGAATATAATGTTGACCATTTGATGTTTTTCTTCCATGAGCCATTACAACACGATCTTCTTCTGGAAGAATCTGACTCCAATCATATCCTTCATCATCGTAGATTACTGCACAAGCTCTAGATTTCTCTCTGGGTTTATCTTCGATCATTTTCGGCTCTTCTCTGCTTCGGTGGTAGATCGCCTTTCTGTAGTAATCATCATTGAACGGATGTTCATTTCCACCAACTGCAGAATTAGTGCATTCACTCTTGAAATGACCTTTCTGCTTACATTTGAAGCAGGTCACTTTGGATTTGTCAAATCCAAGTTTTGTTGATGCACCGCCTAACGATTGTTTCCCAGTAATCTCCATATATCTTTGAGCTCTGCGAATGAAACTTGCCAAACACCAGCGGATGTCAATGAGTTCCATCTCTTCCAGATCAATCTGATCGTAGTCTTCTTTGGTTAACTCAGAGTTTCCAATTTTACCAGCTACAAGACCTTCATACGATTCCAGAACATATGCAAGAAAACTCATTTGTTGTTTAGCTGCATTGATGCTCATTGCCGGAGAATTTTTCAACTTGAGAGCAATGTTGCACAGTATCTCCTCTGCTTCTTCAGAACTAGCTTTTGAAGCTGATGAATGATAACCTGGATGATAACTTGATGAGCTCTTCTGTGGCTCTTTTGTTCTCTCACCACTGAATGTTGCCTTTGGTGAACTATCAGCTTTCACCGAAGGTAAACTTCCTTTGTAGTACAGACCAACATTCTATTGATACGAAGAACTGCTCATCTTGTTCTGTTTCTGCAATTCAAGCTCATGAGTTTCAATCTTTTCAAATAATGTATCAAGAGAAATTGTTTCATACAAAGCATCATTTTTCAAAATAAAAACAAACGTTTGCCACTGATCAGCTCGTGGTAACGCTTCTATGACTTTATCAATAATTTCCTCTCTTGTTTTCACAATCTCAAAACATTCAAGTTCAATTTTTAGGTGACAGAATCTTTCTATCATTTGTCTCACAGACTCTCCTTTAATGCTATCAAATAGATCAAATTCTTTCTTTAGCAAAGCAATTTTGTTCTTTTTAATCTGTTTACCCCCTCAGCTTTAACTCGTAAAACTTCCCAAACAGATTTCGATGACCCATCATGGTTAAGTAATGCAAAAATGTCATTTCTAATTGCCGACTGGATCAAAGCAATCATTCTTTGTTCAGCTGCAAATTCCTTTTTGTCTTCAACGCCTAATTTCTTCATAGGAATTTCCTCTCCTTTGTCATTTTTTGGTCTCTCATAACCAAACTCTAAACAGAACCAGCTCTCGTGTGCATATGCTTTTGCCCAGTTGAGAAACCGTTCTTTCCACCAAGTATAATCTTCAATATTATCCAGCTTGGGTGGTTTGGAATAAGTTCCATAAAGTTTGTCGTGATTGATGTTTTCAGTGACTACTTTTGTAATTGACTTTGGTGTGACCGTTGATGTTTCGGAAGATTCGGATGTGAATGCATTGAAAACGTATTGTAGAACTCTTCAGCCATGGTTTGAAAGTCTTGAATAATCTGGAGACAAACAAACAAACAAAATCAGTTTAAACAATACTAAACAACTTGAAACAGATTGACACTCGGTTGTCGTGAAATGATGTTCATGCGAAAAATTCACTTTCAAGCGAAATAGGAATCTCAAGCGGAATAGGAACTCAAGCGAAATCACTTGGATGACACTTCAAGCGAGATCACAACTTGAAGCGAAATCAGAACTTCAAACGGAATCCCTTGTTTCAAGCGAAATCTTCAAGTGGAATACCGGATTCAAGCGAAATCATCACTAATTTCAAGCGGAATAACATTCTCAAGCAAAATCAGATTGATTTTTCAAGCGAAATATCAAATTCAAGCGAGATCAGGTGCTAATTTCAAGCAAAATAACTATTTGAAGCGAAATCAGCTATGCTTTTCAAGCGAAATCAAGATGTTCGTTCAAGCAGAATCAGTTTTTTGTCCAATGTTTATCACTTTTAGTCCGATTTTAAGTATGAAACTCTCAAGGCTTTGTTAAAACATTGTTTCGCATGTACTGTGAAAAATTTAGTCCATTTTGTCCGTGAAATCTTGTCCAATTTGAAAAAGAAGGTGTAAAAGTCAGAAAACTGATGATATCAAGCTAAACTCTTCTTCCTGAGCTCCGATACCACTTGTAGGATCGTTGTATGACCCGAATGAGTCGATCAGAAGAGTTGTTTATCCGAATCAAAGGCGGAATCAATGAAACGGACGCTCGATGTAATTATAATGTCTCTATTATTGATTTAACACTGAGTTACAACCTGGAGACAATTCGGTAGAGCTTCGCTACTCAGATCCGAAAGTTACAAATGAAAAACCAAGTGCCCCTATATATATTGTTGTGATTTCGCTTGAAATGGCCAAGGGCACTTTCAAGCGGAATCAGTTTAATATGATTTCGCTTGAAATGGTCTCTGGCACTTTCAAGCGGAATCACCACCATTTACACTAAATTCAGTTTCTAGCACCCCGATCACTGGTTATCCTATCCTATCTCATTACATGACTCGATACAAGACGAAGTCAATAGACATAGTGCACTAACATGAATCAATCTCCTGATTCTTCTTATAGTAATATGATTTTTGTACCTGAAGCAGGAACTTTTGTAGCCAATACACCAAAATACCTATGATGAGAATGTAAGACAGTTTGTAAAACTTTCTGAATAAATTTAATTCACAGCACACGTAATATTGGCAACAAAACAATAGGTCTGAAACCTCGTAGATCTGAAAACCTAATACACCAAAATCCTATGATAAGGAACTTTTGATAAGGACCTTTTGTATCCAATACACCAAAATACCTATGATGAGAATGTAAGACAGTTTGTAAAACTTTCTGAATAAATTTAGTTCACATATACTAATTTCAAATCCTCAGATTCTAAACCACTTTTGCAAGTTAAACAAATGCTATTTACATTATTACATATATACTTCAAATATCAATTTAAAAAGTAATCAGTTTAAACTAAGAATTAAGGAGATGAACACATTAAAGTTACCTTGGCGGTGAAATCGTGAACAGATTTGGGGGATTGTTGAGATATCTTTAGAGTGAGAGAAGAACAGGGGTGTCTGTAAAAGAGGAAGAGTAGCCCTAATAAACAAAAATTCATTCAAACAAAGAACAAATCAATAACATAACAACCATTAGATCTGATAAAACCTTAAAGACACAAATACAATCATAGGAAAATAAGAATAAATACATTGACTTACCAGATGCTAATGAAATTAGAAGAGATGGCGGTGGATTTGCTTGATTGGCGGCGACCGAAATTAGGGTTTATGGAATGTTAGGGATTGAATCAATAAATTGCATAGGTTGATGGATCACAATAGTTGAAGGAAGAAGAAAAGAATCAGAAAAGAAAGGAAAAAAACCCTAATAATCTCGAAGCGTATGTGAGAAGAAGAAGAAGAATGGAAACAATGAACGGTTTCAAGCTTTAAATATGGATGTGATGTGTGTAAAATGCAACATATAAATTACATCAAATGAGGCATAAAACTAACCCTTTTTAAGTACTAATGTTGGAAAAAGTGTGTTTTTGTCTTCCTTTTGTATTTTCAGGATTAAATGAGCTCAAATTAACAAAAGAAGCAAAAAGACAGCTAAATCTAACATAAATACAAGAAAAGGAACAAAAGTGGATTGCCCGACCCCTCAACAGCATCCTCCCAAGCAAAACAGAGAAGGCAGAAGACTGAACACACCGCGTGCTCAGCAAGCACGGGGCCGTGCCGAAGAAGCAGCAGAAAAGACAAACCTGTAGAAGCTTCTATTGCTCGGCACGGGGCCGTGCCCAGTGAACACGGGGGCGTGTCCAAAGTACTGCAGGCGCATTAATTGTAATTGCGAATTACAATTAATGAAGAGAGAGAGTGTCAAACGGGCACGGGGCCGTGCCCAAGCCTCTATTCAGCCTATAAATAGGAGTGGTTGGTTTCATTGCAACTCATCTCTTGGCACACCACCTCTCTCACACTTCATCCACCACCCACCACTATCACAACATCATCATCCACCACCATCATCCATTTTCCATCATAGAGTGTGTGAGTCGTCTCGGGATCCAAATTGATCGTAAGAGTTCTTGACAATCAAGGCCATGTTTGCCTAAGTCTCTTACATCACTTGGTGAAGACAAGTGTTTATTATAATACTTTTTATTTTTAATCTTTTGCACTTTTTATTTGGTTTTGTATTAATGACTTTAATAACTAGTTTCTTATGTTGAAGGTGACTTTTCCTTATCGTTTGTCCGTGGTGTCTTGGCATTATTTTACTGTTTATATAAAATAAAAGATTTCACCATTCATATCTCCACGGTCTATATGGAGGTATGTTGGCTACCTGGTCGGGGGTTAAGGGAACGGTTTGGTAAGGGTCTTGCCCTTGTTCAGCGTTTAGAGGTCCTAAGGGACCTGGGTCAAATTTAGTAGGATCTCCTTCAATACCCAAAGGTATTGGATGGCGGGGATCCAAACTCTTTGACCCCCTCATAAGTAAACTACTATTAATACTATAATCCGGCTATTTAGGACTGTATCCCTGCTGACTCAGACTACTTAGTCGAGGGTAACGTCACCTCCAAAAGAGGGGTCTACCATAATTTGCATTAATAACTTAATTCATTATCTTCCAATAATCCGACCCTTTAGGATTGTATCCTTGCTGACTCAAACTATTGGGTTGAGGGTAACGTCACCTTCAAAAGAGGGGCCTACTACAATAACTAAGATAATCTCTTAAACAAGTGCGAAAATAATCAAAGGTTATACTAATACACGAGTCGGATCCAAGTGATTCATCTTGTCTATCTGTTTTTATTTTTATTTTTATTTTTCAGCATTTAGTTTTATTTTCTAAGTTTAAAAATCTTTTCTAACATTTTGATTTGATTAGACGTTGAGGATAAACCGGTACTAAAAGCTCTTGTGTCCTTAGACGACCTCGGTATCTTACCAACACTATACTACGTCCACGATGGGTGCACTTGCCCATATGTGTGTTTAGTGTTAGTGAATATCGTGTTTTATAAATTTAAAACTTGGCTAAAAAGTGTAAAAGGGGCATAAAATATATACCAAAAATATATCGCACTTACGCACATCAAGTTTTTGGCGCCGCTGCCGGGGGACACAAGGATTTTAATAAAGTTAGGAATCAATGGCCTAATCATTTTTTTTTATTTTCTTTTTGGGTAGGTGGTAAAAAAATGAAAAATAATGGTGTAGAAAGAAAAAGGGTTAGTCCTGATGCCTCCATCATTTACTTACTCGGGTTTAAGTTGGTAAGGACCGGGAATGTATTGTTGTGGCAAGTTCTAGAGTCGTACGAACCAAGCGGCTATTCACACAAGAAACGAAAAATGAGCATTTAGTGTAAAGATGCGTATTTGTATGCTCGTTAAAGGCTCAAAACTCACTTTTTGTGGGAAAGGGGTTTTTTTTATGTGATCAAGTATATATAATCAAATTTTAACTAAGTTTGTCATGCCTTTTCGTAATTTTCTTATGTTGGTTCTTTTTATCACGACGCTATCGGTTGTAAACTTGTAAAAATATAACCTTGTTGGCACTTGAATTCCCAACTTAAACTTAGACAACTAAAACAAATAAAAAATTTTTTGAAAAAAAAATTGGGGTGATTAGCGGTTCCAATAGAGTTTTGTGTAAGACTTGTTATTAGGACTTGCAAGATTCCAGGTTTTAGCATCCCCCCCCCCCCACACTTAAATTACACATTGTTCTCAATGTGTCCCAAAAATAAGTTTTTAGGTTGATTGAATGTGTAAAATGGTGTTTAAAAACAAAATTGTATGTTACTGGCATCCTGGACACGGCCTCGTGTTCAGGTGCCAGTGACAAAAATTAAAGAAAAGAAACAGAAGCCTGGACACGGGGGCGTGTTCAGCGAACATGGCCCGTGTCCAGTTACCTGAACTGGGCAATTTTCTGCAAAGGGTGCAACACGGGGCCGTGTTGGGCGGACACAGCCCGTGTTGAGCTTACTGTGATGAAGAAATTTTTGTCGGATAGCCCTGTTTTCGTGCATGGGGCTATGTTTCTCGTTTCCCTTGTTATCCTTGACCATCCTGAGTGTGTTTTATTCATTACAACACCATCCAAACATTAAAACCATCATTTCATTAAAATTCACAGAGAGAAATACATAATGTTCCTAGAAAATTAAAAAGAAATAAAAGTGAAAAATCTTAACTAGATAGGTCAGGCGGTACATAAAGTTATCATAAAGAGTTCTACTTCTTTGTTTGAGAAAATTTCGGGAATAGTTTCCCGGTGTAGTAGGACTCTTAGCCGAGGGTTATCTTCCTAGATGTTGTCAAAGCCATTCTTCTATCTCCCTTGGGAGGAAGAAGGCGACTTCATTTTCCTCAACATCTCGTGGAGGAGGGGGAACACCCACCGGGACCCGTTGCACTATCTCTTGCGGAGGCTCCGGGTGTATGGCGTACCACTCGGCGGGTATGATGACTTCGGGGACCACGTTCCATGCCCTTTGGGTTATTATAGGCACCAAAGGCGGAGAGGCGAGAAGGTTTAACCTCTGGTGCAAGAGGTTTACTTCTCGGAGACACACTTCCAGTCCCACTGTTAGATGGTTGATACGGTCGACCAATGCTTCTTCCACCCCCGTCATTTCGTCAATAGCCTCTCTTAGGGCGTAAACATAGTTTACAAGAGAGTCTTCCGTCGTTGACGATCTCATCCCCTGTCTGTTTTTCCTTGAGTGCGATGAAGACGTTCCGCTTGTCCTGCTCGCCATTTCTGGGGAAATAGACCGAAAAGAGCTCAATTCTTACAAAACAGTTCCTCGGACACGGCCTAGTGCTCGCTGAGCACGGCCCCGTGTTCATCTATCTGCAGGTTTTTAGATTAAGGAATTGATGTGTGTAAAATGCAACATATAAATTACATCAAATGAGGCATAAAACTAACCCTTTTTAAGTACTAATGTTGGAAAAAGTGTGTTTTTGTCTTCCTTTTGTATTTTCAGGATTAAATGAGCTCAAATTAACAAAAGAAGCAAAAAGACAGCTAAATCTAACATAAATACAAGAAAAGGAACAAAAGTGGAATGCCCGACCCCTCGACAGCATCCTCCCAAGCAAAACAAGAAGACAGAAGACTGAACACGCCCCGTGCTCAGCGACCACGGGGCCGTGCCCAAGAAGCAGCAGAAGAGACAAACCTATAGAAGCTTCTATTGCTCACCACGGGGGCGTGCCCAAAGTACTGCAGGCGCATTAATTGTAATTGCGCATTACAATTAATGAAGAGAGATAGTGTCAGACGGGCACGGGACCGTGCCCAGCGGACACGGGGCCGTGCCCAGCGGACACAGGGCCGTGCCCAGGCCTCTGTTCAGCCTATAAATAGGAGTGCTTGGATTCATTGCAACTCATCCCTTGGCACATCACCTCTCTCACACTTCATCCACCACCCACCACCATCACAACACCATCATCCACCACCATCATCCATTGTCCATCATAGAGTGTGTGAGTCGTCTCGGGATCCAAGATTGATCGTAAGAGTTCTTGACAATCAAGGCCATGTTTGCCTAAGTCTCTTACATCACTTGGTGAAGACAAGTGTCTAGTATAATACTTTTTATTTTTAATCTTTTGCACTTCTTAATTGGTTTTGTATTAATGACTTTAATAACTAGTTTCTTATGTTGAAGGTGATTCTTCCTTATCGTTTGTCCGTGGTGTCTTGGCATTATTTTACTGTCTATATAAAATAAAAGATTTTCACCATTCATATCTCCACGGTCTATATGGAGGAGGTATGTTGGCTACCTGGTCGGGGGTTAAGGGAACGGTTTGGTAAGGGTCTTGCCCTTGTTTAGCGTTTAGAGGTTCTGCAAGGGGCCTGGGTCAAATTTAGTAGGACCTCCTTCAATACCCAAAGGTATTGGATGGCAGGGGTCCAAACTCTTTGATCCCCTCATAAGTTAACTACTATTAAAACTATAACCCGGCTATTTAGGACTGTATCCCTGCTGACTCAGACTACTTAGTCGAGGGTAACGCCATCTCCAAAAGAGGGGCCTACCATAATTTGCATTAATAACTTAATTAATTATCTTTCAATAATCCGACCCTTTAGGATTGTATCTTTGCTGACTCAAACTACTGGGTTGAGGGTAACGTCGCCTTCAAAAGAGGGGCCTACTACGAAAATAATCAAAGGTTATACTAACACACGAGTCGGAGCCAAGTGATTCATCTTGTCTATCTATTTTTATTTTTATTTTATTTTTCAACATTTAGTTAGTTTTATTTTCTTAGTTTAAAAATCTTTTTCTAACACTTTGATTTGATTAGACGTTGAGGATAAACCAGTGCTAAAAGCTCTTGTGTTCTTGGACGACCTCGGTATCTTACCAACACTATACTACGTCCACGATGGGTGCACTTGCCCATATGTGTGTTTAGTGTTAGTAAATATCGTGTTTTATAAATTTAAAACTTGGCTAAAAAGTGTAAAAAGGGCTTAAAATATATACCTAAAACATATACACACTAACACGCATCAAGTTTTTGGCGCCGTTGCCGGGGACACAAGGATTTTAAGAAAGTTAGGAATCAAGGGCCTAATCATTTTTTTTTATTTTCTTTTTAAATTTTTTTTTAGTATTTTCTTAATTTTTCAACTTCTGCAGAGCTCAGCACGTGCCGTGCCTGCTCAGACACGGGCCGTGCCCAGCAGTGTTACTGGCAGTTTTTAGTTTTCCGAGTTACAGAAGGCTGACCACGGGGCCGTGTCGGTGCAACACGGGGCCGTGTCCAACTCTCCAGTAACAGGGATCCAGAAAACAATCACTGTAACTCCGACCACAGGCCGTGTTCACTGAGCACGGGGCCGTGGTGAACCTTCTGACCAACATTCTTTTCTGTTTTTGTTGCAGGACTTGGAACCAGATGCCACCTTTACGTAGTGTATGAGCTCCAGTTCTAATAAAGACATAAAAGAACCTCTAGAGAACCCGAACGCTTTCTCAGAAAAAGACTAAAAGCTAAAAGCCAAGAGAAGGTTTCGGGGAACCCACTTCCAATGGCGGACCAACGTACCCTCATGGATTATCTACGACCCACCGTAGGTAATCTCGGCGCCGCTATCAATGCACCGAATGTTGAAGCCAATAACTTCGAACTTCGGCCGCATTTGATACAGATGCTTCAAAACTCCGCAACCTTCCATGGGCTTGCGGACGAGGATCCCCATCTACATATTACTAATTTCTTAGAAATATGTGATACCTTTCGGATCAATGGAACATCAAATGACGCCATCCGCCTTCGAATGTTTCCTTTTTCACTAAAAGACCGAGCAAAAGCTTGGCTTAACGCCCTCCCAGCTGGATCGGTAAACACCTGGGATGAACTAGCCCAAAAATTTCTATATAAGTATTTCCCTCCCACTAAAACGGCTAAATTAATGACTGAAATTAATACATATTCACAAGAGGACGGGGAATCCTTATATGAAACTTGGGAAAGGTTCAAGGAGCTATTGCGAAAGTGTCCACATCACGGCCTTGCGATATGGCAACAAGTATCCACTTTCTATAATGGGTTGTTGCCACACACAAGGCAAACGCTTGACTCTAGCTCCGGGGGACTTTTAGGTAATCGACGCCCGCATGAAATATATAATCAAATTTTGGAAATTGCTCAAACCAATTTTCAGTGGCACACTCCCCGAGGCAATAAATCCATTGCCCCGGGCGCCCATAAGGTTGATGAAAGCACTTCTTTACAAGCCCAAATCGAGGCCCTTTCTTCAAAAATAAAAAAATTGGAAATGACACAAACGGTCTCGATTATGGCTTGTGAAGGGTGTGGTGGGCCATATGAAAATTGGAGTTGTATGAAAGAAACAAACGATCAAAAAGAATCGGTAAACTACATTGATAATAGACCTAGGCCGCCGGGTCCTCCAACGGGCACCTACAACCAAGGATGGCGAAATCACCCTAACCTTGGTTGGAGAGAACCCGGCAATGGTAGTAACCAACAAAGCGTAAACCAACGAACAAACTTTCAACAACCAAGAAATGAGTCACAAAATTTCCCTCAACAACAAGGTGGACGAGAAAGGCTTGAAGATACTATATCTCGCCTCATCTCCGACACTGAAAAGAAAAACTCGGATAGGTTTCTACAATTAGAATCAAATTTTAGAAATCAACAAGCTAGTATTCAAAACATCGAAAAACAAATAAGTCAACTAGCACAAAATTTCTCCGAGAGACCACAAGGCGCGTTACCAAGCAATACCGAAAAAAACCCAAAGGCGCAAGTTCATCTCATAATACTAGGGAATCGCACCGTGGGTCCTACAGAAGGCCCGCCGCCTACCGAGGAGACCGTAACATCGCCCCTGCAAGAGAAGGGTTCCCCTCCCTCACCAGAGCCTACCAAGGCTCCTCGAGTTCCGTACCCCGGTAGGTTAATCCATCAAAAGACCAATGAACAATTCGCAAAATTCAAAAGTCTACTAAAACAATTGCATGTCAACATTCCTTTCATTGACGTCCTAACCCAAATGCCTAAATACTCTAAGTTCATGAGGGACTTCCTCACTCATAAAAGGAAAATTGAAACATTGCAATTAGTTAACGTAGGCGAAGAATGCTCTGCCCTCATACTCAACAAACTCCCCCAAAAGAAAATTGATCATGGAAGCTTCACAATTCCTTTCTCGATCGGGGACTCCCCCGTTCGTAATGCACTAGCTGACCTTGGGGCCAGTATTAACCTCATGCCCTCATCAATGTTCAAATGACTCGGCCTAGGAAAAATGAGTCCTACAAAAATGAGCATACAACTTGCTGATCGATCCGTCAAATTCCCGCAAGGTGTCATTGAAAATCTCCTAGTCAAAGTCGACAATTTCGTCTACCCGGCCGACTTTGTCATACTTGATATGGAGGAAGACACCGAAATTCCCCTCATATTAGGGAGACCATTTCTCGCCACCGCACAAGCAGTGGTGGACATGAATGAGGGAACACTCACTTTAAAATATGGGGATAATGAAGTGAAATTCGGGGTTGGGAAGAGAATAGAGGACGATGACCCGGCCAATTACATGAAGGTTATTGATTCGAGTTTGGATGATGCTCTCCGACGGTGCAACATGGGATGCAAAACATCCCGCTCGGATAACATATAACCTCGCCTTGGGTCTAGCCAAAGACCCTTATAAACGTGGCGCACCACGGAGGCATTCCGCGGAACTATCCTTAGTTTAGTTTAATCTTTTAATTTTAATTTGTAGAAATAAAACACACTCATGGTGGTCAAGGATAACAAGGGAAACGAGAAACATAGCCCCATGCACGAAAACAGGGCCTCCCGGCAACAATTTCTTCATTACAGTAAGTTCAGCATGGGCCGTGCCAAGCCAACACGGCCCCGTGCTGAACATCCTGCAGACAAATGCCCAGTTCAGGTAACTGGACACGGGCCGTGTTCACCGAACACGCCCCCGTGTCCAGGCTTATGTTTCTTTTCTTTAATTATTGTTACTGGCAACTGAACACGGGGCCGTGCCCGGTCACCACGGGGCCGTGTCCAGACTGCCAGTAACATAAAATTTTGCTTTTAACACCATTTTACACATTCAATCAACCTAAAAATTTATTTTTGGGACACATTGAGGACAATGTGTAATTTAAGTGTGGGGGGGGGGATGCTAAAACATTGAATTTTTGCAAGTCCTACTAACAAGCCTTACACAAAACTCTATTGGAACCGTTAATCACCCCATATTTTTTTCAAAAATTTTCATTTTTTTTACTTGTCTAAGTTTAAGTTGGGAATTATAAGTCTAACAAGGTTATATTTTTATAAGTTTACAACCGATAGCGTCGTGATAAAAAGAACTAACATAAGAAAATTATGAAACGGCATGACAAGCTTAGTTAAAATTCGATTATATATACTTGATCACATAAAAACCCATTCCCACAAAAGTGAGTTTTGAGCCTTTATTGAGCATACAAATATACATCTATACGCTAAATGCTCATTATTCGTTTCTTGTGTGAATAGCCGCTTGGTTCTTACAACTCTAGAACTTGCCACGACAATTCATTCCCGATCCTTACCAACTTAAACCCAAGTAAGTAAATGATGGAGGCATTAGGACTAACCTTTTTTCTTTCAACACCATTATTTTTATTTTTCTTTTCACCTACCCAAAAATTCCCCCTAGTTAACCCCTTTGAGCCTAAACCTTTTCATTTCTTAACCCAAAACCCTTTTTACCCACCAAAAAACCCTTTTTATTTTTACCTTTTATTTTAGTAACAAGATCGGTTTTCGTGTGACTATAAAAAAAAAATTCTACAATGAAGTTGGACATAAACAAACAAAGCTCCTCAACCAAAAGCTTGTTTGAATAAATACTTCATTAAAAATAAAGTCACAAAAACAAAATGTTTTACGAAAACCGACGCTTTTTACGCCTTTCGCCCTTTTCTACTAACCATTAACCCAACTACCCACCTTTAGCCCAAGCCTAACCCTTCACCCAAAAAGTCCTCTTGATATTTACAAAGGTATAAAGTTAAAAAGGAGGAAGATTGGTTGCTTGGCAAGCTTATGGTAGGAATAAGTTCAATGCCGCTCTCGAGTGATTCACTAAAAATACACCTTCGGCCGAGTGTGAGTGATTTCCCCCGCGTGGTATGTGAAACTGTATATAAATGGAATTTTAGAAAGGCATGTTATGACTTAATAAATAATTTACCTTATGAAAAGTTTTTAATAAATCATGACGAATAGGATTGTAAATAAATAAAAATAAAACCTAAACAATCTTGGAAAATCCCGACACTCTATGACAAGCCCAAAACCTTCTCTTCTACCCATTCCATTTGGGAGTGTATGCCACATATTAAAGAGTTTTGCTTGAGGACAAGCAAAGATTCAAGTTTGGGGATATTTGATGTGTGTAAAATGCAACATATAAATTACATCAAATGAGGCATAAAACTAACCCTTTTTAAGTACTAATGTTGGAAAAAGTGTGTTTTTGTCTTCCTTTTGTATTTTCAGGATTAAATGAGCTCAAATTAACAAAAGAACCAAAAAGACAGTTAAATCTAACATAAATACAAGAAAAGGAACAAAAGTGGATTGCCCGACCCCTCGACAGCATCCTCCCAAACAAAACAAAAAGACAGAAGACTTAACACGCCCCGTGCTCAGCGAGCACGGGGCCGTGCCCAAGAAGCAGCAGAAAAGACAAACCTGTAGAAGCTTCTATTGCTCACCACGGGGGCGTGCCCAAAGTACTGCAGGCGCATTAATTGTAATTGCGAATTACAATTAATGAAGAGACATAGTGTCAAACGGGCACAGGGTCGTGCCCAGCGGACACGGGGCCGTGCCCAGGCCTCTATTCAGCCTATAAATAGGAGTGCTTGGATTCATTGCAACTCATCCCTTGGCACATCACCTCTCTCACACTTCATCCACCACCCACCACCATCACAACACCATCATCCACCACCATCATCCATTGTCCATCATAGAGTGTGTGAGTGGTCTCGGGATCCAAGATTGATCGTAAGAGTTCTTGACAATCAAGGCCATGTTTGCCTAAGTCTCTTACATCACTTGGTGAAGACAAGTGTTTAGTATAATACTTTTTATTTTTAATCTTTTGCACTTCTTAATTGGTTTTCTATTAATGACTTTAATAACTAGTTTCTTATGTTGAAGGTGATTCTTCCTTATCGTTTGTCCGTGGTGTCTTGGCATTATTTTACTGTCTATATAAAATAAAAGATTTTCACCATTCATATCTCCACGATCTATATGGAGGTATGTTGGCTACCTAGTCGGGGGTTAAGGGAACGGTTTGGTAAGGGTTTTGCCCTTGTTCAGCGTTTAGAGGTCCTGCAAGGGACCTGGGTCAAATTTAGTAGGACCTCCTTCAATACCCAAAGGTATTGGATGGCGGGGGTCCAAACACTTTGATCCCCTCATAAGTTGACTACTATTAAAACTATAACCCGGTTATCTAGGACTGTGTCCCTGCTGACTCAGACTACTTAGTCGAGGGTAACGTCACCTCCAAAAGAGGGGCCTACCATAATTTGCATTAATAACTTAATTAATTATCTTTCAATAATCCGACCCTTTAGGATTGTATCCTTGCTGACTCAAACTACTGGGTTGAGGGTAACGTCGCCTTCAAAATAGGGGCCTACTACAATAACTAAGATAATCTCTTAAACAAGTGCAAAAGTGCGAAAATAATCAAAGGTTATACTAACACACGAATCGGAGCCAAGTGATTCATCTTGTCTATCTGTTTTTATTTTTATTTTATTTTTCAGCATTTAGTTAGTTTTATTTTCTTAGTTTAAAAATCTTTTTCTAACACTTTGATTTGATTAGACGTTGAGGATAAGCCGGTACTAAAAGCTCTTGTGTCCTTGGACGACCTCGGTATCTTACCAACACTATACTACGTCCACGATGGGTGCACTTGCCCATATGTGTGTTTAGTGTTAGTAAATATCGTGTTTTATAAATTTAAAACTTGGCTAAAAAGTGTAAAAAGGGCTTAAAATATATACCTAAAACATATACACACTAACACGCATCAGGAATCTTGGAGTTTCAAATTATTTTCATGGTTTTTAGTCAAATTTTAAGCACAGATAATTTAAAACAAAGTTGCATAACTTATTTTAAGTAAGATTCCTTGGATAATAACCTTACAAACTTCACAATAATGGTTGGAATCATGGAGTTTCCAAGCTTTAATGGAGGTAGTAAAAATTGAAAGAGAAGGCAATGAACAAAAGTGGAAAAGACAAGATGATTCTTGAGAACCTTCTTTTAGAACTTACCTAGGATAGTATGAGTGAAGATCCCAGGAATCTTTGTCTTTTGAAGTGGTCAAAATGAGCAGAAATCTTGCTGCATTTATAGAAAACGACAGCACGCTGGGCACGGCCCCGTGTTGGCTGGACACGGCCCCGTGTTCAGTCAAGAACCTGACACATTTTTGTCCGTATTCTGACAAAATCAGAAGGGAATCTTTTAGGTGGATACGGGGGCGTGCTGACCTGGACACGGCCCCGTGTCTGGAAGCTGTCTTATGGAGTTTGTCTATTCCTAAGGAACTTATTCGTATCGGGTGGTTCCTTACTGGATGGAACAACCCCAAAGCGCCTAAGATACCTTAATTGCTCTAGACAAAGACGAGAACGCAAGAGGTTGTCGGTGAGGGTGATTCCTATGTTAATTGTAGGTGGACAAGTACAACCCTTTTAACGGGCTCTCGTTAAAGAAGGTATATGCCGAATCGCTAAGGTCTATGTATGCACCGAACGAAGTCGATGGGGGAGTCCTTCACGGCACAATCGGCACAAGGATGACTATCGTCCAAGTCTTTACTAGAGTTGAAGGTAAGATTGGAAACTACGAGGTTGTGTTCATGCGACCCCAACAATCTTTCTTGGTCATCGTCTTGGGATGAATTAATGAAATCCTTCCTAAGATCTTCTAACCAATTAAGAACTAGATTTTCTAATTGAAATAACTCGTCAAGGAGCATTTCTCCTAGAATATCCGGTTGGGCGCATTCGAGGGAGAGATAGTGATTATTTTTACTTTCGCCCTTCTTAAGGTTATAGGGAGACGATGGGTCTATATAGTGGGGCTTATAATTTAGAAAATATTATTCTAATTCTTCATGGTTGCCATCACATAATCGACACCACGTACGATAAGAGTGCCGAAAGTAAAAAGAATTACCATCACTCATGTTTGTGTCAGAAATTACCAACCGCCGGGATCTAACGATTTTGTTTTCAGTAACTGAATCTTGGGCACGGGGGCGTGTTGAGTGGGCACGGCCCCGTGTTCAGCTTACTGTCTGACTTAAAACTAGATTGCCAGTTCCAATGATTGGGCACGGGGCGTGTTCAGCGGGCACGGCCCGTGCTGGGTTCTGCAGAAGCTGAAAAATTTAAGAAAAATCCTAAAGAATAAAAAAATGATTAGGCCATTGATTCCTAACTTTCTTAAAATCCTTGTGTCCCCGGCAGCGGCGCCAAAAACTTGATGCATGTTAGTGTGTATATGTTTTAGGTATATATTTTAAGCCCTTTTTACACTTTTTAGCCAAGTTTTAAATTTATAAAACACGATATTTACTAACACTAAACACACATATGGGCAAGTGCACCCATCGTGGACGTAATATAGTGTTGGTAAGATACCGAGGTCGTCCAAGGACACAAGAGCTTTTAGCACCGGTTTATCCTCAACGTCTAATCAAATCAAAATGTTAGAAAAAGATTTTTAAACTAAGAAAATAAAACTAACTAAAATGCTGAAAAATAAAATAAAAATAAAACAGATAGATAAGATGAATCACTTGGATCCGACTCGTGTGTAGTGTAACCTTTGATTATTTTCGCACTTTTGCACTTGTTTAAGAGAATATCTTAGTTATTGTAGTAGTCCCCTCTTTTGAAGGCGACGTTACCCTCAACCCAGTAGTTTGAGTCAGCAAGGATACAATCCTAAAGGGTCGGATTATTGAAAGATAATTAATTATGTTATTAATGCATAATGTGGTAGGCCCCCTCTTTTGAAGGCGACGTTACCCTCAGCTAAGTAGTCTGAGTCAGCAGGGATACAATCCTAAGTAGCTGTGTTAAAGTTTTAATAGTAGTTTAACTTATGAGGGGATCAAAGAGTTCGGACCCCCGCCATCCAATACCTTTGGGTATTGAAGGAGGTCCTACTAAATTTGACCCAGGTCCCTTGCAGGATCTATACACTGAACAATGGGAAGACTCTTACCAAACCGTTCCCTTAACCCCGACCAGGTAGCCAACATACCTCCATATAGACCGTGGAGATATGAATGGTGAAAATCTTTTATTTTATATAGACAGTAAAATAATGCCATGTGACAACTGTGTTCTGTAGTCGTGATTCAATGTAAAGCAATGTGTTTTGGTGTTATTATGTGTGTTTTTGTGTTATTATGTGTGTAATTGTGTTTGGTAAATTTTCAATTCAATTCGATTCCGATTTCAAGCTCTAAATCGCTTTTTGGAAGGTTATATGCGCACGGATGCGTAAATATGACCAGTTTAATGCAACAAACACTCCGGAATAGTGAAATAGTCTTAACATACCTTAAATAACCTCTACATAACTTAGAAATAAGTTTTGGATGGTTTGGTGTGTTGAAATCAAGTTTGTTCGATCAAAGGGACTATTTGTGTCAAACTACGAAACTATACCAATTTGTATAGTAACGAACATTCCAGAACTTGATCATAAGTTAAACATACCCTAAATATCCTTTACATAGCTTAGAAATAGGCTTTGAGGGGTTCGGTATGCTAAAATAAACTTTATTGATCAATAGGGACTAAAAGCGTCAAAAAGTGCACAAATTTGCATTTTCGCGCATATCTTTCGTTCTGAATACATCCGGACATCCAAAAATTTATGTAATCATTAAAATATTTTATTGATTGGCATGATAAAATTCCATTCGTCGCGTAATTTGGATCGTTTTTGCGTTCATTACGATTTCCGTCGTAATTAACCGAACAACGCAACCGTACGACCAAACGAACCGACATCCGAGATGTTTTGAGCATATTTTAAGATCCCTATACGTTAACTTTATTTTAGAGCCTTGAAATGGGGTTAACGGGACTTAAAAGTGCAAAAAAAAATCAAGTTTTACAAGTGCAGGGGCCATTTTTGAAATTTCTTACTAGATTCAATGAACCTAGTCCAATTTTGAAGGGTTGATGGTTTTAACCCATGGTTTTGCAAAACCATGGGCTGGTATTTAATGGTTTATAAAATACTATGAGCCATTCTAGGGGTGCCCATGGTATTACAAAACCATGGGCACATGTGTACGGTTGAGATTAAATCACGTTTTTCGACGAACGATCTTAACGGTTCAAGGAAATCTATAAATACCCACCCTCACTTTCTTCCCAAAGCACACTTGACTCTGATTTTGGCTCTCTAAGTTGAAGTTTATGCTTCATACCTAAGAGTAAATCAGATCAAGAGCTTGCGGGGACCTTTTGTAAGTATTCTTTCGTTCTTTTCATTCGTTTTTATCGTTAAAGTCAAACTGCGTTTGACTTTCTGCTTTGACCAGTTTATGGTCAACACGAAGTTCATTTGAACTTCATAATGTGAGCGTAATCACGATGGTTATAGTCCCTAATGACTATACCTACTGATTACCACGTTATCTAGGCTCAGTGACGAGTCGTAGTTTCGGCCAAAATGCGTATTCTCACGTATTTTGTAACCAAACTACTCTAGGGTATCAAAACTGTTTGTTTTGATATCAAAACCTGTTTTCTAACTTAACTAAACATGCTTCGACATGTTTAGCTCGTCACTTTTTAGATTAGTGCTTATGTAGAGTCGTAAGTGAAGCGGACTAAACACCCGCTTAGACTTTCGAACACGACCCATTTGGTCGATCAATTTAGGATGTAGGCTTTGTTAAACCATATCACATGAGTTCCAACACTCATTTGGTTTACAAGACCTCATTCTGTCCGATCATCCGATTTAGGCGTCTATTGTTTGACTAGTGGTTCGATTACTAGGTGCTATTTGATTTCTTTGGTTTACTTGAGTTGGATTGAAGTTCTATTGATCGAGGTTACTTTGCACTTCATGTGAGTACACAGTTCCCCTATTTTACTATTCTTAAATGTTTTGGGGTGATTCATATGTACGAAATGATTTTCAAAGTTTAAATGATGTTTTCAAAAACGATTAAGATGGTTTATACAAAACTAATAACGATTTCAATAAAGTGAACAAACTTGTTGGTTGTAGTTACATAACGAATAACTTTCATTAGCATTGATCAAGCCGACCAGTATTAGGTTATGGTACCATAGGATCTGACAAATCTCGTTACTTTACTACACCCATGGTTATGTGTGGGGGTTGTGGGTAGCGACTGAATCTGATGTTTGTTAACTTACCCGTTGGTGGTTTGTTAATTCGAGAAGCTAGAAGCAAGGTGATCGAGTCACGAAGGTTTGAATGTTGTTAGCGAGACGACCATAAATAGTTTTTCACAAATTAAAACGAGGATGATTTAAACGATTTTAAACGAGTTAACGATTTTGAAACGATTTTAACGAGTTAAACGATTTGGGTAAACGATTGGTTTTTGGTTAGTGTTTGGATAACGGGACGGGTGTAATGTGATGAAAGCATGGTGGATACGCCGCTGGTACTTCCTATATATAAGTGTTTTCAACATATTACATACCGTGGCGTAATTTAGTTCACTTGGGTAAACGATGTCACACAACGATGTTTTCTAAAAGATATAAACCATACGAGTTTATAACAAGTTTTTACAAGATATTTTACAAGTTGGTTTTCTAAAACAAATGTTTTTGGGTTAAGAAGCATGGCTATGGGATTTTACAAACTATAACCCACTTGATTTGAGTTGGTTAATTATGTTGCAATACACTTTTCAAAACAAGGTTTGTATTTTGACTCTTGTAGTCTAATAAAGTACTGCAACATATAAACGAGCCATGATTCCGATACTCTTATAAAACCTATGTACTCGCCAGCATTTCTTTGCTGACTAAGTTTTTACATATGTTTCAGGTGTTGATGCTTGATTGATTTCTAGGATGCATGCGTCACTTAGGATCTGGACGAGGCCTTAGTGACATAATAACTATGATAGATGATATAAAACTTGTTTGTTCTATGTGTTAAGACAGTATAATGTTCAATCTTATCAATAAAACAAAACTATTTTGTATCCATGGTTGTGAAACAATAGCTTCTGTTGCAACACTCCCCGATGTTTCCGCCACGGTTTGTTGTCCTACGTGGTCGGGGTGTGACATGCTAAGACACCACGGACAAACGATAAGGAAGAATCACCTTCAACATAAGAAACTAGTAATTAAAGTCATTAATACAAAACCAATTAAAAAGTGCAAACTATTAAAAATAAAAAGTATTACACTAGGCACTTGTCTTCACCAAGTGATGTAAGAGACTTAGGCAAACATGGCCTTTGATTGTCAAGAACTCTTACAATCAATCTTGGATCCCGAGACGACTCACACACTCTTTGATGGACAATGGATGATGGTGGTGGATGATGGTGTTGTGATGGTGGTGGGTGGTGGATGAAGTGTGAGAGAGGTGGTGTGCCAAGGGATGAGTTGCAAGAGCTCCAAACACTCCTATTTATAGGCTGAACAGAAGCTCGGGCACGGCCCCGTGCCCGCTGGGCACGGCCCCGTGTCCATCTGACACTCTCTCTCTTCATTAATTGTAATTCGCAATTACAATAAATGCGCCTGTAACAAGTTGACCACGCCCCCGCGTCCGCTGGGCACGGCCCCGTGGTGGGCAGTAGAAGCTTCTATAGGTTTGTCTTTTCTGCTGCTTCTTGGGCGCGGCCCCGTGCTCGCTGAGCACGGGGCGTGTTCAGTCTTCTGTCTTCTTTGTTTTGCTTGGGAGGATGCTGTCGGGGGGGTCGGGCATATCACTTTTGTTCCTTTTCTTGTATTTATGTTAGATTTTGCTGTCTTTTTGCTTCTTTTGTTATTTTGAGCTCATTTAATCCTGAAAATACAAAAGGAAGACAAAAGCACACTTTTTCCAACATTAGTACTAAAAAAGGGTTAGTTTTAAGCCATTATTGATGTAATTTATATGTTGCATTTTGTGCGCATCAATTAAGACGATCACGGGATGGATTCCGGCATAAACCCATCACTAACAAGACAAACGGATCGGACTGGGGTGATTCCCGACCGATCAGAATGTCGGTGAAATGATAAGTTATTGTTGCCTCAGTCTGTACCGTGACGTCACCATTAATTTTCAAACTTAGAATTTTTGCAACATTGGTAAACTATAAAGACTTGGAAGTCTGATCGAATGGCAACCCAATCGGACAGCCGTCCGATCTAGCAGTCGTCCGATTGGAACGACCAAGTTATCTGCACTCGGACCAAATGGCAATCCGATTGGATTATCGTCCGATCGGACAGCCACCTAGTCTCTTTTGTTATAAAGTTCACTCAAGTGGCAACCCAATCGGATGGCCGTCCGATCGGGCAACCATCTGTCCTCTCACCCGGATATGTCACACGACCGACTGGCCAACCGATCAGATAGCCATTCCGATCGGATAGCCATTCGATCCAGTGACTGTTCCAACACTTGTGAAATCTCCTTATTCTACCCGGCTCTTATCCTATTGTGATCTAATCAGGCTAACTCTAAAAGAGCTCCCTTTGATCCAATAACAGTTGCGACTGTTAAGCAATCACTGTGAGTATACTCGATCCCCTTTTTACTTTAAACTTTTGGGGTGTAGCATGTATTCTATTAAACTATATACTTTTGGCAATCTAAACTCTATCCTATGTGTTTGTGAAAACCTGTGCATTCTAGTATTCTATTTGTGCTATGTGACGTTTAATCCAGGGTATTTAGTTCCGCAAACAATAGTAGCGCTATAGGGGGTGCACCTCTCCCATTATTCTCAGGGGGTATTGTTAGGAGGATTCTAGTTTACCTTGAGTCTTGGGTAAACACTAAAGCATCGGGATACTTGGGCTATCACTGCGTGGACTGCGACACTAGCACGGCTGAAACTATTTTTATTGCTTACATTGTGGATATGAGTTGTTTTTAACCTATTATTCTATTATCAAACTTGTATACTCGCCAATACTTTTGTATTGATATTTTAATACATGTTTCAGGCTAATAGGCTGCTTTGGAATGCATGGAAATCAAGCTAGGGGATGCTTAGAAACGTCGCCTAGTGAATTTAGACATTTTGGAATATTAGTAACAATCTTGTTATGTTTGATGCTTGACATTTGTGATGGTTGTTTTAGACAATTACTATGAAATTTATTAATGTCTATCGAAATATTTAGTGTTATGGAATTCTTATGAGCAATCTGAACGCTTAGTGCTCGCACCCCAATGTTTCCCCCATTGGTTGGGGTGTGACAATATAATCTACCATCCACCGTGCAAATCATAAGATGAGCTTTGCATCCAGTTCTAATGGTCCCCTGTTCCTTGATTTGTACGGCTTTTTTGACTTCGAATAACGATCTTCAATACACACTGCCTTATGACCCTCTTTAGAACAAACAAAATACTTAGTTTTGGTTATACCACCACTGTGTACTTCACCACCCTTCCGAGTAGAAAAACCAGCTAACTTAGCATATGATTTGTAAAATGCATATGCTTGTTCAATAGAGGTAAATTGCATTCCAACCACAGGTGTAGCTGATGCTTCAACCTCCGGAGTGTAAATCCTTTCATCTACATAAATCAAATAAAAAAACCACATGCGAATTATCATACTCCTTACATGCGATATATTAATAAATGCATAATTTCATCGTACGACAAACAACACGTGCGAATTGTATGAGCCATAACATGCGAAATGATGATTTTTATGAATATGTTTTACACATGCGATTTATTATATCAAAACATGCGAAAATCTGTAACAGAATAAACATCACATGCGAATTGAAAAACTCATAACATGCGAACTTATACATGTTGCTTTCAAATCAAAATATACTCAACATTCAAACTTCAAAAACAGCTACAACAATGCAAAATCATTGATACGATTAAACAAAAACAAGTCTACAAACAATTTAAAGATCAGCATTAACATAATTACCATTCGTCTCTTCGTTTACAACACTTGTACTTGCATTTGGATTTGGATTTGGATTTGCAGGTTGCGGATTTAAAACATCCTCAATCGAAACTCTCTGATATGCAAATAATTGAGCATGATCACCGATCGGTCGAGTTTCTTCAAAATCAACATCTGTTCATCCAGTGCTGCTCTGTGGATCCATCGAAAAAAAAACAATTGAATGAAACCCTAACGCAGAAGAACGAAAACTGCAATTTGAGAATTATGAAAAATTTGAAACTGATTCGAATGATAATTACCGTGATATTAGTGTAACGAACTTCTCGCTGATTGAATGAAGAGACGAATTTTCCCACAGATGATTGAATTAATTGTCTGATTTAACCTTATCAAAGAAAAACGAATCAGGGCACGTGTACAGCCACTATTGTCGTGTATGTAATGTAGGATTAGGGTATTTGTATCCTACACTTTACCTATATATTACATCCAAATATATTGATCAAAATTTCTTGTTGTTCAAATCTCTGAAGGTGAACGGAGTGGGGACGGTAATCCACACGGTACCGAACCCCCTTCCACCGCCAACCTTTTTACCGAGCACATGTTACCGAAATGGGGGGCGAAATCGGTGAGTGGTCACCGAGTCGGTGAGAGGGAGGGAAGGGGGAGAGAGATGGGTTTGTGGTGAGATCCATTTTTCTCAACCAATCACACATTTTTCCTTTTTTTAAATAGTTTACTTAAACCCTATTAGGTAAACCACCGCCAACGTTTTTGAGCATTAGGTGAATTGATATGGCACTGTTTGATTGGGTGAATGGGGAATTTACCTATTTGGAATAGGTAACCACTCCCTTCATCACCCTGATGTGGAAACAATATGATTTAACATAAAAGAGTTACATCACGCTAACTTCAATGTATCTAGTTTCTTTTGGGAATGTATCTTCACATATGTATAATTAGCCTCACATAAGTAAGAGAGGAATTCTCATTGCAACCTGACTACTATGCGAACAGACCGAAAAGTTGTAAATAACACGATAGATTTTACGCGGCAAGGTCGTGGTGTGCAACCTACGTCCACAGGGACAAATAGAGTTTCTTAAAATTTAGTGACAATGATTACAAGTACAGGACACTATATTTATATACTAGAATTAGGGTTAATCCCTTGCTAAAGGGAAACTAACTAATGGGCCTAAACAATTAGGGTCGGCCTAAACAATGCGGGAGTGGTCGACGCGTTTATGGTTGATGCGGACGAGACTCGAACCCGGGTCCTCCCGCATCAACCATAAACATGTCAACCACTCCACCATCTTCTGTTTTGGTGATAATAACCCAGAGTGTTATTTAAACCCACCTCCAACCCAAAAACCCACCATTTCTTCTTCACCTAGCGCAAATCCGAAAATGATCAACACGAACCATTTCGAACTTCATTAAACCATAATTGATGATGATAATAAGTTCTTCACCGAAACTGAAATGAATGGGACAATAAAGAAATGGAATGGTCAAGAATTGGGTGAGTTAAGAGTTATTCGATTTGTGGGTTTCAGGTTTGGGAAAATGATGCAACTGAAGGTAGATGTCGTTTAGTTTGGGGGTGTCGTTTGAGGGATATCGTTTGGAGGTGAGGTGTTGGGTTTCGTTTGGGAGGTGAGGTGTTGTTTGAGAGGATGTCCCCTGTGCGTTTCTGTTTGAGTGATGGGGATGCCGTTTAGGAGCGCGTTATCGTTTAGGAGTATAGTGTCGTTTAGGAATGGATGAAGTTTGAAGGCAAGTGTCATTTGGAAACCTAAGTCGTTTAAGTTGTAGTGTTGTTTGATATGCATTTTTATTTAACTTAATAAACAACCAAATAATAACAGATAGTAACAATTCGCATCTTATTTATTACGATTAGAATCTAGTTTACAAAACAAATCAGGTTTCTAAGATCCGTTTTTATGGATGCTACAACACCCTAGAAAAATCCCACATCGGCCGTGGACAAGATATATTCTTGGTTAAAAAAGAATGCCCTACTTCTTAAATCACCAATGCGTTTTGTGCTAAGTTAGCTATGGAGCACATGAAGATTCCATATTTAAATGTGCTCAGGTTGGAGTAGTATTAGAAAGGGTGATCTCCTAGGAACTCTCCACCAGGGAAATGAAAAAAATATTCGTGAATTCCTGTATGGGCAACCCATCGGGGGCAAAGTAGACAATATTGGTGGTAAGAGAGGTCAGATGTTACAAATGGTATCAGAGCCACTCCTGTGTCGTTCGGGGTTTTGGGGCAAACCTCATCGAGGATGATGAGTCCCTAAAGGGGAGCTGATTGTAACTATACAAAGAAGATTAAAACGTATTAACATGGACTATTATAACACCCTAGGCAAATCCCACATCGGCCTGGAGCACATGAAAACTCTACAGTTAAGCGTGCTCAAGTGGGAGTAGTACCAGGATGGGTGACCGTCTAGGACGTCCCCACTGGGGCAACCAAAAACAAATATGTGAGTTCCTCGATATGCAACCCATTGGGGGGGGCAAAGCGAACAATATTGGTGGTAAGAGGGGTCGGATGTTACAAATTTAAATGACACTGACTGTCAAGAAGATTAACATGGACTAGTGTAACACGCTAGGTTCATAAGGAATGTCATGCCTCTTAAATCATCACGCGTTTTGGGTTTAGTTAGATGAGGAGTGCATGAAAACCCACAATTAAGTGTGCTTAGGTGGATTAGTACTAGGATGGGTGGTCTCCTGAGAAGTCTCCATCGAGGAAACCAAAAACAAATCCGTGAGTTCCTGGATTGGCAACCCATTAGGGCAAAGCGGACAATATTGGTGGTACGAGGGGCTTGATGTTACAGATGGTATCAGAGCCACTCCTTGTGTCGTTCAGGATAGTGAGGCAAACCTCATCAAGGACCGTAAGTCCCTAGGGGGCGATTGTAATGATATCGGCTACTAAGAAGATTAACATGGACTAGTATAACACCGTAGGCAAATTCCACATCTGCCGTGGAAAGAGAGATCTTGATTCATAAGGAATGTCGTGCCTCTTAAATCATCACGCGTCTTGACTCTGCAAAGCTACCTGATGTGGGGTAAAATACACATATTTGTCCCGTGTAAATTGTATAGTTTTTGTATAGGTTTTATTTGTTTTTTATTTAGTTTTAGTATTATATTATATTATTTTGTGTTTGGCTAGGTTCTGGTGCAAATGGAGAAAAAACGAGTAATATGAAAATGACCAGACAGTTGAGCAGAGTAGGATGCCAGTGACCGAAATAAAATTGCCGCTATTTTCTGTGAACGGGCCGGTGTCACTATATCTATTTTATAAGCTTGAGGGACCATTATTGCAATAAGCTGAAAGTTCGAAATTCATGGTGATATTTAGAAAAAGTGAGGAATTATAGTGCTAAAGCATGAAAGTGGTGATTAATGCCACCACTACAAGACAAATCGAAAGAACAAAAATATATGCAGATTTTATAAATTCTTGTTGACCGAGTATGAAAAGTTGACCGCACCATTCTGTTTTGTGGGCCGTTCGGATGTTTATTAAGATCATGCCCACATACACTTCAACAATTCGCAAGTAAAGCCCAATAAGTGGAACGAAACTAAGGAGAGAAGGAGGCGGCTAAGAAGAGAATAAGATATACACAACACATCAGACGTGCGGGAGAGGAAGATCAGATTGGGGACGCACGAACAGGAAGGTGTTTAGCAAAGATTCAAGGCTACGGAATCATCGGGATCGAGCGGTAGGCTTGGAGAACAAGGAATTACCGGGTTTAGTTATCCGATTCTTCTAGTTTTCTTATTTTCTTTGTTTTATCCAATGAATTCTAAATTTAAACCTTGTTTGATTGTTTTTAAGACTATGTTTTCTGGCTAACCCTTTCGTTGCGACCTAGGTTAAAGATGAATATTTAATAAAGTTTGGATTTCTTTTTGTTTATTATCGTGTGTATGGGTTTTTCTTAAAAAGTAAAGAACTTTGGAATCTTTAACTTAGTGCGTATGCGTATCTAGTTTTGATTATTGATTGTTTATTCGTTTCACATGAACCTTGGTGAATGTCTTTCATAGGATAGGTTTATGTTGATTGTTCGAGTCTTTGCGGGTTCGGGTAGTCTTTGGGTGAATTGGCCAATAACCTTAGAAACGGTAAATAAAATATATTTAGAACTTGATATTCTGCTAATCTTGTCGCTGAGAGGCTCGAGGTTATTAATAGGTCTCGATTTGATATATAGCTAGGATTAGGTTTTGAGAGAAATCGGTCTTAGTTCCCTAATCTTATTCGTGTCTATTAAACTAAATTAAAATCTATAGTTGCCTTAGACTTTCGCGCTGAGAGGTAGATTGTCGGATTAAGGCACTTTTAAAGAAGTTAGAGGACTGAGAGGAAGTCTAACAAACCGGTAGTCATAACAGCCCTGTAGAGTCTCACAGGTTTCTTCCTGAGAAGGGTCGGGAGGTCTTGGTAGGGATTTCTTAGGGTTTAGAACACGAAGATCCCGGTTCCATACCACTGTAGTTTCGAATAGAAATCCATTCCTAGTTAAATAGGATTCTAACCTAGGTAGTTATTCGTCATCTCTGGTCTCAATCTTCGTCTAAGTCGCGTCTTAGTTAGTCTAGTTAATTAGTTTATTTTAGTCGTAATTTTAGGATTGTTAGAAAACCCCCCGAAACAATAAAAACAAGTAATTCAGTTAGGTCAGTTAAGTTAGTCGAGTCTAGTCAACGTAATTAGAGAGTCTCGTGGGTTCGATACTCGGACTTACTTAGGCTATACTACATTGACCGGTACACTTGCCGGTTGTGTGGTCTAGGTTTTAGAGAGTCTTAGTTTATAAATTTAAAACTTAGAGTGTCTAGTTTAGGCTAAAATTAGTTAGTTTTTATTGACCACTTTTTGCACATCAAGTTTTTGGCGCCGTTGCCGGGGACTCTTGGTAATTGCGTTAATTTCTTTGACTGGTCTTATCTGACATATCTGTGCTACTTGTATATTTTGTATATTGAGTCGTAGGTGTCTAATTATCCGTGTCTTTTCTTTTTCTTGAGTCTTAGTGTCAGTTATGTGTCAAAATTGTGGTATACCTCACATCTCTATATTTTGTCCATATTTCCCGAGGTACTCCATACGTTGTTATGTAACCCCTATGTGCAGCCGCAGTCATATTTTTCACAGGGGTATTCCTCGTACCAGTATGAGGAACCGTATCACCAGCCCCAACAGCAAAATTCTGAAGTCTATGAGCAGGACCAGCTGGATAGGATAACGGGGTTGTTAGTTCAACTGGTAGCTACGGATGAGACTACTCAGAAAATGATTCAAGAACATGAAGTCCTGCTTCAAAATCACCATTCTATACTCTCAGACATTCGATGCTCAACAGAAGAAGTGTCTAGGAAATTAGAAGAAGTAGAAGAAACGGAGAAGAAGGGCATCATTGATTTTGGCTGTGAAGAAGAGGAGATTATGATGCAAATGGCTAATTGCGGGATATTGAGAGAGAGTGTGGAAGAAGTAGACGAGTGGCAAGTCTACCAGGAATCATTGGTTAAGGGGGTAGATGTTGATGAGGAATTAGATTTAGGAGATTCCTTAGGTAGTCTGTTTGATAATGAGGTAGAAGTTGAGGTAGAGAAAAAAATGTTAAGTTGGGAAGATGAGTTTTTAGGGGAGTTAGAAGGTTTATCAGAATCTGAACAAGTAGGGGAATTTGATCCATTAGGTGATTTAGCAAATTTAGAAGCCCTACTAGAAGGTAAACCCGAGAAAATAAGTGAACCCACACCGCACGTAGAAATTAAGTGTGGGGATCTTCCCAAGGAAGTAGAGGGAATGGTGGAAGATGAAGAACACCATAGCTGGCCCGTGGTACTGATAACGAATGCGACTAAAAAATCGAAACCACGGGAGAAGGCAAAGAAAAGAAAAAGAAAAGATGGAAAACGGAAGAGGATTGAAGGCTGGTACAAGAAGGAGCCGTTGGCGCACGATCAATATTCGCTTTACATGTCGCGCATTTGGTTCCTTCCAGGTAAGTATAAATTTTGGTGGTCTGACCCGTTAAGAATTTTCAAAATATTTTATTATTCCACCAGTAAATTTTTAACTATTTTTGAGGACCGGGTGGAATTAAACGGGTTAGATAGGGTGCAGATCAAGGAGAAACCTCCTGATTAAGTTCAAGTGTGGGGAGGTTTCTTGTAGAGTTTGTAAAATTTATATATTTGGTGTATTTTCGGTAGTTAGTCGTTTTTGTATATTGAGTCTTATTTAGTAGTTTTTTAGTCGTTTTTTTAGAGTCGGTATTGCTTTGGTTTTTGTTTGTTTTTGTTTATGCAGGTTTGAATCGTACCACCCGTACTCAATCTCCATTCGGGTGATTTTGGAGCTGCTTATCAGATATCAGACATTTACCAAGTATACCAGTCTGTGTTAAAGCCGATCGCGACCGAAATGCTATACGATCGAGCTGGATTGGACGAGAGTTTTGAAGCATACGCGTCATTATTAACTAGCTAAGTCCTTTCCATTTATGCCCTTAGTTTTTTTATTTCTTATTTATTTTAGTTTTTGAATTGGTTTCCATCCTACATTGAGGGCAATGCAGAGTTTAAGTGTGGGGATGGGAAACTGTCGTTTAGGTCTTGAGTCATAAAAATTTAAAAAACAAAAAAATTAAAAAATTGAAAAATCCAAAAAAATTGAAAAATCAGAAAATGTCTTTCGAATAAAAAGAAGTTTGCATTTCTAAACGGAAAATGATAGAAAAGATGAATTTTTATTCGGGTTCAAATAATGATAATATGAGATTAAATAAATCGAGCTTGTGTCTAGTTAGGGATATGTGGATAGGCCCGGGTTTGGTTTTAAGTCCCTTTGAGTTAATACACCTTAATTGTCGGTCTGCTAGTGGGTTTTCGCCTGGGAGATATGGGAAATCAAAACTGCCAATAATAGTATAAAGGGCACCGTTATAAGTTAAAACCTTAGAGTTTTTTATCATGAAAAAAAATAGAATAAAAAGTGAGCTAGAAACTAAATGAAAGTAGTGCATTCCTATGTAGTCTGGGTTGGGGATAGCGACTCTACAGTCGGATTACCGCTAGGGTGTGTGAAATCGATCATGCAAAGCAAAGAAAATAAGTACCGAAACCTAAGTAATCTGTGGTTGGGGATAGCGACTCTACAGCCGGATTGCCTCTTGGTGAGGGAAAGCACCGTCTAGACTCACGAAAGAAAAAAGAAAAAAAAAGAAAAGCGAAAAAAAATGGAAAAAGAAAAAAATTGTGATTGTAAACTCTCTTGTTTTGGTATAAGACGGTTGGGAATTGGTTCAATGATCGTTCCTTTAGTCCTATAAGCTTGAGGTGGGAGTAGGTGGACCGTAGATTCTAGCGTGAGGCCCTAGGTAGACTGACCACACTTAAATTAAATTTGCATGATGAGGGCTTGAGATTGGATTCGGGTTTAAGTGGACAAATATATTCGCAATCGCGACTAACGCAAGTTTTGGTTTTAATAAAATATACCTATGTTTTTGACCCGAGTGATTATTTATCTCTGATTCCGTATGTATAATTTTGTTTTTTGGGGACGAAAAAAGAGTAAGTGTGGGGATATTTGATGTGGGGTAAAATACACATATTTGTCCCGTGTAAATTGTATAGTTTTTGTATAGGTTTTATTTGTTTTTTATTTAGTTTTAGTATTATATTATATTATTTTGTGTTTGGCTAGGTTCTGGTGCAAATGGAGAAAAAACGAGTAATATGAAAATGACCAGACAGTTGAGCAGAGTAGGATGCCAGTGACCGAAATAAAATTGCCGCTATTTTCTGTGAACGGGCCGGTGTCACTATATCTATTTTATAAGCTTGAGGGACCATTATTGCAATAAGCTGAAAGTTCGAAATTCATGGTGATATTTAGAAAAAGTGAGGAATTAGAGTGCTAAAGCATGAAAGTGGTGATTAATGCCACCACTACAAGACAAATCGAAAGAACAAAAATATATGCAGATTTTATAAATTCTTGTTGACCGAGTATGAAAAGTTGACCGCACCATTCTGTTTTGTGGGCCGTTCGGATGTTTAGTAAGATCATGCCCACATACACTTCAACAATTCGCAAGTAAAGCCCAATAAGTGGAACGAAACTAAGGAGAGAAGGAGGTGGCTAAGAAGAGAATAAGATATACACAACACATCAGACGTGCGGGAGAGGAAGATCAGATTGGGGACGCACGAACAGGAAGGTGTTTAGCAAAGATTCAAGGCTACGGAATCATCGGGATCGAGCGGGAGGCTTGGAGAACAAGGAATTACCGGGTTTAGTTATCCGATTCTTCTAGTTTTCTTATTTTCTTTGTTTTATCCAATGAATTCTAAATTTAAACCTTGTTTGATTGTTTTTAAGACTATGTTTTCTGGCTAACCCTTTCGTTGCGACCTAGGTTAAAGATGAATATTTAATAAAGTTTGGATTTCTTTTTGTTTATTATCGTGTGTATGGGTTTTTCTTAAAAAGTAAAGAACTTTGGAATCTTTAACTTAGTGTGTATGCGTATCTAGTTTTGATTATTGATTGTTTATTCGTTTCACATGAACCTTGGTGAATGTCTTTCATAGGATAGGTTTATGTTGATTGTTCGAGTCTTTGCGGGTTCGGGTAGTCTTTGGGTGAATTGGCCAATAACCTTAGAAACGGTAAATAAAATATATTTAGAACTTGATATTCTGCTAATATTGTCGCTGAGAGGCTCGAGGTTATTAATAGGTCTCGATTTGATATATAGCTAGGATTAGGTTTTGAGAGAAATCGGTCTTAGTTCCCTAATCTTATTCGTGTCTATTAAACTAAATTAAAATCTATAGTTGCCTTAGACTTTCGCGCTGAGAGGTAGATTGTCGGATTAAGGCACTTTTAAAGAAGTTAGAGGACTGAGAGGAAGTCTAACAAACCGGTAGTCATAACAGCCCTGTAGAGTCTCACAGGTTTCTTCCTGAGAAGGGTCGGGAGGTCTTGGTAGGGATTTCTTAGGGTTTAGAACACGAAGATCCCGGTTCCATACCACTGTAGTTTCAAATAGAAATCCATTCCTAGTTAAATAGGATTCTAACCTAGGTAGTTATTCGTCATCTCTGGTCTCAATCTTCGTCTAAGTCGCGTCTTAGTTAGTCTAGTTAATTAGTTTATTTTAGTCGTAATTTTAGGATTGTTAGAAAACCCCCCGAAACAATAAAAACAAGTAATTCAGTTAGGTCAGTTAAGTTAGTCGAGTCTAGTCAACGTAATTAGAGAGTCTCGTGGGTTCGATACTCGGACTTACTTAGGCTATACTACATTGACCGGTACACTTGCCGGTTGTGTGGTCTAGGTTTTAGAGAGTCTTAGTTTATAAATTTAAAACTTAGAGTGTCTAGTTTAGGCTAAAATTAGTTAGTTTTTATCGACCACTTTTTGCACATCACTACCCCTTGACTCAGCAAGGCTATAAGTCGACACGTGGTCGCTTGCGGGCCGTGAAGGCCCTTACCTTCTCTTTCGTGGGGCACCCTATATAAGGGGGGGTCGAGCTCATTTGAATCCTCGTTCATTTTCTGAATTCTCTCTCAACTTTCTAATAATAGAAATTCTGCCCGAGCTTAATACCCACTATATAGCGAAGCTCTGCCTCGTTGTAAGTACTATAACCCTGCTATTACCCTACACGGTCGATTTAGGATTCCGTAATGCATGTCGGCTCTGCCCGACTCAGTCTTTGGAATTCTGTCTCGTGTGTACACCCGATTGATTTAGGATTCCGTAATGCATGCCGGCTCTGCTCGAATCAGTCATTGGAATTCTGTCTCGAGTTGTACGGTTAATTTAAATTGGGTTATTTTACTAACACGTGTGCATTATTTGATTTACTAGATAATAACCAGGAGATTCTCAGGAAGCCTTAGTATTATTTAAACTTGCAATGTGAGTACATTCTCTTTTTGTAAATCTTTTTGTGAGTCAAAATGTTTTACCAAAAACTTAATTGTTTTAAATTATACTTAACAGTAATTGAGTATTTCTAAGTCTACAATTACTATCGGTATGTTGGGGTTTTGTATACAAAATTTGTGAGACGTTACCATTGGACAAAGAGTTAGCCAATGAATAATATGACCCATAAGTCAGGTTGACAGTACTTTGGGTAATTGATTAGATCAAGCAAATGTAATTGCGGCTTGTCCTCAATTCTGTTAAAGTGTTAAAACTGTTTTGATTAAATTGGGATACACTCACCAGTATTTCTTGCTGACAAAATATTTTAAAAACGCGTTTCAGGTAACTTAATGTGAAAGCCCAATTAGCCAGCTGGAGAGCACTGAAGGCTTAGAATAGTGGCTATAAAAGTTACCTAAATAATCAATACATTTTGTTTTCAATAATTAGGGTTTATCCCTAGAAACATGTTTGTAATGCAAACTTGGGCTTATCCCAATATATTTATTAAATGAGGTGTTGTACTTTGATACAATATTTCCTAACTACGGTCTTGATGTATTCCGCTGCCAAATTAATAAATACCGATACCACCCACTCTGAGTAGCTCACGGCCGCCCGCTCCCGGACAAGGGTCGGGGGTTGCAACACGAAACAGGAAGAAATAGACAACGTAAAATTGTTTAATCACACACGCACGTTGCGTCGTGTTAACTCGCAAAATTTAGAACGGAACGTAAAGCGAAAATTTTGCAAAAAATGAAAAGTATAGAGGACCAAAGTTGAAAGTGAAAAAGTTATGAGGTTAAATTGTAAAAGATGATGTACAATAGTTTAATGCACAAAAGTGTTACAAATTATATCTATACTAGGAGCCACATGGGAAGATCTTGAAGTTCAAGGCCAACTACACGTGGTCTTATGCTTGCTATAGACTCACACATTATCATAGGACACCCTACGCAATAATCACTTGTACTTTCTTGTGGCTCAAAGTTGTAAACCCACATTTGGTACAACCATAAGATGCATAATACATCTATAAAGCTTTATGTACAAGCTTTGATGCAACAAAATGTCATCAAAGCTTGATGTACAAGCTTTAATGCAAATGTAAAACATATAAAAGAATAACTAAGTCGATCTAGGACCCGCGCGTTACGATGAACCTGTCAAACGGGAAAAAACAGACAACGTAAAATGGTTAATCACACACGCATGTTGCGTCATGTTAACTCGCAAAATTTAGAACGGCTCGTAAAACGAAAATTTTGCGAAAAATGAAAAGTATAGAGGATCAAAGTTGAAAGTGAAAAAGTTGTGAGTTTAAATTGTAAAAGATGATGTACAATAGTTTAATGCACAAAAGTGTTACAAATTATATCTATACTTGGAGCCACATGGGAGGAGCTTGAAGTTCAAGGGCCACTACACATGGTCTTATGCTTGCTACAGACTCACGCATTATCATAGGACACCCTATGCAATAATCACTTGTACTTTCTTGTGGCTCAAAGTTGTAAACCCACATTGGGTACAACCATAAGATGCATAATACATCTACAAAGCTTGATGTACAAGCTTTAATGCAACAAAATATCATCAAAGCTTGATGTACAAGCTTTAATGCAAACGTAAAACATATAAAAGAATAACTATGTCGATCTAGGACCCACGCATTACGTTGAACCTGTCAAATGGGAAAAAATAGACAACGTAAAATTGTTTAATCACACATGCACGTTGCGTCGTGTTAACTCGCAAAATTTATAACGGAACGTAAAGCGAAAATTTGCGAAAAATGAAAAATATAGAGAACCAAAGTTAAAAGTGAAAAAGTTGCGAGGTTAAATTGTAAAAGATGATGTACAATAGTTTAATGCACAAAAGTGTCACAAATTTATATCTATACTAGGAGCCACATGAGAGGAGCTTGAAGTTCAAGGCCCACTACATCTATAAAGCTTGATGTACAAGGTTTAATGTAAGAAAATATCATCAAAGCTTGATCTACAAGCTTTAGCGCAACAAAATGTTGCGAATTATATAGTATAATATATATATATATATATATATTAAATAATAATAATAATATATAATAAGCTAAATTTAATGTTTTTATTACTTTGTGTTAGAATACATGGTGTAGACGTGGGAAGGGTGGCGTGGAGCTTCCCCAACGCCGACATATCGCCCCAAATGGCGTGGAGGTGATGGCTGTGGTAGGAGAGATCTTGGTTCATAAGAAATGTCATGCCTTTTGAATAATCAATGCGTTTTGGCTTAATTGACTGGGAGCACAAGAAAACTATAGACTTAAGTGTGCTCAGTTGAAAGTAGTAATAGGATGGATGATCTCTTGGGAAGTCTTCACCAAAACAACAAAAAACAAATTATGAATCACACAAATACTTGTAACATACCAATTTTTATCATATAAATTATAAGGGTTGGTTAAATTTATTCACCACTAGTAACTAGTAACTAGTTAATTCTTAATATAAATAGTCAATCCAACTAGTTTTAAACACTATTTTATAAAGTTGGTTGAAATATTATTCTAAATTAATTGGCCTGTATCTGGGTGACCTTTATAATAAAATAAATGTATATAAAAAACTTATATTATTAGACAGGTAACTTACGGGTAGATTGACCGTAAGAAATATGAAGTTCGTAGATGGGCCTAGGAACCATATAATAAATTAAATTATAAATACATTGTATTTTGAACCTACTCTATTTTTAATGAAACTTAGACCCAAATGTAGACAAAAGTATTCTCGTTCTAAAGACATATTTATTATTTCCTAGAACGTTATATTTTAGAGGTTATAAGCGCCAAATAAGTAAAGCAGTTAAATTAATTATAATAAAATAATAATAAATAACTTACATATTCTTCTAGTATACGTGTACACTTATTAAAATAAAATAAATAAAACTATTTGAATCATATATGTATACGTATGATATATATAAGATAATAAAATGAAAACAAAACATACCAATCCATACATGTGTAGGTGTAATATGAGGATTGAATTGTATACGTGGCTAACAAACAGAAGAATCTTGAATAAAACTTTCGTAGCCACTAAGTTAAGAATTAAGTATAAATAGTGAGTAGAGGAAAGCATTCTCACTCCACACACACATCTGTTTGTAGCTCACCCTCTTTCTCTAAAATTCTATTCTTTTAAGTTTTATTTTTTCACCCCATGATAATAATAGCCATGCCTCGTTTTAAGTATTGTGACTCCCGATCACCGCTACCCTTTCCGATTGATCTGAGTCCCATAACGCATGTCAAGGCTCTGCCCGACTAAGTTCGTTTGGATTCTATCTCGGGACTTCGGGACTAGGTTGAATTAGGGGTACTATACTTACCACAAGTGCAAAATATATTTTTAATAGCTCCAAAGGTTATACCCAAAATTTATACCAGGAGTCCTTCTAGTTGAACCCTAAAAGTTACATAGTAGGTCCATTCCTTTTTCCCACCATTTTATTCTCTTTTTGTAAGTTACCAAAACTATTATTTATTATTTATTATTTCTATTTTGTAAACAAACTTTCATCAAAAGTCATACCTATTATTTTATTTACCCAATAGGAAACCCTAATTAAGAAACCCAAGTAATTCTGCACTAACCCTAAAATTTCCAGAACAATCAGAATCAGGATCAGGGCCCCTAAAACTCAGGGGGGGATAAACCCTAGCCAACGATTATCTTAATAACTATCTGTCAAAATCGAATTTTAAGAAACTGTCGACTCATCCAGCCTACATGCACGAAGGGCTACCCTATGAAGTAGGGTGACCCCTCGCGTAGCGCGACGCCCATGGGGGTACCCCTCGCGCTACGCGACGGGGGTCAAATTTCGTATATAAATAGGGGTGTCTGGGACTTGAATTTGAGAGTTGAAACGACGTAAAACGTCAAAATACACGCTGAGTTATCAGCTATATACTACACAAACACACACAGATCTCGAATCGCTGCCGCAATCAGGGTAATAACTCAATCGCTATTACGATTCATTTTCCGGGATCAATATATCCAAAAGAATGTCTAAGTGCCGCCCACATTGGGTTACGCTTTGTCGTTTGTCGATAATTCGATAAATGAGTTGAAGCGTTATACTTTGTCGTTTGTCGATAATTCGATAAATGAGTTGAAGTATTATACTTTGTCGTTTGTCGTTAATACGATAAATGAGTTGAAGTATTGCACTTTGTCATTCATTGTGAGAATTTGATCTCGTGAGTTATCGTAACTGCTGTATTGATCATTAACCCGGTTTTGTGTGCATCATTTCCTAAATTAGGATTATTAGTCTTAATACACTTACAATCAAAGTAGATGCTAATTCTCAGAAGAATCTGAACCATGAAGCTTGTTAATTCAAATACTGCATGCTTATATTGTGAGTTATTCCTCTTTTGTAAATTCTTTTCTCACAGTTTGTGAGTTATTCTTCTTTTATAAACTCTTTTCTCACAGTTTGTGAGCTGTTAACTGTTTACAATACTCCAAATTATTTTCAGAATTATAACTTACAGTGATTAAGTTTATGTAATCACCAAATTACAGCCGGTATGTGGGGTATTGTATACATTACTTGATAATCGTCACCATTGGGGCAGCCATTGGGTGATATGACCATAATCACAGACACCATTGGACGTATGGGCCAATGGGTCGAGTGGTAAAGTACTGTGGGTAGATTGGTTGATATCAGAAACATTGTAAAAGATCTTAACACTGTGAATTATAACAAATGTGTCGTTTTCAGTAAAATGAATAATTCACTCAGTATTTCCCGCTGACAAAATCTTTTTAAAACGCGTTTCAGGTAATTACAATAGATTGGAGTAAGGATTGGATCCGACACTGAAGGACTTCAAGAAGTGGCTTATTTTCAAATTAAGAAATATTGTTTTTATTAAAAGCTACCTTTGTAAAACATGGAATTTATTCCATCTTTTTAAATAAAATCCGGTGTTTCTAAACTCTGATATTTTTCCTAACTCACGGTCCTGATGAAATTTCCGCTGCAATGTTTTTCAAAATAATCACCGGTACCACTGGACTGCTCACGGCACCGATTCCGGCCAGGATGGGGTCGGGGGTCGTGACAGAAGGTGGTATCAGAGCTAAGCCACTGCTTTAAGCCTATAAGTGTTGTGATAACAATACTTAAATAAAAGAGTTAGGAGATTTCTAGTAACTGGTAGCATATCTGATAGAATTTAGACTTGAACATAAGAAAAGATGCCTTAATATAAACTAAGCCACTTGTTTAGAGCAAGTAGGTGTTATAATAATAATACCTAAGCTTAAACGAAAAGATAGAAACTTAATATTATCTGATAACATTCTGAATGATATTTAGACTTGAACTTAAGAATTTTGCCTTAAAATAAACTTTAAGGTAAATTACTTATATAAGTATAATGTAATGGATACTGGTATGTCATAAGAATGACGGTTAGTAGGCAATAGCACTTAATTGCTATTTATTCTTGCTTATTGATATTATTTGGTCTAGAATAAGATATGTTATGGGAATACAAATTTTCTTGATTCTGGATAAAAAGTCCTAATAAAAGAGACACCTTTAAAATCTTGAAAAGATACTATTTATGGGAAATAGAAAATTTTCTCCGATAAAACTGGGTACAGAGTAGCAGACTCTCCAGTTTGTCCGGATATACTGAGATTACCTCTCCGGCGAGTACCGGGTAAGACGAGGTATATCAAACAAGTGACAAGATTTCCCTAAATAATATCTTAACCAGATTTCTGACTGGTCCTTGGAAATATGAATTTGATAAATACATTTGACTTTATAAAGGATATGTATATTACCGCATGTGAAATAGGTGATTATATAAATATGTATATCTATACAGAAATCAACTATAAGGATTGACAATTTAGAATAAAGCACAAGCATATGTGTCTAGATTTTATCAGGAATCTCTTTTCCGATATCAAACATTATTTCATTTGATCATCTACCTCGTAACTCGAGCGACAATAATGATAAATGGAAAACCCATTAGACACCATCAAAAATATAAGAATTACCAATGCGTTACCATAAATTATTAACGCCATAATTATGAACTCAAATAAGAAGCATGTAAAATTTTGTTGGTGCACAAGAAAACACATGAAATTTAAATTATATGTCCACAGACGTCGAAGTTTATCACACACGACTTCAAAGGCAAGACCTTTGAAAAATATAAATTAGGCACGATGACCCCAATACTAATTCCGTCAGTAGAAGAACTACTAATCAGAAAGAAGCACTCTGCCACATGATCCTACAAACGATCTGAATATCACTGAGGTACGTTGGGACAAGATTTCACAACCATCAAATGCAAAGTCTAATCAGAGTCATAATTATTGGTTCTGCAAAAGAAGTCATATACTTTTGCAAATTCCCTTATTTCCTTTATGACAAATATACCGGATTCGACATTCTCTGGTAATGTCATTTAACAATAGTTATCACACAAAATTCCAGATAAGAAGTTCTTATATTTCTTTTGTTGCAATTCTGACTTCTGCCTATAAAGAGTTGACTTTCGTGTTTCCACTTCTTTTAATGGTAATCATACCATGAGGATTTCTTTCATAGCAGGGAATATTGATCCATTTCATTTCTTGGTAAATCCACACGTTACTGTTTGTTGCGCATATGGTTCATTTGAGTTATGAAAACCATAGGAGGGCATCATTCCAATTTGTTGTTTTATCAAAAGTTCAAATATCATTTCACTATACTTGATCTTTGCATTGTAAACCGCGTTTTTACAAAGCAATGACTCTCTAATATCAAAGCAATGAGTTTCTTGAAAAACTCGATTTTCTTTTGAAAGGTATACATGGTTTTATTGTGATCATGTTCGAACTTTCTTATTCAAACTCGGTTTATTCAAAATCAGTTAACTTGCTCGCAATACATATTCCATTCAAAGTCCCATATAATGAATTGAAGCCATCATATTCAAAATAATCCCAACAAGCACTTCAATTTTCTTGAACTATAACATGCTTGTTGGTCTTCAACTTCATTGAATCATTTTCTTTAAATCACGATCACCTTGTGGTGACGTTTTCACAAAATCTGAAGCTTGCGCTAATCTCGGATTAATTATTTAGTTATTTACTTACTTATTTAGAATCCGCCTTGTTGATTTATTCTATACAAACAATCTTAACACAATTATGTGCTAAGATAAGGATACCCCATTTCATGTCCTATTTCCGTGTATCTCTTAATAGTTCTTACAGCATCAATCGAGCCTTTCGTGATATTTATTATCAGCATTGATCGAAAAACATTATATAAATTTAAAATATAAATTTTATTTATTTTATATGGAAACTTACATAAGTAATTACCTAATTTATAATATAGTATTACTATATTTAAAATTCTTGTTAAAACCATTGAGGTGCAGAATTTATATTTTACATATAAAATTATGTTTGAGGTATACTCTCATTTTAGTTTTATTTAGTTATTTATTATTGGTAATTCATATTAATTTTATTATTAGTAGTAATAATATAAATAGTGATAGTGTTAGTATTATTTTAAAATACTAGGGTTATTGTCAAGGACAGGTGTTGGATAGCCTAGCCTTAGTTAGGCATGGACTGATCACCTATGCTTAAACAAGGCAGCACTAACCAATATCCGCCGTAATAATGACCAGTTAATTAAGTCATCATACTTATTTAGTAAATTTTAATTATATATAAAAATATTTTACTTTGTACTAAAAAGAGAAGACATATTTTTATAAAACAATACCAGAATTAGAGGGACGAATAAAATTATACAAATAATTATGTATTACATATTTTGTGATAACTATGTACTATAACACTCTAGCAAGAAAATAACTATATAAGAATAATATAGTAGTCAGCGACTACATTGGGTTAGAAGAACATTGTAATACATAAAGAATAGTCACCACAACATTTATAACTACATTTTACAACGCTATATGGTTTCAAAATAAAAATAAGTAATCACATAGAATTGACCCAGTGTTATATAAAATATTTTGTAAATATAATAACTTCACTATAGTATTTTGTAATCTATATTACATAATAAAAATAAGTTATTTTACATAGTATAATAAATACTAAAATAATATTTATTTGAAAGTGGTAACCATTTACACATAGTAAAAATGCGAAACCAATAATATATATTACATTGACTTTACAAATATAATATAATGGTTGGTCATGTCAAAACAACTTCTTATTATATTTCCATCTCTAGGACATAGTATGAAAAATATAGTCACTAATAGTGTACTATCACATTATTTCACAATTAAAACAACTTGGAACTCTAAACAATGATACACCAACTCTATTGTCTTTTAGTGTATCTTTACGATTCACTCGTCTTAACACATATCACAATTTAATATTTGACAATTCTTTTCATGCTTTTATTTCATTTCTGAACCCGTCAATTCTAAGTCTTCCTCAGTTGTCAATCAAGAAAGATTTCTTTTGATAAAGAATTTTATTCCAAAAGTCCTTCACATTCATTTTAAAATCTATTTATCATATATCTTTTGGCTTGAACCCAATCACCTTGGAAAACTATATCATTTCATCTCAGTCATTTGTCATCAATTTCTTGAACTAATTCAGTTGAACCATTAAATCCTACTTATGATACAACTCGTATTCACAAAATTTGATATTTTACTTATGTGTCATCTACCTTAAATATTGTTTTTTTGACTAAAATATGACATAAGTCTAAAAGAAATATCGTAACCCAAATCTCGAGGACGAGATTTAAAACAAGGTGGGGAGGATGTAACATACCAATTTTTATCATATAAATTATAAGGGTTGGTTAAATTTATTCACCACTAGTAACTAGTAACTAGTTAATTCTTAATATAAATAGTCAATCCAAATAGTTTTAAACACTATTTTATAAAGTTGGTTGAAATATTATTCTAAATTAATTGGCCTGTATCTGGGTGACCTTTATAATAAAATAAATGTATATAAAAAACTTATATTATTAGACAGGTAACTTACGGGTAGATTGACCGTAAGAAATATGAAGTTCCTAGATGGGCCTAGGAACCATATAATAAATTAAATTATAAATACATTGTATTTTGAACCTACTCTATTTTTAATGAAACTTAGACCCAAATGTAGACAAAAGTATTCTCGTTCTAAAGACATATTTATTATTTCCTAGAACGTTATATTTTAGAGGTTATAAGCGCCAAATAAGTAAAGCAGTTAAATTAATTATAATAAAATAATAATAAATAACTTACATATTCTTCTAGTATACGTGTACACTTATTAAAATAAAATAAATAAAACTATTTGAATTATATATGTATACGTATGATATATATAAGATAATAAAATGAAAACAAAACATACCAATCCATACATGTGTAGGTGTAATATGAGGATTGAATTGTATACGTGGCTAACAAACAGAAGAATCTTGAATAAAACTTTCGTAGCCACTAAGTTAAGAATTAAGTATAAATAGTGAGTAGAGGAAAGCATTCTCACTCCACACACACATCTGTTTGTAGCTCACCCTCTTTCTCTAAAATTCTATTCTTTTAAGTTTTATTTTTTCACCCCATGATAATAATAGCCATGCCTCGTTTTAAGTATTGTAACTCCCGATCACCGCTACCCTTTCCGATTGATCTGAGTCCCATAACGCATGTCAAGGCTCTGCCCGACTAAGTTCGTTTGGATTCTATCTCGGGACTTCGGGACTAGGTTGAATTAGGGGTACTATACTTACCACAAGTGCAAAATATATTTTTAATAGCTCCAAAGGTTATACCCAAAATTTATACCAGGAGTCCTTCTAGTTGAACCCTAAAAGTTACATAGTAGGTCCATTCCTTTTTCCCACCATTTTATTCTCTTTTTGTAAGTTACCAAAACTATTATTTATTATTTATTATTTCTATTTTGTAAACAAACTTTCATCAAAAGTCATACCTATTATTTTATTTACCCAATAGGAAACCCTAATTAAGAAACCCAAGTAATTCTGCACTAACCCTAAAATTTTCAGAACAATCAGAATCAGGATCAGGGCCCCTAAAACTCAGGGGGGGATAAACCCTAGCCAACGATTATCTTAATAACTATCTGTCAAAATCGAATTTTAAGAAACTGTCGACTCATCCAGCCTACATGCACGAAGGGCTACCCTATGAAGTAGGGTGACCCCTCGCGTAGCGCGACGCCCATGGGGGTACCCCTCGCGCTACGCGACGGGGGTCAAATTTCGTATATAAATAGGGGTGTCTGGGACTTGAATTTGAGAGTTGAAACGACGTAAAACGTCAAAATACACGCTGAGTTATCAGCTATATACTACACAAACACACACAGATCTCGAATCGCTGCCGCAATCAAGGTAATAACTCAATCGCTATTACGATTCATTTTCCGGGATCAATATATCCAAAAGAATGTCTAAGTGCCGCCCACATTGGGTTACGCTTTGTCGTTTGTCGATAATTCGATAAATGAGTTGAAGCGTTATACTTTGTCGTTTGTCGATAATTCGATAAATGAGTTGAAGTATTATACTTTGTCGTTTGTCGTTAATACGATAAATGAGTTGAAGTATTGCACTTTGTCATTCATTGTGAGAATTTGATCTCGTGAGTTATCGTAACTGCTGTATTGATCATTAACCCGGTTTTGTGTGCATCATTTCCTAAATTAGGATTATTAGTCTTAATACACTTACAATCAAAGTAGATGCTAATTCTCAGAAGAATCTGAACCATGAAGCTTGTTAATTCAAATACTGCATGCTCATATTGTGAGTTATTCCTCTTTTGTAAATTCTTTTCTCACAGTTTGTGAGTTATTCTTCTTTTATAAACTCTTTTCTCACAGTTTGTGAGCTGTTAACTGTTTACAATACTCCAAATTATTTTCAGAATTATAACTTACAGTGATTAAGTTTATGTAATCACCAAATTACAGCCGGTATGTGGGGTATTGTATACATTACTTGATAATCGTCACCATTGGGGCAGCCATTGGGTGATATGACCATAATCACAGACACCATTGGACGTATGGGCCAATGGGTCGAGTGGTAAAGTACTGTGGGTAGATTGGTTGATATCAGAAACATTGTAAAAGATCTTAACACTGTGAATTATAACAAATGTGTCGTTTTCAGTAAAATGAATAATTCACTCAGTATTTCCCGCTGACAAAATCTTTTTAAAACGCGTTTCAGGTAATTACAATAGATTGGAGTAAGGATTGGATCCGACACTGAAGGACTTCAAGAAGTGGCTTATTTTCAAATTAAGAAATATTGTTTTTATTAAAAGCTACCTTTGTAAAACATGGAATTTATTCCATCTTTTTAAATAAAATCCGGTGTTTCTAAACTCTGATATTTTTCCTAACTCACGGTCCTGATGAAATTTCCGCTGCAATGTTTTTCAAAATAATCACCGGTACCACTGGACTGCTCACAGCACCGATTCCGGCCAGGATGGGGTCGGGGGTCGTGACAATACTCGTTGCCCTGCGGCAATCAATGAGATAAAGAAAAGTTGTTATATTTGATGAAACAATCACTAAAATCTCTTATTTAATTGAAACAAAAACCAACACCAATGTTAGTAAGAGAATTGTTTTCTTTACATGAAATAATATTCAAGAAAACAACTGAATAGATATATATTCTTATCCTAAAACATTAAATTGAAGAATATATTGTAAACACTATATTTACAAGCGATTATCAACCAACAAAAGCCAAGAGCTGATGGTGGAGTGATAAAGAAGAGACACGAGTTTTCTAGATACCCAAGTTCGATTCCTGTTTTCTTCCATTAGTTTTGGCGACACCGGGTGATGATGAGAGACTAGGTAAGGAGGCGGCAATCACTAGTTCGATCCTTAAACTGAACGAGTTTTATCTTACCGCACTGTCGTGCCTTTAGGCGAGTGTTCACGAGCTTCTACCCTAGGTGAGAATTTTCCTTGTTTCGGAAACGAGTGTATCCCGACGTAATGAATTTCAACAGTAACCCCGTTTAAAGGATTCAGTGACCTATTAACCAACAAAAGAAATAGTCATGAATTTTAAAAAATACAAAATAATAAAATAAACATAAATTATGGGGTCACAAAACCAAAACACAAAACTAGAAGGACATACATAAACAATAAACACAAATATATCACCATCAAACCACCAAATACAATCACGGTCGCCGCAGCTCAAACTATAATTACCCAATCTCAAACCCTTAATTTCACAATTCACTCCAAAATCTCGTACATCTAGGGTTAGGGTTTCGTCTCCATCACCCAATTCCTTCAAATTCTCCATCCAATCATGGATAGATACAGAGGAGGAGATCGATACAACAACCCTAACGATTCTCAACCATACAGACACCCTCGCGGTCCACCGCCGTCACGATCTTCAAACGATTCTCCGATCAATCGCCACCGTGGCGGTTTCTCCGGCAATCGCCGCCCGTTCGACAACAGTCCGCCGCGTTACGCTCTTAATTCCGGCGGTGGAGGCCCAGGGTTTCGTCCGGTGGATGGAGACGGTGGTTTCCGGCCGGTTGGTGTACGGAACGCGAGAAGTTATAATAATAATAATAATCCTTCGTCGGAGTTTGAAGTGCCTCTTTCTGGACCGAGGTTTAGTTCTGATTATGAAGTGCCTTTGTCTGGTCAGAAGCGTCCGTTTGACTTTCCTGGTAGAGGAGGCTCTCCTATAGGTATTGTTTGTTGATTATTATTGTTCAAAATGTAATCTTTATTAATGTTAATAATTGTTTCAAGAATGGTTAATTGTATTTGTTTTAGCTTTTGTGATGTGTGTTTTATTGGGATAGTGTTGTGTTGTTGTTTGTAGAGCGATTCGGTGGAGGCGGTTTCGAGAAAAGGAGTTTTGATGGAGATGGTTATGATAAAAGACATGGTGATGGTGGTAATTTTAGCAGAAAGCAATCGGATGGAGGCAATTTGGCCAAGCTTTTTGTTGGGTCTGTTCCGAAGACTGCCACCGAAGACGATGTAAGTTAGTTTTGGGCATCTGAAATTTTGCAAATGACACATGGTTTTCTGCTATATTTATTGGAGTGTTGAAGATTGAAGTTTCTTTATTTCCCATTTTCTATTATGATGCTAGATTCGGCCTCCTTTTGAAGAGCATGGAAATGTTATCGAAGTTGCTTTGATTAAAGACAAGAGAACAGGGCAGCAACAAGGTATATGCAAGTACATAGATTTTTTTAATTTGATATTTGTGGATATCTTTTTACAGGTGTTTTGAGGGGACGAGGGAAGCAAATGTAAACTTATGTTTCTTCCCAGTTAGTTGTTTCGGCAAGATCCGATCTGTTTAAGAAGAAGAAGAAGATAAAGTCGTAAAACTAGACCATTAAAAGTCGGTAGTTATAGCTGTTCGTTCAATGATGATGTTGATAGATGCTGATTTGAGGGCAGCATCTATGTCATAATAACAACACAAGCTCTTTCTGTAGATGGGGTTTTGTAATTATAGAAGTTAGGTTCCTAGTCTTGACTTTTGAGACATGTAGAATTGAATTTTAGCAGCACTTTAATTGGGTATACTGTATACTCATAAGTAGGTTATTTGTAGTGTGTGGGTAGCAGCAACGCTGTAACATTGAGGAGTTTTGTTGGTTAATTTGTGTTAAGACCCTGGAAGTTTGATCTATTAATGCGTGTTAGTAACAGTTAGTTGTGATATTGCCATATTGGAAATGTGATGGTTATGAAGATTGGTTGCTACTGACATCTAGTTTGTGGTTGGAATAACGCAGTTGTTAAGTGTGTTGTTTGTCTTTTCTTTCTTTGACATAATCTAAAGATTCAGACCTTGTAAGTAGAAATGTAGAATATGGGTGCATTTAGCAATGTTCGTTGTGTGTTTATTAGCAATGGGTTACTCCTTTATAAGCGCGTTTGTTGTCTTTTCTTTCTGTTCTTTTGCATTTGAGGTGAAATGATATGTTGTTCATGGCTTACAGAGGTTTAGAAGTTTTGGATGTTCTATCAATTGTTTGTTTTTTAATTTATTTCAAGTGATGGACCTTTTAGTGTTGTATCATGATAATTTCATTTCAGTTTGGTTGCTTTGTGGGTTTGTGTATGGTCAATTATAATGCAATTGTGGTGGGAAATATAATTGTTAGTCATTTTTATAATTCGTTTATATTGTATTATTGGTCACTGATGGTGGAGTATGCGTATGATTGAATTTTGGGATTGATGGTTGTAATTATCTCGTCAAGTTGATTGTTTATTACTAAATGACATCATTATGCATATTATGGATGTTGATAAATAGAATTTGAACGCTTGCCCAAAACTCAACGCCATTGATATATTCATGGTTTCTTTGCCCTACCCATGTGTGTGTTTAAAGTAGAGGGGTTTTGATACTATGCAATGGTTTTTCAGTAGTGGTGGGATGTGGTGTCCCACCAGCATCATTAGCGATAGATGTGTTTTATATGTTGGTCTAGTGGTGGTTGATGGATGGATTGGCTCATTACGCGTGTCAGGTCATACTGAGAACATCTTTTGCATTTCATCTTTTTGCCACACGATACCAGTGTTGATCAATCTTCATTAGCGATAGATGTGGTCAACTTATATGTTGATCTAGTGGTGGTTGATGAATGGATTGGCTCTGTACGCGCATCAGGTCGTACTGAGAGCATCTTTTGCATTTGATCTTTTTGCCACACAATTCCAGTGTGGATCATTTGTAAATGTGTGTGATTGATGAATGGTGACAGACTATGAGTCTGTCTGCGATTTGGTTACTCAAATAATTTTGGGGCTTCATAATGGTTGTTGAATGAGATTTGGTTATCAATGATTTTGTTGTTGTGTTGGCGCATGTTGTTCAATGTCCTGAGATGGGATGGTACTTGTTTCACCGAATCAAATTTTATGCGTATACATATTGTGGTTGTGAGTGAACAAATATTAGGTGTATAATCTATTGTGTATGGTTTATAGGATATTTGTAATGTTCAAATAGTTGGTTTAGACTTGCTCGTTGGTGTGTGTTATTTGTGATCAGCAGCTTTGCAGTTTCGAAATATCTCATGGTTGGTTGAATCAACTATAATCGATGGTTTCGTTGTTTATTTCAATTATGGTGCCTAAAGTTTAATTAAACTTGATTATGGTTGAATGGTCAATTGTGTACATCTTTTATATTTTAAAGGATGAGGCTACTGCAATTAGAACTTTTGTCTTCATTACAATCTTGTGTTATTCAGATGAATATTTGGGCTTATTCATTTATTTACTGCTTACGAATTATGAATGTTTGCATCTAGAACATATTCGCATTTGGTCATCAAGTTGTGTTGTTAATATACCAGGAAACACGGTGTTCGCTTCTGCAGGATGTTGTTTCATTAAGTATGCCACATCAGAAGAGGCCGATAGGGCAATACGCGCCTTACATAATCAGTACACATTGCCAGGGGTCAGTTTTTTCTTTCACTTCGATGCTTTTTAATTAGAAGTTGATTATATTTGTTCACTCGCAAGATACAATGCTCTTTATTTTTCTACAGGGAGTGGGTCCCATCCAGGTTAGGTATGCTGATGGGGAGCGGGAACGCATAGGTAATTTACTTTTACAATTTTACTACCAACATTTGTAATAAATCTACTTATATGGTAATTGATATTCTTATCTGTATTTAGATTGGAATTTGTTTGTGATCCTATTTTCTTTTGTGTTAGGTTCAGTGGAGTTCAAGTTGTTTGTCGGGTCGATAAATAAACAAGCAACTGAAAAAGAAGTTGAAGAGGTTGGGCATAACATATCTTAAGAGAAACACATGCTAATTGAGAACCGTGAGAACGATTCTAGACCACACATTTTCTCTAAGTCAAAAAACAAATTTTTTACTTCTAATTGCATGTTTTCAAATGTTTTTTGGATATATACATCATCATCATCATACTCGGTAAATCCCGCCAATAGTAAAGCTAAGATAGGGTCTGAGGAGGGTAAGATGTAGACAACCTTACCTCTACCCCGTAGGAATAGAGAGGCTGCTTCCAGTGAGACCCCCGACTCGATAGTAGTTTTGCATCAAGCCTTGGACATAAGGCACATAACACTCAGCAATTGAGACAACTGCCGATTAGTGCATGTACCCCGTTGTCTTTCGGCTATCAACGCCATCACATGATGCATGATTAACCATCCCCCTCTTTTAACGTTATTTTCACGAAATTAGTAAAATAACCTTAAAATTAGTGCACTTTCACTTTTGCGCCTTGAGCGCCCACACATATATACATTATATGCGCATACCGCAAGTGGGGCGTTGTTTTTTTGGATATATACGTATGTGTATATTGTCAATTTTTTAATTTTTAGTTATACACATGCGTATACACACATATATACATATATGTATAGTTAAAGATTGACAATATATGCATGTGTATATATCCAGAAAAAAACCAGAAAGAAAAAGCTGCGATTTTTCCCAAAATTTTTTTTTTTGCATTTTTCGCATTTTTGTTTAGGAAAAATGTGTGGTCCAGAATTGTTCACTTCTCAATTACCGTAGTGATTCTCACATGATCCTAACCCTCTATATATATTGATATTTTTATTTATATATATGTTTGAGAATAATATAAAGTAATGTTTTGTCAGATTTTTTCTTCTTATGGTCGAGTTGAGGATGTCTATCTCATGCGAGACGAAATGAAGCAAAGTCGTGGTTTGTCCTCACGTTCTAAACAATTTAGTTTTTTTGAAGTTGTGCATTATTCGTTTATTCATTCCGTGTTATATTTTGTTTATCTCTAATGTACTTTATTTTTTGAAGGATGTGGATTTGTTAAATATTCAAATAGAGACGTGGCAATGGCAGCGATAAACGCTCTTAATGGAATATACACAATGAGAGTAAGCAAACACATTGTCCATATTCTACTGCTACCATTTTCGATATTAATCAACCTATTTTATAGGGTTGTGAACAGCCATTGATCGTTCGATTTGCTGACCCTAAGCGTCCCAGGCCTGGGGAACCAAGGTAATACACAATATTACAATGCATTTTAAGGTTATTTATTATATTGATGTTAGTTAAGCGTATCGTTGATTTGTTTTTTTTTTGCTAGAGGAAGTCCTGCATCAGGTGGTCCTGGGTTTGGTCCTCGGATACCGTCTCCGGGGATTAGGTACGTTTTTACATGTTTACATAATAAGTTTCTGCTTATATTAGGGTTCTTTATATTTTTATGTTAAACCATTTCATGTTAACAAATGTATTTCAGACCACCGAACTATGGTGAGGCGATGCAAGCTCCTGTTAATCAAAATGCATGGCATCCGATGAATCAGCAGGGCATGTTACCGTCTGATGTCAGCATGCATAACAAGCAGTCTTCAGCTCCTGTAAGTTCATACTTTAACCGAACACGAATGAATATTTAATCAAACACAATTTTTCTGTTCATGTTTGTTCCTTAAGAAAAAAATGAGCATGTTTGTGTTCGTTCGTTTAAAACCTAAATGTACATTTCATAAACGGAAACGCACAGAAATAAACACAAATGAACAAACATAATTAACATTAATGAACACAAACGAACTAGTCTAATACATCACGATTTATAAAAAAAAAAAACACATCTAAATCACTGGTTTACTGGTTTAAATATACATGATACAGTTATGTAGTTTTTTTTATATAAATTGGTGATTAAATATCACTTACGATACATGTCGTTGGAAAACCCAATTATTTTATAGTTTTTTTTATAAGTAGTTAGAACCCCTTTAATGTTTATATTTTTACAAGTATAAACACTTATGTATTTATTTATAATTTAAACGAAGAATCATAAATGAATGAACATAAACGGATGTTCATGAACATAAATGAATGTGTTCGTGTTTGTTCATTTAATTAATGAACCAAAAAAATTGTTCATGTTCGTTCGTTTATGAACATTCGGTTCGTTTAGATGCCTACTTTTTGTAATAAAATTCTAATATTAGCATATAGTTGTTTGATAAATTATAATGCTAACATTCGATAATTTACAGAGCTTTAATCCTTCTTTGCCACAACTATCTTCCGGCAGCCAAATTATATCTCCGTTAAATAAGCCAAATCAGTCACCACAGCAATTCTCTTCAGGTATGGCACCTAGTAATGTAAGACCATCTGGTCCTGGTCAACTACAAGCACCGAATTCCGGTGGTCAAACTCAAGCATCCTTCAGTCAAGGGTTCTCGTCGCAGCCCATGGCTGGTTACAATGGAATGTTGCCACCTCAGCAGGCTCAGGCTCAGGCTCAGGCTCAAGGAGTTGCCTCATCAACAACGCCACCGGCTCTTTCTAACAACATGCCTCCCCATGTTCTTACTGCGATGATGAACCAGTATCAGCTGCCAAATCAGCAGCAGCAAATGGTGCAGCCTGTGCACCAATCAGCGTCACCTATGGCTCAGATGTTGTCTCAACAAAAACAAACTTTACAAGCGAGTTACCAGTCGTCTCAGCAGGCGTTCTCCCAGCTTCAACAGCAAATGCAGCTTATGCAACCTTCGAATCCCAGTTTGACACCTCAGCAGAATCTCCAAGGTGCTAGATTGCAGGTATGTATCTTAAGTTCATTCTTTAAGAGTAAAATGCCATTTTCGTTCCTGAGGTTTGGCCACTTTTGCGACTTTCGTCCAAAGGTTTGTTTTTCCGCATCTGGATCCAAAAGATTTGAAATCTTGCCATTTTCATCCAGCTTGTTAACTCCATCCAATTTTAAACCTTTTGGATCCAGATGCGGAAAAACAAACCCTTTGGATCCAGATGCGGAAAAACAAACCTTTGGATGGAGTTAACGAGCTGGATGAAAATGGCAAGATTTCAAACCTTTTGGATCCAGATGCAGAAAAACAAACCTTTGGATGAAAGTCGCAAAGCTGGCCAAACCTTAGGAACGAAAATGACATTTTACTTTTTTTTTAAAATTCTTTTGGTTTATGCCATTGTAAGCATGGTACTGAGATTCGTTTTTTTTTTTTGGTTTTTAGCAGTCTTCATGGGCTGGTAGCGTACCACAAACATCAGCCACTTCCGGTGGTTCAAATGTAAAACCGACGGACTCACTTCCTGCTGCTTCGGTTGCTCCGTTGATGCCGCCAGCTGGAGGTCCCGTGAAATGTAATTGGACGGAGCATACATCTCCTGATGGATACAAGTACTACTACAACAGCACAACTGGCGAAAGCAAAGTAAGTATTGTTAATTTTTGCACTTTTTTGTTTTTTCATTATATTATCTCTATTTTTTTGGTAGTAAGATTGGAGGTAAATAATTATGGATATGGTTCATACAGTGGGAGAAACCAGAGGAGTTGGCTTTGTTTGAACAACAGAAGCCGCAAGAACAACTGCAACAAAAGCAACAAGTTGCTTCAATTCAGCAGCCTCATAGTCAAACAAACATTCAAAGTCTGCCAAATCAACAAACTCAGATTCCCCAACTCCAGCCTCAAAGTCACCTTCAAACACAGATGCAAGCACAAGGTCGCCACCCTCAACAGTTGCAGCCTGCCGTTCAGTCTTCATCGGTAAATTTCTGTTACATAACAACTATCCTTGATCTACCATTGGAGTCCCACACTGATCATCTGTTTATTGTTGTTGCAGTATCAAAACACGGGGGTTGCAGGGCATCAGAATATGCAGGTATTGGTATAACCCGTCCCTTTTTCGCCTTCCAATCCGGTCGTTTATCATAACTAATTGTGTTGTGTTGCAGGGCTATGGCTATGCGCAAATGCCTGTGGCTGGTGGCTCTATGAATGATTCTGCACGCTATCAGCAGGTATTAAACACCGCAGATTCTTGAATATTCTTTACCTATAACTTTTATTGGTTTCTTTTTGTTAATTACGTCTTTTTTTTTCTCCTTCACTACAGGGGATGCAGGGACCTCAGGACTGGATGTGGAAGAATAAGACAACAGGTTTAGTTTAATTCCATGGTCTCTCTCTATAAATATATAATAATTAATCTCGATTACTCCATCTGTTTGGACTATTTATCATTTTAAATAAATTTTGGTTCGACTTTGTAACGTGAAACGAGAACTGTTATCTCGACTTACTCTGCTTCTTGCAATGGCAGGTCCTGGGGCTTAGGCAAGAGCTGTTCATGGTGGCGGCGGTGGTAGCGCGGAGATCATTTGTAACATAAACTTTAGGGCTGTTATCCTAATCTTCTATAGATTTTCGTAGATTTGTAGCATGATTTATAAGCAATTGTCGTCTGTAAGGCTTTTGCCATTTATTTTCTTAACTAAATTTTGACCGAGGTTGTGACTATTGGATGTGAGCTGTTAGTTTGATTTTTACCCGTTTGAAGGAGGGTTATGCTCATCGATTAAGACGCTAAACACATCGATGGTGATAATGATGCCCAGTGGGGGAGAGGGTTGATTTGACTGTTGAAAAAGTGAGCTTGATTGGTTAGACCGTGTAGTGGTCAACCCTCATAGCCTCTATAGATGTGGGGTTATACGACACGTGACAAATGTGTAAGAAATGGGGGTTATATAACTTGAGTGTGTATTCAATTATACATATATATATGTATGTATATATTTGTGAAATGGGGGTCTAGGGCGCCTATAAGGCTCGACTACAGGGGGCCTTAGGGTAAACTAGTAAAAACCATTTGGCGTACGAATCACCTTCCATATTTTTTATATAATTATACATCTTATAAATATTCCGTTCATATGTGATAGGTATCTTTAGTTCTGGAATGCATATAAAGGATCAAAACTTTTGACATAATTGTTTAATGGAGAATTAGGGTCCGGATCTTTATTTTTTTTTATTTTTTAATCTAAATACGTTACGTCTGATGCAAACAAAAAATATAAATAAAAAGCAAAAAAAGAAAAAGAAAGAAAATCAGTTTAAGAAACACTAATGTATGATATAATAAAGACGAAATGTTCGTTTTCGTATAGTAACGATATTCAACTTTATATAGAGAAAATTTAACGGCTTATTATTAATTTTGTTTTCCTATGATCTATCAAATATAGTGACAAAATTTCACTATCGAATGGCTTAAGAACGTTTCTGTGATGATTATCAATATCGAAATAACATGTTCAAATTATTTACCCATAGTCAAATATCGTATCTGATGAAAGAGTGGTTAACCGAGAGGTTAGTCCATGGGTCGGGTCTCGTCAAGTAGGATTAATCTCTCCTTTCCTCGATCGATGGCTGGGTCGCCCTCTAATATGTCACATGCACAGTGAAACACACCGTGACTCGCAACAAGGAAAATGAGGTGGGGGTTGCTCCTTGTTACTACCCTCTGATGTGAGAATAAGTATTTGCTTTGGAATCAAGATAATTGTTTAAGTAGAAATTGTGAGAGAGCATATTAACATTACCTAAAACCTGGTTCGAGATGGATATTTATAGCCGAAGAGTGAAGGAGAAGGGCCAATGTGCCGCTTAATGGGCTGAGGGCCCGACTGACAACTTGCAGCTTTTTGTAGACTTGACAGGAGCGCATGTGTTGCCACTTGTCCTGCTGTATTGGTTGCACGAAGGAAAACACACCATGTGGCCTGCTGGGGTTGTCAGTATGTCCATCAGCTTTTATGCAAGTGGATTGGGCAGCTGCGCATTGGACGGTCAGCTGACCGCTGTTGTCAGTGCTCGGGCATACTACTTGCTGGTTGGTCACAGAAGTCAAAGTGACAGTTCCACTTGTATAACAATGGGATGTGGTCTTTTGCAGCTCCGCTACGTGCGGTAAGTGTGCACATATAAGACAACACATTTGTATGCCGCTCTGTGCTTCCTTCGCCGCCCTGCACGCACCTGCGCGGAGGACCGCAACATGGAAATCTGCTTGACAGAAAGTGAATGTGGTAAACTACTATCATCTTTGGTAGTAATCACCGCATCCTGTGTATGTTGACGAAAACAACCATTTTCATACACAAGGTGAGATTTCTCATCTTTCCCCGAGAAGGAAAGCAAACCGGGTTCGCGCGTGCCCGTACGAACTGAGGCAAGTCCTTTGTCGATTAGGACAATGAGCCGGGTGATGGTCACTCGCGCCCAAGCCTTGTGCGAGATTTGGGACCATACCCCTTCGAGTCCCCCAGTCCAGTGTTGCTTCCACGCGCAGGTTGCAAGTGGGTGGAATGCTGGACTAATGGTTGAATGTGTGTCCTTGAAATCAGTTTGGAAAAGATACTATGCCGAGGCCTTTTGCTCCTGCTTCATGTTTATGAATTGGTTGGTTGACCATTGTCAATATAGAAACTTAACAAAAGAAGCAACTAAAAAAGCGGGATTTACCCATGCATAGGCCGGTGCAGGTGTGTTGCCACCTTGCTGGTGCTTTATGCTCATCAATTGGACATGAATTGATGATCCCTTCTTGTCTAGTGGTTCGTGTTCGTCAATTGGTTATCTGTTTTGATGTTGATGTCCTAGTTTGGGCGTTTATTTGAGTTTCTTTCTGATAGTGCAAGTCGTCTATGAGATGCCCACATATAGGCCAACACATTTGTATGCCGCTCTGTGCTTCCTTCGCCGCCCTACGCGCGCCTGCGCAGGACCGCAGCATGGAAATGTGTTTGACAGAAAGTAATGTAGAAAACTACTATCATCTTTGGTAGTAATCACCGCATCCCGTGTATGTTGACAAAAACAACCATTTCATACACAAGGTGAGATTTCTCATCTTTCCCCGAGAGGGAAAGCAAACCGGGTCCGCGCGTGCCCGCACGAATTGAGGTAAGTCCTTTGTTGATTGGGACAATGAGCCAGGTGATGGTCACTCGCGCCCAAGCCTGGTGCAAGATTTGGGACCATACCCCTCCAAGTCCCCCAGTCCAGTGTTGCTTCCACGCGCAGGTTGCAAGCAGGTGGAATGTTGGACTAATGGTTGAATGTGTGTCCTTGAAATCAGTTTGGAGAAGATACCAGGCCGAGGCCTTTTGCTCCTGCTTCATGTTTATGAATTGGTTGGTTGACAATTGCTAATACAGAAACTTAACAAGAGAAGCAACAAAAAAGCGAGATTTACCTCTGCATCGGCCGGTGCAAGTGTGTTGCCACCTTGCTGGTGCTTTATGTTCATCAATCAGACATGAACTGATGATCCCTTCTTGTCTAGTGGTTCGCGTTCGTCAATTGGTTATTTGTTTTGATGTTGATGTCCTAGTTTGGGCGTTTATTTGAGTTTCTTTCTGATAGTGCAAGTCGTCTATGAGTTGCGCACATATAGGCTAACACATTTGTATGCTGCTCTGTGCTTTCTTCGTTGCCTTGCGCGCGCCCCCGCAGGACTGCAACATGGATATGTGTTTGACAGAAAGTGAATGTAGTAAACTACTATCATCTTTGGTAGTAATCACTGTATCCCATGTATGTTGACGAAAATAGCCATTTTCATACACAAGGTGAGATTTCTCATCTTTCCCCGAGAGGGAAAGCAAACCGGGTTCGCGCGTGCCCGCACGAACTGAGCAAGTCCTTTGTTGATTGGGACAATGAGCCGGGTGATGGTCACTCACGCCCAAGCCTGGTGCGAGATTTGGGACCATACCCCTTTAGTATCTAATCACATTCTTTTAGTGGTGGAACTTCTATATTGTAAAAATGGTATGATAATCACAACAGAACAAAGGATACAAAGAAATAGCGACAAAAACGGTGATAAAATTTTTATTATTCACCCAAACCAGAAAACACCCCCTGTAACCCTAGATCTCACAAACAGTGAGATCTGAAATAATACAAAGAAGAAGATGATCAACTGATGATAATCAGTTGATCTTATACAAACCAGAACTAGAAGATCTCACATGTGATCAAACAAATCAGATCACAAACGATCTGAACACAAACCCTAATCACCCAAGTGAGAGAGACAAAAGAAAGATCTGGAAACGAATAATGACAAACACTACAATACACTCTCTTATATATGAACGAAAAAGATACGTTCACTTTTAACCCTCCAAGACTACTGCACTTCCACTTTAGCCCTCAGGAGACTGCATCCAAGACCTTTACTTTCCAAGACCTGCACACTTTACCCCCTTTATAAAATAACAGTGTAACAGAAAAATGTAACAACTTTATAACACACTACACAAGTTATGTTTGCAACATGAATTAATCTGTTGCACTTTATTTTAACATGCCCCCTTAATTCTTGTGGCAAACATGTCTAACATTCCAAGATTTTCATAAAGACTTTGATGTTGACTCGCACTCAAACCCTTTGTGAATATGTCTGCAATCTGCACATCCGAACGAACCTTTTCAGGTTCTATAATACCAGCTGCAAATTTTTCTCTCAAAAAATGTAAATCGATCTCGAAATGTTTAGTACGTTCATGAAATACAGGATTCTGAGAGATAGAGATTGCAGACTTGCTATCACAGTATAATTTAACCGGCAGATTATATGAAACTTTCAACTTAGTTAAAACATTCAAAATCCACATTATTTCGCAGGTAGCTGAGCACATAGCTTTGTACTCAGCTTCTGCAGTTGATCTTGATATTACACTTTATTTCTTACTTTTCCAAGAAACAAGTGTATCACCAAGAAAAACACCAAAACCAGTGAATGATTTCCTGGTTTTAAGACATTCGGCCCAATCAGAGTCAACAAACTCTGACAAGTTCATATTATCAGACTTCTTAAAGTTAACACCCTTTCCAGGTGATAACTTCAAGTACCTTAACAACTTAAGTGCTATATCTAAATGAACTTGGCTGAGACTATGCATATATTGTGTGACAACTCGTATTTCAGAACCTATTTATGTGCTTAATGTAACGCATGTGAACTTGGCATGATTATCTTATATGTTGACTTAATGAATGTTATGTTGATATGTGCTATGTGTAATATATGTATGTATGCAAACGAGCCCAAACGCACAAGACACACCCGGTCGCACAAGCCCATTCGGGCTACACCTTTTGCACTCGAGAACTCAAAGGCAACCCATGAAGGGTTTCGGCCCACTCCTTTATGTTACCTAGGGTGTGAGTATAAATTCTACACTTCACCAACTCACACAAGTTTAGCAAACCCTAAATCTTTCTCATCCTCTCTCTCAAACTCGACGGCAAACATACCCTCTCCATCGGAGCTTCTTGTTTCGGATCACCCTCTTCTACCTTCAATTCGGTTAGTGTTTCATAGTTTTTGCCTTTTTATTTGATACCGTGATTTAGATGTTCTCATACAATGACTTACGAATGATATATTATTGATTATGAATGTTGATGGTTAGTGTTGATTTCGGCTCACATGTAAAGGATTTTGATCAATATAGGATTGTTAAACATGTGATGTTGTTAATGATCTAGAATCAATTGTAAATAATCGGCTATGATATACGATTAGGATGATGGTTGTGTTGTTAGGAACATGAGCCGTGTTAATGATTGTGATTGATGTTTATGTTTTGATTATATTTAGGGTTCATATGAATTAGATGTTAAAAACCTTTGTTTGATCGATTATTGGTTTGTTTGGAAACTGTTAGTAGTGTTGATTGATAACGTCATAAATGGAAACCACATAATCGATTCATTGTTGACTAAATCGGATAATGGAAACATTGTAACTGATTAACATAAAATTCGGATGGTAAAACTGATCGCACAAGGAGTCCAGTCGCACAAGATGATCCAATCGCACAAGGTGTCCCCAGTCGCCCAAGACTGTTGGATCGCACTAGTTGTTTAACGTTTGGGCCAGGTAGACAAGTTGGGCTGGACTAGTTCCAATCGCACAACCCAAAATGGATCGCACAAGTCGACCGGATCGTACAAGCCGTCCGGATCGCACAAGACCTATATTTATTTATTGGGCCATATTCTGTTGGGATTGATCATTGGGCCGGGTTATTCTATTTGGCTTCTAAGGGTGAATCGCACAAGGCAGTTAGACTTGTGCAAGCCCAATCTCTTGAATCGTACATGAGTGATTATGTTATGTAATTATCTGTTAAAGTGTTGCCATGATCCATACGTGCTCGTAACATGTTAACTTGTGTTAAACTTATGTGCATTACTTGAAACCAAAACCTAACTTGTATGGTAACCATGTTAAGACGTGGTTGACCACTAGCAACTAGACTTGATCTTTCTGTGTATCTGCCGAGCAAACCAAGGTGAGTTCACACTCTTACCAAGGCATGGGGTTCCCAGGGTCGGGTATGGGTTTGGAAGATTTCTTATACTTAAGTTATTATCGGGATTACGTACTAAAGGCCTCGGGAGAGGAAGGTTATTGGTAGATACTGCTAGACTAGTGATACAAATACTTCTCTTCGCACACACGCCGGGAATGGCTGCGATATTTGAACCAATCTTCGCACACATGCCTAGAATGGCTGCGAACCATACACTAAACTTCACACACATGCCGGGAGGGCTGCGATACAAATATACCTAGTCTAGAATACTTGGGAAACACCCACTAATCTTCGCACACATGCCTAGAGGGCTGCGATACAAATGCATACGATACATGGTTTACAAAACGAACATACGATTTACTATTCTATCACGAACACTGAACAACCAACTGTGAACTCGCTCAACTTTGTTGTTGACTCTCTGTTACATGCCTTGTAGGACCTTAGGTATACATGGAGCTTGCACGGGAGGCGCAGTCGTTGTGGGACATGGATCGTGGATGCCATGCTAAAACATTTAAACATTTGAACTTATTACTTACATTGGGTTTACATTTATGCTTCCGCTAGACACTTAATATGCTTTCTTTTACACACCTTTCATATTGTTTGGTTGATTTACATTTATTACTTATTATGTTCGATATGATTGGTGGCTTGATCCTGGTCATGTCACGCGTCCAAGCGGTGGTACCCCGCGTGTGGATTTTGGGGGTGTGACAGATTGGTATCAGAGCCATTGGTTATAGAGAACTTGGTTTTAATAAGGGAAAAAACGTTTTTATTAAAACCAGACTATAACCAGTACAATGCTCTCAACGATCCACAACGACGCTTCGCTCAACGTGCAAGACTCAACATGCTAGGTAATATGGTATATGTTATATTGCCTACTTGGTAGATTACATAGAACTTTGCTCATGGTATGCTTAGATACACATAACCACTATTGCCTGAGAACATTTGTGTGCTTACTCTTTTCTGTCATCGCATTCTTCGCGAACCTCTCTCTCACTTATGTTACCTTTACTATGAAGATCATGTCTGGACGTATTAACATGACTCAAGCCCAGTTGACGGCTCTCATTAACGAACGAGTTGCTGCGGCACTTGCAGCCGCACAGGCAGGAGGTACATCCTGCAGTCGTAACTCACACTAAGATCTTTAGATCCTACACTACTAGACCAACTCTTGTGTTTAACCTTGTCCTATTCTTATACACAATAGGTCAACACGCTCAGCAACCTGTTTGCACTTTCAAGAACTTCATGGACTGTCGTCCAAGCACATTTAGTGGCACTGAAGGAGCAGTGGGACTCCTCCATTGGTTTGAGAAGCTCGAGTCGGTGTTTGAAATGTGTGAATGCCCTGAGGCTCACAGGGTGAAGTACGCCACTGGTACTATGGAAGGAATTGCACTGACATGGTGGAACGCGCAAGTTCAGATTCTAGGGCTGGCAGCTGCTAACGCCACCCCTTGGAACGATTTCAAGGAACTGATCAAATGGGAATACTGCACACGTGATGACATACACAAGTTGGAGGTGGAGCTATATCATCTGAAAATGACAGGGTCGGAAATTGAGGCGTATACGAAACGGTCAAGCGAGCTGGCCATCTTGTGTCTAACTATGGTGGACCCTCCAATCAAGCGCATTGAGTTGTACCCCAAGGGTCTAGCATCAGAAATTCAGAGCCATGTGACATCGGCTAACCTCGACAATATCCAGGACATTCAGCGTCTTGCTCATCGCCTCACGGATCAGGCAGTGGAACAGAACTGGCTGCCTAAGCGCATCAGCGCTACTGCTACCGCTACCACTTCTGCTACTCCTGCTAACCCCAATGACAACAAGCGGAAATGGGATGGGGATTCTAGCAAGGGTTCAGCTACCGTTCAGTCTCAAGCACAGCAGCAGCGCAAGACTAATGATTACCAGAGTCTGGGTCAGCAAACTTCTGGTGGTCAGGGGCAGGGTGGATATCGGGGAGTTCACCCACTGTGTAACAGGTGCAACAGACACCACAGTGGTCAGTGCCGCAAGGGCCGCTGTCAGAGATGTCTCAAGATAGGGCACGAAGCTAAAGATTGCAGGAGCTCACGACCTGCGAATCAGAACCAACAACAACCACCAGCTCATCAAAATCAACAGCAGCATCAACAGCGAGGCAACAGGGGATGCTTTCAATGTGGTGCTGAAGGCCACTACAAGCGGGATTGCCCCCAGTTGAACCAGAATCGCAACAACAACAACAATCAGGGCAATGGTAACAACAACGGTGGAAACAATAATGGCAATGAAGCTAGGGGACGTGCATTTGTGCTGGGACAGGGAGAAGCAAGGAATGATCCCAACGTGGTAATGGGTAAGTTCCTTCTTGACGACTTTTATGTTACTGTATTGTTTGGTTCGGGTGCGGATACAAGTTATATGTCTCTAAAAGTTAGCCAAATGTTAAAACGTGCACCAACTCCCTTAAACACCAAACATGTCGTAGAGTTAGCTAACGGTAAAAGTCTAGAGGCCACACACATAGTTCAGGGTTGTAATCTTATCCTCGCTGGTCAGACTTTCTCTATTGATCTCATTCCCATAGCTCTGGGTAGTTTCGACATCGTCATTGGAATGGACTGGTTATCCCAACAGCACGCAGAGATCCTATGTAAGGAGAAGATCGTTCGTATTCCCAGTGCTGGTAAAGAACCTCTTGAAGTTCAAGGCGACAAGAGTGGTGCTGTGGTAGGCATCATCTCCTTTCTAAAGGCTCAGAAGTGTTTGCGTAAGGGCCACACTGCCATTTTGGCACTTGTTACCGATGCATCAGCAAAAGAAAAGAAATTGGAAGATATTCCAGTTGTACGTGACTTTCCTCAGGTGTTCCCTGAAGATTTACCTGGTCTACCGCCTCATCGCCAGGTCGAGTTTCAAATCGAGCTAGCACCAGGAGCAGCACCGTGTTGGGTCAAAATGGAGAATGATGTTATCAATTACGCCGACATTATTTAGCATATGTATTATTTTGTATAGGATGGCGTTTTTAGTTATTTTAGTCGGACATTTTAGGGTCTTTAGTAGGTTTTCCAAGCAAGAGGCGGCTTGCTTGGAGGACAAGGCTCAAGGGTCTATATATAGGGAACTACACCTCATTTGTAGGGGGTGCATTTGTGAGCCACCACCCCGGGGGAGCTCACCCGGGGTGGATGATTATCGTTGTATTTGTTTTTCACCATTAATGAAGGTTTCTATTGTTAAATCTTTTGTTCCTCTATCTTTTTAGCGTTTGTTTTTGGCTCGAATCACCCGTCTCACTATTTTTCACCGAACCGAGACTGAAATCGGATCGTTACGGACCTATCATTTGGTATCAGAGCCTCGGTGGCTCGTTTCAGCTTTCGGTTCGGTCGGAGCTTCACCGGAAAACCGCCGAAGACGTAAAAAGATTGAAATTTGTGTGTTTTGTTGTTATGTCAGATCTGGTAATGTTTTTTATTCATCCAGCGTATTTATTCATTCACAGATCAAAAAAAAAAAAAAATACCCTCATAGCTTCACCCTCAAGATTCTGAGAAGAAGTAACCCTCGCCCGAGAAGAACCCCAACTCCTACCCCAAAATAGAAAAACAACGACCTGATTTGCACCAAATCCAAATACAGTTTTCAAACAAGCAATGGAAAAGTTCTTCATATTTTTGTTCATCAGTTGTGTGTGTGTTGTGTAAAGTGAGAAACAAAGAAGAGAGAGTGAGAGAGAGAGAGAAAGGTTGTGATGAATCGAATTGTTGGAGGGTTTCATGGTTGTTTACCGTTGTTCAACATGTTGAGGGTTAAGGTTGGATTCTATATTTTGTCGTCGGAGTAGAATCTTGTGTGAGAACGGTGATGTCTCACCGGTATATCTCAGTTGTCGGAATCGAAGGGATGTTGTGTGCGATATTCTTATCACTGATGGGGTTTCTGGATTCCGTTCTATGACTTCATGTGAATCCAGAGATACACATCATTTTTTATATCAATTCCGGCAACTACCGGTTGCGTCTGCTCCGTTCAAACAGAGCCTTTTCGATTGACGGTGGTTGACGGCGGTTTGGACGGTGAACCAGTGGAGGCGGCTGGGAGTTGATAGAGACGTATGATGTTCGATTGTCGAATGTGCAACAGTTTGGTTTTCCGGTCACCGGTGAATATGGTGTTCAATCAGAAGATGGTGACGTCGGAATAGGATATCCGACCAGGGGAAGTCACCGGTTAACTTGGGTGGTGACGATGGGGCATGGTGGAAGACAGCGTGTACGATGATCTTTCATGGCGGTTCGATAAAGATGTCTGATGGCGGCTGGGTTGCTTGCTAGTGGCTAGGGTTTGCAGGTTGGTGCATGTTGGGCCTTTGATTGTATGTTGGGCTCCACTGATTGATTTTAATTACCTCGTATGGGCCTGGTACAAAATTCCCAGTCATGATTGCAGAATGATGGTGATGAGTTTAGAATGGTTAAAGGGCCCACCTGATACTCATGGATCAATATTGGTATTCTTTTATTACTTTTGAATAAATAGATTGGGCACATGGATTTATTTTGGAATGAGGTGGGTATAATTTGTTGGTTATTGTTAGTTTCCGTGAACATAGAAATCTTTTGGGCTGGAATGGATTCTTTTTCTTAAAAAAAAAGAATTACTCACTACTGGGCCGCACATGATTGGGTGGCAGACCTATTTTGATGACAGAAAATATGGTGTTTTGATGATGTCACCGGGAATTATTGCTCAAGATTGGGTCGGAGTACAAGATTATTTTATGGGCCAATGACTTTGGTGAGTTTTGCGTTTTTGTCACCAAAGAAATTATCGGCGACTTTAGCGTTGGATCGGGAGCTAAATGCAATCTGACAGAGTTGAAGATTCTCATGATGAAGCTAAGTATTTAATTTTTATCATTGGAGTTTGAACCCTATCACATGCCTATTACAATTTTATCTTTAAAAAGATACGGAGCTTTGATTGACAAGATATAGGAGGGTCTACATTTGCGGGGGAAAACGACAATGAAGATTTTGGGTACTTAGCCGATTTGTGAAGATTCGAAGACGACGTCGGATTTATTTTTGAAGATCATTTGAAGAATTGATAGCATCATTCTCGGGGGAATATTGTTGGGTCAAAATGGAGAATGATGTTATCAATTACGCCGACATTATTTAGCATATGTATTATTTTGTATAGGATGGCGTTTTTAGTTATTTTAGTCGGACATTTTAGGGTCTTTAGTAGGTTTTCCAAGCAAGAGGCGGCTTGCTTGGAGGACAAGGCTCAAGGGTCTATATATAGGGAACTACACCTCATTTGTAGGGGGTGCATTTGTGAGCCACCACCCCGGGGGAGCTCACACGGGGTGGATGATTATCGTTGTATTTGTTTTTCACCATTAATGAAGGTTTCTATTGTTAAATCTTTTGTTCATCTATCTTTTTAGCGTTTGTTTTTGGCTCGAATCACCCGTCTCACTATTTTTCACCGAACCGAGACTGAAATCGGATCGTTACGGACCTATCACACCGATAGCACGTGCACCGTATCGCTTAGCTCCATCAGAGTTGGAAGAACTCTCTGCACAGCTACAAGAACTCTTGGATAAGGGATTTATCCGACCTAGCTCTTCGCCTTGGGGAGCTCCAGTATTATTTGTGAAAAAGAAGGACGGTACCTTCCGCATGTGCATTGACTACCGTGAACTGAACAAGGTGACAGTGAAGAACCGCTATCCTCTTCCACGAATTGATGACTTATTCGACCAGTTGCAAGGGTCGAGCTACTACTCCAAGATAGACTTAAGGTCAGGTTACCATCAGCTGAGAGTCCGGGATGAGGACGTCTCCAAGACAGCATTCAGAACTCGCTATGGCCACTACGAGTTTCTAGTTATGCCATTCGGGCTAACGAACGCGCCTGCAGTCTTTATGGACCTTATGAACAGGGTGTGCAAGCCCTACCTAGATAAGTTTGTGATTGTATTCATCGACGACATCCTGATCTCTTCCAAGAGTCGGGAGGAACACGAGCAACACCTACGACTTATTTTGGAACTTCTTCGATCGGAACAGTTGTACGCCAAGTTTTCAAAATGCGACTTCTGGCTTCGTGAAGTCCACTTTCTAGGCCACGTGGTAAGCAAGGATGGGATCCATGTTGATCCATCCAAGGTAGATTCGATCAGGAACTGGCCTGCACCGCGTACACCAACGGAAATACGCCAATTCTTGGGTTTTGGCAGGTTACTACAGGAGGTTTATCAAAGACTTCTCAAAGATTGCACAACCGCTTACACTACTGACACAGAAGGGTGTCACCTACCGTTGGGGTAATACTCAGGAAACCGCTTTTTAACACTTAAAGGATAGACTTTCCAGTGCACCTATCCTCTCATTGCCAGAGGGCACGGACGATTTTGTGGTCTATTGTGATGCATCGATACAGGGGCTTGGTTGTGTATTGATGCAACGGGATAAAGTTATTGCTTAGGCTTCGCGCCAACTTAAGGTTCACGAACGGAACTACACGACGCACGATTTAGAGCTGGGAGCTGTTGTTTTCGCGCTTAAGAAATGGCGACACTACCTGTACGGTACCAAGTGCACTATCTACACCGATCACAGGAGTCTTGAGCATATCTTCAAGCGGAAGGAATTGAACATGCGTCAATGTCGATGGGTTGAGCTACTTAATGATTACGAATGTGCCATCAAGTACCATCCAGGAAAAGCCAACGTTGTGGCTGACGCTCTCAGTCGAAAAGACACTCTACCTAGACGCGTGCGAGCACTACAGCTTACTATTCAGTCTAGTCTTCCTGCACAGATACGAGATGCTCAGGTGGAAGCATTGAAACTAGAAAACGTCAAGGCTGAAGCCTTACGCGGCTCAAGGCAACGATTAGAACAGAAGGAAGACGGCGCCTACTATGTAACGGGGCGTATTTGGGTCCCACTATATGGCGGTTTACAAGAACTTGTGATGGATGAAGCACACAAGTCTCGCTACTCGGTACATCCTGGGTCAGATAAGATGTACCACGATATCAGGACAACGTACTGGTGGCCTAGTATGAAGGCCCACATTGCAACTTATGTCGGCAAATGTTTGACCTGTGCGAGAGTCAAGGCGGAATATCAGAAACCATCAGGCCTACTTCAGCAACCGAAGATACCACAATGGAAATGGGAAGAAATTTCCATGGATTTTGTTACTGGCCTGCCTAGATCTCAACGTGGGAACGATACCATTTGGGTGATCGTGGATCGACTCACAAAGTCTGCACACTTCCTGGCAATTAAGGAAACAGATAAGTTGGGGATAATGTGACAACTCGTACCAAATTTCGGGACGAAATTTCTTTTAAGTTGGGGATAATGTGACAACTCGTATTTCAGAACCTATTTATGTGCTTAATGTAACGCATGTGAACTTGGGCATGATTATCTTATATGTTGACTTAATGAATGTTATGTTGATATGTGCTATGTGTAATATATGTATGTATGCAAACGAGCCCAAACGCACAAGACACACCCGATCGCACAAGCCCATTCGGGCTACACCTTTTGCACTCGAGAACTCAAAGGCAACCCATGAAGGGTTTCAGCCCACTCCTTTATGTTACCTAGGGTGTGAGTATAAATTCTACACTTCACCAACTCACACAAGTTTAGCAAACCCTAAATCTTTCTCATCCTCTCTCTCAAACTCGACGACAAACATACCCTCTCCATCGGAGCTTCTTGATTCGGATCACCCTCTTCTACCTTCGATTCGGTTAGTGTTTCATAGTTTTTGCCTTGTTATTTGATACCACGATTTAGATGTTCTCATACAATGACTTACGAATGATATATTGTTGATTATGAATGTTGATGGTTAGTGTTGATTTCGGCTCACATGTAAAGGATTTTGATCAATATAGGATTGTTAAACATGTGATGTTGTTAATGATCTAGAATCAATTGTAAATAATCGGCTGTGATATACGATTAGGATGATGGTTGTGTTGTTAGGAACATGAGCTGTGTTAATGATAGTGATTGATGTTTATGTTTTGATTATATTTAGGGTTCATATGAATTAGATGTTAAAAACCTTTGTTTGATCGATTATTGGTTTGTTTGGAAACTGTTAGTAGTGTTGATTGATAACGTCATAAATGGAAACCACATAATCAATTCATTGTTGACTAAATCGGGTAATGGAAACATTGTAACTGATTAACATAAAATTCGGATGGTAAAACTGATCGCACAAGGAGTCCAGTCGCACAAGATGATCCAATCGCACAAGGTGTCCCCAGTCGCACAAGACTGTAGGATCGCACAAGTTGTTTAACGTTTGGGCCAGGTAGACAAGTTGGGCTGGACTAGTTCCAATCGCACAACCCAAAATGGATCACACAAGTCGACCGGATCGTACAAGCCGTCCGGATCGCACAAGACCTATATTTATTTATTGGGCCGTATTCTGTTGGGATTGATCATTGGGCCGGGTTATTCTATTGGGCTTCTAAGGGTGAATCGCACAAGGCAGTTAGACTTGTGCGAGCCCAATCTCTTGAATCGTACATGAGTGATTATGTTATGTAATTATCTGTTAAAGTGTTGCCATGATCCATACGTGCTCGTAACATGTTAACTTGTGTTAAACTTATGTGCATTACTTGAAACCAAAACCTAACTTGTATGGTAACCATGTTAGGACGTGGTTGACCACTAGCAGCTAGACTTGACCTTTCTGTGTATCTGCCGAGCAAACCAAGGTGAGTTCACACTCTTACCAAGGCATGGGGTTCCCAGGGTCGGGAATGGGTTTGGAAGATTTCTTATACTTAAGTTATTATCGGGATTACGTACTGAAGGCCTCGGGAGAGGAAGGTTATTGGTAGATACTGCTAGACTAGTGATACAAATACTTCTCTTCGCACACACGCCGGGAATGGCTGCGATATTTGAACCAGTCTTCGCACACATGCCTAGAATGGTTGTGAACCATACACTAAACTTCGCACACATGCCGGGAGGGCTGCGATACAAATATACCTAGTCTAGAATACTTGGAAAACACCCACTAATCTTCGCACACATGCCTAGAGGGCTGCGATAGAAATGCATACGATACATGGTTTACTAAACGAACATACGATTTACTATTCTATCACGAACACTGAACAACCAACTGTGAACTCGCTCAACTTTGTTGTTGACTCTCTGTTACATGCCTTGCAGGACCTTAGGTATACATGGAGCTTGCACGGGAGGCGCAGTCGTTGTGGGACATGGATCGTGGATGCCATGCTAAAACATTTAAACATTTGAACTTATTACTTACATTGGGTTTACATTTATGCTTCTGCTAGACACTTAATATGCTTTGTTTTGCACACCTTTCATATTGTTTGGGTGATTTACATTTATTACTTATTATGTTCGATATGATTGGTGGCTTGATCCTGGTCATGTCACGCCTCCAAGCGGTGGTACTCCGCGTGTGGATTTTGGGGGTGTGACAGATTGGTATCTTTAAAGGGCTTCCATTTTCACTATTCATGGCTTTAACCCACCTTTCATCTTTAACAGCCTCACTATAAGTAGTAGGTTAAACAGTTTTATTTAAAGAAGTAACAAAACACACATTTTCATAAAACAAGTTAGCATAACTAACAACCTTTTCTATACTATATCTAACTTTACCCTCAACGACAAAGTCATCAAACTTTTTTGGCATAGAAACTGTAAGACCCTTAGTCCATTTTATACGATTTACATATAAACATTGACTACTATTGTGTATTATTGATTTCAAACACACTTAAAAATACAATTTATTAAAACATTTTAAGAATTTAAAACTTTTTAACATCTTGCATCTAAATTCACCGTTTAAAACGTGACGACGAAACTCTACGTGAAAGCTTGATTCTTGATCGTGTTCGGTTCTTCGTTGAGCTTGACCGTCCTCCGGTATCGTACAGTATACCTACATTTCATATAAACATGAATTGAGTTAGTTATTGTAGTTTAAAACATGTTTAAACAAGTTCTCAATTCAAAACAATGGAACAACAAATTTTTTTCTAGCTATGATGGCCTTCGCGGGCCGCGACCGAGATATTCCCGGCTCTCGCGGGGCGCGACAGCCGTCCCGTGTCGCGTAGGACTTTACTCCCTCCGTCGCGTGGCGCGAGGGATATGTTTTTCCAGCAACTTTGTTGCTGAAATGCAACACCTTCCAGCCAGACTATAATTTACGCAAACGAGCATAACTTGCTCCTTTTGATCCGATTTGACTCACGTTTCTTCCTACGTGATCGTAAAATTATCCTCCATCACATGGAGTTAACATCCGACATCCAAATTAATTTTTTTAGACTTTTAAGCCTTCAGCTTAAAATGTAGTTACTAACTTTTGACCCGTTTATGTATTAATTAAACAAACATGTTGTTTGATCCCAATGTCTCATGAACCTTATATTTTTGATATTGTCTATCATATTAGGTTCAAATCCCGGGTTTATATACATTCTTAAACCCGTTTTTAATTAAATTCTTAATTTGACCCGTTAAGGGTATTTAAGCATTTTCCGCATAATTCATGCTCCTTTACTTCTTAGCATCTTATTTCCACATTATTTATCAATCGATCTTCCACCACAACTATAATTGTGGCGGATTTAATGTGGGGATTTATATAATCCGAGTTTTACCCCTCGGATCATTATTTTACGGCAAAGACTCCTATAGAGTCATTTGACCAAAGATTTATATCTTTCGCTTTTTATACTTATTCTAAGTATTTATTTAATCATAAAACTTGTTTCCAAACAACCTTTAAAATTTAGCTTACAAAGGCGTTTTAGTCCATTTTAGCCTTTCATATTACGATGAAGGTGTGACAACCGGTGATTTACGGCTCTTAATTACGTGATTAACAGGTGATTAACGCGACAATAAATAATGTTACGATGCAAATTAACTTAATTAGGCCTTTGGAGTGCCCAGGAACGTTTGTTCGGCCGTACAGTGCACGTATGGTGACTTACGGGAAACCTGCTGAATATTACGCGACAACGAACTGATACCGTACCAAAATTCTGACAACGCCGACAAATACAGATTTTCTACGAATATTTTATAGTTATGAATTTAATGTTGCGAATTCATTTCGCTTCCGTACATCGCGAAACGCAAATAGGAACAAGAAACGCGACTGTAGGAAACGCACCGGTAACAAAACGGACGCATCGGACATGTGCGTTACCTTTAAAAATAAAATTTTTCGATATATTTTGTTTCGTGATTAAATTTTTAATAATCATAGTTGAAACCGGTTCGAGGAACGGATTAAAGACGGCGAACGGCGTAATTTATCACAATTTTTATTTTAAACAACGAACAAAAACGCGAACGTCTACTGACACTATGTTACGTATATATAGCCCAAAAATATTATTTTATGATCTTAGATAATGCTCGGGTTTTGAAGACGGGCTCGTAGGAGAGATGGGCCACTAAACACGGGGATTGGGCTTGTGGGCCTTGGGCCCAAACCCAAAGCCCACTAAACCAAATCCTTGATATAAATAAGTGTTGCCCTTCATTTGCAACAAAACCCAGAGATTTCAACAATACAAAGGCACACACATATAAATATCATCTTTACTATCTTCTCTCTCAGATATTCATACATACAACAAAATACAGGGAACCACTTTCCTCAAAAAACAAAACAAAACCCAACCCCTCTCGGTTCCCCTGCAATCCGACCACACCCACCTCAAAGTTTCTGCAAAACCTTATACCCAAGCCCTCTTGCCACCAACATATCAAACCGGAGTAAGAGAGAGACGGAAGAAGGAGGAGCCGGCCACCCCTTTCTCGGTTGCGCGGCGGCGACGTGGGTTGTCAGCATCGACGGGGAGAGAGAGCCGCCGCTCAAGGCGGCAGTGGCGGCGGCGGCGCGTGGCGGCAGAACGAGAAGAAACAGAGAGAGAGAGAGTACCGACGATGGTGGTGACCGGTGGTCCTTCACTCGGACCGGTGACCCTTGTCTTTGTCCAACGGACTTCGCCGTTTTTCCGGCGGTCCCCGTCTCGGACCGGTGGTCTTTGCTTCGGTCCGTCGGGGTTCACGATGAAGACGATGATGATGTTTTGGTTCAGGTTGGTTCGAGTCCCGTCTCGGGTTTCGGGTTGTCGCCGGCAACGGCGGAGCCGGCCGGACGTCAACAGATCTCGGCGGTGCCTGTGGTGACTTGGGTTAGTAGTGCAGGTTTGGGTTCAGCTTTGTTTCGGGTCGGTCAACAAAAGTCAACATATCAGTTCGGAGGTTGTCACACCCCCAAAATCCACACGCGGAGTATCACCGCTTGGAGGCGTGACTGACCAGGATCAAGCCACCAATCATATAGAACAATGTAAATAGTAAAAGTAAATGTAATTAAACCAAACCAATCCATATGAAAGGTGTTCCAAAACATAAGTATAATAACAAAGTTTAGCGGAAGCATCTGAGTAAAAGCCCAATCATAAATAAGTATGTAATGTCAAAATGTTTTAAGCAAAGCAATCACGATCCTTGTCCACAACGACCGCGCCTCCCTGTGCAAGCTCCATGTATACCTAACGACCTGCAAGGCATGTAACAGAGAGTCAACAACTAGTTGAGCGAGTTCACAGAAAGTAAGTTCGTAATAGTAAGTTCGTTTGTAACGTGTGGCTCTACTGGGCCGATAGTATCTTCTATTGGTGGGGGCTTCCCATGTTAGCATATACACTAGACTATTCGTAACCATAAGTGTTCTTCATAACCCGAGAACAGTAGTACGTACAAGCTTTACGTAGGTTTTACGTTAGTATCCTTCACAACCGAGGACATGGGTACGCGGGGGTTTACGTAGGTTTTACGTAAGTGTCCTTCCTGACTCCGGAAGACAGTAGCATGTGTGAATTTACGTAGGTTTTACGTAAGTGTCCTGCTTAACCCGAGGACCATGGTAGATAGTCTAGTAACTATGTAAGTACGAGAAATCGTTCAATTCCATCATTTAACCCATTCCCAATCCCCAGGAATCCCATGCCTTGGTAAAGAGTGTGAACTCACCTTGGTTTGCTCGGTAAGGTTAGTTATTTGTTTAACAGTTGATCAAACGCGTCCTAACATGGTTACCGATAATAGTTAGTTCACGTGCACTTCAATCACATAATCAACATCTTGCATATCATGCATCTAGTCTAATAACACACCCTAGTCATTTAGCGCACACAATGCTTCATAACACAGATTTAGGTTCCCATTTATCATCTTAGTGTGTCATATCATCGCACACCAGATTCACAACAATTGTTTGGAGTCACATATAACACCTCAATCACAAATCCTTCGTTCCCATCACCCAGGTAACGTATTAATAAGACACATAGCCATACTTAGTCAAATCATCAATACACAATCAAGTAGGTCTCATGTACGTACATAAATAATAATCCAGTCAAACCTGTAACTTCTAAAGTGTACGACCCCTTTAGTTCAAACCCACCCAGCATATGATCACTTTAAATATTAGGCACGTTACACAAGCCCAATCGCCCAACCAGTTTAATTTAACCCATTCACATTTGACCCAACCAGTTAACACATAAACCCATTTCATGCTTTCATCGATCATTATTGACATATATCAATTTGATTTCATTGTGATTCACCTTCACCAACATACATAGAATCAGATTAAAAGATAGGACAATCACATGCTATTATGGTGCGGTCCAATAAGAATTGCTTAACAACATAGTTGTCGGCCATCACTCTATTGAAATATCATCTAACTATTTCCATACACTACTTGATTCAATCCATGTGATTATTTGTTTCATGTTGACTTTGAACATATCTACTGTACCTCGAACTACCCACCTACAGACTACTCATTAATTGTTTAGTAACAACAATGATCCATCACATACCCACTCAATCATTAACGCATAAACATACACACTAATCGACATGGTGAAACACTTACTTGACAATTCCAAGAGATTGGCTGCCGTCAATCCAAGAGAAAAGATGGGGTCTAGGGTTTGCTACTTTCTTTTCTTTTCTTTTTTTTGATAATCAGGTTATGAAAGTTGTAAATAAGGTCATGTGTATAAACACTTTAATGAGCCGGGCCTAGTTTGATTCTGTTTCGGGCTCGAGAGTCTTGGGCCAACAATATTTGATTCACACGGCTGAAGTGTGGCCCGCTCGGAGGTGTGCGATTCGAAGTTTAAGCGTGGTTAACAACAAGTGTCACAACCCTTGAAGTCTAACGGCCTTTGTTAATTCGAATAAACGATAACATGTTTTCATAACAAATACAAGTTCACAACGTACGACCAAATATGCATAGAAATAATACGTGCATAAAGAGCCTTGGAATTCTGAGTTGTCACATCATCCCCAACTTGAAAGAAATTTCGTCCCGAAATTTAGCATGCGGTTACTGAGGAAGCTAGGTAAGTTGTATCGTTTACTGGTTTTCCCTAGGGTGTTACATCATCCCCCTGTTGATTTGGAATTTCGTCCCGAAATTCTGTAGTAGCTTCAGTCTCAGTAGTGGTTGCATTGTTTTCAAACAGCTGGGGATATTTGAGTTCCATTTGATCTTCTCATTCCCAGGTAAACTCTGGGCCACGACGGGAGTTCCAACGAACTCGAACAAGTGGTATTCTGGTGTTCTTGAGGACCTTAACATCCCGGTCCGTGATTTCAACAGGTTCCTCGACGAAATGCAACTGTTCGTCGATAGTGAGTTCCTTCAAAGGAACTATTAGGGTCTCATCTGACAGACACTTCTTCAGTTTCGACACGTGGAAAACGTTATGAACTGCACCGAGTTCAGCTGGTAGGTTTAGTCTGTAGGCTACTTTGCCTATTCTTTCAGTGATTTCAAACGGTCCGACATACCGCGGATTGAGCTTGCCTCGTTTACCAAAACGAACCACACCCTTCCAGGGTGAGACTTTGAGTAGCACTCGATCCCCAACTTGGAACTCGAGCGGTTTTCTGCGTTTATCAGCGTAGCTTTTCTGGCGATCACGAGCTGCCGCCATGCGTTGTCGTATCTGTGCAATTCGTTCAGCAGCATCAACTACCATTTCTGGACCTGTGATCTGACTATCCCCCACCTCTGCCCAACAGAGAGGTGACCGGCATTTACGTCCGTACAATGCCTCGAATGGAGCGGCTTGTATGCTGGTGTGGTAACTGTTAGTGTACGAAAACTCTACTAATGGAAGATGTTTTTCCCAGCTGTTGCCGAAATCGATAACACACGCCCGAAGCATGTCTTCTAGGGTTTGAATCGTGCGCTCAGACTGCCCATCCGTCTGAGGGTGATAAGCTGTGCTCATGTCTAATCGAGAGCCAAAGGATTTGTGCATTGCTTGCCATAGTTCTGAAGTGAATCGTGCATCCCGATCCGAAATAATAGAGGTTGGCACTCCGTGCCTCGAAACAACTTCTTTCAAGTAGATGTCTGCTAAAGTAGAGAACTTATCCATTTCTTTGATAGCCAAGAAATGAGCAGACTTTGTGAGTCGATCTACGATCACCCAAATAGTATCATTCCCACGTTGGGATCTAGGCAGGCCAGTAACAAAATCCATGGAAATTTCCTCCCATTTCCATTGTGGTATCCTGGGTTGTTGAAGTAAGCCTGAGGGTTTCTGGTATTCCGTCTTGACCCTCGCACAGGTTAAACACTTGCCGATGTATGTTGCTATGTGGGCCTTCATGCTAGGCCACCAATATGTAGTTCTAAGGTCGTGATATATTTTATCCGAACCTGGATGTACCGAGTAGCGAGACTTATGAGCTTCATCCATCACAAGTTCTCGTAAACCGCCATATAGTGGGACCCAAATACGCCTCGTTACATAGTAAGCGCCGTCTTCCCTCTGTTCTAATCGTTGCCTTGAGCCGCGTAGGGCTTCAGCCCTGACGTTTTCCGTTTTCAATGCTTCTACCTGAGCATCTTGTATTTGTGCCGGAAGACTAGACTGAATGGTGAGCTGCAATGCTCGTACGCGCTTAGGTGTAGTGTCTTTCCGACTGAGAGCGTCAGCCACAACATTGGCTTTGCCTGGATGGTACTTGATAGCGCGTTCGTAATCGTTCAAAAGGTCGACCCATCTTCGTTGACGCATGTTCAAATCCTTTTGCTTAAGGATATGCTCGAGACTCCTGTGATCGGTGTAAATAGTGCACTTGGTACCATACAGGTAGTGTCGCCATATCTTAAGCGCGAAGACAACAGCTCCCAGCTCTAAATCGTGCGTCGTATAGTTCCGTTCATGAACTTTGAGTTGACGAGAAGAGTAAGCAATAACTTTATCCCGTTGCATCAATACACAACCAAGACCCTGTATCGACGCGTCACAATAAACCACAAAATCATCCGTGCCCTCTGGCAATGAGAGAATAGGTGCGCTGCAAAGCCTATCCTTTAGGTACTGGAAAGCGGTTTCCTGGGGATCTCCCCAACGGTAGGTGACACCCTTCTATGTCAGTAGTGTAAGCGGCTGTGCAATCTTCGAGAAGTCTTTGATAAATCGTCTGTAGTAACCCGCCAAACCCAAGAATTGGCGTATTTCCGTTGGAGTGCGAGGCGCAGGCCAATTTCTGATCGAATCTACCTTGGATGGATCAATATGAATCCCATCCTTGTTTACCACATGGCCTAGAAAGTGGACTTCACGAAGCCAGAAGTCGCATTTTGAAAACTTGGCGTACAGTTGTTCTGATCGAAGGAGTTCCAAAATCAATCGTAAATGCTGCTCGTGCTCCTCATGACTCTTGGAGTAGATCAGAATGTCGTCGATAAAAACTATCACAAATTTGTCTAAGTAGGGCTTGCATACCCTGTTCATTAGATCCATAAATACGGCAGGCGCGTTCGTTAGCCCGAATGGCATAACTAGAAATTCGTAGTGACCGTAGCGAGTTCTGAATGCAGTTTTGGAGACGTCCTCATCCCGGACTCTCAGCTGATGGTAACCTGACCTCAAGTCTATCTTGGAGTAGTAACTCGACCCTTGCAACTGGTCGAATAAGTCGTCTATACGTGGAAGAGGATAGCGGTTCTTCACCGTCACCTTGTTGAGTTCCCGGTAGTCTATGCACATCCTGAAGGTACCGTCCTTCTTTTTCACGAATAACACTGGAGCTCCCCAAGGCGAAGAGCTTGGACGAAGAAAGCCCTTTTCCAAGAGCTCTTGTAGCTGCTTTGACAGTTCTTCCAGTTCAGTTGGAGCTAAACAATACGGTGCGCGAGCTATGGGTGCTGCTCCCGGAGCGGGCTCGATCTGGAATTCGACTTGGCGATGAGGCGGTAGACCAGGTAAATATTCAGGAAACACTTGCGGAAATTCGCGTACAATTGGGATATCCTCTATTCTTTTCTCTTTCGTTAATGCATCAGTAACAAGAGCCAAAATGGCTGTGTGACCCTTTCGTAACCATTTCTGAGCCTTCAAGAAGGAGATGATGCCAACCACAGCACCACTCTTGTTGCCTTGAACTTCGAGAGGTTGCTTACCCGAACGGGGAATGCGAACCATCTTCTCCTTGCATAAGATCTCTGCGTGATGTTGGGATAACCAATCCATACCAATGACGATATCGAAACTACCCAAAACTATGGGTATGAGATCGATCGAGAAGGTCTGACCAGCTAAGACAATGTTACAACCCTTGACTACATGTGCGGCTTCTACACTCTTACCATTTACTAACTCTACGATATGTTTGGTGTTTAGGGGTGTTGGTGTACGTTTTAACATTTGACTAACTTTTAACGATATATAACTTGTATCCGCACCCGAATCAAACAAAACAGTAACGTAAAAGTCGTCGAGAAGAAACTTACCCATGACCACGTTAGTATTATTTCTCGCTTCACCCCGCCCCAGCACAAATACACGACCCCTTGCTTCGTTGTCGTTGTTGTTCCCACCGTTGTTGTTGTTGTTGTTGCCATTGCCCTGATTGTTGTTATTGTTGTTGATTTGGTTTCGGTTTAACTGAGGGCAGTGTCTTTTGAAGTGACCTTCAGCGCCACAATGAAAACATCCCTTGTTGCCCTGTTGCTGATTCTGCTGTGCTTGCTGCTGCTGCTGATTCTGATTCGCAGGCCGTGGGCTCCTACAATCCTTGGCCTCATGACCCATCTTGAGGCATCTTTGACAGCGACCCTTGTTACACTGGCCACTGTGGTGTCTGTTACAGTTGTTGCAGCTTGGAAGGTTCCCTCGATATCCACCCTGCCTGTGACTGCCCGAAGAGTGCTGACTGGGACTCTGATAACTGTCAGTCTTTCGCTGCTGAACTTGAGACTGAACTGAAGCTGATCCTTTGCTGGAATCCCCCTCCCATTTTCTCTTGTTGTCACTGGGAGTAGCAAGTGTAGCAGAAGTGGTAACGGTGGCAGTAGCGCTGATACGTTTAGGCAGCTTGTTTTGTTCCACTGCCTGATCCGTGAGGCGATAAGCAAGATGTTGAATAGCCTGGATATTGTCAAGATTGGCCGATGTCACATGGCTCTGAATTTATGGCGCTAACTCCTTGAGATACAACTCAATGCGCTTGATTGGAGGGTCCACCATAGTTGGACACAAGATGGCCAGCTCATTCGACCGTTTCGTATAAGCTTCGATTTCCGACCCTATCATTTTCAGATGGTAAAGCTCCACTTCCAACTTGTGGATGTCATCCCGTGTGCAGTATTCTCGTTTAATCAGCTCTTTGAAATCATTCCAAGGGGTGGCGTTAGCAGCTGCCAACCCTAAAATCTGAACTTGCGCGTTCCACCAGGTTAGCGCAATTCCTTCCAGTGTGCCAGTGGCGTACTTCACCCTGCGAGCCTCAGGACATTCACACATTTCAAACACAGACTCGAGTTTTTCAAACCAACGGAGGAGTCCAACCGCTCCCTCCGTGCCACTGAACGTGCTAGGACGACAATCCATGAAGTTCTTGAAAGTACATACAGGTTGCTGAGAGGGTTGACCTAATGTGTAAGAACAGAATAAGGTTAAACACAAGGGTTGGTTTAGGAACGTAGGATCTAAAGATCCTAGGATGAGTTACGACTGCAGGGTATACCTCCTGCGTTTGCAGCTGCAAGTGCCGCAACAACTTGTTCGTTGATGAGATCCGTCAACTGGGCTTGTGTCAAGTTAATACGTCCGGCCATTGATCTTCACATCAAAGGCAACATAAGTGAGAAAGGTTCGCGAATAGTGCGATGACAGAAGAGTGTGAGCACACAAGTGTTCTCAAGCAATAACAAACAGTAAGCAATGTAATCTAAGCATACCACGAGCAAGTTCTATGTAATTCTAGCAAGTAGGCAATAAACATAAACCTTATTACCTAGGATGTTGAGTCTTGCACGTGGAGCGAGGCGTCGTTGTGGATCGTTGAGCACTGTACTGGTTATAGTCTGGTTTTAATAAAAACGTTTTTCCCTTATTAAAACCGAGTTCTCTATAACCAATGGCTCTGATACCAATCTGTCACACCCCCAAAATCCACACGCGGAGTATCACCGCTTGGAGGCGTGACTGACCAGGATCAAGCCACCAATCATGTAGAACAATCTAAATAGTAAAAGTAAATGTAATTAAACCAAAACAATCCATATGAAAGGTGTTCCAAAACATAAGTATAATAAAAAAGTTTAGCGGAAGCATCTGAGTAAAAGCCCAATCATAAATAAGTATGTAATGTCAAAATGTTTTAAGCAAAGCAATCACGATCCATGTCCACAACGACCGCGCCTCCCTGTGCAAGCTCCATGTATACCTAACGACCTGCAAGGCATGTAACAGAGAGTCAACAACTAGTTGAGCGAGTTCACAGAAAGTAAGTTCGTAATAGTAAGTTCGTTTGTAACGTGTGGCTCTACTGGGCCGATAGTATGTTCTATTGGTGGGGGCTTCCCATGTTTGCATATACACTAGACTATTCGTAACCATAAGTGTTCTTCATAACCCGAGAACAGTAGTACGTACAAGCTTTACGTAGGTTTTACGTAAGTATCCTTCACAACCGAGGACAGGGGTACGCGGGGGTTTACGTAGGTTTTACGTAAGTGTCCTTCCTGACTCCGAGAAATCGTTCAATTCCATCATTCAACCCATTCCCAATCCCCGGAAATCCCATGCCTTGGTAAAGAGTGTGAACTCACCTTGGTTTGCTCGGTAAGGTTAGTTATTTGTTTAACAGTTGATCAAACGCGTCCTAGCATGGTTACCGATAACAGTTAGTTCACGTGCACTTCAATCACATAATCAACATCTTGCATATCATGCATCTAGTCTAATAACACACCCTAGTCATTTAGCGCACACAATGCTTCATAACACAGATTTAGGTTCCCATTTATCATCTTAGTGTGTCATATCATCGCACATCAGATTCACAACAATTGTTTGGAGTCACATATAACACCTCAATCACAAATCCTTCATTCCCATCACCCAGGTAACGTATTAATAAGACACATAGCCATACTTAGTCAAATCATCAATACACAATCAAGTAGGTCTCATGTACGTACATAAATAATAATCCAGTCAAACCTGTAACTTCTAAAGTGTACGACCCCTTTAGTTCAAACCCACCCAGCATATGATCACTTTAAATATTAGGCACGTTACACAAGCCCAATCGCCCAACCAGTTTAATTTAACCCATTCACATTTGACCCAACCAGTTAACACATAAACCCATTTCATGCTTTCATCGATCATTATTGACATATATCAATTTGATTTCATTATGATTCACCTTCACCAACATACATAGAATCAGATTAAAAGATAGGACAATCACATGCTATTATGGTGCGGTCCAATAAGAATTGCTTAACAACATAGTTGTCGGCCATCACTCTATTGAAATATCATCTAACTATTTCCATATACTACTTGATTCAATCCATGTGATTATTTGTTTCATGTTGACTTTGAACATATCTACTGTACCTCGAACTACCCACCTACAGACTACTCATTAATTGTTTAGTAACAACAATGATCCATCAAATACCCACTCAATCATTAACGCATAAACATACACACTAATCGACATGGTGAAACACTTACTTGACAATTCCAAGAGATTGGCTGTCGTCAATCCAAGAGAAAAGATGGGGTCTAGGGTTTGCTACTTTCTTTTTTTTTTTTTTTTTGATAATCAGGTTATGAAAGTTGTAAATAAGGTCATGTGTATAAACACTTTAATGAGCCGGGCCTAGTTTGATTCTGTTTCGGGCTCGAGAGTCTTGGGCCAACAATATTTGATTCACACGGCTGAAGTGTGGCCCGCTCGGAGGTGTGCGATTCGAAGTTTAAGCTCGGTTAACAACAAGTGTCACAACCCTTGAAGTCTAACGACCTTTGTTAATTCGAATAAACGATAACATGTTTTCATAACAAATACAAGTTCACAACGTATGACCAAACATGCATAGAAATAATACGTGCATAAAGAGCCTTGGAATTCCGAGTTGTCACAGAGGTCGTCTCGGGTGTCGGGTCAAGACTCGACTCAGGCCAACAGTGAGTTGACTCAGTCAACTCAGTCAACGGGTCGGTTTGGGTCAACTGGTCAGCTCATTGTCCGGGTCAAGCAGGTCCGGTTCGGTTGACTCGGTCAAACCGAGTCAACTCGGTCAACTCAGTCAACTTTTACAGCAAAACGACACGAGATTTTGGTAAAGAAATTAGCAATCGTTATGTTAGTTATATAGTTTTATATAATTGATTACGTGAAAAACGAGCTCGCAAACCGAACAAAATCGATGAACTATTAGTATTTGGATTATTTATTATCTTGGTTATATAAATTGGTTATACAAAAATGTTGTTGAAACTTGATTGAATTTTGAAAGATAACGACAACTTATGTTGTCAGAGGCGTCCAAAAACAGAGGAAACTCTGCCCGTTTTTTTCGAGAAAATCCGTAAACCTAATGTGTTTTTCTAACGACTAATATAGAAACAAACACAAATGTATATTATTTCCACCGACGCTTTATAACTTACAAAAGACGACAATGACGCAAATTACTTCACAAAATAAATATAATTTATTATATTTATAATTCAAACACTAAACTCAAATCATTTTATAGAAATTAAAATAATTATATATTTATTTTCGAACATAACAAAACGACGATTCAGAAATTATTTACGATTCCTTTTCATAAAAATAAATATATCATATATTTATTTTAACAATCAAACAACACGACGATCCTTTTACTAAAATAAATATAGTTATATATTTATTTCGAATATCCAACGACACGACAATTGTTTTACTAAAATAAATATAGTTTATCTATTTATTTGAAACATTGAACGACAAGCATTCGCTTTATAAAAATAAATATAGCTTATATATTTATTTTATAGTTCGCACATCACGAATCCTTTTATAAAATAGATATAGACCACCTATTTATTTCAGACTTCAAATAAACGATTCTTTTACTAAATAAATATAACTTTTTATATTTATTTTAAACGCCTAAACGGCATCTGCATATATTTCGACAAATATCATACGTGATTTATAATACAAGTCTGTTATATGTAATTTTCATATAAATATTCTTTTTATACACGCACGACTTCTTGGGACGACAAGCGATTTCAACGATATATTTATATATTTTTATATAAATATTTATTTATTTTAAATCTCTCGAGAATCAAGTCTTTTCAAGACTTATTGATTATTAACAACACTAAGCGAAACTAAACAAGTATAACTTAATCATTTTCGATAAGTTAATAACTTACCGTCGAATCGTTCGACTAACGATTCGGTAGAGCTTGGTGACACGTAGTTTAGTTACTGCGCTTATTTAGAAACTTATTAGATATTCCGTGTTAGGAATATTGTAGAATGCACGCTAGCGAGTCTCGTCTTGGAAACGACATCACGAAGTCGTAATTAGCTCGCTTTGCACAAGGCAATTCAGGTGAGTTCATAACCCCCACTTTTTCTAGTTTTACATTTTTACAAATGTTTTCGGGGGTGGAAAGACATGCAAGTTTTGCAAAAGTAAACAATTTCTTGATAAACGAAAACTCATTTCTAAACCATGTTACGAATGGATTTCAAGGAACTCAAATGGGTTACGAACGATTTATACTGAATATACCGGTTTTACAAAACAAATATGTATTTACGAAACGTGCATGATTTTCATGACTAGGGAGGGGAATGTCCAAGTTACAATAATAGGACTAGGTTGGTCTGCGTACAAAAAACGAGACAACCCAGTGAGTTCATGTCCCCCGTTTTCTCTTTACTGTTTTCAGTTTTATACTTCGGGGGTGAAATACATGCAACAATTATTACAAACATTTATTACATGGTATGGTTAGCGTAGGGAGGTTTATCCTACTAGATCATGTGAGGGGTGGGTACAACACTCTAGGCTATTAATCCTCTTTGTTAGGACCGAGGGACACAAGAGTGATAGATCTATTTGGGTGTAGCGAGCCCACACCCGTGAGGCCGGGGAGGCCCATAGAGGTGACTGTGTCTTACAGCCGAAGCTCGGTACAAATTTGCTAGGTTTGAGTTTCTCTGCACTTTCTCACACATACCAGTGGCTTTGCAACCCATTGGTAATCTCTTTTTCCTTATTGCTACATATACCAGGGACGTACATACTCACAAGAATACCTGATTTTTACAAATTACATACCATATTTCATATAAATTCAAAGCATAGGATTATGCGGGCATGGAGTCAAATCCAGGGTGGGCATTGACGGTTATACAAATTTTGCAAATACGAGAGTTTACAAATACATGGTTTTACGAACATAATGCGTTACAAATACAAAGTTTCCATATAACTTGGCAAGAAAATGATTTCTAAATTCGTTTTCTCAATATTATTACACAAACTGGTTATTCAAAAGATTTATTTCAAATCTTTTACAAACAAACTATGAACTCACTCAACTTTATGTTGACTTTTTCGCATGTTTCTTTCTCAGGTTGCATTTCTAAGTTAAGGCACGGTTGGAATAGGAGAGCCATTGGAGATTCGAGTACGTAGTGGGCGTTCATTTTCTAGAAGTCTTAGCTTTATTTGTTTCCGCTGTGCAATGAAGATACCACTCCAGTCACGCTAGCTCTGATAATTTCGGGGTGTGACAGATTGGTATCAGAGCTATAGGTTACAGCGAATTAGGTTTCTGTAGGAATACCTAGGCTCTAACCTCACTTTTCTCTGGGACTTAGACTATTAAGACGTTGAATATATACAGAACACCCAGTACTCGAATATGGTCTCCAACCGTTGCCGAAAAACAAACAGTCAAAATTTTGTTTTCAAACATACGCTAAAGTGGTGTTTTACACACGGTGCATAAAACAATTACATACAGTACACAACACTCTGAGAGTTTAGTAAACATGCATTTAAGACCCTCGGAAACTTATGTTGAAGTTCATTAAAGGTCATCACGTAGGAACCGCAAATATTAACTCGGGCACACACTATTATCCATATTGTCTATGACATTTTAACTTCCCAAGCAGGCAGCCTACGCAGAACGAAACACTAGTGCACAGGTATACGTGGGACTTAAGCAATACATCAACGGAGGTTGAAGTACGACACATACGACTATCGAGGCGAGGCCTTTGAAAAGACATGATGGCGCAATTCACGACGACGCTAGATTCCTGTCAGCAGGAGAACTAACGATCAGGAAACGGCAACGTGTCACGCGATCCTGCAACGACACGAATCACTCCAAGGAGAAGACGCATGCATTCGTATTCCCCCTATCTTATTAACGATGAATACGCTATGTTCGACATTCCATGGTAATGTCAACTAACAACTGGATATCACATGAAACTCCCGGGTAAAGTCCTCAAAATTTCTTTTATTGAAATTTCGACTTTCACATTTACTGAGTAGATTTTCGTATCTCTACTCCTCTTAATGGTCATTGTATCGCGATCATTTCTTTCATTATAGCGAACACTCATTGCTTCATTTCTTGAAAATTATTGTGTTACGCATGCATCGTTTGTTACGCATGTGGTTTCGTTTCGAATAAGCATTTTATCAAAGTTCAAGTATTGTTTCGCTAAATCTAGTTATTGATTTGTGATTCAAATGACCCGCATTATTGTAATTGTTGACTCCTTTGTTATCAAGTCAACACATTTCCTTGAAATTTCTTTTCTTTTCAAGTTACATACATGGTTTTTCGTTGTGACCATGCCGAAAGATTCTTGTCGATACATGTATTTATTGTCGGCTTGCGCCGAAACCAAGTTCGATTGTTTGAACTTCTTCATTACACACATTCAATTCAAGATACCATATGATGTATTGAAGACATCATATTCAAATTCGTTTTAACAAGTGTTTCATTTGTTCCGAGTCGAAGTAAACTTGTTTGGCATTCGACTCCATTAAATTGTTTATTGATTCCGACACCTTGTGGTGGTATTTTCACTTATTTGAAGCTTGCGCTAAACTCGATTACACATCTTATGCACGAATTTAATTATTTATTTATTGATTTAGATTAAATCCACTTTGATTTATCATCTCACAGCAGTCTTAACACAATCGTGTGATAAGACAATGGTACACAAAATTCATTTCATATTCCGATGTACCTCTTAACGGTCATTTCAACATCGATCGAATGTTTTGCGATATTCATTGCTTCTTCATCTTCGATCGAAAACATTATTTCATTGATGTTCCATTTTCAATTAAAAAAAAAAAATTCTATGATGTGGATAGAAACAAATTTTCATATTTACTTCATTGCACTTTCATTTAACTTCAAACACGGTGAATTTGTTTGATCACCGCTATTATTGAATTGTTTCATTCACTACGACACCTTGTGGCGTCGGTATAACTTGCAGCTTGTGCTGATCACGATCGAGCGTTTCGTGCAAACTAGTACATTTGAGATTGTTGATTCTAAGTTCATCCAGTGGATGTTATTGCTTCTAGAACTCATTTACTTATTGTGAACGTTCATATGGAATTCGATTGGTCGAAGTTCCTGTTCATTGTTGGATCCCTGTTAACTTAGTCACATTAGTGACAGTACCTATACGTCTTGTTTCCTTTGACATCAATTTTTGAAACACATTTCTTTTAAACCGTTGGGTTCTTATTGTTGAGGAATGTCATTAAATTCACACGATTCGAATAAGTCTTGTTTTGATTACGTGGTCATTCACTTTGTTATTATTCGGACTTACATGCGAACAACACAATTCCGAGGAGATAACATAATCTAAATTTCAAGGACGAAATTTCTGTAACAAGGGGAGAATGTGACAACCGGTGATTTACGGCTCTTAGTTACGTGATTAACAGGTGATTAACGTGACAATAAATAATGTTACGACGCAAATTAACTTAATTAGGCCTTTGGAGTGCACAGGAACGTTTGTTCGGCCGTACAGTGCACGTATGGTGATTTACGGGAAACCTGCTGAATATTACGCGACAACGAACTGATACCGTACCAAAATTCTGACAACGCCGACAAATACAGATTTTCTACGAATATTTTATAGTTATGAATTTAATGTTGCGAATTCATTTCGCTTAAGTACATCACGAAACGTAAATAGGAACAAGAAACGCGACTGTAGGAAACGCACCGGTAACGAAACGGAGACGCATCGGACACGCGCGTTACCTTTAAAAATAAAATTTTTCGATATATTTTGTTTCATGATTAAATTTTTAATAATCATAGTTGAAACCGGATCGAGGAACAGATTAAAGACGGCGAACGACGTAATTTATCACAATTTTTATTTTAAACAACGAACAAAAACGCGAACGTCTACTGACACTATGTTATGTATATATAGCCCAAAAATATTATTTTATGATCTTAGATAATGCTCGGGTTTTGAAGACGGGCTCGTAGGAGAGATGGGCCACTAAACACGGGGATTGCGCTTGTGGGCCTTGGGCCCAAGCAAAGCCCACTAAACCAAATCCTTGATATAAATAAGTGTTGCCCTTCATTTGCAACAAAACCCAGAGATTTCAACAATACAAACGCACACACATATAAATATCATCTTTACTCTCTTCTCTCTCAGATATTCATACATACAACAAAATACAGGGAACCACTTTCCTCACAAAACAAAACCCAACCCCTCTCGGTTCCCCTGCAATCCGACCACGCCCACCTCAAAGTTTCTGCAAAACCTTATACCCAAGCCCTCTTGCCGCCAACATATCAAACCGGAGTAAGAGAGAGACGGAAGAAGGAGGAGCCGGCCACCCCTTTCTCGGTTGCGCGGCAGCGACGTGGGTTGTCAGCATCGACGGGGAGAGAGAGAGCCGCCGCTCACGGCGGCGGCGGCGTGTGGTGGCAGAACGAGAAGAAACGGAGAGAGAGAGAGTACCGACGATGGTGGTGACCGGTGGTCCTTCACTCGGACTGGTGACCCTTGTCTTTGTCCAACGGACTTCGCCGTTTTTCCGGCGGTCCCCGTCTCGGACTGGTGGTCTTTGCTTCGGTCCGTCGGGGTTCACGATGAAGACGATGATGATGTTTTGGTTCGGGTTGGTTCGAGTCCCGTCTCGGGTTTCAGGTGGTCGCCGGCAACGGTGGAGCCGGCCAGACGTCGGCAGATCTCGGCGGTGCCTGTGGTGACTCGGGTTAGTAGTGCAGGTTTGGGTTCAGCTTTGTTTCGGGTCGGTCAACAAAAGTCAACAGATCAGTTCGGAGGTCGTCTCGGGTATCGGGTCAAGACTCGACTCAGGTCAACAGTGAGTTGACTCAGTCAACTCAGTCAACGGGTCGGTTCGGGTTAACTGGTCAGCTCATTGTCCGGATCAAGCAGGTCCGGTTCGGTTGACTCGGTCAAACCGAGTCAACTCGGTCAACTCAGTCAACTTTTACAGCAAAACGACACGAGATTTTGGTAAAGAAATTAGCAATCATTATGTTAGTTATATCGTTTTATATAATTGATTACGTGAAAAACGAGCTCGCAAACCGAACAAAGTCGATGAACTATTAGTATTTGGATTATTTATTATCTTGGTTATATAAATTGGTTATACAAAAATGTTGTTGAAACTTGATTGAATTTTGAAAGATAACGACAACTTATGTTGTCGGGGGCGTCCAAAAACAGAGGAAACTCTGCCCGTTTTTTTTTCGCCTAAACGATTCTTTTACTAAATAAATATAACTTTTTATATTTATTTTAAACGCTTAAACGACATCTGCATATATTTCGACAAATATCATATGCGATTTATAATACAAGTCTGTTATATGTAATTGTCATATAAATATTCTTTTTATACACGTACGACTTCTCGGGACGACAAGCGATTTCAACGATATATTTATATATTTTTATATAAATATTTATTTATTTTAAATCTCTCGAGAATCAAGTCTTTTCAAGACTTATTGATTATTAACGACATTAAGCGAAACTAAGCAAGTATAACTTAATCATTTTCGATAAGTTAATAACTAACCGTCGAATCGTTCGACTAACGATTCGGTAGAGCTCGGTGACACGTAGTTTAGTTACTGCGTTTATTTAGAAACTTATTAGATATTCCGTGTTAGGAATATTGTAGAATGCACGCTAGCGAGTCTCATCTTGGAAACGACATCACGAAGTCGTAATTAGCTCGCTTTGCACAAGGCAATTCAGGTGAGTTCATAACCCCCACTTTTTCTAGTTTTACATTTTTACAAATGTTTTCGGGGGTGGAAAGACATGCAAGTTTTGCAAAAGTAAACAATTTCTTGATAAACGAAAACTCATTTCTAAACCATGTTACGAATGGATTTCAAGGAACTCAAATGGGTTACGAACGCTTTATACTGAATATACCGGTTTTACAAAACAAATATGTATTTACGAAACATGCATGATTTTCATGACTAGGGAGGGGAATGTCCAAGTTACAATAATAGGACTGGGTTGGTCTGCGTACGAAAAACGAGACAACCCAGTGAGTTCATGTCCCCCCTTTTCTCTTTACTGTTTTCAGTTTTATACTTCGGGGGTGAAATACATGCGACAATTATTACAAACATTTATTACATGGTATGGTTAGCGTAGGGAGGTTTATACTACTAGATCATGTGAGGGGTGGGTACAACACTCGAGGCCATTAATCCTCTTTGTTAGGACCGAGGGACACAAGAGTGATAGATCTATTTGGGTGTAGCGAGCCCACACCCGTGAGGCCGGGGAGGCCCATAGAGGTGACTGTGTCTTACAGCCGAAGCCCGATACAAATTTGCTAGGTTTGAGTTTCCCTGCACTTTCTCACACATACCAGTGGCTTTGCAACCCATTGGTGATCTCTTTTTCCTTATTGCTATGTACCAGGGACGTACACACTCACAAAAATACCTGATTTTTACAAATTACATACCATATTTCATATAAATTCAAAGCATAGGATTATGCGGGCATGGAGTCAAAGCCAGGGTGGGCATTGACGGTTATACAAATTTTGCAAATACGAGAGTTTACAAATACATGGTTTTACGAACATAATGCGTTACAAATACAAAGTTTCCATATAACTTGGCAAGAAAATGATTTCTAAATTCGTTTTCTCAATATTATTTCACAAACCGGTTATTCAAAAGACTTATTTCAAATCTTTTACAAACAAACTATGAACTCGGTCAACTTTATGTTGACTTTTTCACATGTTTCTTTCTCAGGTTGCATTTCTAAGTTAAGGCACGATTGGAATAGGAGAGCCATTAGAGATTCGAGTACCTAGTGGGCGTTCATTTTCTAGAAGTCTTAGCTTTATTTTCTTCCGCTGTGTAATGAAGATACCAGTCCAGTCACGCCAGCTCTGATAATTTCGGGGTATGACAGAAGGACTTTTAAAAGCATGTTTAACCCAAAATCCCTCTTTTAGCTATGATTTGGTTTAAAAAGTCATTATGTTTTCAAATCACGATGACCATCATTTGAATCATTCGGTTTACTCATTAAAGGAACCAAATGTCTATTTTGACTTAATTTAACTCTCAATGAACCTTTCGTTCTAAATGAGTCGTTAACATATTCCACATACCTGGCTCGGAGCAATACATTGACCCATTTCAATACCTTGCCTTAATAGCCGCTAAATAATAGCGATGCAAATATCCATTCGATATTTATTCCTATAATCATACAACTCGACAAACCATTAGTCGATATTGTCAAAGGGTGATATTTTCACCTTTTGACCCGTTTGGTCTCATTAATAGTGTATCTTTGCAAGATGGATTTAATATCATCTCGTCTACATGACTCGCACCGGTTTACACTGTACGGTCATTTTACTTATAAACCAATTTCTTAACTCTTTTGACCCATTATGGCTTATGCCATAAAGTGTCTTTCAAAAACTAACGGTTATCGTCAACGTGTGATCAGACTCCCGTTTTACCCTTATTATTTATGTTGGTTTCCCCTATAAGGTAACCACTCGAAACTCATTATCTATTAGTCATTGCATGACCAAATTTATCGTATTAGTCCGTTTTAACCATTAAACATGGTTTATTGTCATTGTCTTTTGTTCCGAACCGCACATGTCGCGTCGGAACATTTTAGTTCAAAGATGACTTTATATTATTCATAACCTATAAACCAATAGGTATTCAATAAATAGAGTGTAAGCTTTACTTACCTAGCATCCAGATTATGCTTTTCCTTCATTCTTGATTCATTTGACCCGCTTCCTTCCCAAGCTTTCACCTAGCTCGTCAAGCGTCAAACTATCATTGTAATTTGTAAGATGGTTAGACTAGTCATAATTATTAACGACTATTCCATCCTACGATCTTTATGTCGAAATTATCATTCGATCGTATAAAAGGTCATTTTGACTTTAAAAAGTCAAACTGCCTATTACAAAAGTAATTACACGATGTAGCTTAACTACTCGTTTTATTACTTTGCCACTATACGGTAAGCATCCTTATTATGCTGCTGTTTTAACTACTTATGAAATCAAGTTATTATAATCGAATTTCATTCGATTAACACATGATGATATCAAACATCATTTTGATCATAATATATCATTATTTTCATTTTATCATACTAATCTGTTTCCTAGCAAGTATGATCATGTACTTAAACACACAATTTGTTCAAGTATCTCCTGATTACTATCAGATATGATGATTCTAATCATAATTATATCATCAAATTCATCATATATGATTAATACCCACTTATCCTAGTGTGGTAATTCATCAAATCATTCAATTCATGGTATCATATGTATAATTTTCACTTAGGGTTTTGTTCCTAAGTAAGTATACATCACTAATTCAATCATAGCTTCAATAATTCATTCATAATTCGCGATTATGATGATTATTCAAATTTCATAACTTCACAAATCATCAAAATTTGACATACCTTATGATCCCCTAGCTTGGGTGATCATTAATTTACTCAGACTTCGTTTGAGCCTTCAATTTGATGATTTTGTGGTGGTTAGGGTTTAGAACTCCTGGGGAGTTCTTCTTGGTCGAACAGAACACACATATGTGTTGTTTTGTTTTAAAGTTCTTTTTATTAAATAAACTTTCAAGTTTATCTACTTTGGCCCCTCATGTTTGTTTAGTTTATTAAGTAGGCCACAACCCACTTAATATCAATAACGTTCCCTCTAATTAACTAGATTAAACATTCCTAATTAACTTAGTGGGTTTGAGGAATTTATGACTCAGTTTATTTTAAGTCCCGTTAACTCGGGCCATCTATAAACTTTATTTCCCAAAAGCATTCTTTTCCCCTTTTTATTAAATATTAGATTTAGTTATATAAATCCTAATATTTTCCGGGTTAATTTTACCACTAACGGTAATTTACCCGTCTTTTAGTATTAACGTGGTTTGATTACCAAACCCGTTTTCGGGGTGTTACAGAAACACTTCTAGAAGATTTTCTAACATTCATACTACCCTCAGACTGGTTGGTCTCAACCTTTGATCCTATAGTGTCCTCTTCCCCCTCATTGGTACCCTGTCTACTACTGCTCTCCTGTTCTGATTATTGAACAGTGTTAACACCTGATACAGGGGCTGATGTAGAGGGTGACAATGGTTGCTGATCATCACTAATAGGATCTTGTGCACCATTTGTACCCTCTTCATCATTTGGTATGTTAGAAACTTCAAATGAAACATTGTCAAAAAAATTTACATGATTTAATTGTTTATCAAAAATAGGTTCTTGGCTATCAAAAGTTTTAACTTTAAAGGGATAGACACTTTCATAAAATTTTACATCTCTTGAAAAAGTTTATCAAAAATAGGTTTTTGGCTATCAAAAGTTTTAACTTTAAAGGGATAGATACTTTCATAAAATTTTACATCTCTTGAAAAAGATATTTTCTTACTATCCAAACTCCATAGCTTATACCCTTTTTTAAAACTAGAGAGACCAAGAAGTACACATTTTTCAGCATGATAAGAAAATTTATCAGATTCATGTAAAATAGCACTAAAACATAAACACCCGAAGTTTCTTAGATGAGACAAAGAGGGTCTAAAGGTAAACATCATTTCAAAAGGACTCCTACCATTCAACACATAAGATGGCAACCTGTTAATAAGATATACAACAATTAGCACACAATCAGACCAGAACCTCAAAGGTAGACCACCCTGAAACATCAAAGCTCTAGCAGTATTTAAAAGGTGTCTGTGTTTCCTTTCCAACATACCATTTTGTTGTGGTGTATAGGAACAAGAAGTTTGATGTATAATTCCCTTTGTCTTACAAAAATTATCCATTTGATTATTAACAAATTCTGTCCCGTTATCACTCCTAATTATTTTAATTGTTTTCTTAAACTGAGTCAACACAAGCTCATAAAAAACCTTCACGTTTTCAAAAACTTCAGTTTTACTAGACAAAAAATAACACCACATAGCCCTAGAGTAGTCATCTACAATAGTTAGAAAATATTTGTAACCATCATAACTGGTCACTTTATAAGGACCCCATACATCTAAATGTGTGAGATCACCAACTGATTTTGACTTGTGTTCACTCAAAGGAAATGGAACCCTAACTTGTTTTGCCCTATGACATACATCACAAGGACCATGTTCACTAGACTGGATTTTAAGACTTTGTTTTAACACTGCTAGAACCTGATCTGAAGGGTGTCCTAGCCTACTATGCCATGTAAAAGATTTCACAGAACTATTGAAACAAGCATTAATATTATTTCCAGCATTTCCTACAAAATACAGGCCACAATCTTGTCTACCAGTCATCAGGATTCTCTTTGAACTGGAATCCTGTAAGATGCAACTTGTTTCATTAAACACAACTAACACATGGTTATCTATAGACAACTTATACACAGAAAGCAAATTTACACAATAACCAGGAACATAAAAGACATCTTTCAAAAGTATATCATCAGTCAGTCTTAGATCACCAACTTTTAAAACCTTGACACTTGTTCCATTTGGATAACCAACAGTAATATTAAACTCAGACACATCCACTACATTAATCAAGTTTTTATCTGTACTAACCATATGTTGACTAGCCCCAGAGTTAACAATCAACCCATTCATACTAAAACTGACTGAACTTAAACAACTAACAAAGTCAAAAACATTAAAACACTCACCTCCTACATTCTGATTCTGAGAATCAGATCCACCCTTCTCTCCAACAAGACTCAACAACTTGGCAATCTGCTCAGATGTAAAAGGTAATCCATGCCCACCAACAGATGAAGATGTTCCAACCACAGAATTAGTTTTATTATTATTAGCCAAGTTGACTTTATTAGACTGATTACTACTACTAACCCTACGTTTAAACCCAGGTGGATACCCAATAATTTCAAAGCATCTATCAACAGTATGTCCTAACATGTTACAGTGAGTACACTTTCCAAGACAAGGATCTACACACTTCTTTGAACACCAAAGAACTCCTCCTGCTAACAACAACAAAAAACCTAAAAAACTCACAGCGGAAGAACCAAGATCAGTAATCAAGAGCTACATAGCTCTGATACCATGTAAAAATGGTATGATAATCACAATAGAACAAAGGATACAAAGAAATAGCGACAAAAACGGTGATAAAATTTTTATTATTCACCCAAACCAGAAAAACACCCACCCGTAACCCTAGATCTCACAAACAGTGAGATCTGAAACAATACAAAGAAGAAGATGATTAACTGATGATAATCAGTTGATCTTATACCAACCAGAACTAGAAGATCTCACACGAGATCAAACATATCAAATCACAAACGATCTGAACACAAACCCTAATCGCCCAAGTGAGAGAGACAAAAGAAAGATCTGGAAACGAATAATGACAAACACTACAATACACTCTCTTATATATGAACGAAAAAGATACTTTCACTTTTAACCCTCCAAGACTAGTGAACTTCCACTTTATCCCTCACGAGATTGCATCCAAGAGCTTCACTTTCCAAGACTTGTACACTTTACACCCTTTATAAAATAATTGTGTAACAGAAAAATGTAACACCTTTATAACACACTACACAAGTTATGTTTGCAACATGAATTAATCTGTTGCACTTTATTTTAACATATATAAAATATAGAAAACCGGGTTAGCAAGAAACTGGAACCCCGACGAAACAAGAATACAATGACCCAATAACTTACGAGATTACATCATGCATATTAAACTCGCACCATCTATTCCACTTAGGTTCCCATATTAAACTCATGCCACCTATTCTAATCGCACGTGCAATCAAATTTCAAGATACGATAATATGAAACTGTATTTTTATCTTATTCATAGTTTGATAAAAAAGAAAATTAATCCATCCTAACATATGTTGATGTTGCAAATTAAATCCATGGTGATATGTTAAACTTATAACAAAAGATGTAAAGGTTCTATACACAGAAAATAGTAAACATCTCATGCAACTTGGTCTAATTCAGAATTTACGGTTACTATGTTAATTTACCTCTACACAAACGTACGAACCCATTCATCGACAAGTTGGATTTTGTTTTATGGCACCCTTTGTTTGAATTTTATTCATACTTCCTCATTAACAAAAAAACTAGATATTGTTTTTCATCTTGGTACTTCTGAAATATGAAGAGGTTAGGGTGTTAAATAAGTCATGTTCACAGGTTGTTGGGTTAAACCGACACAAACTTGAAAATTATATCAGAGAAATGAGCCCAAACATGTCACAAGTTTTCACATGTTGACATAGACAACTCTTTAATTTGTTTTTCGCAAATCTTCATCGGACGACACTTCCTCTTCATTTGGCGACACTTTTGGAAACACTATTTTCTGAACCAAAGTTCAACTTGTCAACACCTCCAGCAATATTTCCGGTGAAATTTTTTGGCAACATAACAACATTTCCCTTGAATTATGACAACAATTACTGCATTTACATCAGCTGAGAGGACATCTCACAACTCTCACAAGTTTTCTTTGACCCCCTCTCCAACCAATTATTGCGGTATTAGAAGACCATGATTGAGCCCTTCCTGATTACCAACAACCTATATGGCTATAATATGGTTTTATCCCATGTTCAACTAGTGTTGTTATAGTCAACCCCAACTATTAGTCTTGGATTGCAAACGATGCATGTGTCCGCTTGATCATCATTTCTACTATCTCTGAAGTATCTTTTGCTCATGTCCAAGGAACCAATGCTCGTGGATTTTGTCATTCACGTGCTCGAGTTTATGCTCCACACACTACACCTAGGAAATACCCGCTTAAGACACAACTTCTAAATGAAAGAGGATGAGACACCACTCACTTATTTAAGTCATGCACAAGAATATGCATCTGCACTGACCAATATTAGTGAACTAGTCAAAGAAAAAGATCTAGTCCTGTATGCCATATATGGCTTATGTGGGTACTACAACAATCTCAAATCTATCGTTTTAGCATGTTTAACCCATTTAGCATTCAATGAACAGTTCGGTCTTCTCATAGATCATGACTATATGGTTGTAAAACCTTTACCACTAGCTGCAGCCATGATCTTTGTTGCCAACACATCTCATGCTTAATCCCCCTAATAGTTTCAAAACTTACAACAAATGGCATCTTCCCATGGTTATCAACTGATACTAGATGTCTCTACTGTAACTTAGCCATCCCAGGCTTACCACATTGCTCATCCTCCAAGTAATCATGGCTACACAAATCGAGGACGCTGGGGTGTCCATTGTGGGGGATACAACAATAACAACAATGGAAACTACAACAGTAACATCAGAGGAGGCTATGGTCGTGGCGATACGTAGTCAGTTCTTGTGGGCCTTTACACAAGACATGGTATATGGTTCATGCAACACGTGCGGAATTGGACATCTTCCTTCTGACTGCCCAAATCTTGATCCTTCCAATATCCGCAACCGTCCACATGCCAACAATGCAGATTTCCAGTCTCAATCAAGACCACCAAAAGACTCTACCTGGTTTCTAGACACAAGAGTAACCAGTCATAGGATTTAACAAGTTTTGACAACTCCGAGGAATATCATGGTAATGATTCCCTTAATGTTGGAAATGGTATAGGTCTTTATATTCTTCATATTGATTCATCAAAAAATTATTTTTTCAAATAAATATTTTCACATATTTGACATTTTTCATGTTATTGAAATTATAAAAGCAACTTCTTTCTGTTCAAAATTATGTTTAGACAATAGTGTTTCCTTTGAGTTTCATTCCTCTTTTGTTGTTGTGAAGGACAAGTCTACACACACTATCTTCCTCACGCAACCCAGTGAACACAGTCTCTACACTCTTCACCTTCTATATCCCCAATATATCAATAAGCACACATTCTTTGTCACATGTACATCTTCTCATCTCTGGCACCAAAGGCTTGGTCATCCACACGAGAGTGTTTTCAAATTTATTCTTTACGGTTGTTGTTTTCTTGTAACTAAGGCATTAATTTATTTCATGGAATGCTTGTCCTTTAGGCAAGTCCATTAATTTACATTTACCCACTTCTAGTTTTCGTAGTACGCATTACTTTGATATATTATATTGTGATGTTCCTGTTTTATTTTCAGATGGCCATCGTTATTTTATGATGTGTGCTGATCATTTTTCTCGTTATATGTGGATTTTCCCTTTGGATAACAAATCTGATGTTGACAAGACCTTCAGAAACTTTGTTCAAATGGTTAAACATCAATTTAATACAAAAATCAAACAAGTCTAAACCGACATGGGGGGGGGGGGGTGAATTCAGACCTTTGGAAAGCTTCTTTACATCCCTTGGTATCATTCTTTCTTTTTTTTTCTTTTTGTTTTTAATCTTGTCCACATACAAGTGAACTAAATGGTTCTGTTGAATGTTGTCATCAACGTATTGTTGAAACTGGTCTCACTATCCTTGCACAATCATCTGTTCCCAAACGTCTCTGGCACTTTCCATTTAACACAAACATATAACTTCTCAATTAAATACAATCTCGAGCATCTTCCAACAAAACTCCATTCGAGCATCTCTTCCGTCGCCTTCCCATCTACTCTTTTCTTCAAGTATTTGGCTGTCAGTGTTTCCCCATCTTTGATATTATAATCCTTACAAAATGGACTTTCATTATACCTTTTGTATCTTCTTTGGCTACAATCCATAACATCACAGGTATCAATGCTTCGATCAAACAATTGATCGCATCTACATTGCTAGACATGTTCGGTTTATTGAACATAACTTTACCTTCCAAACTACATCTCCCTAAGTTCCTCCTTCGACTTCTGACTCCAAATCTTACACACCCTTTTCTGACTTCCCATTTCCTTTTGACAATCAACGGCCTCCACCACCATCTCCTCAAACTAAAATAAACACTCCTCCATCCTCTCCCAATAATTCCTCAATCTCACAACTAATTTCTCCATCTTCCTCTCACAATTCCTCCCCTTCACCACCCACTCTTTTCCGCGCACTCGTTCCTCAAATCTTCGTCCAAATCCAAAACCTCGTGTTCTGTATAACCCTTTTACAAATCTTGCTTCCTCTTCCAAAAAACTCACAGTTGAACTCTCTTCCTTTACAATTGCAAACCAACATCTAGAGTTGCGTCAAACCATGGCCGGTTTATTGCTAGACATGTTCGGTTTATTGAACATAACTTTACCTTTGAAACTACATCTCCCTAAGTTCCTCCTTCGACTTCTGCTCCAACTCTTACACACCCTTTTCTAACTTCCCATTTCCTTTTGACAGTCAACGACCTCCACCATCATCTCCTCAAACTAAAATAAACACTCCTCCATCCTCTCCCAATAATTCCTCAATCTCACAACTAATTTCTCCATCTTCCTCTCACAATTCCTCCCCTTCACCACCCACTCTTTTCCACGCACTCGTTCCTCAAATCTTCGTCCAAATCCAAAACCTCGTGTTCTGTACAACCCTTCTACAAATCTTGCTTCCTTTTCGAAAAAACTCACAGTTGAACCCTCTTCCTTTACAATTGCAAACCAACATCTAGAGTTGCATCAAACTATGGCCGATAAATTTTTAGCACTTGTTAAAAATGATACTTGGACACCTATCTCCGTGGTTCCTAAAACTAACATTATTGACTGTAAATGGGTCTACAGATTCAAGAAAGATATACACAGTGTTGTCACACAATACAAAGCTAGATTTATAGCTAAAGGTTTTCGTCAACAACATGGTATTGACTTCCATGAAACGTTTAGGCCGTTGTCAAGTCCACAACAATTTGAGTGGTTCTTTCCCTTGCTGTAACAAAGCTGTGGCCACTTCACCAAATTGATGTTCAAAATGCCTTTCTTTATGAGAATTATATAGATACAACAACAAAGCTTTGTTAATCCCAAACATCTGAATCATGTTTGTCTCTTACAAAAATCTCTTTACGGCCCCAAACAAGCTCCATGTGCTTGGTTTCATCGTCTATCACAAGCCCTTGAAAAATTAGGCTTCTAAGGCTCCAAAATGGATCCATCTCTTTTCAGATACAAACGTGGAGAGGCTCTTCTCTACATCTTGGTCTATGTTGATGACATAATTATTACTTGAAACGATCCTACTATAGTCAATCATGTTATTTAATTACTTAGTTAGACATTTGTTGTTAAGGATCTTGGTGCCCTTGATTATTTTCTAGGGATTTAGCGGTTCCTCAAGGCAAGGATATTCTCCTTTCTCAAAAGAAGTACATCACTGATCTTTTACACCACACTTCCTTCACAACACTTAACTCTCGTGGACAGTCCGTTGTTAACAAACCCGGTAAACTATATCACCAATTAGTTGGGGCACCTCAATATGTTACCCTGTCTAGACCAGATGCTACTTTTGTTGTTAAGAAGGTGTTTCGATACATGCATGCTCCTTTAGAAAACCACTGGTCTGCTGCAAAACGCCTTTTCTAATACCTAAAGGGCACACTTGATTACATATTGCTCATTCATCACGACTCTAGCTCTCACTTACAAGCCATTTCAGATGCTGATTGGGCTGGTTGCCCGGATGATCCTTGATCTACAGGGGGATTTACCATATCTATGGGCTTCAACCTCATTTCCTGGATCGTACCAAACAGAAAACAGTTTCTCAGTCCTCCACAGAATATAAATACAAAAGCCCTAGTAGACATCGCAACCAAACTCACATGGCTAGAAGCTTTATTGAAAGAACTTGAGACAGACACAACTACTGCGCCACTCTCTGGCCCAATAACCTAAGTGCTACCTATCTCTCAAAAAATCTAGTCTTCTATGCAAGAACAAAACATGTTGAAGTTGACATTCACTTTGTACGGAAAAAAGTTGCACAAGGAAATCTACAAGTTCAATCCATATCTACAAAAGACCAAACTGTGGATATCTTCACAAAGCCCCTATCTATACAAAGATTTCTCTTTTTACGCTCCAAGCTATAGATCGTTCCCCGAACTTGGCTTGCAGGGGAATAATATACACAATCGTTATTAATTATAGTTATAGGTAGCATTATGTAAACATGGGTTAAGTATATAACTCTCTCATTGTAAACCCTAATTACACAATCAACACAAACAATTACATACTTATGTGTTTTATCTTATTATATTAAGAGATTATAAGTATTTTTTTATTTAAATGTGTTGATTATTTTTACTTTGCCTCTACATATTTTTTTCTCCGCCACTGCTATACTACAAGAGGAGTGTTTTGATCTTTTCCCAACGAAACTAGTCATTGATTATGAGCTACAAGTTTTGTATATGCACATTTTCTTGTATGATAAATGTATATTAACAAAATAAAGCTGGAAAGCTTGAAATCAGGAACAGATAATATTCTTAGCATATGATACTAATAAACTATTTACTATTTAAATAAATGTGCATTATTTAAATAATTTCTAGGTCCAATCAACTCAAAAGTATAAGAATATTCAGTTTGTTGCATGAAAGAAGAAAGTTATAAGAAGATTTGTGGTCTTTTCATGCTTTTCAACTTTTGATTTTGATGGCCAATCTTTCTTCATACAAGATCTTGATTCAAAAGGAAAGTAACTGCTTTTAAATGCAATAAAATAATTATAACGTATAAGTAATTATTCATATATATCTTAATAATATATTTTTGCTTCTAAATAATATTTATCATAAGCAAGAATGTTTATCGTAACTAGTGACAAACCCAAGACCTTTTCTATGAGTTTACTCTTTTTTTATTGGCCAAATTTCTCATAGCCAAACGTTAAAATTTTCATGTCAGGTCAAATTTTTAGTCCCGACCAGGTCGGTTTACTATTTTTTAACAAATTTAACTTAGTTCAATAACCATCAATTGAAACAATATCTTATTTTTTCCCAATATCTTAAACAACAAGCAAGGTAACATTGGCAGTGCAAAAAATTTTAGAATAAATTTGTTCTCGTGACCCCGACATATACAAGATGGCCCTCCCCTGATTGTAAGTTTAAATAATAAACCGTGATACTTTTAATATCGAGAAAAAGAAAAACATAATAATTATTTTAGGGCATATGAAAAAGGTCGAAGAGAGGAATGATTTTGTGAATGCTAGTAATTGAATAATTCTTTAGATTATGTAATGTAACTTCATTAAAATTTAATAAAAAAATATTTAACTGAATTCATTAGATAGTTACAATGGTCTACCATAACACTCAACCTACTTTTTATATTCGACTCCCAATCAAATTTTATTATATTAAAGCCTCTAAATTTATTAAAAAAAACATGTATGTGTGATTTTTCTTTCTTTTTTTCCCCTTCTTTTAAATATTGGCCATTATGTATGTAGAGGTAATGCAGACAACTTTTTGTTGACGCGAATATTATGTATGATCTTTTTTTTTTGATAACCTAGAAAATCAATGATCAATTTTAGTTACTCTAAATACAAATACATATTATTTTATATATTAAAAAAGAACTATCCATGTCAAGCTTTATAAACATTTTGAACATCACTTCTTTAAATCTTGACGTGGCAAATCATAATTTTCTTAAAAATTCACAAGTATGTCTATTTTAAACTAGTTTAGAGAGTTTAGTATAACAAAGCTAAGTTGATAGTGTTTTTGGTGCAAAATAAACAAGCATCTTAATTTTATTAACTCCAGCCATAATTATAATAATATATGACTAACTAATTATTATATCTAACTATGTATATTAAAAAATATAATAATTACTTTGTTTTAGTTTTAAATGGATAAAAATGAGAAATAGTATCTCTCACATTAATATATTGTTTGTTTTGACACATGATGTGTAGAATCTTGTTAACGTCCATTCATTGAAGCATATATTTCTAGGGTCCAGGCTACACAGTGTCCATCTCTTTTTGGTAAAACAAAAACCGAAACTTATTTCTAAATTTCCGAACATTAACCGCACTACCCATTCATGATAAACTTATTTCATATCGCTTTATATTCTTATAACAAATATAAATAAATAAGTATTTCTATTTACCAAGGTCTCATTCCTTATCCACTATTAGAAAACTAGGTAATTTGCTAAGCACTTTTCCGTTGCACATGTGTAGCAAACAAGCATTTCCTACACAATTGCTACGCACATGGTAAGTAGCAAAATACCCCGTCGCAAAATCGATTGCTACGCTTTTGGTGACGCATTTGCTACACAAAATTGGCGTTGCAATTTTGCTACACATTTGCGACACTTTGTCTTTTTACTTAGATTTGCTATTTGCTACGCATTTACAATGTATTATTTGCTACGCATCTGCAACGTATCATTTGCTATGCATTTGCAACACACTCTTTGCTACGAATTTGCAACGCCTATTAAATATTCAGTTTTTTTCTTCTATTCGAGACACATTTGCTACGCAAGTTGATTAAGAAAAATAACAAAATAAATCATTGTAAAATTAGAAAATCCTCACTACTAAAAAATCTGCAAACTTGTTTAAAAAAATAAATAAATCCAGCAAAACCACAAATACCATAGCTTAAACTAAAAAAAAAAACATCCATTACAACCACAAAGATATCTTTGTAGATGAATTTTAACAGTAAAGTCATTTTCACATCTCCAATCAACCCAAAAAGAGGTATGCACAACATCAAAAAGATTTGTTACCCTTTCGAAAGATGGACCATGTGGAAGGTGTTAAAGACATCCATTGAGAGTAGACTCAACATTGAGATTTCCAACCATCTAAAGTTGTCCTCCCCCCCACAATCCCTTCACTATGAGGCAATCGATTGGAAAGAAGAGGTTCCGATTCTAGGTCTCCATCACTAAATGAACATCTAGAGGCATGTGCGGCTTTATGTTAATTGAAAATAAGGAAAGATATTAGCCCCCAAAATATACCGCCTCTTACTCTTTTTTAACGTCCAACAAAGCCTGTTCCCTTGGGTACACCCATAGGCAAATGTCATCCACACCCGCGATTGCACACGGACAACGCTGGTGACCTGACACATCACTAATTCCAAATGATACCCACTGCCTGAAAGCTCACTATGGTAAAACCCCTAGCTCACACATGACATTTTGTTACGAACAAGACTCTAACCGACGACCTTACATAGAGAAAGTCATAAGGGTCCCGCTGAAGCACTGCCCCTTTGGTTACCGCCTCTTACTCTAGGTGGCATCCGTTTTATAAGTAATTTTTTTGTACCACTTTCTTGTAGGAAAACAAATCTTTTTCCATTTATTTTGAAGTTCGTATTTTATTATCATTGTATTTTATTATCATTGAATATATTTAGACAAGATGGCCCATTGTTATGTTATTATTTATACATTTTTGGTGTTTAACAAGCGGAAAATTATATTTCAACCACAGGGGAAAAAATAGAAGCGAAAAAAATAAATTAAAAATCAGAATCGGATCTCTCTTCACAATCTTCACTGTCATCAGTCTCTCTCTTCTTTAATACTACAAGAACTGTCACCAAATATATGACGTTTTTATGTAAAACTTAACAAACCCATCGGTCTAATTATTTTGTTTGTTCGTTTGTTGAAGTGGCTTTGTGGATGTTGGGGGCATAGATCGATGCCGTGTGAGTGGGTTTTTCGCTTTGCTCTTCAACTTTATCTTCATTTTATAATCATCCCACTCTTCAGTGTCATTGATCTCTTCTCCTCATCCAAGAATTCTTCAAGAACAAATAACACAAAATGACATATGACTATCATCAGTATCTTTTTCTTGAAGATTTGTCCATCTCATACAGCAAAATCTGAGTTACTCCCCTCACCTAACAATCCATTCAGTGAAACTTCACACAGAACAATAGTGAATATTCAAGAAAGCATGTTAGCCATCTTTTTTTTTTTTTTTTTTTTAATTTTTGGCGTTTTACAGTGAGTCGTATTTTAGGAACATTGGCGTTTGTTTTTTTGGTGTGATCAAATGGATGTTGCTGAGAGGTATCATTTTATAGGATGTCTTTGGCGCGTAGTTTAGGTGGGGTATTATTATAATAAAGTATTTATCGTTTCAGTTAGTGTTTGTAATTACTGTTTTTGATAAGCTTCATCTCTGAATTCTGTAACACGTCCCATCTTTCAAGTTTGGTATTTTATTTTTTAATATAATAAATGTTGTTAATAATAAAGTTTCCGTCGCTCCAGTTTACTATTTTGTAGTTACTATTTCTAGTTACTTTTTCGAGATTTTGGTGTTTTGTATTTTTAATAATGTTTTATATAAAGATGACACTTTGTTCTTATTTCTCTTGTACCTTGTTTTTATACTTTTTTTTGAGTTTTTTATAATACTTGTCCAAAGTAATTTTATTATAGTTTGGGAGTTTTGGGGTGTTTTATGGCATGATGGCGTTTTCACAAGCATTTGTGTGTGTGGCGTTTTTATTATATATGGCGTTGTTATTATATAACAAGCAACTGAAAAAGAAAATTAAAATTAAAAAAATATATATATAAATGATTGATCTTCCTATCTTCATCGTCACCCGTCTCTTTCTTCTTTTGAAACATCTTCACTGGCTGTTGCGACTTTCTTATGATTCATTTTTTTTTATTTTTGAAGTAGCTTTTTTGTCGCCGTGTGGAAGCACAAAGTCTGACATCAGCCTCTTTTTCTTGAAGATTTGTCTATCTCATGCAGCAAAATGTTATTGAGTTACACCCTTTAGCTAACAATCCATTTGGCGAAACTTCGCGTAGAACAATATTGAATATCCAACGAACGATGTTTCATTTTTTAACTTTTTGGCGTTTTACCGAGAAAAGAACGCCACTAAATAAAAGTATCTTAAGCCTCTAAATTTGGTGATGCTAAACTCAATAAGTTTTGCTGTATGATAGGGATAACATTGTTAATCCTCAGTTAAGAAAGATGTCTAACAATGTTGTCCACCCCATACAGCTAAACTTTATTGAGAACAAAACTGAATCTCCAAGAAATGACGTTTTTTGCAATTTTGTGGTTTTTGTATGTTTTGGCGTTTAGAAATTGAATGACAGTTGAGGATAAAGTCAATAAGATTTTACTCAATGAGATGGACAATATCCTCACTAAGGATTTTGTCCATCACATTGAGCGAAACCTTATCGACAACCAAACTGAATTTCAAAGAAACGTTTTGTTTTTAGGAATCTTTGATGTTTTGTTTTTTTTTTTGGCGTTTCTAAGATGAATGGTATATATTAAATATGGCGTTTTTGGTTTGGTGTGTTTAATGGAAGGTCTGAGATGTATATATAAGATGTTTTTTGGCGGTTGTTTCAGGCGGGATTGTATTATAATAAATGCTAGTAATTAAGTCCTGTCATTTCAGTTACTGTTTATTCAGCTTTATCGTTTAAAAACAAAGTTTGGCGTTTTATATCTAATGGCGTTTAGATTAGAATGATGTGTGCATGTAGGTTAAGGCGAGATTTTTAATGGCGTTTTATTCATGAGTTTGGCGTTTTGTGTAGAAAAGTCAAAAGACTTTTTTACCCTTAACGAAGCGCGCCACACTAATAAAAGTGATGTTATTTACGAAAACGCCACCGCGTCATCTAGTCCATAGATTGTTTTGATCTGACGATCCATAACCGTTCTCTCCGTTCTCACACTTTTCACGGTTTTCTCTAAATCATGACCCTATATATATATATATATATATATATATATATATATATATATAGGGTCAGGATTTAGAGAAAACGCTCAAAAGTGTGAGAATGGAGATAACGCTTATGCATCGTCCGATCAAAACAATCTATAGACTAGATTGACACTGTGGCATTTTAGTAAATAACACCAATTTTATTACGTGGACGCGCGTCATTAAGGGTAAAAAAGAAAAAACCTATTCCTCACATAAAACGCCATTGAAAATAAAACGCCAAAAAAAATACAAAACGCCAAATTTATCACTGGGTGCTTTTTTCTGTGTTTTTATTTAAACTCTCTGGTTACAAAAACGCCATAACATAAGAAAACGCCATTATATATAACGCCAAACTTTACATCCGAATAAATCTTATTTACATTTTTTGTTATAAAAATAACATCCCGCCTAACCTACGCGCCAAAAAAATTCTATAAATAGAAACGCCTCACCACCTTCCGTTTATCACACCAAAAAAACACACAAAAAAAACACACTGTGGTTGCTAAAAAAATTTACAACTCAATGTAAAACGCCAAAAAACACAACGACAGCAAAAACATCTTTTTCTTTTATCCTCAGTAAAGTTCTGCATGAAGCTTCATTTAATGATTTTTTACGCGAGTGAAGAAAAGATTTTGCTGCATGAGATAGACAAAATTGAAAAAAGAGGGACTGATGACACCCATATGTCATACTGTCATCTTTGTTCCTGAAGAAGGTTTGGATGATAAGAAGAGACCTATACCAGTGGCAGATAGCATCCACCCACAGGGGGTCGCTCTATGGCTCAAACATCAACAAAGACAATTCAACACATGAACAAAGAAAATAAACAACGCCAAACCCAAAACGCCATTTATATGTCACATTTCTTGTAGTTTCAAAAGAAAAAAGAGACTGATGACACTGAAAATTTAAAATAATAAATTGCTTCTACTTTGTTTTTGTTTTTTACTTTTTTTTAATTTTCTTTGTCTATTGTTTGTTTTGTAATGTCAGTTAATAAACAACAAAATAATATTAATGTTATAACGAAAAATATAATAAAACGCCAAAATTAGCAAATACGTGTAAAACGCAATAATGCCATACAAAAACCCCCAAATAAACTACCAAACTATAATAAAATTAATTTGAACAACTAATATTATAAAAAAAAGAGTGAAAAAATGTGCAAAAGAATATAAAACAAAAGAAGTCCAATAGTTATCTAACCGCCAATGGAAAACAAAAACGCCATAATTACAGCCGTCAAAAGATTTGACGTGTTACACCATTAAAACAACCGAGTCTTAAAACAAAACACGGTAAACTGCAAAAAACAGTAAAATGAAACGACGGAAAACATAATTACTAACATTTATTATATTAAATTTATTTATCTTTTTCAAAACGCCATAATTACCTGACATACGCGGGAAAAAAGGTCAATATAAAAGAAGATCATCAGAACCCAAGTTCAAACACGCCAAAAAAACTAAAACACCACATATTCTCCAAAATGCCAAAAAATTTAAAAAATGGCCAAGGTTATTGCATGGAGGTTTCTAAGGAAAGAAAAAAAGATTCATCATAAAGTTCGCTGAAAGGAGAAAGGTTAAGGTAAGAACAATAAAAGCCATGATGGGAATGAATGAAAATATTCAAAAGGATATCCTGGCCCTTGGGGTTCCAAGAGACAACGATTGTGAAAGAACAAGAACTGTAATAAGAAGACTGGAGAGAAAGTTTCCAGCAGAAGATAATGAAGATGATGATGATGATGATGATGATGATGATGATGATGATGATGATGATGATGATATTGAAGATACACAAATACCAAAACTTAGGAATTGGGTATTGCATGAGGAAGAAGGAACACTTGAAGTAACTTATGAAAACGGAGTGCAATATTCAAGACCAATGGAAGAAATGTTGAAGACAAGGTTGCTATCTGTCATTGAACAACTCTGTGATTTAACACCTTCAAACGATCTAAAATCCAATGATGCAGTAATATTCTTGAATACGCTGCAGCAAAGAAGAGACGAGCTAATGGCGTTATATGCAAAAATGAAATTTGATGATGAAGAATCTGAAGAAAGTGAAGAACAAAGCGATGGGTACATCTCCGATGTAATCCCACCTACGGAAGACTATTAGATTATTTTGATTTTCTACTTATTGTAATTTTTTGAAATATTAATCTATGGTAATGAATTATTAACAAAAAGATACAAAACGCCAAAAAAATGGAAAAAGCCATAACGCCAAAAAAATTAACTAGGTGACACAAAAAGAATTACCTCAAAGAGAAGAAATCTGAGAAAAAAAACAATAAACGCCAAATAATTAATAAATCTACAAAACGCCAAAATTATCTTGCACGTAAAAAATAAAGAAGCTTCTCAAACGCGAAAACTGTGAAAGGAGGAGAATACTAAAAAGACAAAAAAAACCCTCGGTCCCTGATCAAGCCCCACGCCATGTGTTCGGCCAGGATGCGTTCTCACCGTTCTCACACTTTTTGCCGTTTTCTCCTGATCCCATTTCTATATATATATATATATATGGTTGAGTTCATTTCAGAACTCTAAATAACTACAGAACTTTCAGAACTCCAAATAAACAATCATTTTATATATAAGTTTTTGTATTTAGGATCTTTTTATCAACTATTATATGTGTTTCTTTGATTACATACATGTTAAAAGTAGTTTACATATGTTTAATTGCCAAAATTATATATATGTGTCATAACTAATTACATATATGTAAAAAAACTAGTTTACATATGTGTAATCATAAAATTACATATAAAAAATGATAAAATTACTCTTAACAGGTATGTAATCGTAAAAATACACATAATAAATGATAAAATTGTTCTGCGAGTTCTGTAAATATTTATGGTTCTGAAATGATCCTGGCCCTATATATATATATATATATATATATATATATATATATATAAACAGATGGATAATCACCCACCAATACGTCGTAACGTTTAATGCTTTTATTTAAAGGTTAACATCTCGGTTGTCTAAACAAGTTTGGTGAACGACTTTTCTGGTAGACACAAGTTAGCATCTCGTTTAATGCTTATTTTTGGACACTTTGATTTTTTCTAGCATTTGCATCGAACGCAAATTTATAAGTTTTCACGGATATTTAAATGTTTATTTAAATCGGGGAAATTCATACTTGGTTACGTGGTATGATAGTTGGGGATGAAATCCATTTCGGTCTACTGTGCGTGCATAAGTTGGTTGGTTTTAAGCTCAAAAGTCCTCGTGGTAGTGTTTCAGTTTAGTAACCACTAGTCGTGGTAATGACCGCGGGACAGTCGAATAGATCTATTGGGTGTGACGAGCCCCGCTCCTAGTTGGTCATGACCTTGTTGGAGTGCAATTGTGCCATACTTGTTCAAAGTGGCAAGGCAACATCATTATGGTTTGGTTACGGGTTTATGTAGGCACATGTAGAGATGAGCATTTGGTACTGGGTACCGGTACCGAACCATACCGGGTATATTCGGTACCGTGACCGGTACAAGTACCCATTTTCCCCGTTTTTCGGTACCGATACGGTATACGGGTAAAACACTGGTAAATATCGGTACCGTACCTGTACTAGTACCGAACCAGTATATTTGGTACCGGTACCCATTTTCACCGTTTTTCGGTACCGGTACCGAACGGGTACCATTCTCACCCTTAGGCACATGCGTCATGGTTTTGCAAGACCATGATTTGACTATCGTGATTTTCATTAGACTATGCATACTAATTTTTTATCAAATGATTTTCGGATTCATTTGTGTCATTTAAACCTGTGAAGTCACCAACATTATGTTGATGTTTTAAACATGTTTTTTCTAGTAAGTAAACTTTGGTTCACATCTTTTGGAAGTCTAAGCACACATCACGAACGATACCTTTTTAGTGGGTTTTGACTAGTATATCTCATCGTATATAAGATATACTTGGCAAATCCTTGATCGATTCAAACAATATTTCTTTTGGTCATGTGTCTTTAAATATGATGTTTTAAATTTGGGACCTGTAAAATATATTGTTATGGTTTGTAACATTTAAACTTTTGGTATCGTTGATGCTTAATCATATCAGATGTTTTCTTATCGTATGCTTAAAAACCTTTCGTGGTCACTCCTCGTGTTTCTGTCTTCGGCTGGGGTGTGATATCGACGAACGAGCTCTATGGTTGAAACCATCATCTTTTCCATGGGTCGACACTCGTACACAAAACCCACCACTATAATTCAACTAGAAAAACAAGATTGCGAGTGTCACACCCCAACCAATGGCGGAAACATCGGGATGAGACGAAGTGTGAAGATTGCTAGAGACATCATAACGCTATTTGTGACAATATTTAATAAACCGATTTCATTTCATAAAGTAAATTGTTGACATTACAAGAAATTCAAATACAACAAGTTCAAAAGAAGTACATAACAACATAAGCAAAATTGATACAACATATTAAACCTAAACGTCTATATGTGTATCTAGGCATCAACGCTACTTCTTTTCATAACATCGTCATCATCAACCTGTAACATGTTTAAAATACAATTCAATGCAAAAGCAAAGGCGAGTATACAAGTTTGGTACGTACATAACAAAAGATATGTTTTAAACAATTCCTTATAGCAAGCATGTGATTCAAGATAAGCAATAAATTTGGCATGTGTCTAACATATCAAACCAATGATGAAACGCAATATGCTCCTGACATAACCACAAGTCTACGGGTGGGTTGTTAATCCTATAGCGCTACATATGTCATGGTTAGGCTCGTACAAAATTAATGATAAGTTTAACACATAATGTCCTTAACCCAAGTTTAAAGTATCAAGCAATCACGTGTACAAGCATGTTATAGGAATGTTCATGTGTTTAAGCAAAATGTTCATGTGTAAGTTTTGATAAGTAAACATGTTACACCCCAAAAAGTGGTAAAAGTAAAGAGGGGAATAAGAGTATACTCACGGTTTTGCAAGTCTTGAACTTGAGAATCCGAGAGTAAGTTGGTTGTTGGATTAGCTAGTTGGAGCACCTTGTCCTTCTACACAAAGGAACAAAGTGTATGAGTTTGGGGAAATCGGAAGATTTTAAGGATTCGGGATTAAAAATGATATGAAAGTATTATATAAAAATAATCATCTTTAATGCACAACACTTGTATGACACTTGGTAACCACAAGGGTTATAATGATTTCATGAGTTGAACACTCATAAGAATCATAACAGGTTTAGCCTTAGATAATGTTCTACTACTTTAACAAATGAATATGAATTCAACATTAAAGGTTCGAATGTACATTTAGGTTATATATATATATATATATTATTAAGTCCAAATGTTCAAGTATTTCAAGCATGAGGTAGAAGATTACATCTTCATTTAGGTACCTCAAAATGTGTCATAGAAGTCATGTAGGAGGTAGGAAGAACAAGCTTCCATTTAGGCACCTCGTATATGTTCACCACTACACTTGTTGTAACAACAAACAAGGAGGGTCATGAACTAGGATTACTATAAGCATGTAAACAATCTAAGCTATGAGAAATCATCAAATCATGTGGGGATTTTATGTTGGAAAAACCCAAGTTGTTCCCTAATCACTCCTATATCAAGTTTGAAGCTTGAACATGACTTGTGGGTTAAAAACCCTAAACAAAACGGAAATTATTTGAGGTTTATCCTCTGATGTTGTATGTCTCAACCTTGTTTTTAGGTTTAACCAACCATAAGATAGGTTGTAAGCATTAGGACATAGGTTTGAGATGAGTTAGACTCAAGTTTGATAAGTTTAAACAAGTTTTTAACACACAACATGAAGTTTATGGACATTTTTTAGGGCAATTCCATGTCTGATTTCTCCAAGGAGAGATCAAGGAATCAAACCCCATGATTATCCAAGCAAGTAGGAAGAAGAATCAAGTAATTTGGTTGAGTTTTGAGCAAGTTATGCTCACTTTTGTATGAAGGTATGAATCTGTTCGAATTTTTGGATTTTGCAAGAACTTGAGGGTGATTTAGGAGAGATTTGAGAGTGTTGAAAGTGTCTAAGTGCTTGGAGAAGGTGGGTATTTATAGGGGATGAGTTTAGGGTTGATTGGAGGTGTTTAATGGAGGTTTAGAGCTGATTGGAGGAGAAAGAAACTTGGGATTTCGTGCATTAGCGCGAGCTGTTTGAATCTGCTGCCCGCCAGACCCCCTTATGAACCGTAAGGGGTGTCTTTGCGGTCCGTATAGCCCAAGCAGAAGCACAAAATTTTTATTTCTTGATTTAATGTTTTGTAACATCTTCCAATGACATATATTACGTGTTTTATGCCCATTTTAGGATATTAAAGCATACTCAACATGTACTAAAGGTAACACAAGTATCAAAAGAATAATATTAAGTATAAGACTTGTATGCAATCACGGTATCAAGTGTGTATGTTACGTATTTATGGATTCAACGTATGTTTGTAAGCATCACGAATAAGCATCAAATTGTTCCACCAACAATTGTACAATCATGTATGAAACACGTATTTAAAGAAACGCAAGTTTTCATTCATGATTCAAGTCTCGAGTTTACAATGATTACAAAGAAAGAACGTTTACAACGATACAACTTTCCAAAATTAGAAATACGAATAAGACTTGCAATAAATGGAAAGTACAAATGAGCAGGGCGTTACAGTCTCCCCTCCTTTAGGGAATTTCGTCCCGAAATTGAGGAAGACTTAGGGAAAAGATGTGGATATTTCGTCTTCATTTCACTCTCAAGTTCCCAAGTAAATTCAGCGCCACGTTTTCTTTCCCATTGAATCTTGACAATAGGAATTCGACTGCGCCTCAATTGCTTGGCTCCTCGGTCCATGATTTCGACCGGTTTTTCCACAAAGTGAAGCGTTTCGTTGACTTGCAAGTCTTCGAGAGGAACGTGAAGTCCTTCGTCAGCTAGACACTTCTTCAGGTTGGATATGTGGAAGACAGGGTGTACATTGTTGAGTTCTTCAGGTAGGTCCAGTCTATACGCAACCTTGCCAATCCTCTCGAGAATTTTGAAAGGACTAACGTAGCGAGGTGTGAGTTTCCCTTTCTTGCCAAATTGAACCACACCCTTCCAAGGGGATACCTTGAGAAGTACGAAGTCACCTGTCTCGAATTCCAACGGCTTGCGATGCTTGTCAGCGTAACTCTTTTGTCGGCTCCTGGCTTTCAATACGTTGACTCGAACCTGTAAAATCTTGTCCGTCATCTCTTGTATAAGCTCGGGACCAGTGATTTGAGCTTTACCAATCTCGTGCCAACAAATAGGTGAACGACACTTGCGAGTTGCGACCATACAATGCTTCGAAAGGTGCCATTTGAATACTCGAGTGATAACTGTTATTGTACGAGAATTCAACCAAAGGCAAGTGTGTATCCCAGTTGCCACCAAAATATATTACGCATGAACGAAGCATATCCTCTAAGGTTTAGATAGTACGCTCGGTTTGACCGTCTGTCTGAGGATGGAAGGCAGTGCTAAGGTTAAGTTCAGTACCTATAGCAGATTGAAAAGTTTGCCAAAGGCGAGACGTAAAACGAGCATCACGATCGGAAATGATGTCAATGGGAATATCATGACGACAGATTATCTCCTTAGTGTAGACTTTAGCCAATTTCTCGACTTTGAAATCTTCACGAATGGGGAGAAAGTGTGCTGATTTGGTCAATCGATCTACGATCACCCAAATACTATCATGACCAGATGAAGTGCGTGGAAGCTTAGTGATGAAATCCATGGCAATGCTCTCCCATTTCCAGATAGGAATTCTTGGTTGTTCGAGTAAGCCAGAGGGACGTTGATGTTCATCTTTCACTTTTGCACACGTGAGACATTTCGAGACGAACGTGGCTATATCCTTCTTCATTCCAAGCCACCAATAGGATGTACGCATATCATGGTACATCTTGTCGGCACCAGGGTGAATAGAATATTTCGTGTGATGTGCCTCCTTCATCAGGAACTTTCGAAGGTTATCACGATTGGGAATCCAGATACGATTGAGATCGTATAAAATACCATCAGATTTGGACACGAGACTTTATTAGGCACCACATTGCGTTTCGTTGTAGAGGTTACCCTCATTAACAGATGTATATTGAGCGTCACGTATGCGATTCTGAAGATCGTGGACGAGTTGGAAACAACAGATACTTTTAACATGAGTTTTATGACTAAGAGCGTCGGCTACTACATTCGCTTTACCTGGATGGTATTTAATTTCGTAGTCGTAGTCGTTTAATAGTTCCACCCAACGACGTTGACGCATGTTCAGTTCCTTTTGGTCAAAGATATGTTGAAGGCTCCTATGGTCGGTGAAGACCACACACTTAGTACCATAAAGATAGTGTCGCCAAATCTTCAACGCAAAAACAACTGCGCCAAGTTCAAGGTCGTGAGTAGCATAGTTTTTCTCATGTGTTTTGAGTTCCCTTGACACATAAGCGATGACCTTGTCTCGTTGCATAAGCACACAACCAAGACCAAGGCGGGAAGCATCGCAATATACGACGAAGTCGTTGTTTCCATCGGGAAGTGTGAGGATAGGAGCATTGCACAGCATGTCCTTGAGCGTTTGAAAAGACTCCTCTTGCTTGGGACCCCAAACAAAAGGTTTCTCTTTTTGAGTCAAGGAGGTCAAAGGGACGACGATTTTTGAAAAGTTAGAGATAAAACGACGATAGTAACCAGCAAGACCAAGAAACGAACGAATTTCGGACGGAGATTTAGGTGTGATCCAATTCTTCACAGCTTTGATTTTAGCGGGGTCAACGTGAATACCAAGTTCATTGACAGTATGACCAAGGAATTGAACCTCTTTTAACCAAAATTCACACTTGGAGAATTTGGCGTATAGATGTTCAGCACGAAGAAGTTCAAGGATAAGACGCAAGTGTCGTTTATGCTCTTCTTGTGTCTTGGAATAGATAAGGATATCGTCGATGAAAACGATCACGAAACGGTCCAAGTATGCTTTGTACACGCGGTTCATCAAATCCATGAAAACAGCAGGGGCGTTGGTCAAGCCAAAGGGCATGACCACGAACTTGTAATGACCATAACGTGTACGGAAGGCAGTTTTAGGTACATCTTCTTGGAGAACTTGAAGTTGATGATACCCAGAACGAAGATCGATCTTTGAAAAGCAGGTCGCGCCTTGCAATTGATCGAAGAGATCATCGATGCGCGGAAGAGGGTATCGGTTCTTGATAGTAAGCTTATTGAGCTCACGATAGTCAATACACATACTGAAAGACCCATCTTTCTTTTTGACAAACAAAACAGGAGCGCCCCAAGGAGAAGTACTAGGGCGTATAAAGCCTTTATCAAGAAGCTCTTGAAGTTGACTCGAGAGCTCTTGCATCTCAGAGGGTGCTAAACTGTAAGGAGACTTAGCGACAGGCACTAAATCGATGCGAAAATCGACAGAACGAGCAGGAGGCAGACCAGGGAGATCATTAGGAAATACATCGGGAAAATCACGTACGACGGGAACGTCACTTATGCTTGGGCTTTTGTCCTTCTTTTCCACGATGTGGGCGAGAAAGGCGAAAGTACCCTTGCGTAAGCATTTGTTCGCTTGGATACACGACATAAGCTTGAGAACTTGAGAAGGTTTCTCACCATACACGTGTAGGGAATCACCGTTTGGAAGGGGAAGGCGGATGAACTTTTCAGAACAAACAACTTCAGCACGAACTCGCCTAAGCCAGTCCATACCTACTATGACGTCGAAACTACCCATTTGCATGGGTGTGAGGTTAATCGAGAACGTATGGTCGTTGAGAATCAAAGAAAATTTGAAAGAACGGAATCGACAGTGACGGCTTTACCATCAGCGACTTCGACAGCGGAAGATTTTGGCAACTTAGAGCGTTTACACTTAAGCAAGGATTCGAATTCTAACGACACAAAACTCTTATCGGCGCCAGTATCAAATAGACAAGAAGCATAAACATGGTTCACAAGGAACGTACTAGTAATGACGTCGTTCGCCTTTTAAGCCTGAGCAGCAGTGATGACAAAAGCTCGACCCCTCGCAGGTTGTTGGGCCTGTTGCTGCTGTTGCTGTGGCTGTGGTTGCTGCTATTGTGGCTGGTGTCGTTGAGGGCAGACGTTGGCCATATGGTTGGTATCACCACACGTGAAACATGCTTGCACAGGAGCGACTTGATTTGGAGCTAATAGGGGTTGGTTTTGATAGGCCTGAGGCGAGACGCGACAGTATTGAGAAAAATGCCCATATCGGCCACACTTGGTGCACTTTTGACACTGAACGTTTGGAGGGTGATGATACTTGCATTGACCACACTTAGGTTGCATTCCAGTATAACCCCTGCGTGGAGTTTCATCGTTGGCAATAGCAGGCATGGCTTGTAGGGGTTGTGGGTTTGGCGGAGTGACAACCGCGCAATTTTGGCTTGAAGCCTTCCGCTTCTTGCCTCGGTTTTTCTTAGATGGTTCGTCAGTGGGTTCAACGGTGGCTTGATGGGCAGTTTTCAATGGGGTTTTCGAGGTGTTTTTACGCATGACATGGTTACTGTTCAAACGGGTAACTAAACGGTAGGTTTCCTTGATAGTGGCTGGGCTAGCAGCTTCCATGAGGTTCATGAAAGAATCAGGGCAACAGTGGATGTATTTGTTGATGGCTTTTTCAGGAGTATCAACTTGGCTAGGACACATGTAACACCTCGAAAAAATTTCGTCCAATAATGTCTTGACACGTGTCATAAGGTTCCGGTATGTGAAAACAAACTTTAGAGGGACTAAAAGTGACAAACAGTGAAAACTATGGAACGTAAGGGTCCAAAGTGTCAACAATGGATAAATAGACTCTATGATAACCCTACATAATGTTTACAACCTTAAACGGAGGGTTCATGGATCATACGACGCGGAAATTGCACAAAAGTGAGGAATTGCAAAACTATAGGGGCTAAAAGTGTCAACATGTTGAATTTATACCCCTGAGTGAACTTTTGGCAGACCCGAAGCATTGTAATGCTAAAATATACTCACTAGAATATGTGGTAAAAATTTCATGAAGTTTCGATAACGTATGAGAAAGTTATGGCCAAAACCGTACTTGAGGGTTTAAATGCGTCAACGTCGAATTTCATGGCTTTTCGGTTGAGCGCAAAGTTATCCGAGGACATTACCATGTTGGTAAATGTCCCAAGGTTCTCAAAACCAAGTTTGGGGGTTTACGAGTCAAAATAAGCATCAAAACATCGCGTACGAAGGTCAGGGGCCAATTCTGCCAACAATTGAAAGTGCTGATCTGACCAAGGTCCCTTGCGGACCGTATAGCAGGGACCATACGGTCCGTATGGTCTGCCCAGTATCACAGTTTCGCGAATTAGTCTGATTTGGCCCGAATTTTGAGTTGGGAACAGCTCATATCACCTCCAAATGCTCCAATAATAGTCCATGCATGCCTAGAACAACAGTAACCTCCCTTCAACCTCTGAATTTCCCCCATAAATCAGATTATTTCATTCATTTCTTGAGCACTTGTTGCAACAAAGAACTCCCAAACCTTCAAGAACTCTCAAGGCACTTCTGGAGCAATTCTGAACGACAAGGCTGACTCTAAGTGTTAACTAAGCTTCAATAGGACCTTTGTAAGCTTCTATATCAGTCTCTAATTCGTTCTTACTTTGATTATTAGTAAAAGTCAAAACCGTTGTTCTTGTAGTTTGACTTTTCGATTAAACGAGTTTTACTCTGTCATTTCTCAAATTGAAACCACTAATATGTTGGTATTTATGTGGGAAACAAACCCTCAAAAGGGTATTCTCTGATTCCCACTTTATGCATGCTAATTGTCGAGTCAAAATTGTTTCTAAAAAGTCAACAGAAGTTGTTTTTGCAAAAATAAGCTTAAATGGTAATGTAGATGACATGCAATCCGTTTGATCATCAAAAATAGCTTCATAATGAATATAAGAATATGTTTTACCATGATCGACTCGACAATCTTTAGTATAAATACGAATCGGAACCGAAAGTCTTATAAAACGACTTTTTCGTAGACTATCGATTCGGATCCGTGCATGCATGTTTGAGATCTGTATTGGAGCTTATTTTTGACCACTTTTATTTTGGTTAAACTTTCTGGAATTTTTACATCTTGAGTCTATACTTAGCCGATTCAGTTGCATGTTTCCGATTTATGCTTAAAGTTGACTATTTTGCCCTTTTTGATATAAAACATGATTTTTGGAAAAGTGAAAGAGTAGAAATCTTTATTTCTAATATATAAACTTGCACCGAAAATTTGAGATCAGTTAGTGGTCCAGATTTTGAGTTATGGCCGATATCGTAAAACTATATCTTAAAGTTACATAAACGGCGCATTTAGCGTATAACCTATTTCAGGCCACGTTTTGATATAAAAATTTTTACCCACTGATGTTATATAATATTTTGGGATTTTTGATGATTTTTATTTGATTTTTGGCTGAACGGATCATACGTCGCTAAGTCGATTCGGTTAATGCCGGTTTCGACCGTTTAAGCCATAAAATGAGTTTTATACATCTTTTTGACCCGAAACCTTTTCCTACTGATTTTATATGTTAAATAATTTATTTTGAGCCTTCTGGAAATGTAAAAATCTCAGCTTTCTTATTAAAACCCGGAAACGGCTCTAAATCGCATTTTTAGCATTTTTAACGCATAGTAAGCGTTATACTCATTTTAAACATATAAGACTCATACCTACTGATGTAATTAGTATATTTTCATATAATAACAGTAAGTATAAATGTTTGAACTCAGATTTCCAGTTTTGGCATTTTTAGCCCTTGTGAAATTACTAAAATACCCCTACGGTGCATAGTTTGATTTCAAATGATAAGTTTGGTATATGGGTCATACCCTACTGTTATAATATGTTAAATGAAGTATATTTACTGTATAAACCAGACCCGAAACTCAGATTTTTTAATTTGACTCTTTTATAATCTTTTAAATGACCAAAATGCCCTTATAAGGCATAAATTGAGTTTAAAATTATTCCGGGCAATATAGAACATAACTTACTGATGTTATATCATATTTAAAGCATATTATCTCAGGGAACTTGCATTTGACTCTTTTGGCTACCCGTAACGCCCTTTTAGCGTTCGGTTCGGTTTACGTAACTAGTTTGCGTAAATTGACCGAAACGGGTCAAACGTTATCATTTTTATCTCAAAATCCAGAATGTATTTAGTATACCCATATGATACAAGTATTCAAACTTGTCGGGTCTAAATCACATTCTATCCGGTCTTTCGCTTAATCGTGCGCTTGTACCGTATCGTCCTTAAAACTAACCGGTCAAAGCTTAGGCTTAAATAAAAGACCCGTTAGGAATCTAATAGGTTATTATAAACCTTTGTTCCAGATTAGGAGGCCCAGTAAAAGCTACCTACACTTACCATTTGTGATTCATACTTGCTCAGGTAAATACATTTTGACTTATTTTCCCTATACGGGCTTGGGGTACGGTATTTAAAATACCGCTTGATCGAGCGCACAAATCCTGCACCCTATGGGTGTACAGTCTTGAATAGTTTGTAGGACTCGTTTAAACAGTCTTGTTCTTACTTTAGGCTTTGGGGGGTTATTGACCGTGTCCCGGATATCCTTGCCATTATCTTACGAGATGGCCACGACCAGAGCACGGGGTGTAGGCGTACACCCGGCGTGTATAACTCTTTAATGTGGTGTGTCATTTAATCTTTAGCCCGGACAGCAGATCCCGGGCCACCAAATGTACGAGTAACATGTAATTCGTTCACAAGTTTATATTGCATAATTATCCCAAGTTAATAAAAATATTTATGCCTTGTGCATTTAAATCAATTTTCAATCATTTTCAAAATGAGTCAGTTGATTTGTATTTACCAGTGTAAACTGACGTATTTTCCCAAAAAGGTTAAGTGCGGGTACTATACGAACTAGGCTGGCTGTTTCCTAAGAGCGTCCACTATAGTCTCGCAAGCTCGGACGACAAAATAAACTGTTGAACAAATTTTATCTTATTTTTATTTGATCCGCCTGTGGATTCGTTTCAACTACTTATGATGTTATTATTACATTTAATTAAAGTTGAAATGTATCTATTCTGCTTTCGCTGTGCATTATTATATTGTGTTGTTTGTCTATGACGATGCCAACCACGTCACTGTACCCCGCACCGGGCCCACCGGTGACACGTGGAGATCGGGGTGTGACAGGTTGGTATCAGAGCCAACGCTGAGTGAATTAAACACTAGTCCTTTGTGTTTAATCTCAGTTACACAATTGCACAATCCTCGATTTTCGAGTCTAGACAAAGAACTTAGGAAATGTTCGACATTTCGTTTATTTTATCTTTATTTTTATTATTAGCTTTGCCTTATATATTTTGTTGTGCAACTTGTTTAATTTTTGACAGGTTCATCATGCCGCCACGTATGCGAGGACGAGGAGGATTCGCCACATCACATGACCACGAGGCAGGACCCTCACACAGGCGAGCCCCATCAGCTTCGCACAACACTGCAGCCCATGATCTTTGGAGATCATTCGCCGAGCCAGCCAGGCACTCGGTATCTTTGAGCACCTCGCCATCCCTACCCCACTCATTTGGGCCCCACTCTGAAAATGGGCCCCATGACTCCCATGGATCTTTCATTCCATTACACCAGTCACCTCACCACTACCCAGCACTAGTTTATCAGGGCCTGTATAACCCTGATGCCTACTTGGATGAACCAGTGGGTCATAACCCACTAGGACCTGAAGACCACTTCTCTGGTGGTAACGAGATGGAGGTCGACGAGGACACTGACCCTTCCCTGCCACCGTCCGGCACGCCTAACCATCCCATTGAGATATCGGATGGGTCACCATACAGGGGATCACCATTCAATGGTGTTGACAGCTACGAGGAGAGGTTTAAGCAGCACGAGTGGTTTTATACCCCCAGCCACCACAACTCTCCCATGCACCAGTCTTACCACGGTTCTCCCGTGCATTCGCAGCACCACTCTCAGCAGCAGCAGCTTCAGCAGCCGCCTTTGCAGCAGGACCCATCTGAGGCCTTTTGGCGCGACGTGATTACTCCGTCGCCACCGCCACCACCGGTTTTACCTCCTCCGCCTCAGAGGCCAAGGAGGAACGCGCGTATGTCTACGCGAGGAGGGATTCGCATTGCCACCCTCGACATTTAGGTAGCGGCCGCTACTCGCCGCTCCACGAGGAGTCAGAGATGGGAGAGTCTCAGCATCCCGTCTCAGAGGTTACTTCTGCGACTATTGCGCCACTACCGCCGCAGAACTTTGGAGAGCCCATCCCTGCGTATGCTAGCGCAGCACAGTTCCACCCTTTCGAGCCGACTTTTCCTCCCGGTTATGATTATACGGGAGATCCCTACTGGTTAGCTTCAGGCTACAACCCTCTCAACCAGGAGAGTGCTTTTGGAGGTCCCTGGGCTACGGGACAATCAGCTTTTGGATTCCCACCGCAGGGATACCAGCAGCCGCAGCCTCCGCAGCCACCGCGGTATCAGCCACCGCCGCCGGCGCCGATGATGTCGCCACCGCAAGTCCAAGAAATCCTGCAAGGGATACATGACGTGCGACGGGAATTGCAAAATGATCGCCGACACAACCGCGGTATGTTCAAGAAGATGGTTGACTTGATTAAGGGTAAGAGTAAGAAGGATTATTAAATCCTTTGGTTGTTAGCTCATTTACTCATGTCCCTGCGAGGACATTTATTCCGGTATTCTACCCCTGCGTGGGTATATTTCTCTTATTCTACCCCTGCGTGGGTATGTTGTTTCTGTTTAACCCCTGCGTGGGTTTGTTTTGTTTGTTTTGTCTGTTGTTTGGTTTAGCCCCTGCGTGGGCATGTTATTTGAATTAAAGTCCCGTTTAGGGCAAAAGTTGTACTAGTTTACTTTAATGTAAATGGTTAATTTAAATTTTTCGTTTTATCTATGTGCACGAATTTAATATTCAAATAAATGGAAAATATCAATTTTTATTTGAATTACCAATTAATAAGGATCTTAGTAAGGTAAAACCTAGCTTGGATGTCTTATTAACAGGCCTGGCCAATATGGTAAAACCTGGTTGAAAAGATTCAAATCTCTGTTAACGTCTGAAAACATGTTAACATTCTTGACTAAGCGTGATTCGTAAAATCACACATGTCACCCTTTTTAATAAATTATCTACAGATTATATCTGTATACAAGTCTGATTGTGACTTGATACCTATGGGTTATGACTATGTCGTATAAAGCAAAAAGGCAGTTGTGGTCTATGACTCCCTGCCAAGTAAAGGATTATTTGTTTAATTATACAATGCTAATCCTATAAAAATCTAAATTTATAATTTAGAAGTTGTCTGAAGTGACTAGGCCTATTGTGCCAATATATATATTTCATTCCATAATATAGTTGCTAATAAAAGCCCTGAATGAAATTAAATAAATTAACTATTATGATTCTTAATATCATGGTTAATAAATCGTCTAGAACGATAATACTGTTAGGTTTCTAAATAAGACCTTGTCCTTTTATGTAGCTTAAAGCTACATGGCCAAATCGGAGGAGACCAACAGTCATTCTGGAGAACACCCAGATGATACAAAGATTCACGTCACTGGTGCGGAACTGCAAGCACTGGTTGAAAACGCTGTTGCCAAGGCTATGGATAGGCAATTCAGGGAATCTAGCGGGACTCGGAGTAGGACCCGGACAGTATCGCATGTCAAGCCCAAGACTCATTCAGAGGCTCATAGTAAGCCACCTTCTAAGAAGAATGAGCAGAAGAAGGATGAGGGGGATAATCACTCCTCCAACCACAGCAGTATTCCTAAGCAAGAAATTAAGCTGAAGCATGATACGCACAGCAAGTCCTGTACGTACAAGTATTTCGTTTCATGCAAACCTAGGGATTTTACTGGGGAAAAAGGAGCAGTTGACTGCATGACATGGATTGATGAGATGGATACAGTTGTTGACATCAGCGGGTGTGCTGATAGGGACGTCGTGAAGTACGTGTCCCAGTCGTTTAAAGGAGATGCGTTAGCATGGTGGAAGTCACTCCTACAAGCTGCAGGTAAGGCCACTCTGTACAGCATGTCATGGGAACAGTTTGTGGCCCTGGTCAAAGAGAATTTCTGCCCGCAGCATGAGGTCGAAAGGAATGAGTCGGATTTCGTATCCCTTGTGATGAAGAACCTCGATTGTCAGGCATATCTCACTACATTCAACACCTTATCTCGATTAGTGCCGTATTTGGTGACCCCGGAGGCGAGCGTTAAGGCATCAAGGCCTACGACATTCAGATCCGTAGCTGATCTATCCCTCTCCCTCACTCAAGATGTGGTCAGATTGAGAGCTATGAAGGGCTCAGAGGAAAACAAAAGGAAACGTGAGGATGACACCTCACGAAGATCTGAGAAACGACACAGAGGGAACAACGACCATAGGAAAGGGTCGGGATTCAAGAAAGGAGATCAGTCGGGTGAAAAACCCAGATGCAAGACCTGCAAGAGACACCATTTCGGGAAATGTCGTTTGGAAGCGAAATCCCAGTCTCACGAGAAACGATGTGGAATCTGCAAGTCCACAGACCATAAAGCCTTAGATTGCAAGAAGATTAAGGATGCGACTTGTTTTGGGTGCAACAAGAAAGGGCACATCCGGCCAAATTGCCCAAAGAATGCGAAGAAAGCTGACGACGGAAAGAAGACTAATGCGAGAGTCTTCAGAATGGACGCCAAGGAGGCAGTTCTAGACGACAACGTCATTACAGGTACTTTTCTTGTAAATGATGTTTTTGCTAGAGTCCTATTTGATTCAGGAGCTGATAAGTCATTTGTAGATGATAAGTTTTGTAAATTGTTAAACCTTCCTGTTAAAACCTTAAGTGTGAAATATGAGGTGGAATTAGCCGATGGAACCATAGAAACCGCCTCGACTGTTCTAGATGGATGTGTTATATCCATTAGGAATCATTCTTTCCCGTTATCCTTGCTTCCCTTTAAGCTGGCAGGATTCGATATAGTAATAGGAATGGATTGGTTATCGAGTAACCAAGCCCAGATTCTGTGCAACAGAAAGCAAGTAATAGTTAAGACTCCGTCTGGTGAGTCACTTACTATTCAAGGAGATACTCAGCATGGATTGCCTGAGCAAGTGTCCATGCTCAAGGCATCCAGATGCATGCAGAAGGGATGTGTCATTTATATGGCACAAGTTACCATTAATGAGCCGAAGCCAAAGATTGAAGATATCCCTGTTATCTCAGAATACCCTGAAGTATTCCCTGAAGAACTACCCGGTTTGCCACCAGATAGGCAAGTGGAGTTTCGGATAGACATCATTCCAGGCGCTCCGCCTGTAGCAAGCGCACCATATAGACTGGCACCAACGGAGATGAAGGAGTTGAGAACGCAGTTAGATGATTTATTAGCTAAAGGTTTTATTAGACCTAGCTCGTCTCCTTGGGGAGCACCAATCTTGTTCGTTAAAAAGAAGGATGGATCGATGCGTCTGTGCATCGATTACCGTGAGCTTAACAAGGTCACTATCAAGAATAGGTACCCGTTACCCAGGATCGACGATCTGTTCGATCAGTTGCAAGGAGCAAGCTACTTCTCGAAGATCGACCTGAGGTCAGGTTATCATCAGCTGAAGGTCAAGGATGAAGATGTGCACAAGATAGCGTTTAGGACTCGTTATGGACATTACGAGTTCCTAGTGATGCCTTTTGGGCTCACAAACGCACCAGCCGCGTTCATGGATCTCATGAATCGCGTCTGCAAGCCTTATTTAGATAAGTTCGTCATCGTCTTTATTGATGACATCCTTATCTACTCGAAGAGCCAAGCGGACCATGAGAAACACCTTCGTTGTATTCTCAAACTTCTGCATCAAGAGAAGCTTTATGCCAAATTTTCGAAGTGTGAATTTTGGCTTCGAGAAGTCCAATTCCTTGGACATGTAGTAAGCGAGCGTGGTATCCAAGTAGATCCCGCTAAAGTCGAAGCAGTCATGAATTGGCAGGAGCCGAAGACGCCTACTGAGATTCGCAGTTTCCTCGGATTGGCAGGATATTATAGGCGATTTATCGAGAACTTTTCAAGAATTGCTGCGCCCCTAACTTCGTTGACTCGTAAGAAGATTAAGTTCGATTGGGGCCCTAAGCAGCAGGAATCCTTCGATATTTTGAAGAAGAAGTTGAGCAATGCGCCCGTGTTGACATTGCCCGATGGTATTGAAGAATTTGTGGTGTACTGTGATGCATCACACACTGGCATGGGCTGTGTACTCATGCAGAAAGGCAAAGTCATTGCCTACGCTTCTCGACAATTAAAGGTGCATGAGAAGAACTACACCACCCACGATTTGGAATTGGGTGCAGTTGTATTTGCTTTGAAGCTATGGAGACATTACTTGTATGGAACCAAGTGTATAATATATTCAGATCACAAGAGTCTTCAGCATCTGTTCAATCAGAAGGAATTGAACATGCGTCAAAGGCAATGGATGGAGACATTAAATGATTATGACTGCGAGATAAGATACCATCCAGGCAAGGCAAATGTAGTTGCCGACGCCTTAAGCAGAAAGGAAAGGGTGAAACCAATCAGAATCAATGCCAAGCGCATTGAAATAAGAAATAATTTGAATGAAAGGGTGTTAGCTGCACAGAAGGAAGCTGTGTTGGAAGCTAACTATCCTGCAGAGAAGTTAGGAGTAACTGAGGAGCAGTTATCCTACGACAAAGATGGAATGCTACGACTAAACGGACGAATATGGGTTCCAGTTTATGGAGGACTTCGGGATGTTATCCTCCAGGAAGCCCACAGCTCTAAATATTCCGTTCATCCTGGAGCTGATAAGATGTACCAGGATTTGAAAGCAAACTACTGGTGGATTGGTTTGAAAAAGTCAGTAGCTGAGCATGTAGCTAAATGTTTGACTTGTGCGCAAGTCAAGGCTGAGCATCAGAAGCCGTCAGGTTTGCTTCAACAACCTGAAATTCCCAAGTGGAAATGGGAAATGGTGACAATGGATTTCATCACCAAGTTGCCGAAGACGAAAAAGGGAAATGATACCATATGGGTTATAGTAGATAGACTGACTAAGTCAGCTCATTTTCTACCCATCAAGGAGACGTATAGCTCCGATATGTTAGCTCAATTATACGTTGATAAGATTGTAGCATTACATGGTATACCTATATCTATTATCTCCGATAGAGATACTAGATATACGTCGCATTTTTGGAAAAGTTTCCAACAATCATTGGGCACTCGTTTGAATTTTAGTACGGCTTATCATCCTCAGACTGATGGTCAGAGTGAGCGTACTATTCAAACTTTGGAAGACATGCTTCGTGCATGTGCGATCGACTTGGGTGGTAGTTGGGATAAGAACCTACCGCTAATTGAATTCTCCTACAACAATAGCTACCATTCCAGCATAAAGGCTGCGCCTTTTGAGGCCTTATACGGTAGAAAGTGTAGATCGCCCATTTGTTGGGCAGAAGTTGGAGATGTCCAGTTGTCAGGACCAGATATCGTTTTTGAGACGAAGGACAAGATCGTGCAGATTCGCGATCGTTTGAAAGCTGCCAGGGATAGGCAGAAAAGTTATGCGGATCCTAAGCGCAAAGACTTTCACTTCGATGTAGGTGATAAAGTGTTGCTTAAGGTATCTCCCTGGAAAGGGGTGATGCGATTTGGAAAGAAAGGCAAGCTAAGCCCGAGATATATAGGACCTTTCGAGATTATCGAACGTGTTGGGTCAGTCGCTTACAAGTTAAACTTGCCTGAAGAACTTAGCGCTATTCATAATGTGTTCCACATCTGTAATTTGAAGAAGTGTTTCGCTGACGATTCACTGGTTATACCGCATACGGATATACACATAGATGAGAGTTTGAAATTCGTAGAAAAACCTTTATCGATTGAGGATCGACAGGTGAAGAAGCTTCGAAGAAAGCACGTGCCTATTGTTAAGGTCAAATGGGATGCCCGTAGAGGTCCCGAATATACGTGGGAAGTGGAATCCACGATGCAAGAGAAATATCCTCATTTATTTTAGTAAATCTCGAGGACGAGATTTCTTTTAAGGGGGTGAGGATGTAACACCTCGAAAAAATTTCGTCCAATAATGTCTTGACACGTGTCATAAGGTTCCGGTATGTGAAAACAAACTTTAGAGGGACTAAAAGTGACAAACAGTGAAAACTATGGAACGTAAGGGTCCAAAGTGTCAACAATGGATAAATAGACTCTATGATAACCCTACATAATGTTTACAACCTTAAACGGAGGGTTCATGGATCATACGACGCGGAAATTGCACAAAAGTGAGGAATTGCAAAACTATAGGGGCTAAAAGTGTCAACATGTTGAATTTATACCTCTGAGTGAACTTTTGGCAGACCCGAAGCATTGTAATGCTAAAATATACTCACTAGAATATGTGGTAAAAATTTCATGAAGTTTCGATAACGTATGAGAAAGTTATGGCCAAAACCGTACTTGAGGGGTTAAAAGCGTCAACGTCGAATTTCATGGCTTTTCGGTTGAGCGCAAAGTTATCCGAGGACATTACCATGTTGGTAAATGTCCCAAGGTTCTTAAAAGCAAGTTTGGGGGTTTACGAGTCAAAATAAGCATCAAAGCATCGCGTACGAAGGTCAGGGGCCAATTCTGCCAACAATTGAAAGTGCTGATCTGACCAAGGTCCCTTGCGGACCGTATAGCAGGGACCATACGGTCCGTATGGTCTGCCCAGTATCACAGTTTCGCGAATTAGTCTGATTTGGCCCGAATTTTGAGTTGGGAACAGCTCATATCACCTCCAAATGCTCAAATAATAGTCCATGCATGCCTAGAACAACAGTAACCTCCCTTCAACCTCTGAATTTCCCCCATAAATCAGATTATTTCATTCATTTCTTGAGCACTTGTTGCAACAAAGAACTCCCCAAACCTTCAAGAACTCTCAAGGCACTTCTGGAGCAATTCTGAACGACAAGGCTGACTCTAAGTGTTAACTAAGCTTCAATAGGACCTTTGTAAGCTTCTATATTAGTCTCTAATTCGTTCTTACTTTGATTATTAGTAAAAGTCAAAACCGTTGTTCTTGTAGTTTGACTTTTCGATTAAACGAGTTTTACTCTGTCATTTCTCAAATTGAAACCACTAATATGTTGGTATTTATGTGGGAAACAAACCCTCAAAAGGGTATTCTCTGATTCCCACTTTATGCATGCTAATTGTCGAGTCAAAGTTGTTTCTAAAAAGTCAACAGAAGTTGTTTTTGCAAAAATAAGCTTAAATGGTAATGTAGATGACATGCAATCCGTTTGATCATCAAAAATAGCTTCATAATGAATATAAGAATATGTTTTACCATGATCGACTCGACAATCTTTAGTATAAATACGAATCGGAATCGAAAGTCTTATAAAACGACTTTTTCGTAGACTATCGATTCGGATCCGTGCATGCATGTTTGAGATCTGTATTGGAGCTTATTTTTGACCACTTTTATTTTGGTTAAACTTTCTGGAATTTTTACATCTTGAGTCTATACTTAGCCGATTCAGTTGCATGTTTCCGATTTATGCTTAAAGTTGACTATTTTGCCCTTTTTGATATAAAACATGATTTTTGGAAAAGTGAAAGAGTAGAAATCTTTATTTCTAATATATAAACTTGCACCGAAAATTTGAGATCAGTTAGTGGTCAAGATTTTGAGTTATGGCCGATATCGTAAAACTATATCTTAAAGTTACATAAACGGCGCATTTAGCGTATAACCTATTTCAGGCCACGTTTTGATATAAAACTTTTTACCCACTGATGTTATATAATATTTTGGGATTTTTGATGATTTTTATTTGATTTTTGGCTGAACGGATCATACGTCGCTAAGTCGATTCGGTTAATGCCGGTTTCGACCGTTTAAGCCATAAAATGAGTTTTATACATCTTTTTGACCCGAAACCTTTTCCTACTGATTTTATATGTTAAATAAATTATTTTGAGCCATCTGGAAATGTAAAAATCTCAGCTTTCTTATTAAAACCCGGAAACGGCTCTAAATCGCATTTTTAGCATTTTTAACGCATAGTAAGCGTTATACTCATTTTAAACATATAAGACTCATACCTACTGATGTAATTAGTATATTTTCATATAATAACAGTAAGTATGAATGTTTGAACTCAGATTTCCAGTTTTGGCATTTTTAGCCCTTGTGAAATTACTAAAATACCCCTACGGTGCATAGTTTGATTTCAAATGATAAGTTTGGTATATGGGTCATACCCTACTGTTATAATATGTTAAATGAAGTATATTTACTGTATAAACCAGACCCGAAACTCAGATTTTTTAATTTGACTCTTTTATAATCTTTTAAATGACCAAAATGCCCTTATAAGGCATAAATTGAGTTTAAAATTATTCCGGGCAATATAGAACATAACTTACTGATGTTATATCATATTTAAAGCATATTATCTCAGGGAACTTGCATTTGACTCTTTTGGCTACCCGTAACGCCCTTTTAGCGTTCGGTTCGGTTTACGTAACTAGTTTGCGTAAATTGACCGAAACGGGTCAAACGTTATCATTTTTATCTCAAAATCCAGAATGTATTTAGTATACCCATATGATACAAGTATTCAAACTTGTCGGGTCTAAATCACATTCTATCCGGTCTTTCGCTTAATCGTGCGCTTGTACCGTATCGTCCTTAAAACTAACCGGTCAAAGCTTAGGCTTAAATAAAAGACCCGTTAGGAATCTAATAGGTTATTATAAACCTTTGTTCCAGATTAGGAGGCCTAGTAAAAGCTACCTACACTTACCATTTGTGATTCATACTTGCTCAGGTAAATACATTTTGACTTATTTTCCCTATACGGGCTTGGGGTACGGTATTTAAAATACCGCTTGATCGAGCGCACAAATCCTGCACCCTATGGGTGTACAGTCTTGAATAGTTTGTGCGACTCGTTTAAACAGTCTTGTTCTTACTTTAGGCTTTGGGGGGTTATTGACCGTGTCCCGGATATCCTTGGCATTATCTTACGAGATGGCCACGACCAGAGCACGGGGTGTAGGCGTACACCCGGCGTGTATAACTCTTTAATGTGGTGTGTCATTTAATCTTTAGCCCGGACAGCAGATCCCGGGCCACCAAATGTACGAGTAACATGTAATTCGTTCACAAGTTTATATTGCATAATTATCCCAAGTTAATTAAAATATTTATGCCTTGTGCATTTAAATCAATTTTCAATCATTTTCAAAATGAGTCAGTTGATTTGTATTTACCAGTGTAAACTGACGTATTTTCCCAAAAAGGTTAAGTGCAGGTACTATACGAACTAGGCTGGCTGTTTCCTAAGAGCGTCCACTATAGTCTCGCAAGCTCGGACGACAAAATAAACTGTTGAACAAATTTTATCTTATTTTTATTTGATCCGCCTGTGGATTCGTTTCAACTACTTATGATGTTATTATTACATTTAATTAAAGTTGAAATGTATCTATTCTGCTTCCGCTGTGCATTATTATATTGTGTTGTTTGTCTATGACGATGCCAACCACGTCACTGTACCCCGCACCGGGCCCACCGGTGACACGTGGAGATCGGGGTGTGACAACACAAAATGCTAAGTTGTTTAAAACGAAGGGTTAAACCATCATTGTCGTCACCCACTTGCTTATCTCGTGTGGCGGACAAAACTCCTCTTTCATGATCCTTTTCAATTCGGTCCATGGCAACGCGTGGGCGGCGTCCTCACCCCTTGTACCTCGTTCAGAGGTCCACCAATCAAGAGTCCTTGATCGGAACACCCCTGTGGCATTTTGGGTGCGTAGGTCGTTAGGACAACCACTTTGACGAAAAGTGATTTCCATGGCATCAAACCAAGAGAGTAGTGCGGTAGCACCATCTTTTCCAGTAAATTCCAATGGTTTGCAAGCCATGAATTGTTTGAAGAGGAAAGGTGTCTTTGGTTTATCCACCTTGGAGTCCACTGAACCATGAGGGGAATTGGTGTCGGTTTGAATGCGGCTAACAATGTCGGGTATAACTCGAGCCATTTGGTCAGCCATTTATTCAGCAATGAGCCCAACTAGCTCTTGTTTGGAGATGGATTCGCTGTTGGAACCTTTCTTTGATTTGGTCTTCTTTGATGAGTTTTGAGACGCCATCTAGAAATTCGAAAGAAAAGGAAAGGATGAGACTTGATCATGAATTTTTAAAACAAGGTTTTAGCATGTAAAAACATGTATGAGTTCATGTATCATGTAAAGTTCATGAAAAGCATAAGTTTCCAACATGTATTTAACAAGTATAGCACATATGAATGCGTATAAGGAGTATAAATTTAGTTTGTTCACGAGGGTTATTATTGTTTTTGATTGCGATGACGTGCGAAATGAGTTTAAAAGTTTGAAATGAACGAACGTTCAAGTATAAAATCACATATAAATTAAGATACATAAAAGAGAGGCTCAATAAAACGTTGGATTGTTTCGGGTAGAGAAACGTCGGCTATTCCAAAGTGGGTCGAAAGTCCTTTCGAATTAGAGAAAACGTGCTTTGGCCTATAGGTAAGATACTCTCATCGAGAAGCGATTAACGGTATCTTACCCTTCCAGTTACTACACGTCTCTAATCGATTGAAACAATCAGGACTTTGGCGAGATCGAAAATCGAGGAGTGGGACTTAATCGACAAGGTGCGGGTTTCACCCCTAACTTGAAGATTTCGTACCCTAATATGGTTAGTACTCGTCGGGTCAAAATAAATTTCGACACTTTGACGAGGGTCCACTACAGTTGAATTGAATTGGAAATTTACCATTTAGATGTGGATTTCACTCCTAGCTAAATGGCAAAATTTCGTGCAAAAATAAGAATAAGCAGAATGAGAGTCGTTCACCAAATTGTGGGTTTCACGCCTATTTTGATAAACTCGTCTCTTTGTGTAAAGAGTGTCTTCAAGTCTTCAAGTGTATTGTGTAAAATGTCTTAAGAAAGACATTATGTAAGTATTAAGACCAAAAAGAAGAGAAAGGAGCAAAAAAGGGAGCATAAAGTTTTAAGCATGAAACAAGAATGGTAAAAAATATGGCTCCTACTATACACCAGGTAGAACATGGCAATTCTACCTAATTACCTATAGTTATGGCTCTGATACCAATCTGTCACACCCCAACCAATGGCGGAAACATCGGGATGAGACGAAGTGTGAAGATTGCTAGAGACATCATAACGCTATTTGTGACAATATTTAATAAACCGATTTCATTTCATAAAGTAAATTGTCGACATTACAAGAAATTCAAATACAACAAGTTCAAAAGAAGTACATAACAATATACGCAAAATTGATACAACATATTAAACCTAAACGTCTATATGTGTATCTAGGCATCAACGCTACTTCTTTTGATAACATCGTCATCATCAACCTGTAACATGTTAATACAATTCAATGCAAAAGGAAAGGCGAGTATACATGTTTGGTACGTACATAACAAAAGTTATGTTTTAAACAATTCCTTATAGCAAGCATGCGATTCAAGATAAGCAATAAATTTGGCATGTGTCTAACATATCAAACCAATGATGAAACGCAATATGCTCATGACATAACCACAAGTCTACGGGCGGGTCGTTAATCCTATAGCGCTACATATGTCATGGTTAGGCTCGTACGAAGTTAATGATAAGTTTAACACATAATGTCCTCAACCCAAGTTTAAAGTATCAAGCAATCACGTGTACAAGCATGTTATAGGAATGTTCATGTGTTTAAGCAAAATGTTCATGTGTAAGTTTTGATAAGTAAACATGTTACACCCCAAAAAGTGGTAAAAGTAAAGAGGGGAATACGAGTATACTCACGGTTTTGCAAGTCTTGAACTTGAGAATCCGAGAGTAAGTTGGTTGTTGGATTAGCTAGTTGGAGCACCTTGTCCTTCTACACAAAGGAACAAAGTGTATGAGTTTGGGGAAATCGGAAGATTTTAAGGATTCGGGATTAAAAATGATATGAAAGTATTATATAAAAATAATCATCTTTAAAAAATAATCATGAGTTGAACACTCATAAGAATCATAACAAGGTTTAGCCTTAGATGATGTTCTACTACTTTGACAAATGAATATGAATTCAAAATCAAAGGTTCGAATCTACATTTAGGTTATATAGTATATATATATATATATATATATATATATAGGGAGGGGCTCATGTGAGAACCACCCTTATTGTGAGAACCTTGAGAACCAATGTGAACACAACCTAAAATAGCTAAAAAAACCTAAAAAAAACCTAACCCCCACCCCCCCCCCAAAAAAAAAAAACCTAAACCCCCCAACCACCCCCCCCCCCAAAAAAAAAAAAAACCTAACCCCCCCCTCCCCCAAAAACCTAACCCCCCCCCCCCCAGTTAAATGCTAAAAAAACCTAACCCCCCCCCCCAAAAAAAAAAAAAAAACCTAAACCCCCCTCCCCCACCCTCCCCCCCAAAACCTAAACCCCCCCCCCCTCCCCAAGCTAAAATGCTAAAAACTAAACCCCCAAAAAATTTAAAAAAATCTAAAAAAAATCAAAAAAAATTTTAAAAAAAATTTTTTTTTTTTTTGGTTTCGAAAAATAGCGATTTTTTTATAAAAAATATTAAAAAATTCAAAAAAAAAATTTGTGTGATTTTTAGCTATTTTTAGGCATTTTTGGTGTGTTCACATTGGTTCTCGCGGTTCTCACAATAAGAGGTGGTTCTCGCATGATCTTCTATATATATATATATATATATAGATATATATATATTATTAAGTCCAAATGGTCAAGTATTTCAAGCATGAGGTAGAAGATTACATCTTCATTTAGGTACCTCAAAATGTGTCATAGAAGTCATGTAGGAGGTAGGAAGAACAAGCTTCCATTTAGGCACCTCGTATATGTTCACCACTACACTTGTTGTAACAACAAACAAGGAGGGTCATGAACTAGGATTACTATAAGAATGTAAACAATCTAAGCTATGAGAAATCAACAAATCATGTGGGGATTTTATGTTGGAAAAACCCAAGTTGTTCCCTAATCACTCATATATCAAGCTTGAAGCTTGAACATGACTTGCGGGTTAAAAACCCTAAACAAAACGGAAATTATTTGAGGTTTATCCTCTGATGTTGTATGTCTCAACCTTGTTTTTAAGCTTAACCAACCATAAGATAGGTTGTAAGCATTAGGACATAGGTTTGAGATGAGTTAGACTCAAGTTTGATAAGTTTAAACAAGTTTTTAAAACACAATAGAAAGTTTATGGACATTTTTAGGGCAATTCCAGGTCTGATTATCCAAGCAAGTAGGAAGAAGAATCATGTAATTTGGTTGAGTTTTGAGCAAGTTATGCTCACTTTTGTATGAAGGTATGAATCTGTCCAAATTTCTGGATTTTGCAAGAACTTGAGAGTGATTTAGGAGAGATTTGAGAGTGTTGAAAGTGTCTAAGTGCTTGGAGAAGGTGGGTATTTATAGGGGATGAGTTTAGGGTTGATTGGAGGTGTTTAATGGAGGTTTAGAGCTGATTGGAGGAGAAAGAAACTTGGGATTTCGTGCATTAGCGCGAGCTGTTTGAATCTGCTGCCCGCCAGACCCCCTTACGGACCGTAAGGGGTGTCTTTGCGGTCCGTAAAGCCCAAGCAGAAGCACAAAATTTTTATTTCTTGATTTAATCTTTTATATCATGTTCCAATGACATATATTACGTGTTTTATGCCCATTTTAGGATATTAAAGCATACTTAACATGTACTAAAGGTAACACAAGTATCAAAAGAATAATATTAAGTATAAGACTCGTATGCAATCACGGTATCAAGTGTGTATGTTACGTATTATGGATTCAACATATGTTTGTAAGCATCACGAATAAGCATCAAATTGTTCCACCAACAATTGTACAATCATGTATGAAACACGTATTTAAAGAAATGCAAGTTTTCATTCATGATTCAAGTCTCGAGTTTACAATGATTACAAAGAAAGAACGTTTACAATGATACAACTTTCCAAAATTAGAAATACGAATAAGACTTGCTATAAATGGAAAGTACAAATGAGCAGGGCGTTACAGCGAGCTTGGAGGATACTATATATGAAAAAAAAGTTGCAAGGCTCCAACGACCATTTCGTATGAAAAGAGACACACATTTAGGATAATCTACCCCAAATCGGATAAGAATATGTAGTTATTAATGATTTGCAGGCATTTGATGAAAAGGAGAAGAATTAGATGTAACAGTGACTCTTGGAATGGTAGATGATAAAGATATAAGAAAACAATAAAATTCGGCCCGTATCTACTTACTAGAGTACGACCCGTACCCGTCGTCAACATAATAAGATAAGAAGGAATGGACTTGAACCCTAGTGGGCCTAGATTAACTTAGGTACGACCTGTGTCCTACTTACTGGAGTACGGTTTGTACTTTAGACGAAACCCTAAATCACGCCGCATAGTTGTACCATGCGATGGGAAATCCTAAGGAGAGACTTTTGACGGCTGAACTGACAAAAAAAGATACTGGAATGTTGTCTGAAGGAGAAACGAGTGAAAAGACGATAGAATCAAAGATCTAACATTGTGGGAAGCAAAGTTATCTCAATATGATTTTCTAGTCTTAGAACTTGTAATTTATGATGATTTCAGTTTTGGTCTTACTTTTATTCATCATGACCAGCTAAACATCTTTATAACTGTCCAGATGAGATGATTCGTTGGATGATTTGATGTTTTGAAGTTTGATTTGTTTATGTGCTATGATTTCAGTAGTTTGTTATGGATTAATCTTATGATATGTATGAGTATATGTTGCATATTGATTGTGATGTTCATTATGTGGTTATATCGATCTTTCCATGAGGTTATGCATGTTAGATTCGGTATATTTTATTTCTAGGTTATATTGATGCCCGCTAACTTAGGGCTTGAAACCTTAATCAGTAATAGATAATTTAACATCATAGTTGGTAAAACATATAGGCTACCTTCGGGACGCACCTGAATCAAAGAATCTAGAGACTAGTTAGAGTTTTCTATACGATTGATCTTGATTTGTTCGTAAGTCACTATGTTCGTAGTTCAATCTTAAACCCAGTCTAGAAACTCTAAATCATAAGAATCAATAGCAATACTAGCTTTATCCAATTGGGTCTTGAGATGTTCTATAGCTTTCAACTCTGATTTGGTAGGATTAACCTTAGTCAATATTAATCCATCTTAGCACTTCGTATGCTACTATCAAGTTAGTTCTTGAAGTAATTCAATAAACAATATTTTTTTTTATCATGGTAGTCATTCTTCGTTGATTCAAGTTTGGGTGTTTATATATTCTTAACCTTTGATTTCTTTCCACAACCTTCAATTGTATTCTTTGCTTTCTTAGTTAATCTTTAAGTTTGAATATTTCATTGGTTATATATTAATAGATAAACCTAGTATTAAGACTATCGTGTCTATGGATTGATACTCGGTAACTTTCCTGAACTATACTATGCTAATGATAGATATACTTGCATGTTTACATGTGTAGTTAGTACTTAAGCTATTTTACCTTTATAACTAGTCTATGCATTGTTGTTATTTTTTGTAACTATTTGCGCACGTCGACTCTATGAAAATAACCTTTTAGATTTTCAACAAGACAATTTTGTTTTGATGTTGTCTAGAATTAGAGTCCATTTTAAGATAAGTAATGTTTGTACTGGTATGGAAACCTATGTAGATGTTTGGCACAGAAAAATATTAGCAAAATCCCTAACCTCCAAAATATAGCTTTTTAGAAAGTTGATCTTTACGTTGAAGTCCATGTGAAAACATAAAAATTCTATAAAGATTCCCAGCATTTTTAAGCAACCAAACACAGCATAATCGGTGTATTGAAGGCGGGACACAAGGATTTATTCTTTTTCCAACATATATAATATGTGATTTGATGAATAATCATATAAGGAACAATATTAAACATGAAGAATTTGAATACTCAATTTGACAGTAAACACACAAAAAGTTAACAATCCAAAATTCTCATTGACTAAAGAACCCAAATTTGAAACTTGTCTAGATACAAGCAAACAAAATCCGAAAGGAATATTGAATTTTAATAATTGTCAATTATTCGTCGTTGGCCGGCAACAACTTCAACTTCAAAAATAACCACTGACAGTCCTAACTATTAACATCTTGGCCTCCAATGAACCATAACTAATAGAACTCTAACGCCGTTAGTCCCCGGCCACCGGAAAAACATTTTTCGTTAGAAAACTCCTTTTTTGACCGGGAAACTCTTTTTTGGCCGGAGAACTCAACATTTTCGTCCTAAACTTCTTTGTAACCTTATTACGGACCTTTAGGAACCTTTTTTCTAGTAAAGTAACCTCTTTTTAACCTTAGATCGGACCTTCAGGAACCTCCTTTTCTGGCTAAAAATGTTTTTCTGGCGACCGGAGACTAATGGCCTTATGATTCCATTAGTTAGGGTCTATTGGAGGCCAATATGTTAATAGTTGAGATTGCCAATATTATTTTTGAAGTTGAAACTGCTGACGGCTAACGACTAATAGTTGGGACTACTATAATCCAATATTCCTTCTGAAAACATACTTTAATCAAACACACACAAATCCTACTGATAATTTAAGTATCCCTCAATCTACAATAATAATTTATCTCACACTGATCATACATAAAAGCCCCAAGATACGACAATAAATTTTGAAGCCGATCAATACTGAAGTTATCCATGATATTTGTATTAAACTACATGTAGCAAGATATATGAGCTTTGACAGTTACAACTTTTGATATCAAGGTATTTTTTTTTATATTAGCATAAGTATTGAGATCTTGATTTCTAAGAATAACAACATTTTCACTTTTGTTCAAGGGATAAAATATAATTATAAATTTGAATATAAGAACTACTTATCTAATTTACTCTTTAGTTTATAAATAAGTAAACATGTTGGACAAAAAACCAAATAAACACACACTAAATACAAGTTTTAGTTTTTTAATTTGAGGCGTCATGATCAAAAGTACACAAAATTAAATTAAATAAAAGAAAAGAAAAGAAAAAGAAGCTGAGAATAAGTGATTGGTTTTTAATGGGTATGGAGTCTATGGCAATGGTATCGGAGGATTTGAGCAAGCAAAATGTGTGGGGACAAGTTTATATGTTGGGCATAATCATGGATATGGCTTATGCTATGTCTTGAGAATGGGATAAAGTCGAAATAGTACAATTCGACCCCTACCACTTGTGAAATTATATTTAAATGTATATATTTAAGAATAAGAACTATATATGGGTAAATTGAAGCTAATGTATACGAGTCAAATGGAGCGAGTTTGGCTTAGCTAATAAGATGAAACTTAGCACATTTCTAGTTTTATATTTATAGGGCCATAACTGAGCCGAGTCACTCGTAAGGTAATCGAGATTGTCTCTCTAACCGAATCGGGGCGAGCTTAAACGAGCCAAGTTTGAGCATAACCTTATATTGAAACTCATTTAATAAACAGGTTATTACCCAATCTTTACACATCGACATTGACTAGATTCGCTAGCCTAGAAAACCTATATAATATTAATAAAAATGATAATAATAATAATAATAATAATAATAATAATAATAATAATAATAATAATAATAATAATAATAACAACAACAACAACTAGATGTTGACCCGACGTGGTGCGACGGGGTATTGCATTTCAATTAGGTTGATAATGTTATTGCAATAGTTAAATTAAAACAAAAAGATAGCCTGTGGATGAACAGATTTGAGAATCAATAAAAAGGTTTATCCAAAACCTGCAAATTAGCCAACAAACTTGGCAAAATAATGTCAGCCATAGTTGAGTCCTATGCATCTAAAGATGGCTGTCATCTTAGATTATTTGGGTACTAGCAACAGCAAGGAATTCCAAAGGTATAATCTCTAACTAATCATTTCTCATTTTAAATTATTAAAATGTTGGAATTACACAGATATGTAAATATTGTGCAAGAACTTCAAAGGGTGGATATATCTACACTTCTTGCTTCTGAAAGGCTTGCTTTCTTTCTTAACCTGCACAATGCCATGGTTATCCATTATGTCATCATTGTTGGTCATCTTGGTCAGCAATAATCGATAGGAGATAATTTATTTCTGGTTTTTTATATGTCATTGGTGGGTCCCGCTATTCCCTTACAGCAACTGTTAATGTTTAGAAATAGATATAACCAATGATCACCTTACTCGTTTACAAAACCTTTTGGTTCCAGTGACAAGGGTCTAGAGGTACAACAAACAAAGCATCTCCATTTTGGTGCCGGTCGAATCGGGTAGCATTGTCTATTACACGACTAATAATCATAGCGATAATTAAAACCATTTTTATCAAGACTTGTTTGCAATTATTCGAACCGATTTGAATACATAAAACCCGACCCACCCATATACCTATTAACCCAAAGCAAGATCAAAATAACATCATAGGGTTTTTGTACGAAACCCCCCGAAGCTCCAATTCCAAAAAAAAAAAACTCGATTCGTTCAAAACTTCTTACAACAATTCTTCCTTATGAACACTCAAAGTTAGAAAAACTGAAATTGGGAACCTAGTTTTTTTGAAGTGTACCTGTTAGAGCCCAAATCTCAGACGAAAACCATGGCTTGGGTTGTGGTTGACGAAAACCATGGCTTGGGTTGTGGTTGACGATGTTGATTTGGGGCAGAGCGGCGGACGGTGGTGATCTGTATTGGTAGCTGGCGTCGGGAGAAGAGCGGTGGTGATTGATGGTAGTAACTGGAGGCATGTGTCGATGCCCTAAATGTGGATGGAGTAAGACCCGTGGATGTCACGTGCGGTTACTGTTCCTAAGAGCATACACAAATTGTATATATTGAATAATAATAATAATAATAAATAATAATAATAATAATAATAATAATAATAATAATAATAATAATAATAATAATAATAATAAAGATATAACTAAACAATATATTTACCCTATATAATTTAGTAACTTTCTCTACTCACACATATTAACTATTCAATTTTTTTTATTGGTCACTCTTCTTATATATTCCTCATGCTCTCCACTCTCTATTTAACACACAATTGCTCAATGCTAAATTTATTAATTATATAAATAAAACTTTTTTTTTATCATTGTTATATTATATAATTTTAATACATTCTCCACCTTATTTTTTATATGAAATACAATTTGTTCTTTTAATTTGGTATCTATATATCTATTAAATTATCTGGTTATATTCGGTTCTTAAAGCGGTTTGACTGATCTGTTGGGTTGCGGTTGACGAAGTATATAAAGCTGCGGCCTTTTGATTGTGACGCCGATGTTGATTTGGGGCAGAGCGGGGGACGGTGGTGATCTGTATTGGTAGCTGGCGTCGGGAGAAGAGCGGTGGTGATTGATGGTAGTAACTGGAGGCATGTGTCGATGCCCTAAATGTGGATGGAGTAAGACCCGTGGATGTCACGTGCGGTTACTATTCCTAAGAGCATACACAAATTGTATATATTGAATAATAATAATAATAATAATAATAATAATAATAATAATAATAATAATAATAAAAAAGATAATAAAGATATAACTAAACAATATATTTACCCTATATAATTTAGTAAATTTCTCTACTCACACATATTTACTATTCAATTTTTTTATTGGTCACTCTTCTTATATATTCCTCATGCTCTCCACTCTCTATTTAACACACAATTGCTCAATGCTAAATTTATTAATTATATAAATAACACTTTTTTTGTTATCATTGTTATATTATATAATTTTAATACATTCTCCAACTTATTTTTTATATGAAATATAATTTGTTCTTTTAATTTGGTATCTATATATCTATTAAATTATGTGGTTATATTCGGTTCTTAAAGCGGTTTGACTGATCTGTTGGGTTGTGGTTGACGAAGTATATAAAGCTGCGGCCTTTTGATTGTGACGCCGATGTTGATTTGGGGCAGAGCGGCGGACGGTGGTGATCTGTATTGGTAGCTGGCGTCGGAAGAAGAGCGGTGGTGATTGATGGTAGTAACTGGAGGCATGTGTCGATGCCCTAAATGTGGATGGAGTACGACCCGTGGATGTCACGTGCGGTTACTGTTCCTAAGAGCATACGCAAATTGTATATATTGAATAATAATAATAATAATAATAATAATAATAATAATAATAATAATAATAATAATAAAGATAATAAAGATATAACTAAACAATATATTTACCCTATATAATTTAGTAACTTTTTCTACTCACACATATTTACTATTCAATTTTTTTATTGGTCACTCTTCTTATATATTCCTCATGCTCTCCACTCTCTATTTAACACACAATTGTTCAATGCTAAATTTATTAATTATATAAATAACACTTTTTTTGTTATCATTGTTATATTATATAATTTTAATACATTCTCCAACTTATTTTTTATATGAAATACAATTTGTTCTTTTAATTTGGTATCTATATATCTATTAAATTATGTGGTTATATTCGGTTCTTAAAGCTGTTTGACTGATCTGTCCGATATGATCAATATACCCTAAACAGGTCGGTTCGATTATTGATCCAGATTTAAAAACATTATTTTGTGGGTTTTGTTCTTATTTTTTTGGTTTTCTCTTTTGTTGTTTAAATTTGGTGAGTTGACAACCTGTAGCTTCTGTGCGTCGTTCAACGTTTTTATGTCTATTTTTGTTCGGTTTAATGGTCCCGACACAACACACAGGTTCTAGATACTCGTATTATATTACATACTAAAATTACATATATTACTAAATAACAAATTACTAAGAAAAAAACCCAACTTGAGTTTAAAAATACTCACGAGTCAAGCTTAGTTCTAAAACGCACAAGTCAAGCGCACGACACATAGTTTGATAATGTAAGGTGTCTATTTCCCATAGACTGAACCCCAAATAATGTCCTCGCATTATTTATTTTTGAAATACATTTTGTGTAGTGGATCTTGTGCTTCGTGTAAGCAATGAAAACCATTTGTTTTTGTAAAACCGTTTTCGTGAGAGGATCCTAGTGATTGTAGACAAGACTCGAGAAAGAATCCTGGTTCACTACAATCGAAGCTTTGATACCAATCTGTCACACCCACTCATAGGCGGAAGCGTACGGTGTGACTTGATCGGTTTTCATTGCATACGATGTAAGTAAACAACTATATGAAATAAAAAATGCATGATGTTCATCCATTACCATAATAGAAATTACAAGTCATAAGTTGTTTGTTAACAAATGACAACATTAGTTAATCAGTTTTACAAAGTAGACTTATCCAAATAAAGTTTTTTAACAGCAAGGCTTTACATCCTACGTCTTGTTCGAAGATAGGATATATGGAATAAACCCTTCCAAAATGTGGATGACATCGACTTCTTGACAACCTTGAAACTGTGTAACTTTTCACACCAAGATCCACTTAATTTCCTGAAATACATGTAAGTTTAAAAACATCAACAAAAGTTGGTGAGTTCGTGTGTTTTGAGTTCGTATCAAATGATCTTAAAAACATTTGAAAGTTCGAGTATCGAAAACTGGTATGTAAAGCATCAATGAACTTGTTGATCATTAATGTGTAGCTAGGACATTAATATGTGTGCCGACATAGGAAGCACTCAACCCATAGACGATTTAGTGTCGATTACCCTCGATTGGGGCACAAGAGCACTCCTTGCGGCCTCATAAGGACCCATGAATGGGGCTCGTCCATTCCCAATAGATCTACCCCTTTTGTTCCTTGGTCCTAAACAGGATTAATGGTGCTTAAATTTCGCGCCTATTCGCACATGATCTAACTATTTCATTCCATAACTTAACCATACCACATTGACATGTATTTCCCCCCAAGAGTTAAAAACCGAAAACGTTTAAAAGAAAAGGGGGACATGAACTCACAATATTACGTCCGTATAATGCGCTAGCAAAGCATGGTGTCCAAAAGCGCGTAACAACCTACAAGTGCTCTAACTCATTAGACATTTGGGTTTCTATTAAATGTGTACACGTTGCTCATCTTGAACGTTATTGTATTTGTATTTATTATGTATTTGGAACCCTTGTGTATCTAGACTTTTTATTTGATGAAAGTACTTTTTATTTGGAACCATGTATACATGTATACTGTGTGAATCTCATTTCTGTGTATAAGCTAGCTAAGGACAATAAGCTTAGAGTAATATTTGATGAAAGTACTTGTTATATTCAGGATTTATGTTTAAAGAAAACCCTTTTAACTGGTAGACAAGCTGAGGGTTTGTATTTCTGTAGCAACTCTCTTAGTTCTGGTTTTTCTTGTTTGAGTAAGACTAAAAATATAAAGCTCTGGCACTCTAGACTGGGTCATCCTGCTGAACAAGTGTTAAATGTTTTACAAACTAAATCTGAGTCTAATGATATTAAACCTTGTGATATATGTCACAAAGCTAAATAACATAGGGTTCCCTTTCCACTTAGTGACCACAGGTCAACTAAAGTTGGAGACCTTGTTCACCTAGATGTCTGGGGTCCATTCAAAGTCACTAGTATAGAAGGGTACAAATATTTTCTCACTATTATTGATGACTTTACTAGATCTGTGTCAGTTTATTTGATGAAATCAAAATCTAATTTTTTTTTTTTGAAAATACGCAAAGTTTTTACAATCTGGTTAAAACTCAATTTGAAGTTAGTATCAAAGTGCTTAGAAGTGATAAAGGATCAGAATTTATTAATTCACAAATACCTGCCTTTGTTAAAATGAAGGGAATTATTCATCAAACTTCATGTACATATACTCCATAACAAAATGGTGTTGTGGAGAGGAAACATAGACACTTGTTAAACATTGCAAGAGCTTTATTATTTCAGTCTAAAGTTCTTCTTAAATACTGGTCTGAATGTGTGCTCACTGCTTTTTTACTTAATTAACAGGCTTCCTTCTTCTGTTTTACATGGTTGTTCACCTTATGAAATGTTGTTTGGTTTTAAATCTTCTCTTGATCACTTGAAAGTTTTTGGTTGTCTTTGTTTTTTTTACTGTTTTAGATAATTCTGATAAACTTGAAGAAAGAGCTGAAAATGTGTTTTTTTGGGGTACTAATTTTAAAAAGGGATATTGTGACAACCCTCACAATTCCAGGTATCCGTACAATTAATTAATATCTAATTTGTGCTTAATGACTGTGCTTGATTACAACAGTGATTAGACTGCTTTCTGTTTTCTGTTACATACATACATATGCATCACATTTCATACTGTCACTTCATTTATTTCATACAAACATTAGTGACAAACTTGATGCACAAAGCACAGTTAGCACACTAAACGGATAACCCAGAAACATGCTGACAATACCAGCACCTAGACAGACAATGTTTTTGAGGCCAGTATGACCCAGAGATAGAATACTACACTAGTAGGGAGTGTAGGGAGGTGAGGACCATAAAACTACGTCACTAGGTGATAGTTATAGTGCCGGGAAGTGCCTAAAACACACTTTAAATGCAGAATTCTGCACTTAATAAACAAAATTCAGCATTTAACTATGCTAGTAAAGTGCAAAAACTAGGCAAAATAGTCCTAGACACTTTCCAAAGTGTTGGGAATTAAATGTGTTACTAAAAGTAATATAAAAGACACTTTATGGATTAATTTAGCACTTTAACGGACAACACCCAACCGAACAACCGGACATTACCCGAAACACAAAAATATTGTCAAACACGTTGTTTTTATTTTTCTGAGCTAGTTAGGGTCCCCGAACACCCTAACACACTATATAATTAATAACACACAAAAGACACTAACTATATCATTGAATCCTAACTAGATTAGTAACCTTACCATTGAAACCCAACCCCATACCCCCCCCTTGGGCGACGGTCACAAAGGGTGACCCACCCTTTGATTTCTTTGATTTTTATATTGAAGATGTTGGTGGATAATAGAACATAATACACGTTGGCTAATGGTGAAACATGGATTATATAAGTAACCTCAAGATCGTGAACTTCTCACTTCATTCACATCTTCAAAACTCACTCAACTCTCTCCTCTCTTCCTTGTGTTCGGCCGCCAACAACCGCCACCATACCACCACCTTCAAGCTCCATTCAAAGCAATTTATACATACCCAAAGGTGCTAGAGACCATACAAGTAAGCTTGGTGTGTTCGGAAGCTCAAGGACCTCTCTCGTTTTCTTTTATCCACCACTTTTATACTCTTGAACTCCCCTAGCCTTGTGCTAGTAGTAAGTTTCTTAGATGTTCATCTTCTTCATATTTTTGATGGTTAATAGTTAAAAGAATGGTGAAATCTCAAGAACTCTAAAGAACCATAAACAAGTCTTGAACATAAACTAACAAAGTGATGAAATAGTGTTAAAATGATGATGAAATCATGATATATTTGTGTTGTTATGCTTGTTGTTTGTTGTTTGCTAGTTGAAATGATATAGTTCATCACATGGACTTGCTAGATCCTGTTTAAGAACATGAACTAGCAAGATGTGAAAGTTAGAAATGTTGTGGATGATGGAATCATCCACACATAAACTATGAACTTGAATAAATACATGTTTTCTTGAAAAATAAAGATCAAAATAGGATGTAATCATGTAGATCTAAAGATCCATGAGTGGTTTTTCGAAAGAACCAAGTGAAAAGTATGAGTTTTGTTAAAACTTGGATCTTACATAAACTAATCACATTTTTAGTGGATAAACAAGTGTAGAAACAATTGTGTAATAAGAAAATTTCACAAAGAAATATTTTTAGAAATATGACTAGAAGTTATGAATATTCAAACTCTTTAAAAATAAAGTTTTTAAGAAACTAATCAAATTTTTAAAGATAACAAGACTTACTAAGTGTGCTAGTAAGTTACTACATGTTTTTATAAATCTTCAAGTTCATGAGTTTATGGTTTATGCTTGACAAGTTTGGTAATTAGAAATTGTATGTTGATGATTGAGAATTGATTGAATGAATTTACAAAAGAAAATGATGTGCTAGTAAGCATGGACACCTCCATTTACAAAGGAAACTCTGACGAAATTTTTCTAAAATTTCAATACTTAGAAATTTTTTTCTAGTGAGTGTTTACAAATATATTTTTAACTTGGTTTTCAAAATAAACTTCGCCATGATTTTTATTACAAAATACCAAGTGCCGGGGATTGATTTTCATAAATAAAATTTATTAAATATATATTTATAATATATATTTTATATACTAAAACCCTTGTGTGATTATTTGTTTATTTTGTGAACTAGTTATATTATTTTTAGGACAAAATAATATAACTACTATATACCATAAAATTTCGACTCCAAAATAATACCAAAACTCTCACGAAATAAATATTTAAGTTACACAAGTATTATTGCAATACGAAACGCTAAAACGTCGCTTATGTAATATTCGAAAGAATACTTTTACACGTATATTTTGGTGAAATATTATTTTGGAAAATCTATGAAGTAAAATATAATATTTTTGGGAAAAATATGTATATTTTGAATTAAGATGCTTTAAACAAATAATTTAAATATATGTTTCTAAGTGAGACTTTAAATATATTTTTCGGAATTATAAAGTGTACATGTATAAATACCCCCATCCTTGGGAAGGAAATACACACAAAATAATTAAGAAGTGTGAATACGAAATAGTTGCCTAACTATTTTTCCTAAATACAAAAGTTAAGTTAAAATAATTAATGTTATTTTTAACAAGTATAATATCAAAGTAACGCAACTCAAAACACTAAACCCTGAGCCAAGGCACGGCCCGTTCGTCTAATAGACATTAGTACATGTAGGTCGTCACGCAGCAGATCGAGTTTGAGGTTGACGTTACAGGATATGCACTTCTGTGAGTTCATGTTCCCCCTTTTCTCTTTACTGTTTTCAGTTTTATACTTCGGGGGTGAAATACATGCGACAATTATTACATACATTTATTTACATGGTATGGTTAGCGTAGGGAGGGTTTATACTACTAGATCATGTGAGGGGTGGGTACAACACTTAAGGCCATTAATCCTCATTGTTAGGACCGAGGGACACAAGAGTGATAGATCTATTTGGGTGTAGCGAGCCCACACCCGTGAGTCTGGGGTGACCCATAGAGGTGATTGTGTCTTCCAGCCGAATCCCGGTAACAAATTTGCTAGGTTTGAGTTTTCCTGCACTTTCTCACACATACCAGTGGCTTTGCAACCCATTGGTGATCTATTTTTCCTTATTGCTACATACCAGGGACTTTTATTTATACATGAAAGGTTTATTCATACTCACTTTTACATGAACTCACTCAACTTTTGTTGATTTTTCAAACAACATGTATTTCAGGGAATTAATGGATCTGGCGGAGGAAATAATGATGTCATCCAGGAGGTGTGACCCTTGCCTGGACGGGTTACAAGTGTTAAACCATGTTTTTATTTAAGTCTTTTGTTGGTCGTATGGACACGTTTTAATTTATGTCATGGTTGTATTTTGTTTCATGTGTCAACTTTTAAAACAATTTTGTTGTGGTAACTTTTAGAACTTAATGAATGGATGACTATCATGTGTTTTATTTTCATATAGCATTGTTATGATTGTGCTATGGTATTAAGAAGTCACACCAAATAAACCCACGCTTCCGCAAAAGCCAGGGTGTGTCAGCTTGGTATCGGAGCTTCGATCATAGCGAACAAGGATTCTTTCTCGAGTCTAGACAATGATCAATAGGGCTCTCACGAAAACATTTTTACATTGCATACACTAAATGTCCAGATCCAGGATACAAAATATTTTTACAAACAAAAAGGCACAAATACACTTTTTCAAAAATTATATTTCAGTCTTAGAGACTGAGGGAGTTTATCCTTAGAGGCTAGGAAGGTTCAGTCTTAGAGGCTAGGGGAGGTTCAGTGTTAGAGACTGAAGGGTTCAATCTTAGAGATTGGGGAGGTTTAGTCTTAGAGACTAGGAGGTTGGTCTTAGAGACCAAGGAGTTAGTCTGAGAGGCTGGGAGGGTAGTCTATGGAGACTAGAAAGATTACTTGTTTGCTTTATTGTGACTTACATGTTTATTTGATCTCATGTTGATATTTGTGCATATGTGCGGTTGTGATATAGACACCATGCCATCATCTTCAGATACAGTGGACCCCATGGCAATTGTGTCAGACGATGAGATACCATCAGAGGGAGACGTATACACATCAGACACCATGAGTACAGATGATGATGATTTTCAGTCGTTCGCTCTGCCAGACATCGAAGTTGAGATTCAGCCTGCTGATGGCATTCCTGCCGGGGATCTACCTCTTGCAGTGATCCCTGCTCCCGTTCCGCTTGCTGCTTTCCCCGTGGTGGATGTGCCACTCGATGTCGTGTCTGATGACGACATTGATCTATTTGAGGAGGGTCCCCCTAAGGACGACTATGAGGGCGGGGCTCCGATCGATGTTGATGCTATCCTTCCTATTGCTGAGGCCCCTGTAGAGGAGCTTCCTTTTGGTTCACCTGTCCCAGATTCATTGGAGTCTGTGGCATCCGCGTCCCTGCACGACCAGGGTGTGCAGCATCACTCTCCTGACCCCGACGTAGCGATGTCAGCTGCACCTAGTCCGTCACACGAGTTTGAGTTTGACCACGAGATCGATGACGATTTTGATCCAGTTTTTCCTCCTGACTTCGATCTTGATCACGAGATCGAGTTTATTTATATGGACCAGCCCTTAGAGGCGCCCGTAGCTCCCATTGATCCGTTGTTTGACATTCCTGCTGATTTTGATATGGACCTTGTTGACCCCGAGCCTGTCATGGCCCCAGAGCCTGCTGTTGCTCCTGATCCTGCACCAGAGCACGACCCTGTTCTTGATGATGCACCAGCTCTTGCACCACCCATTGCTGACCTTCCCGTTGCTGCTCCACCAGTGGTGGATGATCCTATTATTGATGTACCTTTACCCGATCCCGTGCCGGTATTGGTTGACCGTGCACCTTTCGCCACTCACATAGATCCTCGTTATGCTGACACCCGTAACGGGTGGATCGAGGATGATGACGATTACCCACCGTTTGTGCTACCTGTTACTCCTCCAGTAGCACCTGTTTCTGCACCCACTGATATTCCATTGTTTCCACCACACATCACTGACGTTCATCGCACTGATCTTCCCATCACATTCCTCCAGGACATACCGCCACCTCGTCCTGGAGAGGGTTCATCGAGGCAGCCGCCTGTTTCTGTTCCACCCGTATTGTCATCATCTTTTCCATTTCTGTCATAGTTTCCTCATGTTGCACCACCTACTGCACCATCTTTCATACCATCGAGCGAGCCATTTTTGTGGACTACGCCCCCTGTTATGCCATTATCTGACCCGTACCACCCATTTCATGTGGGGTACACTACGGAGGATATACTTGCGTCGCTGCAGCTACAGCAGGACGCCCTGAGCCGTCGTATTCAGGAGTTGGAGAGAGCTCCACGTCTGCCTTGTCACTGTCAGACCCCCTTTGCAGCACCGCACACTCCACGTCCGCTTTCCCCCGATTCAGACGTTCGTTTCTTGACATCTGAGCAACAGATTGCATATTTGCTACGCGTCTGTCGTGCCTTAGAGGAGGATTGGATGCTCATGCGTCGCTTGCTTTTCTCTCATTTTCCTCCTCCTCCTCCGCCATCAGCATAGGTATTTTTGGTTTGATGCAGGTCGATCATTTTGGTGAGAAAGTCGCGATTGAGCCAGCTTACGAAGACTTTTGAGAGATCACACTTTTTGTATATGATATGTGTAGACAGATTTGTATTTTTGGGGGTGATGTAGCCCCATGATCTTACTTTGATATGTGATGTACTATTAAACATGTAAAACAATATTGTGGTCGTGATTAATGAAGCTCAATGGTAACGTTCTTACTACATGCTTTGTTGAGTTATATGTTTTAATTTTATAACATGAGATGTTATGTGATTGATGAATGTTATTACGTTTGCATATTATTTACTTATTATGACCTGACCTACATAAACATCTTTTAGAAAATGCCTCCACGACGCGATGCGCGCATGCCCACTACTGAGGCGGAACTCCAAGGGATAATTGTCGCGGCTATAGCCCAATACGCGGCCTCTCAAGCAGAGACAAGCAGGAACAATTCAAACAACAACAACAACAACGGCAATAACAATCCACCCAATGGTAATGTTAAGCCGCTTGAGACATATTACGCTACATTTGGATATTTCTAGCACGTCTGCTAATACCATTTGTAAATTCTAACGTATGTGCAGGGTGCACCTACAAGCAGTTCCTCGACTGTGAGCCCGTAAATTTCAACGGCACTAGAGGTGCTGTTGCGTTTGTCGGGTGGGCTGAAAAGACAGATTCTGTTCTAAGGATGAGCAAGTGTGCTCCCGAGCAACAAGTTACCTACATCTCAGGGCTGTTTCTGGATGGAGCCCTATCGTGGTGGAATCTGCAAGTGCAAACTTTAGGAGAAGCGGCAGCTTATGCGTTAACCTGGAATGAGCTGAAGGAGCTCATGAGAAGGAAGTACTGCTCACGTGCTGAAATACAGAAGCTAGAGACTGAGTTCTGGCACCTAAGGATGGAAGGTCCTAAGATTGCAGAATATGTTCAAAGGTTTCATGATTTGTCCCATGTGGTGCCGTACATGGTCACGCCCGAGTTTAAACGTGTCGAGCGCTTTATTTGGGGATTGGCACCTCAGATCATGAGCATGGTTACCACGTCCAAGCCTGTAACGATCACGGAAGCCATTGATCTCAGTGTGGCACTTACTGAGGAAGCTATTAGATTGAACAAGTTTTCAATTACTAAACCAAAGAAGAAAGAGACTCATGTGGAGTCGTCTGGTGAAAATAAACGGAAATTTTCCAACTTCAAGCAAGGTACCAGTAATGTGAGCAAGAAGGGTGAGTCGAGCACGCCGGCCAGAGCCACAACCGGTGTTGAAAACAAAGGAAAGGGGTACATGGGTACTCTGCCAAAGTGTAATACGTGCCAGCGCCATCATTCTGGTCAGTGCAGATTGAGGAAGTGTGAATCATGTGGAAAGAACGGCCACACAAAGGATACGTGTTGGGCCGAAACTAGTGCTGGGCGTGGTGGTAATCGAGGTTATGGGAATGGTAATGGAAACCGCCAACAAGGAGGAAATGGCGGGAATGGAAATCGTGGAAATGTGGTGAATCAAGCTGGGAATGGAAATCGCAACCAAAACAACACTCAAGGTGGAAATGGCAATGGAAATGGTCGAGGACCGGGATGTTTTAATTGTGGATAAGTTGGGCACTTTAAGAGGGAATGCCCAAAACTGAATCAAGCCCGTGGGAGAGTATTCAACATTGGAGCAAGAGAAGCGCGCCAGGATCCAAACGTTGTCACTGGTACGTTCCCTATAAACCAACGCTTTGCATCTGTTCTGTTTGATACTGGTGCCAACTATAGCTTTGTATCGTTAGAATTTAAGAACATGCTTGGGTTAACTGCTAGTAAGTTAGATATTCCGTACTCAATTGAACTGGCTAATGGAAAGCTAGTTGAAGCAAATGAGGTCGTCTGAGGATGCATAATTGAGCTGGGAGAACGCGAGTTCACTTTGGATCTACTACCAGTCGAGTTGGGAAGTTTCGATGTGGTGGTAGGGATGGATTGGTTGTCAAGCAACAAAGCCGAGATTGTCTGTCATGAGAAGACCATCCGCATCCTAATAGAAGATGGAGAGACAATCGTAGTTCATGGAGAAAAGCACGATACGCCTTTGAGAATCATTAGCTGTCTGAAAGCTAAAAAAGTGTTTACAGAAGGGATGTGCTGCCTTCTTGGCACACATCGTGGATAAAGAAGCTGTTGAGCCGAAAATCGAAGACATCCCAGTCGTAAGGGAATATCCTGAAGTCTTTCCAGAAGACTTGCCAGGATTACCGCCGCAAAGACAAGTCGAGTTCCACATTGACTTAGTTCCAGGCGCCGCGCCTGTAGCTAAGGCACCCTACCGACTTGGGCCTTCGGAGATGCAGGAGTTGTCAACACAACTCCAGGAACTGTTAGACAAGGGATTCATCAGACCAAGCTTCTCACCTTGGGGAGCTCCAGTTTTGTTTGTTAAGAAGAAGGATGGTAGTTTTCGTATGTGTATCGACTACCGAGAACTGAACAAGTTGACAATCAAGAATAGATACCCTCTGCCGAGAATTGATGACCTATTTGATCAGCTGCAAGGTTCAAGTTACTACTCAAAGATCGATTTGCGATCAGGTTATCATCAGTTGAGAATACAAGAGGAAAGTATTCCCAAGACTGCTTTTAGAACTCGATATGGACATTATGAGTTTCTTGTCATGCCATTTGGGTTGACAAACGCGCCGGCAGTTTTTATGGATTTGATGAAAGAGAGTTTGTAAGCCGTACCTCGACAAGTTCGTGATTGTGTTCATCGACGATATTTTGATTTACTCAAAGACGAAGGATGAGCACGAACAGCATTTAAGAGCCATTTTGGAGCTACTTAAAAAGGAGAAATTGTATGCCAAGTTCTCGAAGTGCGAGTTCTAGTTACGCGAAGTCCAATTTCTTGGACATGTGGTTAATGGAGATGGAATCCATGTGGATCCCACAAAGATCGAAGCGATAAAGAACTGGGAAACTCCAAAGACGCCAACCGAGATCCGACAATTCTTAGGTTTGGCTGGTTATTATCGAAGGTTCATCGAGGATTTCTAAAAAATCGCTCAACCTTTGACTTCCCTTACTCAGAAAGACAAGAAGTTTGATTGGGCAGACAAGCAAGAAGAAACGTTTCAGTTGTTGAAAAACAAACTATGTAATGCACCAATCTTATCACTACCAGAATGAACGGATGATTTCGTGGTATACTGTGACGTCTCACGTCAAGGTTTAGGATGCGTATTGATGCAGCGACAGAAAGTTATAGCATATGCTTCTCGCCAGTTGAAGGTCCATGAGAAAAATTATACCACGCACGACTTGGAATTAGGCGCGGTGGTATTTGTGTTAAAGATCTGGCGACATTATTTGTATGGTCCGCGATGTACAATCTTCACTGATCATAAGAGCCTACAACACATATTCGACCAGAAGGAGCTTAACATGAGACAAAGACGCTGGGTAGAGCTGTTGAACGACTACGACTGCGAAATCAAGTATCATCCAGGGAAGGCGAATGTGGTCGCCGATGCCCTAAGTCGAAAAGAAAGGATCAAGCCCATAAGGGTTAGGGCTTTGGAAATGATTGTCCAGACAGACCTCTCCTTGCGCATTCGTGCCGCGCAAAGAGAAGCTCTCAAAGAAAGGAATATTGAGGACGAGTATCTCCGTGGAATGGAGAAGCAGTTGGTACCAAACGAGGAAGGAACTTTATGCTTCATGAAATGAATTTGGGTTCCTCTGTTTGGCGGATTGAGAAAGGTTATTTTCGATGAGGCTCACAAGTCAAGGTACACGATTCATCCAGGAGCGGATAAAATGTACCAAGACCTTAAGGATTTCTACTGGTGGCCTAGGATGAAAGGCGATGTTGCAGTATATGTTAGCAAATGTTTAACGTGCGCCAAGGTAAAAGTCGAATACCAAAAGCCTTCAGGTCTTCTACAGCAACCTGAGATAGCCAAATGGAAATGGGAACAGATCTCAATGGATTTCATAATGAAATTGCCAAGGACGCCCAAAGGTCACGATACTATTTGGGTAATAGTAGACCGTCTAACGAAATCTGCGCACTTCTTGCCAATTAGGGAAAATGATAACACGAGTAAGCTAGCTGAGATATACATGAGAGAGATCGTTGCACGACATGGAGTGCCTCTCTCAATCATCTCTGATAGGGACGGAAGATTCGTGTCAAGGATTTGGCAATCCTTTCAAGAAGCATTTGGTTCTCAGTTGAACCTAAATATAGCTTTTCACCCGCAAATGGATGGACAAAGTGAACGAACGATTCAGACATTGGAAGACATGTTGCGAGCTTGCGTAATGGATTTACGTGGAAGTTGGGACACTCACCTACAATTGGTTGAATTTTCATACAATAACAGTTATCATGCAAGCATTCAAGCCGCACCGTTCGAAGTTCTTTATGGACGCAAATGTCGATCACCGATTTGTTGGGCTGACGCAGGTGATAGACAGCTAGTTGGTCCGGAACGGGTTCAAGAAATGACAGACAAGATTGCACAGATCCTTGAGCGCATCAAGGCGGCTCGCGATCGACAAAAGTGTTATGCGGACCGAAGAAGGAAGCCTCTGGAATTTGAGGTAGGAGATATGGTTTTACTGAAGGTTTCACCCTGGAAGGGTGTGGCACGCTTTGGAAAGCGTGGCAAGTTGAATCCACGTTACATTGGTCCATTCAAAATTCTGAAGAAGGTTGGTTTGGTAGCATACAAGTTGGACCTGCCTGATGAGCTTCATGGTGTTCATGATACATTCCATGTATCAAACCTGAAGAAGAGTCCAACTTAAGAAACAGTTGTCATTCCTGCTGACGAGGCTCATATCGACGACAGGCTCCATTTTGTTGAAGAGCCAGTTGAGGTTACTGATTGGAAGATTAACAAGACACGCCGGAGTAGTGTCAAACTCGTCAAAGTTCGATGGAATGCAAGGCACGGACCAGAATTCACGTGGGAACGTGAGGACCGTATGAAGGAGAAATACCCCCATTTATTTCCCAAGACTCCTGCAACTAGGAGCAGAACCTAAAATTTCGGGACGAAATTTTCTTAACGAGGGGAGAATGTGACAACCCTCACAATTCCAAGTATCCGTACAATTAATTAATATTTAATTTGTGCTTAATGACTGTGCTTGATTACAACTGTGATTAAACTGCTTTCTGTTTTCTGTTACATACATACATATGCATCACATTTCATACTGTCACTTCATTTATTTCATACAAACATTAGTGACAAACTTGATGCACAAAGCACAGTTAGCACACTAAACGGATAACCCAGAAACATGCTGACAATGCCAGCACCTAGACAGACAATGTTTTTTAGGCCAGTATGAGCCAGAGATAGAATACTACACTAGTAGGGAGTGTAGGGAGGTGAGGACCATAAAACTGCGTCACTAGGTAACTATGCTAGTAAAGTGCAAAAACTAGGCAAAATAGTCCTAGACACTTTCCAAAGTGTTGGGAATTAAATGTGTTACTAAAAGTAATATAAAAGACACTTTATGGATTAATTTAGCACTTTAACGGACAACACCCAACCGAACAACCGGACATTACCCGAAACACAAAAATATTGTCAAACACGTTGTTTTTATTTTTCTGAGCTAGTTAGGGTCCCCGAACACCCTAACACACTATATAATTAATAACACACAAAAGACACTAACTATATCATTGAATCCTAACTAGATTAGTAACCTTACCATTAAGGCCCAACCCCATACCCCCCCCTTGGGCGACGGTCACAAAGGGTGACCCACCCTTTGATTTCTTTGATTTTTATATTGAAGATGTTGGTGGATAATAGAACATAATACACGTTGGCTAATGGTGAAACATGGATTATATAAGTAACCTCAAGATCGTGAACTTCTCACTTCATTCACATCTTCAAAACTCACTCAACTCTCTCCTCTCTTCCTTGTGTTCGGCCGCCAACAACCGCCACCATACCACCACCTTCAAGCTCCATTCAAAGCAATTTATACATACCCAAAGGTGCTAGAGACCATACAAGTAAGCTTGGTGTGTTCGGAAGCTCAAGGACCTCTCTCGTTTTCTTTTATCCACCACTTTTATACTCTTGAACTCCCCTAGCCTTGTGCTAGTAGTAAGTTTCTTAGATGTTCATCTTCTTCATATTTTTGATGGTTAATAGTTAAAAGAATGGTGAAATCTCAAGAACTCTAAAGAACCATAAACAAGTCTTGAACATAAACTAACAAAGTGATGAAATAGTGTTAAAATGATGATGAAATCATGATATATTTGTGTTGTTATGCTTGTTGTTTGTTGTTTGCTAGTTGAAATGATATAGTTCATCACATGGACTTGCTAGATCCTGTTTAAGAACATGAACTAGCAAGATGTGAAAGTTAGAAATGTTGTGGATGATGGAATCATCCACACATAAACTATGAACTTGAATAAATACATGTTTTCTTGAAAAATAAAGATCAAAATAGGATGTAATCATGTAGATCTAAAGATCCATGAGTGGTTTTTCGAAAGAACCAAGTGAAAAGTATGAGTTTTGTTAAAACTTGGATCTTACATAAACTAATCACATTTTTAGTGGATAAACAAGTGTAGAAACAATTGTGTAATAAGAAAATTTCACAAAGAAATATTTTTAGAAATATGACTAGAAGTTGTGAATATTCAAACTCTTTAAAAATAAAGTATTTAAGAAACTAATCACATTTTTAAAGATAACAAGACTTACTAAGTGTGCTAGTAAGTTACTACATGTTTTTATAAATCTTCAAGTTCATGAGTTTATGGTTTATACTTGTTTTTGACAAGTTTGGTAATTAGAAATTGTATGTTGATGATTGAGAATTGATTGAATGATTTTACAAAAGAAAATGATATGCTAGTAACCATGGCCACCTCCATTTACAAAGGAAACTCTGGCAAAATTTTTCTAAAATTTCAACACTTAGAAAATATTTTTCTAGTGAGTGTTTACAAATATATTTTTAACTTGGTTTTCAAAATAAACTTCGTCATGATTTTTATTACAAAATGCCAAGTGCCGGGGATTGATTTTCGTAAATAAAATTTGTTAAATATATATTTAGAATATATATTTTATATAATAAAACCCTTGTGTGATTATTAGTTTATTTTGTGAACTAGTTATATTATTTTTAGGACAAAATAATATAACTACTACATACCATAAAATTTCGACTCCAAAATAATACCAAAACTCTCACGAAATACGAAACGCTAAAACGTCGCTTATGTAATATTTCGGAAGAATACTTTTACATGTATATTTTGGTGAAATATTATTTTGGAAAATGTATGAAGTAAAATATAATATTTTTGGGAAAAATATGTATATTTTGAATTAAGATTCTTTAAACAAATAATTTAAATATATTTTTCTAAGTGAGACTTAAAATATATTTTTCGGAATTATAAAGTGTACATGTATAAATACCCTTATCCTTGAGAAGGAAATACACATACAAAATAATTAAGAAATGTGAATACGAAATAGTTGCCTAACTATTTTTCCTAAATACAAAAGTTAAGTTAAAATAATTAATGTTATTTTTACAAGTATAATATCAAAGTAACGCAACTCAAAACACTAAACCCTGAGCCAAGGCACGGCCCGTTCGTCTAATAGACATTAGTACGTGTAGGTCGTCACGCAGCAGATCGAGTTTGTGGTTGACGTTACAGGATACGCACTTCTGTGAGTTCATGTTCCCCATTTTCTCTTTACTGTTTTCAGTTTTATACTTCGGGAGTGAAATACATGCGACAATTATTACAAACATTTATTTACATGGTATGGTTAGCATAGGGAGGGGTTTATACTACTAGATCATGTGAGAGGTGGGTACAACACTTAAGATCATTAATCCTCGTTGTTAGGACCGAGGGACACAAGAGTGATAGATCTATTTGGGTGTAGCGAGCCCACACCCGTGAGGCCGGGGCGGCCCATAGAGGTGACTGTGTCTTCCAGCCGAAGCCCAGTAACAAATTTGCTTGGTTTGAGTTTTCCTGCACTTTCTCACACATACCAATGGCTTTGTAACCCATTGGTGATCTCTTTTTCCTTATTGCTACATACCAGGGACTTTTATTTATACATGAAAGGTTTATTCATACTCACTTTTACATGAACTCGCTCAACTTTTGTTGATTTTTCAAACTACATGTATTTCAGGGAATTAATGGATCTGGCGAAGTATGCAATCGTGTCAAGCTGCGTAGGAAATAGTGATGTCATCCAGGTTTAGGAGGTGTGACCCTTGCCTGGACGGGTTACAAGTCTTAAACCATGTTTTTATTTAAGTCTTTTGTTGGTCGTATGAACACGTTCTAATTTATGTCATGGTTGTATTTTGTTTCATGTGTCAACTTTTAAAACAATGTTGTTGTGGTATGGTATTAAGAAGTCACACCAAATAAACTTAATGAATGGATGACTATCATGTGTTTTATTTTCATATAGCATTGTTATGATTGTACTATGGTATTAAGAAGTCACACCAAATAAACCCACGCTTCTGCAAAAGCCAGGGTGTGAGAGATATAAAGTTTGGAGTCTAGATCAAAAGAAATTCATTTTTTTCTAGGGATGTCAGTTTTCATGAAACTATGTTTTCCTTTAAAAATGATTCATGCCTTGATCTAAACAATCTAAACAACTTAAACCAATTAAACTTTTTTGATAACTTTGATTTTTCAAGTGATATAAATCCCGATGATGAAGAGAAGGGTTCCATTGATTCAACTACTATGACTCAGCAACACAGTGATGAAGTTGAATAAACTGTTGATAGTGATGCTCAGTAGTCATCTGGGACTGATGATATGTCTGGCACTAATGAGTCTATAGGTGTTGAAACTGGTCCCGTGAGGGCTGAGTCTAGTAGTGTTGATGATGAGTCAAACCTTCCTGAGAGTACTCAACCTACAAGAAGATCTACTAGACCTGCTTCTGTTCCTAAAAGATTTGATGACTTTGTTGTTGGCAATGCTAGATATAGTTATGATAAGTTTGTTGATTATTCTAACTTGCCTAGTGAAAATGTTTGTCTTGCTGCTAATATTAAAAAAATCAATGAACCTTGCACTTGTAAGATGCTATTAAAGATAAAAGATGGATTGATGCTATGAATGATGAATTGTTTGTTCTATATAAAAACAATACTTGGGATATTGTTGATCTCCTTAGTGGTAAAAAACTTATTGGATGTAAATGGGTGTTAAAAGTAAAATACAAATCTACGGGTGAAATTGATAGGTTTAAGGTTAGGCTTGTTGCAAAAGGGTATAATCAACGCGAGGGCATTGATTTTGAGGAAACGTTCTCCCCTGTTGTTAAAATGGTAACTGTGAGGTGTGTTATTAGTCTTTCTGTTCAAAATAATTAGCCGCTATATCAACTTGATGTAAATAATGCCTTTCTTTATGATAATCTTAGGGAAGAAGTTTATATGACATTACCTGATGGTTTGGATATTGAAAATCAAAGTGAAGTATGTAAATTGAATAAGTCTTTATATGGCTTAAAACAAGCTCCACGTATGTGGAATGAAAGACTTGTTCAAGTGTTGGTTAAAATTGGTTTTGTTCAGTCAAAATGTGATCATTCTATGTTGATGATATTGTGTTGACTGGGAATTGTGAAGGGGAGATAAATAAGCTTGAGAATCTTTTGAAAAATGAGTTTTTAATTAAAGATCTTGGCTTACTAAAGTTTTTCCTTGGAATTGAGTGATTAAAGTTAATGATGGTGTTTGCCTATCACAAAGAAAGTATTATATGGATTTATTAAATGAATATGGGATGAGTGGAAGTAAACCCACTAGTTGTCCCATAGAACAAAATCATGTTTTGACAAGTTTAACAATGAAGGATTCAAAAACCGTTGATGTTAAACTGATAAGTAAACTAATTTACCTATCACATACCAGACCAGACATTGCTTATTTGGTTCATTATTTGTCTCAGTTCATGCATAGGCCAACTGAGGCACATACTCAAATTGCCTTCAAGGTGTTGGGATACTTAAAAGGTGCCCCTGGCACTGGCATTTTGTTTAAAAAGGACCGTACATTTCATTTAACAGCTTTTGCAGATTCGGACTGGACAAAATGTGTTGACAACAGAAGGTCGGTCACTAGTTTTTGCATATTTCTTGGTGAATCTTTCATTTCCTGGAAAAGCAAGAAACAAAGTGTTGTATCAAGATCGTCTGCCGATGCAGAGTATAGGTCCATGTGCAGTGCAGTGCTATATGTGAAGTGTTGTGGCTGATAAACGTTTTAAGGGAGCTAAAAGTTGATGTGGATATTCCCGTTGTGTTGAAATGTGATAACATAGCGGCCTTATCCATTGCTGCCAACCCTGTTTTTCACGACAAAACCAAACACTTTGAAGTTGACCTATTTTTCTTATGAGAAAAAATTGCTTTAGGTTTGGTTAAGACTTTTGGAGTCAAATCTGAGAATCAGTTGGCAGCACTAAAGGCCTGTTGCCGAAAGTCCATTGAGAAATGTGTAAGTCTTTAGGACTTACTAATCTCTATACACTGAGGGGATGTTAAAATAGAGTTTAATTGTTCCTTTACTTATTATAAAACATGTCCCTTTCTAATCATTTTTATTGTTTTATTTGTGAGGTTGTGTCTTGGGCTCCTTCCTTGTTCCGGGCTTAAGTTGGAGATGGGTTGCCTTGTATTGGGCTTTTAGCCGTTAAAGTTGCTGAGGCCTTTTAGCGTTGCTCCCTTGATTATAAAGACAAAAGGTTCTAGAGCTGGTCATACACACGAGCTCTTCATTCTCTCATTTACATTTCCTTGGCTGCTTGTCTGGTTCCCTGATCTTCACACGTCCATTCGTGAGTCTTGGGTTTATTTCTATCTTGTAAGATCATCCTGTTGGAGATCATTTGATTCACCAGTCAATCTGTGATGACTGGTTCATCTTTTTGTTGTATTTGTTTGGGAGACTTAATAAATCAGTTTGGTACTTTTGATTCTTGAGTTTTGACAAAGTGTCATCTTAAATTAAAAAAAAAAATATGCCATTTTTTATTAAAGGGTGGCTATGAACTTTATGATGGAGTATTTTATAAGGCCTAGTGTTGGTGCAATACCAATCTTACACGCTTGAAAGACTACACAAATCGTTTTTGGTTATAGAAAGATAATGTTTTTGGTTGTAGAAAGATAATATAACAGTGAATTGATCAATAAAACAAGTTCATTCATCCAACATTCAGAGTTTTAATATGGAGTGTTCTCCAAATTCAAAGCACAATAGTCCCATATGTGATGATACTTTTTAGTCTTAAAGCATACGTATGTGTATATATTATACACACACAAATACATAATATGACAACCATCTATACGGAATAAGAACTTTTAACTGATGTACAAAATCATATACCTAAAATCTCCATGACAAAATATATGGGAATATCTGGCAAGTACAACGAATAAACGAAAGAACCAACAACATCAGCAAAGCCAACCCGTTCATAATTAGCTAGCTAAAAACCAAATAAAAAAACCTAGTCATTGTACACTGATCGATGATCAAACTTTGCTATGCAAGATGAAATGGGTGTTTAATCTTTTTACCTAAAAGTAGATAAATATCGATCAACACATGAAAAACCGATCCTTGTACGTTGTTAGCACATAAGCTTACTAGAAAGATTGTCTAAAAGCATGAGGCAAGATAACTATAGCACTTAATTCTGTTCTTTGGGTTCGTCTTTTCGGATCTGAAAGGGGATGACATCCTCAAGTAGTCCATGATCAGTAACCAACGTAGAAGAACGTGAAGGGCAAAAACGTCTTTCTTGAAGGATATGAGAGTATGATGATAGAAGTGGGCTAGTATTAGTGGTGCTAAAGCTTAGAGAAGATGATGGTGTAGTTTGGTTATGGAAATAGGGTTGTAGTTGTGGTTGTAGGTGTTGGTAGTAAGGTTGTGTAAAAAGAAAAGAGGAAACATTACTAACACCACCACCACCACCATTAAAACCTCCATAACCCGGTGTTTCTGGCAAGATCCCTATGGCTCCTCGAGGCGTCATTGGATACGGGTGAGTGTGGGTACCTTCATAAGTTGTGATCACGATAGATGGATCTTCGGATGACCTTTCCACTCGCTTCTTTACTCCACAAGCCACACTTGTGCACCGATGGTAACTCCTGTTTTAAGAAACAACAAAACTAAATCTTTATGTGCAACTTGATGATATATAGAGTATATATGTGTCTCTATTGATCTTATGTTATATCAACTTTCTTTACATTGTATGAATGCATCAAAACACAAGTACTCCTTTTAAGAACTTGGGAACTACAAGAACCATGTAACGCATTTGTAAACAGTGCATGGAAGATTATGAAAATTGTGTTAGGCGAACAAATATGATTGTTATGTAACGGTTTTATGTATCGCCTTCATAGCATTACATATGGTCTCATACGATTCTCGTAATTCTTAACATATGTTTTGGCTTTAAAATAACCCTTCTCTCAAAACAACAAAAGAAAACTGTGTTATTCCATCTCGTACATACTAGGGCAACAAAATTAAGGGGTGTAGAGAGAGAAAAAATGGAATCTAGAGAGAGAGTATACCTAGGATAAGGGCTGTTTTTCACAGCTTTCTGACCGTACTTTCTCCATCTATAACCATCATCCAAGTGATCAATATCACTCTTTGTCATGAACGCAAATCTTGGTTCCCTTAGCTTTTTAGGGTTCTTCTTTTTGGGTTTTAACCTACAAGACACAATGAAAGATCCACATTAAACCACATCTTATTTATATAATCTATCAGAAAAAAAGAACACTTACTTTTGTAACAAATAAAAGAATATGGATAAAGAAAAAAAATAAAGATTTACCAAATCCAGCAATTAGATGCATCACTTAACATCTGTTAATCAAATCTACTTTTGGGTGCGTGTATGTGTGTGAAAAGGCCTCACTTTTCTTGATCAAAATAATAATCTTGAAAAATTGAAATATAAACCGCGTATGTGTGAAACCAGAACATGCTTTCACTTTTTCTAGATATTCATTTAGCAATGAATTAGAATGGTTTAACAAAAACATATAAAAAAAACCTCATATGTTAAATAAAAGATTAATCATAAAAACACACACAAGAAACACACATAAGTGTTTTAATTCTAAACATGAAGAAATTAAAAGCTTTTCTTGATATTCATCCAAAAATGATAACTTGATGAAGAACAACACATATAGTTAAACTCATAAAAACTAAAAAATTAGTAGAAAAAGAAAGATCCATTGTCAAAAATACAGAAACAACAAACACCCATAAGTGTGTGCTAATGGTGAAGAGAAAAGTACTTCCTCAAAAGTTTTCAGAAAATGAAAGATTAACAACTACGTGTAAAAACACACACATACATGTGTTTTCAAAAAAAGGGTTCTTACTGTTTATTAGTACTAGTACTCTTTTCTTGATCATCCTCATCATCATCAACATCATCATGATGATTATGTTGTCCTTCATCATCCACCAGAACTGATCTAATATTGTTGTTCTCCTGGTCAACATTATTAGCACCCTCGTTTGAAGAACACGAGACAGAAGAACTAATCTGGGTCGGTGTATTCACCATCTCAACCGTCTCCGGCACGGTGGAAACCGGTGGTAGATGCTGCTGCTGATGTTCCACCGGTGGAAGAGTAGTAGGTTGTTGAAGCAAATCAAATAAAGAAGCACCACCATAGTCTTGAAAACCCAACATGTCTAAGTACCCTTGATGCACATCAAAAAGACCACCACCACTACCACCATAAACTGCCGGAATCTGATCGGAAAATGTTGTGTTAGCCATCAAGTTTGAATTATTTAAGTTGCTTTTTAACTCCTCTAACGCTTTCTTTTCCATAGACTGATCAAAGGTTAAGATTCTTCATTTGTAGGCTCTCCAAATCTAGAGAGAGACAAGATTGAGAGTGTGGTTGGTTGGGTATAGTGTGAAGAGGCTTTTTGGATAGTTTTTGTAATACAAAAAGTGGTGAGAAAGGGAGATGTAGAGGAGGAGAGATAGCTTGTTTGAGAATTTAAAGTGGGGTCAATTACATCTTGCTCCCTCAACTTATAACAATTGTTTTGTTTAGTCCTCTTGTTGGTTTTCAATTCAATCACTCAACATATAAAATTATAAAAATGATCCATCAAAACAAACTTTTATTCTTTTAATTTTTTTTTTTAATATATGATGCGTATCTAGACTTTTTATTCAATAGAAGTAGCACTTTTACATTATAATGGGAAAGGCTAATTAATGAAACATAGTGTTAATCATAAGCTAATAAAACTTTATTTAATTTGAAGTATTAGACTATGTGTGGTGGCGAATAGGGCTACAAACGAAGCGAACGAACACGAATGAGACTTTGTTTGTATTCGTTTGTTAAAGAATATATGTGTTCACGAACGGTTCATGAACACTTACCGAACGAGATTTTATGTTCGTGTTCGTTTGTTAAGGAAATAAACTTGTTCGTGTTTGTTTGTTTGTTAATGTTAGATAACTAACGTTGACGAATACAAATGGAAATAAACAAACACAAACACGCGTTCTTGAATAGATCATATAAGACACTAACATTTATCAAATATTTTATTTGTCGGGATCTTGTAATATTTAAATAATATATAAAAACAAAACACTAACGAACTATCGAACACAAAATAATACGTTACCGAACGTTCACAAACATAAATGAACGAACACGACCTTTGTTCATGTTTGTTCATTTAACTAAACGAACAAAATTTCTTGTTCGTGTTCGTTTTAATAAACGAATGAACACAAACGAACTTCCCGCCAAACGGTTCACGAACTGTTCGCCGAACATTTGGTTTGTTTACAGCCCTAGTGGTGAAGGAAGACCATTGGGCATTATCCGTCATGTGTCGGTTCAGTCAATAATGAGGCATTATGGGTGTTTTCTAAAATGAGTGTAGTGGTATAATGCCCCATAATCCTCCATCCAATTATTACCCAATTATTTTTTTTGTTTTTTTAATTAAAACCAATAATATTTCGTTGGCAACGGCATGATTGGCCCAAATATCTCGACCCAGCGTTTGATTTGAAAGGCCCCAACCCAAATTTTCAAGAAAAACACCCATAGGGGCGGTAGAGGGGCATTATGGGGAGTTTTTTTTTTTTGGGAAAACGACAAAAAACCCACTACGGGTGGTCTTATAAGCTAGCATATTTATTTGTTATCATATGCTAGTATTATATATATATATATATAGGGGGCTGCTAGAATGAGAACCACCCCGAGTTGTAAGAACCGCGAGAACTACACCCCACGGAGCGCCGTTCGCCGCGATTTTTTTTTTACAAGTAGATGTGTGCATTATAAACACGGCCGTAAAAAATCACGGCGAACGGCGCTCCGTGGGGTGTACTTTTTTACACCTCAAGTTTGGTGTTTTTTAATTTTTTTTCTTTTTTCTTTTTTTTTTCACCAAACTTGAGGTGTAAAAAAGTACACCCCACGGAGCGCCGTTCGCCGTGATTTTTTACGGCCGTGTTTATAATGCACACATCTACTTGTAAAAAAAAATCGCGGCGAACGGCGCTCCGTGGGGTGTAGTTCTCGCGGTTCTTACAACTCGAGGTGGTTCTCATTCTAGCGGCTCCCTATATATATATATATATATATATATATATATATATATATATATATAGGGCGCTAAAATGAAAACCACCTCCAGTTGTAAGAACCACGAGAACCACTCTCCACCAATCAGATAATGACAACCAAAAGGTTAATATAGTCATTTAATCAAAACCATCAAATCATTTCTCTCTCCTCATTAAAGTCTCCTTTTAAAGTATTTTCAATTTCTGTTTCTTCACATTTCTCTCCTTTTTTTGTTATTTTGTAAAAAAGTTTTTGTAAAAAATGTAAAAAAGTTTTTGTAAAAAAATTTTAAAACCGTAAAAAAATGTTTTCATAAAAAATGAAAAAAAGTTTTTAAAATGTTTGTGTAAAAAAAGGTTTTTGTAAAAAAAAGGTTAAAACCGTAAAAAAGGTTTCGTATAAATTTTTGTCTTTTGTTAAAAAAAAATTATGAAAAAATTTTTTTTGTTAAAAAAGTTTTTGGTAAATTTTTTTTTTTTGTAAAAAAAAGTTTAAAACTATAAAAATCATTTTTGTAAAAAAACGTAAAAAAGTTTAAAAAACGTGTGTGTAAAAAAAAGGTCAAAACCGTAAAAAAATTTAATATAAATTTTTATTATTTGTTAAAAAGTTTTTGTAAAAAACAATTATAAAAAGTTTTTTTTTGTAAAAAAACAAAGTTTAAAACCGTAAAAAAAAGGTTTAAACACATGTTTGTAAAAAAACGGCGCGTAAATACGGGGTGAAAAAATGGGGCGTAAAAAACGGTTCGTAAAAAAACAGCACGTAAAAAACGGGGTGTAAAAACGGGGCGTAAAAAACGGCTCATAAAAAAACCGGGTGATAAAACGACGCGTAAATACGGGGGCGTAAAACGGCGCGTAAAAAAGGCGTAAAACGTTGCGTAAAAAACGGCGCGTTAAAACGGAGCGTAAAAAATGGCGCATTAAAAAGCCCGGTGTAAAAACGACGCGTGGAAAAGCCGGACGTAAAAACGGCGCGCAAAATAAAATTGTTTTGTTAAAAAAACTGAATTTAAAATGCTTTTAATAAAAAAATTCTATTTAAAAAATAAAAACTAATATAATAATACAAAAAAGTAATAAAAAATAATAAAGACAAAAGACAAAAAAGAGTAATTTTACTAAAGTACCTTTTTGCATTAAAATATTAAAAACATAATAAGACAAAAAGTATTTAATATTAACTTTAACTACTTTTAATCTCATCCATCCATCTTGTAGATCTAGTGGCTAGAAAGTGGTTATCTCGGTTCTTACAACTAGAGGTGGTTTTTATTTTAGCGGTTCCCTTTATATATATATATATATATAATGTAAGTATCTATAGAAAACTCACTTTAATTTAGAAAACCCGGGAAACTCAAAGCTCCCGATGTTTTTTTTCTTGAAAAAATTTACACATGTTATATACATGTTTTTAAGGGTTTTGGGCAAAAAAAAATCAAAAAAGCGCCGAGTAGATATTTTTAAAAAAAAAATAAACAAGTTTTGGTGTAACACATGTTACAAATATGTCAGATAAATGTAACATGTGTTACACCAAAACTTGTTTATTTTTTTAAAAAATATGTACTCGGCACTTTTTTGATTTTTTTTGCCCAAGACCCTTAAAAACATGTATATAACATGTGTAAATTTTTTCAAGAAAAAAAAACATCGGGAGCTTTGAGTTTCCCGGGTTTTCTAAATTAAAGTGGGTTTTCTATACATCCCTCCCCTATATATATATATATATATATATATATATATATATATATATATATATATATATATATATATGTTTGTATCGAATTGCACTTGATAATCTTTAACTTCAATAATTACAGACACAATCCTTTATTTGAAAAACTCATTACATTTTTCATTCTTTAGCGCTAACCAAGTTAAAATTTTGAGTTAAATCTGGTAATATGACTTGCACAAGACGGTAGATTGGTAATTTTACTCATTTGTTTAAAAATTAAAAATATATATATATATATATATATATATAACACATAAAATCCTAAATCTTTCTCTCATCTCTCTTTCCTCTCTCTCTCCCTCTCCCTCTCTCTCTCCGACCACCACAACAACAACCATCGACTCCAATCCCACCATAAAAATCAACACCGCCACACACATATCACACATAATCCAAAATCAATCACTAGAAACAAAGATCAAGAGTATAATCAACAGAGTATGCTTCTGTCTGTAATTTACGCATAATGATACCGATGATTTTCGGCAGAGAAAGATGGAGGAGATCGATCTGTATACAGAGGTAACCATGATTTTCGATTGAGAAATTTCAGAAAATCTATGGCTCCGATTGAGAAACTAGTGTTTACTTTTTTCCACAGCTTTAGGAAGGCAAGAAATTCAAGATGGAACTGACAGAATCACTAGGAAGTCAAAACAAATATCCACTATTCCAATTCATCTCAGTATATACTCTCCTCATGGTGGGTTTCTCATATAAGTTTTTACATATACACACATATATTATGTGTGTGTATACATATATAATATCTTCCGTTTCTATGATACACCAACCTTATTTTGTTCTTTGTTGATACTTGATACAATTGTGAACTTAACCTTAATTGATTTACTTGGATTGAAGAAAGTTGTTGTTGGTATATTTCTTCACCTTGTATGCTTGTAATTGCATTCTCTGATTTATCTAAACTTTATCCAACTAAGATAACCTATTCATTTGCAGAAGGATAACCTAAAAGTATAGTCGAAGATATAGAAAAGATCTGTATACAGAGGTAACCATGATTTCCGATTGAGAAATTTTAGAAAATCTAAGGCTCCGATTGAGCATGTTTTAGAGACAGGGAGAGGGGGGGTGTAGCTCGAATGATGGTGGTGGTGATGACACGGGCGGTGCTTGCAGTGTTTGTAGATCCAGAAAATCTAGGGCTCTGATTGTGGATGAGACCTTGAACCAAACGCCAACGGCGGCGCTGGTGGTGTTTGTAGATCCGACGGTGGTGTTATGATTTAGAGAGAGGGAAAGAGATAGAGTGGTTGTTGTGTAGCTCCGATGATGGTGGTGGTGATGTTACAGGCGGTAGCCGTGGTGGATTTAGGCGGTGGTTGAGTGGTTGTTTTATCAGAGAGAAAAAGAGTGTTTAAAGGGGATTAAAATAGTTGTAGTATGTATATATGTTATTTTTTTAATTTTATTTATTAATAACATTAAAATAAAAATATGAAATGACCATAATACCCTCATGTGACTAGATTTAACTCAAAATTTTAACCTGGTTAGCGCTAAAGGACAAAAGGTGTAATGAGTTTTTCAAATAAAGAAGTGTGGTTGTAATTATTGAAGTTAAAGGTTATCCACTTCAATCCGATACAAACATAAAGGACGAAAAGTGTAATTTACCCTAAATATAATGTTAATTACATAAATAGTTAATAACTCCTGACCAAGTACACAGTTATGATCTTTGAAAGTTAATTAACGAGCATTTGGTTATTAGGATTTGTATAGTTGTGATGTTTAAAATTGAAATTTGAAGGAACTGAATAATAAATTCTGTAGGTCCACTAGCGGAGGGTCTAGTTAACCGTATCCTTGTTATGCGACAAACACGGTTGTGCGGAATCCAACCGGTAAGTTAAACCGAGATCGAGACACAAAATAAAGCAAAGAAACAATACAACGTTTAAGGCTTCAGATCTATTATGAACCAGAGAGTTTTGTTTACAAAGATTACAAACGATAAAGCTCTCACAAACTCACTCTGTTCTCTTGTGTCTCTCTGCTTTGTCTTCTGTCTTCAGTCTTGTTTATATAGGACCAGGTACGACGAAACTGAAGCAGTGAGTCGACGAAACAAGTTCAACGACGAACTCTAAGTTCGTCGTCCATCATCACGACGAAATCACATTTGTCTTTGACGAAATCAAAGTGATTTCGTCACTTTGATGGGCCTGGGCTTGGGACTTGGTCTTCGTCGCATGATGAAACTTCGTTGGATTCAAGACTTCGCCAAAGGCAAGCCCAACCAAATGAGTGGCCCAATTTCTTCATGCATATATACGTTCATGATTCTCAACAATTCAGATTTGTAGAATTTAGTCAACAAGTGACATCATCATGACATCATCATGATGATGTCATGATGATGTGGCGGCGGGAAACGCTCGCGGCTCTCCGTGCTTCGCGTGTCGAACTTTGGGACGCACAACGGAGGAATGTCGTGACGTCGGACTTGAGCCGAACCTAACCGAGTCAAACCGAACCGAAACGAATCGAGTCGAGTCGCGTCCACATAAAGTGTATCAACAAACTCCTCCTTGGACGCTACTCGTGAGGTTCGACTTCCATGTCTTCCATGTCGGAGAATCTTCAAAGTCTTCACGTTTCATAAGCAAGAAGTGTATCAACAAACTACCCTTTTCATTTAGGAAGTGTGTTAACAAACTCCCCATTAAGATAAGCTCTCCCTTGAGTTATGCTCGTGAATCTTTTGATCTTCAATTCTTTAGATCCTTGTGGTGTTGATGATAGGTCAGCGGCAACTCGATCATCTTTATCTTTTGAGTGCCTCCATGTCGTGTCTTCATTCCAAAGCTTGTCATCGAACATGTTCTCTTCGCCTTTAGCATCTGCACATGCAAGAAATCTAAACGCGTAATGAGAACAAACGCTTGGAATATAGTAAACATAAACAAATGACACACATGTGACTATGTTTCAATCAACTACTGTCCGACAGTTTCTTTTGAAAAGTTAACATATTGTTCAATTTTAGTTTTTAACTTTCAAAACTTGTAAATTTTGACCATTTATGAAGATTCAGTCATTTTGGTTTCCGTTCAGGTTTCAGGTAACAAAGACTCGAGTTCCAACATCGGGCAATCGAAAATAAGATAGAAATAAAATCTTTTTGGCTTTTAAAAAGTTTATATTAAAACACACCTAAAATTTTTTTGGAATTTTTGAATATGTGAAATGTAAAGACAGAAAGCAGTAAATAAATATTTACAGACATTAATTTTGTGAGTTTCGAGGGTAAGAGGATCATATCAGTGTACGGTCATGCCAAAACGCTCTTGTTGTTCAATTAGTTAATATTAAGATAGGCATCCTATAACGATTATCGGTATTGTTATCCACTTAAACTCAACTTATCAGGTGTACTCGTGGCGAGGGGATACGTTAAGGTATGATTTATACTTACTGACCGGTGTTCATCCACATCACGACACATTCCTGTATCAAGGTATGCACGAGGGCTCATCTTACTGGTGAGTATACTATTTATCGTCTGTTTTGACATATAAAATGTGAGATACTCACTTATTTTGGATGAATACAAGCCCTATGTGATTAAATCACTTATTGATGAGGAACTTGATATTCGATGCATGAAGGGCACAAGAGCAAGTCCGTGAACAGGTTAGTACCATCGTACCGACAAAGAGAAGAACTTGACTCCCAGATAAACTGTGATATTTTATCACTTATTGATAGGGACATGTGATTGTTTATCACTTATTGAGGTCGTATGCATCATGTAATATATACATGTTTGTATGATATTTACACGTATGTATGGTATCATGGAAGATCTAGACTTGCGTCCCCGTTGTTTTCGGTAAAAGAAACAACCATGATACCCAGATGATAAACAGCATAAGGACCACGTATCTCAGAACCTCGGCAATCTATCAAACGAGATTTCGGTACCAAGACCATATGCCAATGAGCGGTTCCCACACGGTCTTCAGTCGATTTAGGTTTATATCACCCTGCACACTTTAAAATGATTGTGAGCCAACCGATACATCTTATATAGAGCTGCTTATCGTTTTTCATTTAAGGTTTAAAGAGGTTTGGACAGACCACTGATGTACTATCATTTTCTCTTTTTCTCGCCAGGAAACTCATTTTTGTTTTTCTATTGTTTTTGTGTTTTTGAAATTTTTCGATGTTTTTGTATTTTTAAAATTTTTCAATGTTTTTGTATTTTTCGATTTTACTCCCCCTAAAATGCAAAAAGTACGAGAAATTAAGAAAACACAAACAAATATTTACAAAAATGATTTTTCTGATGTTGGTTTTACTCTGGTTTGACCTTAATGCCGTTTACCATTAGTAAATAGTCAAATCATCATTTGTCAAAAGCTTTGGTAAAAATATCGGCACATTGGTCATCGGTGTAGACCTTAACAATATCTATAAGTCTTTTATCAAAACAATCACGTATAAAGTGATATTTGATTTCGATGTGTTTGGTCTTTGAATGCTGCACAGGATTTCTAGTGATCTCTAAGGCAGCAGAATTATCAACGAAAATAGGAGTAGATAGGAATTCAAAACCGTAGTCGCGCATTTGTTGTTGGATCCACAGGACTTGGGAGCAACAACTTGAGTCAGCAATGTATTCAGCTTCACAGGTTGATGTAGCGACACACGTCTGCTTGTTGCACTGCCATGTGACCAGGCGATTTCCTAAAAACTGACATCCAGCCGTTGTGGATTTTTCGTCGATTTTGCAGCCACCAAAGTCAGAATCACTGAACGCGATCAAGTCGAAGCTATTATCCCTAGGGTACCAAAGACCGCTGTCCGGGCAACTCTTCAAATAGCGAAAAATCCTTTTTACAGCTGCTAGATGTGAGGCCTTCGGGTTGGCTTGATAGCGAGCGAGCAGGCATGTAGGATACATTATGTCGGGCCTCGAGGCTGTGAGATACATAAGAGATCCGATCATTGCGTGATAAAATGAAGAGTTAACGCTTTCACCCTTCAAGTCCGGAGTAATCCCGTGATTCTGTGGAAATGGGGTACCACTAGGCGTTGCTTCGGACATATGGAACCGGCTCAAGATGTCTCCGACATATTTAGTCTGATGGATGAATATCCCAGACTCCGTTTGTTGAACTTGTAGGCCCAAAAAGAAATTCATTTCCCCCATGGCGCTCATCTCGAATTTCTCCTGCATAACACACTCGAAGTCCCTACACAAAACATCGTTAGTTGAACTAAAGATAATATCATCTACGTATACCTGAACCAACAGAAGATCTCCATCCTTTTCTTTGATGAAGAGAGTGCAATCGATAAGACCCCGGCGAAAACCATTCTTCAGCAGATAGTTAGATAAGGTTGCAGACCAAGCTCTCGGTGCTTGATGTAATCCGTAGAGAGCTTTGTTGAGCAACCAAACCCGATCAGGATGAATAGGATCTTCAAAACCCGGAGGCTGTTCGACATACACCTTTTCTTCAACCACACCATGTAAGAATGTGCTTTTCACGTCCATCTGGTAAACCTTGAATCCCTTGAAGGAAGCATAGGCTAGAAAAATCCGAATAGCTTCAAGACGTGCAACCGGAGCATAAACTTCATTGTAGTCTATCCCTTCAAATCATGACATCATCATGATGATGTCATGATGATGTGGCGGCGGGAAACACTCCCGGCTCTCCGTGCTTCGCGTGTCGAACTCTGGAACGCACAACGGAGGAATGTCGTGAAGTCGGACTTGAGCCGAACCTAACCGAGTCAAACCGAACCGAAACGAATCGAGTCAAGTCACGTCCACATAAAGTGTATCAACAAATTCAATTGAGTATCAATTTTGTACTTGATTTGTAGAGTTGTAAAGAATTTGGAATAGAAATAAAAATTAAATTAGAAAATCACCCCGTAAAATCTTTCCACCCTAATATGAACTAGTATATAGGACATGTACTTTGCGATGAGACCGTTAAACCGAAAAATAAAAAAGTAAATATAAAAACGTTGAACCATACATTCACATTGAAACATATTAACTCGCAAAAGCTAGACCGAAATGTAAAATATATAAAAGAATAACTAATAAGACTAACGCACTACGATGAAGCCGTTAAACCACAAAACAAATAACATAAGAATATTGAACCACACACGTGCATTGCAACGTGTAATTCACAAAATTTAGAATGAAACAACGACAAATTTATAAAATATGAACAGTATATCAAAGTTGAAAATAGAACAGTGTTGGGGTAAAAAAGTGAAAAAAATGTTTGTGCCAAAATTGTAAAATGAAAAAAGTATAAGGGTTAAAAGTATAAGAAAATTGAATAGTGATTTTATGAGTATGAGAAAATTTGATAATTAATATATAGTAGATATATAGTAAATGTTTGTTTATCTTTCTTTAAATTTTAATATATTTATTATTATATAAATAAATATAGACATTAAATGAGCTTTTAACCTAATAATAATTATATAAATATAACTAATTAGTTATTAGGTTTTCTAGTTATAAAAATAGGCTTTGCAATAGAATTTATCATAATTATTCACTAATTTATATTAAAAACTACTTTACATTTGGTCAGTTATGTTCATTTGTGTTCGTTTAAGTATGTTCAATTACGTTTATTTATCTTCCTTTTTGTTTGTTAAGTAATGTTTGTTTAAGTTTGTTTGTGTTCGTTTACCTTCGTTAATTCTTCTTTTAGATTTTAAAAGAATGAACATGCCTATTCTTTTAATGAACGAATACGAACAAAAGAATTTATACTTTTATTTGTATAGTTTGTGTTTGTTTTCAGTTAAAGTTAAATGAAGAAACACAAACACATCCTCGTTTGTATTCATTGTGTGTCACTAGTCTAAAACCCTCAATTATATTTAGACTTCGATTAGTAGATGAATTATCAAGAATACATTCAAACCATTTAAAATGTATCCATATTATATTTTATTTACCCTCTGTACAATTATATTGGGTGTAATAATAATCATAAATCGTTTTTCTATAATTAACAAGTAATAAAATAGTGGAATGGAATAGAATGTCTATCAGTGTGCCACAGGAGTCTGTAAATTTTGATGGTCCACTGTAGAAGCTGGTTAACAATTCGTGACCTAATTCGATTTTTATTATTACTATTTTTTTTATAAAAAGGGCGTGGTAATAATATTCTACCGTATTTAGGTGATAAGTGTCAGAAAAAAACCAAGCTAATACCAGTTAAATGTTAAAATTAATATTTTTGAATTTTAATACATGATTTAGAAATGTTTATATAAAAGCTACCGCAGGTCTTTATATTGTTTTAGATGTCAGCAAGTTTCGTGCGCTTTTGTATACTACCAAAATTGACAAAATGGTTGAAAAATGTATGGTTCTAGGGGAAACACGATCTACAACTTCGAATGAATATAGAAGATTATGTATCCTTAGAATTCTTATATGTTCTAAATTATTTATATATACGTTTGCATGTTAGATGCCAGAAATATCCTCTAGCATTCTTTTTATTTGAATTATATAATATCGTTGAATAACCAAAAATATTATAGGTATTTTGTATTACATTATAGTTGATATAAATACAGAGATAACTGTACGGAAATACTGAATAGAATATTAGATAATGTCTCCTAACAATTACATAATATACTAAACTAATGTAATATTCCTTTTTTATATAATTACATAATATATATAGGGATGGGGTAAAATAGGAACCATTTTTAGATACGAAAACCGTAGGAACCATTATCCATCTTAGATCTTTTATGTATGAGTGATTAAGATTGAATTATTTAAATTTGATTTGTCTTTTAGTGATTTTATTGATTAAAAAAAAATAAGTAGTACATGAAATGTGTTTTAGAAAATCTACATCACTCTTCATGTCATCATTAATTATGTTTATCTATTTAAAGAAAAAAGAATTAATTATAACACGTGATTTTTTTAAAAAAATTACACTACATGTATAAAAAGAAAACGTCTTCAATCTCTGATCTTAATCTTCATTTTCTTGTTCGTTATCCTCGTCATTTGAACGTAAACGCCCCAACACCTACGAAAATCAAAGAAAAAAACAGAGCGTTTACATTCCACAAACGTTTAAAGGAGCTCAGGCCGGAGATCAGGGGCGTAAAAAGAAAATTTTTTTATCGTGTGTAATAAAAAAAAACATTTTTTTGCATTCGACACCGTGCATGAATTTTTTTTACACTCAACACCGTGCGCGAAATTTTTTTACATTCGACAACGTACTAGAAACAATTTTTCAAACGTATGTAAACACTAAACATTTACGCGCGCCGTTTTACATACGTTTGAAAAATAGAATTACGTGTGGCGTTAGAGGAGCTCGGACCGACGATTAGGGGCGTAAGAAAACTTTCTTTTTCATTTGACACCGTGTTCAAAAAAAAATTTACACTCGACAACTTACGTAAAAACATTTTTCAAACGTACGTAAAAACTATTTTACGCCTTCTATGACATACGTTTGAAAATTAGATTTACGCGTGATGTTTAGAGGAGCTCGGGTCGGCCATCAGGGGCGTAAAAAAACTTTTTTTACGCACCTTGTCAAAACATTTTTTTTATTTATTTTTTTTACATAGTGGTGTTCTCATACTCAGTTCGTGGAAATGTTTACACACGTTATCAAACTTTTTTTATGCACGTTGTCAAAACTTTTTTACGCACTTTGTCAAAACTTTTTTTACGTACGTTGTCGAATGTTTTTTAAAAAGTGGTAGTGCAAAGTCATCAAATGTTAACTGATGTGTGTTGGTGTGTATATAATTTAGATATATAATTAAGCCCTTTTTACACCTTTAGCCAAGTTTTAAATTTATAAATCACGATATTCGCTAACACTAAACACACATATGGGCAAGTACACCCATCGTGGACGTAGTATAGTGTTGGTAAGATACCGAGGTCGTCCAAGGACACAAGAGCTTTAAATACCGGTTTATCCTCAACGTCTAATCAAATCAAAAAGTTAGAAAAATGTTTTTAAACTAATAAAATAAAAACAAACTAAATGCTGAAAAATAAAATAAAAACAGATAGACAAGATGAATCACTTGGATCCGACTCGTGTATTAGTATAACCTTTGATTATTTTCGCACTTTTGCACTTGTTTAAGAGATTATCTTAGTTATTGTAGTAGGCCCCTCTTTTGAAGGCGACGTTACCCTCAACCCAGTAGTTTGAGTCAGCAAGGATACAATCCTAAAGGGTTGGATTATTGGAAGATAATGAATTAAGTTATTAATGCAAATTATGGTAGGCCCCGCTTTTGGCGGTGACGTTACCCTCGGCTAAGTAGTCTGAGTCAGCAGGGATACAGTCCTAAATAGCCGGGTTATAGTATTAATAGTAGTTAACTTATGAGGGGGTCAAAGAGTTTGGATCCCCGCCATCCAATACCTATGGGCATTGAAGGAGATCCTACTAAATTTGACCCAGGTCCCTTGCAGGACCTCTAAACGCTGAACAAGGGCAAGACCCTTACCAAACCGTTCCCTTAACCCCCGACCAGGTAGCCAACATACCTCCATATAGACCGTGGAGATATGAATGGTGAAAATCTTTTATTTTATATAGACAGTAAAATAATGCCAAGACACCACGGACAAACGATAAGGAAAGATCACCTTCAACATAAGCAACTAGTTATTAAAGTCATTAATACAAAACCAAATAAAAAGTGCAAAAGATTAAAAATAAAAAGTATTATTTAAACACTTGTCTTCACCAAGTGATGTAAGAGACTTAGGCAACCATGGCCTTGATTGTCAAGAACTCTTACTATCAATCTTGGATCCCGAGACGACTCACACACTCTACGATGGACAATGGATGATGGTGGTGGATGATGGTGTTATGGTGGTGGTGGATGGTGGATGAAGTGTGAGAGAGGTGGTGTGCCAAGGGATGAGTTGGAATGAAACCAAGCACTCCTATTTATAGGCTGAACAGAAGGCTGGGCACGGCCCCGTGTCCTCTGGACACGCCCCCGTGCCCGTCTGACACTCTCTCTCTTCATTAATTGTAATTCGCAATTACAATTAATGCGCCTGCTGTACTTTCGCCACGCCCCCGTGCTCACTGGACACGGCCCCGTGATGGGCAATAGAAGCTTCTACAGGTTTGTCTTTTCTGCTGCTTCTTGGGCACGGCCCCGTGCTGGCTGAGCACGGGGCGTGTTCAGGCTTCTGTTTTCTCTTTTTTACTTGGGAGGATGCCGTTGAGGGTTCGGGCAGTCTACTTTTATCCCTTTCCTTGTATTTATGTTAGAATTAGCTGTCTTTTTGCTTCTTTTGTGAATTTGAGCTCATTTCATCCTGAAAATACAAAAGGAAGACAAAAAAAAACTCTTTTTCCAACATTAGTACTTAAAAAGGGTTAGTTTTATGCCTTATTTGATGTAATTGATATGTTGCATTTTACACACATCATTAACTATTCTCAATAAACATATAAGACAAATATAGCTTGCATTTTATAAAGAAAATTATGCCGGAATTAGGAAAAATAGAGCAAAAAGAAATAGATATCATTTTCAATAATTTGGCATTTTCTTATAAACATATAAGACTAATATAGCTTGCATTTTATAAAAAAAAACATTATGTGATAATTAGGGAAACTAGAGCAAAAAGAAATAGATATCATTTTTGATATTTTTGTATTTTCTAAATTATGTAATACTTTTGGTGTTTGAATTTAAAACCTAAGATTTTTTTCCCAATTTTAAATATAAAAAATATAAAAGAGATGAAATGAGAGAGATATTGTTATGTCAAATATATAAATGATGATGTGATGTGTTTTAGAGATAAGAGAGATGGGATGTGACATTTAGAAAAAAGACTAAAATACCCTTTTGAATTAAATTGATTATAGGTGATATGTTAAAATTCTATTGGATGGGGAGAGTTCTCATGGTTCTCGCAACTAGTAGTGGATCCTCCTTGAACCGAGTCCTATATATATATATATATAGGGGGCTGCTAGAATGAGAACCACCTCGAGTTGTAAGAACCGCGAGAACTACACCCCACGGGTGGGCGTTCACCATGATTTTTTCTTTTACAACTAGATGTGTGTATTATAAACACAGCCGTAAAAAAAAATTTTAAACGCCGCGGCCGAGGGGGTAGTTTTTTACACCACAAGTTTGGTGTTTTTAATTTTTTTCTTTTTTCTTTTTTTTTTCACCAAACTTGTGGTGTAAAAAACTACCCCCTCGGCCGCGGCGTTTAAAATTTTTTTTTACGGCTGTGTTTATAATACACACATCTAGTTGTAAAAAAAAAGAATCATGGTGAACGCCCACCCGTGGGGTGTAGTTCTCGCGGTTCTTACAACTCGGGGTGGTTTTCATTCTAGCGGCTCCCTATATATATATATATATATATATATATATATATATATATATATAATATATATGTGTATACATATATATATATACACATATATATATATATATGTGTATATAAGGTAGGGATCCAAAGAGAAGTCCACCCTATTTGAGAAACTTGAAAAGCATTCTAAGCCACACATTTCTCTAAGTTTTTTGTAATATACACATATGTATAGTTTAAAATTGACTTTATACGTATATATGTATTGTCAAATCTTGAATTATACACATATGTATATCATCAATTTGTAACTATACATATATGTATATTACGAAAAAACTTAGGAAAATGTGTAGTCCAGAATGTTTCTCAATTACCCTAGTGCTTCTCACACGATCCTAACGCTACAAAAAAAGCCATCTAGTGGCACGCATTTTTAATGACATTTAGGTTTTGTGCCACTAATTTTTGTTTTTAATGGCACTTTAGGCATTTAACACCTACATTTAGTGGCATTTAACTTTTATGTCACTAATTAAGGCTTTTAATGGCATTTTGCATATACCACCAAAATTTTCTATATGTTTTAATGGCACTTTATATATACCACAAAAAATTTTGAACAACTCGTTTAAAATTTTCACAATTTCCCTCTTTGAAACCTAAAAATTTCGCTAGAAATTTCTTCTCTTTCACCAAAAATCAATTTCCCTCCCCCAAATCATTTCATATTCCCGCTAATTCCCTTAACCCCTCATCAATTTCCACCAATTTCCCCACTCTAATTTTTATATCTCCAAAATCTCGTCCATTGCGTTCACTCTGTTTGAATACTACCGGTTCACGACTACACCAACCAAAGACGATTGTGCTCCTGTTTAAATCCCGACATCAATTTGGTATGTAATCAATCATAAATCTCTAATTTTAATTGTTGCGCTCCTTGTTTTCTTTCTAATTGTTGATGGATTTGTGTGCAATTTCTGTTTTGAGGTGCACTGTAGTGTTCAATCTTACAAAAATTGGGTTCAATTCACATATATACACCGCTACAGCCCTTACAGACATGTACATGAAGTTTATACATCAGTTTCTATATAGTGCACTCAAGGTGTTCGACGAAATTACTGAACCAAATACCACTTCAATTAACATTGTTGTTTCTTGGTTTTGTCAGAATGGGTGTTACAAGAAGGCTTTTGAGGTTTTTAAACGGTTTAGCGAGTTTAAACTAAGGCCCGATTCAGTTACAGTTGCTAGCTTGTTGTCGGTTTGTGACGTTTCGGTTAAAGATGGCCAGCAGGTTCATTGCTGGGCTGTTAAGATTGGCGTTGAAACCGATATTTATGTAGCAACCTCACTTGTTACAATGTACTTTAACTGCAAACAGCCTCTGACTGCATCGGTTGTTTTTAAACAAATTGGTTGAAAAATTGTAGCTTGCTGTAACGCGTATATTACCAGTTTATTGCAGAATCAGATTGTTGAACCCGTCTTTAAAGTTTTTAAACAAATGCTGCAACGATCAGCCCACGACGTGAATACTGTCACGTTTGTTTCTGTGTTATCTGTTTGTTCGGATAACAAGAATTTTAAATTCGGGCTGCAAGTTCACGGGCTTCTCGTGAAAGTCGATTTAGTACTCGATTTGTTAGTCGGTACTCGATGACAGTCACCACAAAAAAAAACTCGCAATCTATTCTCTGTTTTGGTAAAGTGTCTTAGATGAACTGAATTACAGTATAGATTTAGTATGTAAGACAATGGAATTTGGTTATTTGAAAAAATTAAGTTAATTTGGTTATTGATGTTACTGATGTTCATTAATTTATTTACCACAGGTTTGTTCTTAACTTGCACCAAATTTGTTGCTTTCTTGATGTAATCTTGTTATGTACTTATGTTCATGAAGAACTTTTGGGTTTTGATGATAGATTATTGTGTTTCTTAAAACCTCTTCTTATCACCCTAACCAAATTGACTATTTTTAGAACGGACCGATTCCACCTGGCAATACCCATTTTGACCCGAACTAAATGAGCATTTTTAAAGCGACTTCGTTCTGACCCGTTACCCTGCCTGCCCGTTTTTCTTGATGACTTGATTTAGCTTCTGGTTTTCTTGAATATTGTTCATGTAATCCGTTGTATGAATTCGGTTTTGCTGAACCAGTGATATTTCTTGACACACTTGTAATCCAATAAGTGAAAATATGAACACACATACTAATGCATAAACATAGCTTAATTTATATCATTGCGTCCGTTGTAATTCAAAATATCTATATAGGAAGGGCAATGATTTTTCAGGGCTGTTTGAATGTGATGTATGGGATAATGACACTGAGCATTCATAATTAAATAATTCTTTATAATGAAAATTGAAATGTGATCTATTAGATAATAATTAGATATAGTAAAGTTACATAAACAAGTTTACTTTTGATAATCAGCTGGTTGCGGCTAGTATGTTACCTAAGCAGCCATGTTTCATGCGACCAAAATGTTGGCATCTGTATTAAATCCAAACCTATGAGATGTTAGAGAAATTAACTAATAAGTAACAACATGGTATACTTCACACATCATTATTTGGTTTCGATTACTTAGAATTATTGCATCAACATCGTTCTCTGACGTATTTTCTTGGATTTTCAGTTACAAGTGCCCAAAGTATTATCCATCTGAATTTGTTAAAAGAGATGAATGAAAATGAAGATGCTTGATACTTCTTGGGGCCACTACTGTTGATGAATGACATTTAAACGGGTGTTTGTATTAATTTTTTATCAGGTACCTGAATGCATTGACAAACTTGGTAAAGCAAGAATCAAGATTTGGGTTCTCATATGTGATAAAATGGATATAACAGTGAATATCAGGTAAGTTTTGTCTTCTCTGTTTTCTTGTTGACATTTTGTTTAAATTAAGTTCAAATTGTTGGGTTTTTTCACATGTTTATCAAAGTTATTTTATCCTTATAAAATAAAAACGCAGCAGAAAGATTATTTAAAACATGTTAATTACAAGATATAAAACTCATTTTATATGTAAAACCCAATACCCGGATCCATATATGAACATGCATGCTATCAAAAATAAAACACAACCATAGGGTGTTTCAAGAATACTACCTTCCAAGGAGTAAAAGAAATGAAGAAAATGATGCTTCTTGAATGGTAGCCTTCAAGTGTAGAATACCTCAAGCTTGTATACCCCAAGCCTTCCAACAAACACTTTAAGTTTAGCTAGGATTTTACACTCATGAACTCACTTGAAAAATCCCTCTAAATCTACCACTATGGCCAAAAATTATAGAGAAGATTATGGAGTTCTTGCACTTGATTTTTCAAACTTGAAAAACTCTTTTGAAAGACCCATCTTGGCCGATTTTTAGAGAGCATTCTCTAGTGTTTTTTCTTTCAAGTTCATCTCTTATATTCATTTGTCATACAAAATGAAATATTAAAAGGATGAGAGAGAAAGTAGGAGAGAGAATCATCATTCAATGTATCTTGGAAGAGATGTGTTGCATGCATTTTAAGTGGTGGAAACCCGCCTGGGAAGCCATAAATGGGCTGGCCATTTAATGTTTTTCCAACCCAAAATTTCAAAATTTTCCTTTAAATTTAGTCTTGTATTTATTTATAACTTTTATAAATATAACACAACATGTTACAAGACTTATGCAACATTTCTCAACATTTTAAAATGTTATTTAACCCATTAAATAACAAAATAAAATATTCTCTCAAAAATAAATTATCCATATAATTTATTAGTTTCTCAAGTGCAATTATTTAGAAAACCAGTTTCTAAATATTATAAGTATTAATATTTATTTGTTTGATCATATCATAAATAAATATTATAAGTGTTTGTCTAGCTTGTATTTGGGTATGACTCGACTTGGATCATAACGTACTAGCCACATCAATTTAATATGTGTCTTGGGCATACAGAATCCAACACATATTCCTTTAAATTCTTGCATCAATGCATGCTTATTTTTATGCTACGGTTTAATATATTCTTTTTGACCCGACTCATTTTGCCCCCATTGACGAATTTTTTTGGATCCACCACCGTCTCACACCAACATTACAATTTACATATGCAAAGCTATATCTTTTGTTTCTGTTGGAGATTGAATAAATTTTGTGTTTCTTGGATTTGCGATTGTGTTTAGAGTTATATGTGCATTATTATTTAGCAAGTATAAAGAGCATTGGGTAGTGAGTTGATTATGGTACAAAATCAACTGAAAAGGCCAAGTGCTACAGTTTAATTATAATTATTTTGACCCGAACCCTCATTGAATAAATATTTCAATTGATTTTGGGTTTGGTGTCAATATGGAGAACGGCTGTCATTAGATTCTAGTGTCACTGATTATGTTTAAAGAGATGTACATGCCAGCCATGGTCGGCCCTGAGGGTGGGCTGGGAGGACCACCGGCCAGGCCCGATGTTTCGAGGGCACATTTTTTTATGAAAAAACCTGATATGTATATGTAAAATATTTTTTTAATAGGGTACAATCATACAAACACAAACATATGCCCCATTACAAAACTATTCTTATGGTTTAGATTAGTTATTAACCCCTTTGACATTAGGTTTAGACCTTTAGTGAGCCCAATACCCAATTTCGTTAAGGCCTAAGAGCACATTTTATCGAGCTCGAATAGGGTACACGAATTCTCAGAGCCGGCTTATTGCCAACAATAAAAACGCTCTATTTTACATGTGGTATAAAACTAGCTATATACATGAAAAAGCCATCAATGAATGTAAACAATTTTCTTATATAACTTTACGTTAATTTCATTATATCTTCTACTACATTTACTACTTACTTTAAGTTCAAGAACTTCTCTAACCGAAGGAAATTAAAATTCTGAATGAGGCGCCATAAAGGTTGTTTGTGAGTTCAACTCCATCAACATAATAGCACTTTTAAATTTACTTATAATGGGTATTTAACAAATAAATATTATCTTTTTAAATTTACAGCCTTTTTAATGCGTGATGGATTATAACAAAAAATAATGTTTGTACTTCCTGTTTACAGAGCCATCAGCCAAGCTAGCATGTTTAAGCTCCTCAGACAAGCGAGTCTTTCATGAGCCGATCTTGAACCTACAGGCTGTGTTTTGAGCCGAACTCACAAGCGGAGCTCAAGTATTATCAGGCTCGGGATTGGTCTCAGTTACATCTCTAATCTCTTCTCTTTTACGTGAGAATCCGGTTAGGTTTAAATCAGAAATGACAAACCCGAGATTAACGTTTCGATGCGATCTGAAAAGCTTTCAAACTAGCTCTCTCGTTTAATCCACACCTTCATGAATATCCTCTTATTAATAAACAAACATAAACGAACTTCCCGCTGAACAAGTTCACGCATAGTTCATGAACGTTTGGTTTGTTTACATGCCTGGTTACAATCTAAACTTGACGCCTGTGTTTTTTTTTTTAATTTGCAGGTTTCTCGGAAGCTTGTTGATGGTGGAGGGGTTGATGCTGGTCAATATGGTCCAAATTGTAATCATGTTATTGTGGATAAACTTGTTTATGTAATTCCCCTAACGTGTGTTTCCTTGTTTTGGCCTTTTTTTTGTTTGTGTTGGTATAATGTATGCAACATTTTAAATAACTGATACTTTAGTTATAATATACTTTAGTTATAATATACATCTGTGTTTTGTTTTGTAGGATGATCCCCTATGTGTTGCTGCCAGACAAGATGGAAAGATATTAGTCTCTACTCTGTGGGTTGATCACAGTTATGATGTCGAAGCGCCTGTGGATACAACCTCAGTCAGTACGCAAATCCGATTGGTTTTAGGTTACATTATGAATCTATTCAGGACTGGGTCACTGGTTTGTAACCAAGTATGTGCATTTGTATTTTTATTAGGTAATGTACGTACCGGTGAGAGATTTAAATGGGATTCCAGGTGCAACGTCACTAGTTATATGTTTGACATGATATCAACATGAAGATTGAGAGGACATTATGGTTAGTCTATTTTCAATCTGCTATTTTTACTGCAAACTTTCTTATTATACAAGATAATGGATTTACATCATATGAAACTTTTGTTATGTGCTATATTTCAGACCATGGTTGAATTGATGGGGGCTCAAGTTTTTTGGGTAAAGGGTTACCCCGGTAAATTTTATAAATCACCAAATAAAAGAACAGGGTGTGCCAAAACACTGACACACACTACAATCCAAGACAACCATGACAAAATGGGGGCTCAAGTTCAAAACCGCTGATTGCAACCAACGTTACTCATCTTATATGCTACAATTTTGAAGGTGTGTTGTATTAAGTTTAATTCACTTATGCATTTTCTCTAGGTGGCTTTTTTACCGAACAAGATATTAAGAGCCTACCATGTTTACAGGTATGCGTGTGTTCTATTACTCCATCTAGAGGTCTAACTTCTAGTTAGCGGGTTTTAATTGATTAAAAAACTACATCAGTACAAAAAATAGACATTGCATGCTTAAAGAATATACTTTGGGCATCTTTTGACCCTATTGACCCATTCACCATATTTTTAGCAATGTTTTAGTTCATCAATTGACGTGTCTAAGACAGAAGATAACTCAATTCGACTCATTATAAACAGAAGGGTAAACACTCTCATGAACTCTCTTATTGTTAGGTGATGGCAATTCCGACAACCTGGGGTATTGAAAAAACCACCCAATCTTTTGGCTGAAGAGCTTAAAGTGATGTCAAAAGAAGTAAGTTTGCCTTTTATTAACTGCTCTTACATCTTTGATAGCTATGGTTATTAGATCTAATCAATTTAACATGAATTGTGAAATTTCAGGTTGAGTATAGTTAGTTGGCTGATGTAGCAACGATAAGTAGTAAGTGCTGGGAACTATGAAGTGGAAGTATGACTACTAAGGGTATGTTTGGCAAAAGTAGCTGGTGGCTGGTAGCTGTAAGCTGAAAGCTGGTAGCTGGTGGCTGGAAGCTGGTAGCTGTAGCTGGTAGCTAGTAGCTGTAGCTTTTTAGATATATTTGGTGTTTGGTAGAGTAGCTGGAGCTTTTAATAAAATGTATAAAATGACCAAAATGGACATAACTAAAAATTCAGAAAGTTGGTGCATTAAAAAATTCCTTATTTTTAGTGGTTAAAATAGTCATTTTATCTCTAAAAGCTTGTAGCTCCTTCTAAATGCTACTAGTAGTAGCGTTCAACCAAAAGCTTCAAGCTCCTAACCTAAAAGCTTAAAGCTCCTTCAACCAAACAAGACTTTTTATTGAGTAGGAGATTTTTCTTAAAAGCTTAAAGCTAGAAGCTCCTAAAAGCTTCTAAAGCTCCATGCCAAACATACGCTAAGAAAACATTAACACGATTATTATTTAACTCGCATGAAGATTGTGAAAGAGATTTAAGAACACAATGAAGTTTTGAGTTTTTATTCATACACTTGTTAGTTTATATTGGTTATATGTTTGATCATTAGACTTATTAGATATTTGGAATCTTTGAAAGATTGATTGAACTTTTAATTGAAGTGATTATTTTATGATTTCTACATTTTACAATTTTGTTTTTATTTTTTGATGTAAATAAATGATAATTGTAATTAATTAAATTAATATGATAAATGTCAATGGCATTTAATTTGATGTGATTTTTGTTGCAAAAAATATGTGCCACTAAAAGCTCAAAAGTTTGTACTGGCAGATAAAAAAGTGCCACTAAAAGCCTAAAAACTTTGTGCGACACATTGAAAGAGTGCCACTAAAAGGCTTTAGCGTCAGCGCTTCTTGTGGCACTTTTTTTGTGTGCCGCCCATTCTTACAAGGTTCTTTAGTGGCACTTTCTTGTTTTTCTATGGCACTTTTTGTATGCCACTAGATGGCATTTTTTTTGTAGTGTAACCCTATATATATATGGTTACGTTCATTTGTGAACAATCGTCTTGATTGTGAACACTAGTGAACTAATCCTAGCCCTTTATTATCAATACATAAATGTAAATCAATGGCCAGGATTTGATGATGTAAATCAATGGCCAGGATTTGATGATGTAAATCAATGACCAGGATTTGTTTACTCAATTCACAAATACAATAATGTTCACTCTAGAACCTCACCCTATATATATGGTTAGGGTAAAATGAAAACTTATACAAGTTGTGAGAACTTAGAGAACTCGGCCTTACAAAAGGTTTTTTCAAAAAAAAAAATTACCAAAAATCTTAAAAAAAATCCACTTTTCCAAAAAAAGTTCTTTTTTATTTACGACAGTTGTAACCGTAAATGCTGTAAAAAGCAAAAAGTGATGTCATGCTTATGTCATCAGCTTTTTACAGCTGCTATAAGGGGTGTGAAAAAAATGGGGGCAAAACTCGCACGTGAAGGCTGAGTTCTCTAAGTTCTCACAACTCGGAGTCATTTTTCCTTGATTTTGATCCTATGTATATATGTATATATATATATGTGTGTGTGTGTGTGTGTGTATATATATGCACTCATATTCCCTGTAGTTAGAGGGGAATTATATTAGACGCTTAGCTTGAGACGAAAAACAATGAAGCATAAGAGAAACGGATAATCTTGCATGTAAAATGTTGCTCCAAAATCTTGCGTGTAGAGGCTTTGAATAAGTAGGTAGTGCTGGGATCCGACTAACATTGTGGCTTAAGAAGTGAAACGACTGAAAAATAAAACACCATTATTCTCTCTAAATACAGAATAAAGTTTTGCATGTAACCAAATTTCCCCGTGAGAGTAAAAGTATTGTTTAGAGTGATAAATGGGGACGTGATAATGCTACATGAGTTTTTGGATTTTGTATTTACTTCCCCTTGTTATAAAGACCCTTATACTTTGGTTGTTCAATTTGTGGGCTTATTATTTGAACCGCCTGAGCTTCCTCGTATAGGGAGGCCTACCTTTTTTTGTAGAAATGGGTTTTAGGTGTTACTAATACTGATTTTCGGTTTAGTTAACTTACGTTGCCTACTCTAACTAACTTTGGTAATCGTAGTGTCGCCTTCGCATTTTACAGGTTAACTTCTAAACTTGTCATGTAGTTTACATGCGACTGTTAGCTCGTGACCAATAGTTGAATAGTTGATTGGAACTGAGGTCATGTCGTTTAATTTTCTTTTGGCTAGCTATTCTGTGTTTTAGGACTCATGCACTAGAACTATTTGATGTTGAAATTAAAAGTTAGCACATGCATCACACAAGTTGAACATGCATTATGGGACTCAAACCCATATCCAATTTGTTTGGTTATCTACAACGGTTCTTCTAAGAGTGGGACTTGTTCTCGGGATCAATTTGTCCCGGATTGATGTAGTTGTGGCATTGTATTAAGTGTGTTGTGTAATCAGGGAGTTACTCGTTCTTTAAACATAGAGATAAAAGAGACTTGAATGACAAGAAAACTTTGTAACCGCAGGCGACAAAGGTTTTGTGGCAACATCGAAGCAACAAGTAAAATGATAAGGTTGTGATAACAATAGACATGATTGTGGTGACATGAGCTGCAAATGCGATGGTAAGATTGACCACTATGATGACATGTGGTGCCAAGACATGCATAATGACAAGAATATTGAAAACGGTTAAGAAAAACAGGTAAAAGTTAATCAATTTACATGGTGAGTGTGTATGTGTGTGGACGCACACACAAAAATTGTTTTGATACCAAAATTCGTCATACCAGAAGTGCTGAGATAAGAGAGTTGCAGACTAACCAAGATGAGATGTTAGTAGCAACAAAGATAAAGAAGATAGGAAATTTAAAGACATACGCCCTAATTCTATGAAGTTGTTAAAATAATACTATGGGATTTCCCTAGGCTACGTGGCAAGAATTCATTAGTACCTGTTCAATTCGTTATGATACCGTACTTAGCATAGTAACCAAAAGAAAAAAAAACGAAAAATGAAAGTCATGATATGTTTTAAATAATATCAACATGTGTTTTACATCAACTAAAAACAATAAAAATGAACATCAATACCAGTTTCAATAATACCGATACCAGCACCGATGTTGTTCCGCTGGAACTGGTTCCTCCGTCACGGTAACGACACTTGGATAGCTTACAATACCAAAAAAACCTATATTTTGAACACAACCCCATTTTCAACAGAAGTTATAACGAAACGATGTGAAGAAAATTAAAACAACATGTATTGAGGTTTTTTTTTGAAAGCTACCAATGCAGGTTATAAGAGAACAACCAAATTAATAAAAGGTTAGATGGTTAAAGATGTATATTATATAGGGTGTAGTAGTGAAAATGATAATTAAAAAAAATATGTATCATCAATCCTATCGTTCCTACAAAATTTATATCGAAATGTCAAGAAAAAATTAAACATAACCATGTATTATGTTTTTTAGTTATCGAATGAAAGTTATCATATAAAATTCAAATTAGTAAAAACTAAGTATATTTAAAACTAAATAAAACTCATTGCTTCATAGAGTTCGTACCTATTTCATGATTTAAAAGCTTGTGTTTTACTATCCCTTTAGTTATTTTTTAGTATTATAGTTTCTTTTTTAAATATATTATGTTCCTAAATGAACTTTCTAGTGGTAAAGTGATGTACTCTCCAGCAAAATGGTTGTGAAAATGTAAGCTCGAATAGTGTGGCATGCAGATCTAATGATTTTAGAAGTAAAGTCGTTCTATAGTAGAGAGTGTATTTGTCAATTGAAAAGAATAAGCTATATATTTTATATATTTTATGTATTAAACTGATCATTATTTATGGGTACCAATAGATACTTATTATGAAAATAAGGTTATATATTTTTTAATATTTAATTAGTAACCATTCTATGATTAAATGATTCAAAAATTGATTAAAAATTATATAGAGTAAAGTACAATTTGTCTCTCTGTAGTTTGTCTGAATCACTGCTTGAGTCTCTAAAGTCAAAATCTTACCTCCTGAACACTTGTGGTTGCATTTTGCTGAACTCTACGTTTCTTATGTTACCCACCATCAGTCTACCGTTAGATTTATGGTGATATGACAAAATTATCCTTCAGAGTGCAGTGTGTACAACTTATATGTAATTACCAATGAGTTAGAGTGTAAAATATTTATAGATTTTTTTTTTTAAAAAAATATATATAAACATATACACTAACTTAATTTTAAACATTAAGTAAAACAAAAAAAACCTAACAATTGAAACATTGAGATGATAATAAAAACAAGATATCAATCATCAATCTCATAGATCTTTGACTTTCCTGATCAGAAAATCAAATTAAAAAAAATAACACGTAGAACATATCTTCATAAAAATTCAAATTCTAACAATTTTCCCCACTTCCACCACCAGATTATCCCCCGCAATCTCCTCGCTGCCGGCAGTCTTATAATGTTGGGTTATGTAAGATCTACTGATAATGAAAGCCACAACCCAAGGGAACCATCTTCCCTTCTCGATGAAATAAGTTGAAGTACAATCAAAGTCCAAAAGTTTCCCCTCTTGAAAGTTTTCCTAACAACCACCTAAACTGTTGGTACTAAATTGTTGTATTGAAGAAACAAGAAGACAAGTACAAAGTGTTGGAATGAAAAGTATTGGATCAACTAAAGTCAAAAGTCAAGTCAACAAATCAAGACTGGAGACCAGAAGACCAAGTCACAATTCAAACAAGACCAGATGTACTGGATTCCAAAAGTGTCGAAATCCTTCCAACAGTTTTGGAATCCCAATTGTTTTATTTGTTTTTACAGTAGTTTCATGTAATAGTGTTTAAACCTTAACTAATTTAATAGGTTTTTTAAGGTCGCTTTGATGGTGATGTCACCAGCAGTTTTCTCTTTTATATATAGTTCATCTGGTGAGGGGGAGTACTTCTGTACTATTGATTGTATCGAAGCATATTATTAATATATGAAATCTTTCTGCAAATCATTCCCAAATCTAGTTGTGTTAATGATGATGCGTTTATTATAACTGTTTGATTGAATTCTTATAGTGAATTGAACCGTTCTATCAAAAATATACATAAACATAAACTCTCAGATCCAACATATAATCATACATACATACAATCATGCCGATCGGAGTACTAGTGCTCACCGCATAACAGATCGCCACATCGGCACCTAATTCCAGTAAAACCAACTTGTTTCTGTTAATCGGAGCACCAATTCACAACGTTCACCGCCGTTTTCTTATTAGCCACCTCCTTTATTACCATAGCTTCCTGATCTACCACCGGATCAACCAATTCATCAAAAAACATTAACCTCGTCGAAGACATCGTCGGAGACCGCACCGATCCAGGCAGACTACGAGCGCATTGCAACGACGTCAGTTAATTTAAGGTTGTTCGGGAATATTATTTGGGTGATATGTGATATTTGTGAGGTTGAGCTTGGAGGTCTGGTGTGTGGTATTGTCGGAGGTGGTGGTGGGGTTTGGGTTGAAGCAGTTCCAACGACGACGATGGTGGGTGGTGGTGGTGGGGTTTGGGCGATAAGTGTGGCGGTTGATTGGGGGTGTAGAGTTGGGCTTTGTTTCGTGGTGGAAAGGTAGAGGAAGTGGTTGGTGGTGGTGGTGAGGTTTGGGCAACATGTGCAAACTTCAACTCCATAACACTACAAAACAATATTTCACCACAATTATCATCCCACTGTTTCATCTCCATCATCTTCAATTCATTTCATCTCCAATGGAGTCCAAATTCAATTTTGACTAGTCAAACACCCTCACCTACCCACATGTCACACCCCAACTAATGGCGGAAACATCGGAGTGAGACGAAAACAAGATTGCTTGAGAATTCATAACACTAAATGTGACAAGTATTTAAATAAACAATTTCATTTCATTGCTAACATCAAGTACATTGTTTGTAATAGGAATACATGTTTGAAGCAAAATGAATTTCAATACAACAAGTATTAAAGTTTAAAGTGCGTTTCTAGGCATCCTACTGGATTCCGTGCATCGTCATCATCATCAAAATCCTGCAAATACGTTTCAAAGTATAGTTCAATACAAAAGTATTGGCGGGTATATAAGTTTGAGTACTAGCATATATAAAAGTTTGAACAATCCACATGACAAAAATAGTTAACGAGATTAATGTATCATGGTATGCAATTATACAAGTCAATCCTCTGATTACGGCTAGCGTAATCTTATCGTAACAACGATAAGACCATTTTTGTATGACTAAACTTAACATGGCCTCAAGAATACGGGTGGTGCATTACTCCTATAACGCTATACATGTTAAGAGGAGGCTTTAAACAAAGTTAATGACAAGTAAATCACATAAGAATGTTCCAAGAATACAAATCAAGTATCACGTATTTAAGCATGTATGATTGGATTGTTTGTGTTGCATAAAGTATAAGTGATTGTGTGTGCTTAATAGTATAATGTATTGCACCCAAAAGTGTAAAAGAAAAAGGGGTCATGTATACTCAAAATTTTGCAAAAGCTTTCCAATTATCCATAAGCGACGAGTTGTTTGAGAATGGGGAATCGAAGATGTATGGTCAATCGGCGTTTATTGAGTGGTTGGATTTGGGATTTAGAATTCAAGTGCAAAATTATGTATTCAAGAAAATATATCTCGTCTAAGTACTCGTTTTGACACTAAGTTGTATGTGATTTCATGGATCCTATTTTGCCCATTAGAATCAACAAGGAGAGACTTAGAATCATAGATAAGGTAGACTAAGTTCATGACGAATAATCATAAACCGATTATCATCATAAGTTCGGCCATGTTCATACATATATATATATATATATATATATATATATATATATATATATTTGTATAGTTATATAATAATCCTAAGCTAAGTCTATCAAGAGTATTATAGATTGTCATGCAAGTCAAGCATGGAGGATTAACCTCATTGTATGATTCACCAATACATAAATCATCACAAGGATGATTCGGATGGTCACGAATGAAAAGGAAATATACAACTAACTAGTATATCATCAAGTAGCCAAGTAAGATCTAACCCGGGTGAGCCAACACAGCGGTTATGTTATTTTAAGACTAGCAAACTACTTGGAATAACAAGATTAAAACATCAAGTAAGGTGTGGAACAAGTTAGGATAGTCAAAGCTTTCAAGGTTCACACTTTCACCAAAGCATAAGTCTTGTCACATGAACTATGGTAGACTTGGATGGTTTCCATCACTTGTGGGTTGTTTTAAACCCTATTAAAACAGAAAGTTTAGAGAGTGTTTGCACCTCTAAACTTGTAGGAATCAAGCTCTAACAAGTTCCACAAGGCATGAGATTCAAGAAGAAAAGTTGAGTTCATGAAAAGTTAACCATAGATCTTCCAAAACTGAAAGTTTGGACCTCAAAGTGGTGTTGTTCCACCTTGGTTTACCATGATAAACCTGTGGAAACATTCCTAGAGGTGTTCCAAATTTTATAGAAGAAGAAATGGTGAAGAAAAGTTGAAGAAAAATGAGTTTGAACTCACTTTTGCACTTAAAACTTTCTGCCTTGTTCTTGTAATTCCAGCCAATTTGAGAGTGTTTAGAGAGTTTAGATGTGTTTGGAAAGTGCAAATGAGGGTTAGGGAGATTGTATTTATAGTGGGTGGGTTAGGTTTAGTGTTTAATGAAGGTTAGAAGGCAATTGGGTGAGAAAGTTAGGTGAAAAATCAGCCAACCCGTAGGCTGGAAACATGCTGAATGCGGATCGATGTTGCTCGCGGGTCGCGGAGGGAAGGGAGGAAGCTGCCGCGTGTCGCGGCGTTCCTTGTTCGGCAAACTTTTAACTTTTTACAAAACAATCCCCTCTACTTTAATGTTTCAATGTTTTAGGTTATATCTTGTATATTTAACATGTAATTAAGTATTAAAAATGTAAAAGCATAGATTGAGTATTGTGAATGTATAACTAAGTATTTACACGTATAATAAGTATCAAATCATGTCTTTACGACGAATTGTATGTAAAAAAATTATGAGTTTGCGTGAAAGATGAAAATGTATCAAGCATGTGTATAAATTGAATGTAAAACAAGTACGTATAATCAAAGTATAAATTATGTAAAATGATCAAAGCCTCGGATTACAATGATTGGAAATGAAATATGATTACAAGAGAATACGAGTTTCCATAAATAGAATACAAGAAAAACTTTCTAAATAAGGAAAGTTCTAAAAAGCGAGGCGTTACAACCCATATATTTCTAGATTATATTTGGTTATAAATTGGGTGAAAATGAAGCTAAAAGACTATAATACCACCAACAATTAACATAAAAAGACTTGAGTAAAGTGGAATCTGAGTCCATGTGGTATGTTGTCAATGACAACTCGAATCCTTGATTCCAAATAATGGATGGTTGAGTCCCTAGGTTTTCCAAAACTCATCAACTTGCATGGCCTTCTGTGATCTTGTTGTTAGTAATTGTGTGAATTGTCTGTTATACCCAAGCTTCCTTAATAACTCCCATTTTGCCCTAAACCAAAACACTTCTGCCACCACACACTATTTTTTTACTTCTGAAAGTCAACAACAAATCGAGTTGGTAAAACATCACCAAATTATTCGTTTAACTATTGAAAGTCAACAACAAATCTGAATCTATCAAAACTATATATATATATATATATATAGGATTAGGTTCAAACGTGAACATTTTCTCCAGCGTGAACTGCGTGAACTTATCTGGTCCCTTGATTTTGTAGATGATAGATCTTAGATCAATGGCACAATTGTAATTAACGGTATAATAAATTAATTTAAATTTTAATATAAAGGGTAAAATAGGGAACTTTCATATTAAAGATATGGAAACTAATTCATTTGTAATCCCCTATATCTCGTTTATCTCCACATTTAGGTTTCAAAATCCCACAAAACTCTCTCTCTCACATATCATCGAAAGAAAAGCAGAGGAGACCATCGATCCTTACACAAAAAACGAACCCTAAATCGATCCTCGCCATCTGCCTCCTACCGCCACCACCACCTCTCGTCGTCGCCCTTCCATCCTATCGACATCAAACAGAAGCACTGTTCAGGTTCGTCTTAAACCCTAGTGTAATCGTATATCGTATCAGTTTTGATTCTATGAGCAGTAAGTTTTCTTAATTGTTTGTTTTTTGGTTTCTGGTTTGTAGATCTTGAATGTCAATCGATTCTAGAAGAAATCAATCGAGCTAAAACCCAGGGAGAAAATGTCGTATACATTAATTTATGTATCATTATATAATTCTCATGTATTTGTATCAATATATCAGGATCTATACCGATTACTGGGAGAAAATGTCGCTAATTATGAATCGATCTTATGAAAGAACAACTATCCACTTTTCATTCTCAGATACTTGGCTCGCAAACACAAGGTGTAATTTTGATCAGATTGGCTTAAATAGTCTAATAATTAGGTTAATATTGCTTGACTGTATGATATGAGTGACAAATTGTTAATCTTTTTCTAATTGTTGATGCTCTGTTATGGGTAACTGCAGACTGATATCATGAAGAATCCTGCTTTTAGATCACTGTTTCATGAGATGTGTGCAAAAGTAAGGGGTGGATCCGCTAGCGTCGAATAAAGGTTTTTGGGCCGAGCCGTTGGGAATTGGTGATTTCTATTATGAGCTTGGTAATGATCTTGTTTAAGATGTGAATCTTGTCATTTCACTGTCAAATTGAATTCTATACTCTGAGAATGCTTATTAAAACCTCTACGAGTAAGAACTGAAGAAGGTGAGTCAACTTAGTTGTCTGTTTTCATATGATTTTTTGAACTAGTTAGCACACCCTCATTTCCTGGGATGCAGGTGATGGTAATGATAAGAAAATGAAAAATGGCGTCTGAAACTACTTACCAGAAGCACTAGCTATAGAGGTACTGCTTCTAGCAAAAAAAAAAATTATAATGTCTTATTGTTTTATGTTGGGGTTGTTGCAAAGTAGTGGGTCTTCATGTGTATTGTTTATTCATTGATGTTGATGCAGAGGCCTCTTCTAGTACTGGAATATGTAAAGATGTTAAGGATATTCCAGATCTAAGTTGCCCATATTTCAAATTACCTTGACGTGTTATTGTGGAGACCTTAATGCCAAAATACCATAGTACCAAACAGTTTAGGACAATATTTGATATTTTTTTGCTAACATCTTAAACAGTGTCTTATTGTGACAAACATTGCAAGTTACTTTGCAATAGGGGTGTACACATGTGTATTTTGATTTTTCTCTGGTTTTACTGCAATGCACACATGTGTATTCTGATTTTTTGCTCTGGTTTTACTGTGATGTACACATGTGTATTCTGATTTTGCTCTGTTTTTAACGCGATGTACACATGTGTACTGCGTCTGTTTTTGTGATATCTCAGAATTTTTTGTGTATTGAATGTGTAAGGTTGTTGATGTACACTTGTGAATTATGCAAAGTATTAGTTGCTGAGTTTTTTTGTGCTATTATAGGAGATGTCGTTAACGAGAAAAGTGGAGATGGAAGGTCGATAAGGAGGATTCACGTATGAGGTCGATAAAGAGGATTCACGTGTGAGGTCGATAAGGATGATTTCACATATGTTTGTTTGCTTGTTCGATAAGGATGATTCAGCATACAACGTGGCGAATAGTTGTAAAAGATTATGTTTTTTTTTGTTTTTTCGATTATGTTGGGTTTATTGTTTTTACGAAGCTGGAATTTGTAATTATATGTTTTTTTGTTTGGTTTTGAAAACATTATGGAACTTGTAATTTGTTAAATATAAAATAGTTTTACAGGTATTGTTTCTATGTATGTATTATGTAGCTAATTACACATATGTACGATGTTGAGTACACATGTGTACTGTTCTTTTTATATCCAAGTACACATGTGTATACCGTTGAAATATGAAGGTTACGTAGATCTTAAAAATCAAAATTTGAATTCTGGCGATGAAATCTGAAATAAAAATTAAAATTGAAATCTGGTGATTTGTTTTTTGTTTTGATAATTATCTTATTAATAAATAAAATATAATGTGGATAATGAATTTAAAATAGGAAAGGTGTAACTTAATTCAATTATTAAAATAATGATTTAAATCTATTTTTTTATATAATTACAATCATACACTTAACAACTAAAAAGGAAATCAATGGTCCAGATTAGTTCACGCAGTTCACGCTTGGGAGGTTGTTCACGCTGGAACCCTACCCTATATATATATATATATATATATATATATATATATATATATATATATATATATATATATATATATATATGCAATGAAACTTGCATCGTTTTGGTTATTTTTCATCAGCAAAGCTTTCAAACATAACCCTAAGGCGTTGTCCCCACTTTCTCCAATCTCTGTATAAATCATGGTAATTTTCCAATTCATAATGCAGTATTACTCTATAAATAACACAACAGTGTAGTACAGCGAAGATGGGTGGTTATGGTTGGAAGTAAAGGCAGTGAAGGGTAGTAGTTGCATGTGATGGTTGAGCTTTTGGGTGGTGTTGAGTGGTAAGCAGGTGGTGAAAGCTGGTGGTTTCAAAGTTTTTGTTGACTTCGCGGTGGTAGTAGGTCGTAGGTACTATGGTGAAAAAGATGGTGGTAGATGAGTTAAGTGGTGGTGTTTGGCTTGATGGTGGTGACAGGTGAGGTTTTGGTTTGTGCGTTAGTGCCAGCGAAGTAGAGGGTGTGCAGTGGTGGTTGACGGTGGTCCGGTGTGGAATTAAGCTGGTGACACAGTGGTAGTTGCGGTTGGTTTGAATGGTGGTGCAAGATGATCGACAATGACAGTAAAGCGATGGGTTTAATGGTTGCGTTGGTGGCAGGTGTAGGGAAGAGGCTGGTGGTTCGTGGTGGTTGCTAGTTGGTTTAGGGCGACAAAGGCAAAATGGACGAATTTAGAAGCGGTTTTACCAAAATACCATTTGACCTCACGGTCAAACTAATATTTACTTGATCGAGGGACTCAACCTGACGCAAAATGGAAACCCCAAGGACACATGTTGACATTTTTTTGAAAATAGGGACTCAAATTGTCACTGACAACATACTACCGAGACTCAAATTGTAGTTTACTAAAAAGCTTTAATACTCATCAAAACTAACGGTTAACAAAATATGGGTAACGCCAGGGGCTCAAGAAGTAAGCTTTTAGCTTAATAGGGACCAGGGGCGGAGGTATGTTATAGGTAGGGGTATCACGGGCTACGGCTCAACCTCGTCTTCGTAGCGTATTTTTTTTCGGTTTTATATAAAGGATACCCCTGAACAAATACGGAGATACCCCTAAAAGAAAATAGGATACTTGAATTTATTGAAATTACAAATTTTAATATGACCAAACCATCTATAACACCAAACTTGTATAATAATTAAGCCCAAATTAAGTATAACATAATTGAAAGAGTTCCAATCGTTAAACATACCCCAAGCTACAAAACGAAATAAATATCCTTTTATTTTGTGTATGGCGACAACGTAAGAAATAGAGCATCACAAGATTTGCGATTGTCTCAAACTCCTAACTGCTCATCCCGGCTGTTGCGTCGTTGACTAGCGTGTTTGGTGAGTGTTTCTTGTCCTTTGATTTTTTGTTTGTGGTTAATGTTTATGTAGTATTGTTCTTTGTAGATTTGTTAGGGTTTAGTGTTTAGCTAAGCTAAATTTTACAAAAAGTTACAGTTTGTTGCACGGTTGTTATTATTATTATTTTTTTATACTTCTAAATTAATGGACTAGCTCCGTCAATGATACAGTCTGGTAAAACACATGTACCCAAATTAGACATTACTCTTATATATTTGATCTTATAATTATTATATATTAATCTTGTTATTATTATATATTAATCTTTTAGTAATAATACTTAGTCGTTAAAAATGCAAAATTGAGTTATTAAAAGAGAAGTGAATAAACATGTATAAACTCTTTTAAGGTAAAAATATTTTGATACGTCCGAAAATGACATGAAAACAAAAAGATAAAATCTTCCATGAAAAGATAGTGATAATTGCTACAGAAGAAAGCGTGTTAAACAAGAAAGGGATGACACGTGTGGTCCTACAGTCAGACATGTGGGTTAAACAGATGGCGTCATTTTTACGTCACACTTTCAATTTACTACCATGTTCACTTCATACTCATTCTTTTACACATTAAAATTTTACTAATTTAGTTTTCTTACATTTTAGTGTCATGCATTATATATCTTTTTCCTGTCCAACTCATGATCTATTTTATCATGGGGTGAAGCTTTTAAGGGGTGGGAGGGGGCGATCGACCTCTGAATTTTTCGTTCAGTAGTGGAGAGTATATAGTTTTTGTTTAGAAATTTTTTAGTATATACGTTTTCGATCCCCTAGTTTTATAGAAATTTTTAGGTCGGGTGACTTCCACCACTAGGTCGAAAATCTCAAGCTTCGCCACTGTATTTACTAATTTAGTTTTCTTACATTTAAATATGATGATATATATCTTTTTTCCTGTCCAACTCATGAACTATATATATGCATAAAGTTTTATTTTAAAGCAAGGGAATATTTTACACTCTTAAGGTAAAGTAAATGGTGGATCTATGAATTTTTTTATGGGGTGCGATTTTTTTTTAAAGATTTTAGGCCCATAGATATATAAAAAAATTCGGTTCATATCGGGTTGGATCCGGTCGGTTAGGGTCGGGTTATGTAAAAAACAAAAGTACATCAAGCTAAAATTGTATAATCATCAAAAAACACGCCATACATAGTTACAAACATAACTAAAATGTTGTCATACAGGTTTTCATCTTTTGAAATATTTCCAAAACATTATCTAGAGCTACTTTTCAAATTATAAATCTATCCAAACATATAAATCTATCCATAAGTTCATAAAACAACACTAAAGTAGTCAACATATGAATCACTTCATAAGTTATCGCTCCATAATTTTCAATTTTCTTTTCAAGACCTACTAATTGTCGATTACTTATGTCTTTTAAGTTATAACAACCAAAAACTCATCTAAACAACAAAATCTCCCTATTAAAGTCTAGAACAACCAAAAAAACATCAAAATACATAAAATTTCAAAGATTTTTTTTATCATCTCTATAACTTTAATTCTTCTAAAAAACAACATAAAACAATAATCACATTAAAAAACGTAGGTACCTTGTTTGGATTCCGTTGAGTTTGGTGGCCGGATGTTTGCGATTTCCGGGAAAAATTGGAGTTGGATGGCTGTTATTGGCTGTTGCGTCGTTGGGGAAGAGGATCGCAGATGCAGACGAGGTCACGAGAGAGAGCTGGAGAAACAAAATAGGAAGGGCGGTTTGGGTTGGGTTACTTTATTATAGTTCAAATTTTGTTGGGTTGGGTTAAGTGGCCTTGGGTTGGGCTAAATTATTTAATAAGTGGGTTACAAACTTATAAATGATGTTATATTATTATAAAAGTCAGTGTTTAGGTTATATTTTTATAAAAACAGTGCTTATTACAATTTTTTATAAATAAAAAATATGACTTTTCTTGTCCAAGGGGGGCGATTGAAATTTCCAAGGGGTGCGGGAGAAAAATTTCAAGGGATGCGGTCGAGATTTTACCGAAAGATTAACTCTAAAAAATATTTTTTCAAGGGGTGCGGCAGCCCACCACGAATGTGGGTAGGTCCACCCCTGGGCAAGGTGTAATTCTTTTAAAGCTAGCTATCATTTCATTTTATTTAATATTAGAAGCATAACATTTTAATTATTTATAGGCTCTCACTATTCTCATATTCCTACATCTTATTTACACACCTTTTCACTCTATATCTCTCTCTCTCTCTATATATATATATATATATATATATATATATATGTAGAGAGAGTAGAGAAAAGGGATGTGTGAATATTAACTCTCCTATTTAACTGTTTGTCTTTTGTTTTTATGATGCTGGATCACGTACAAGAGGATATTTGCGTACGAAGTACACACAAGATGGAGAAGATGAAAAGTGTTATTGGTAGTAATGGTAATTTAGTCATTTCTCACTTGGAAACAACTTTTCCTTTGATTTTCAAACGACTTTAACTTTTTCATACGTATTAACGAGCATTTCATTCTCTTTAATTCGAGTAGTCTATTGCTATAGTTCTCCTAAAAAATTGCAGGATTTTGAATATCCATTAGTCCATTACGTGATTTTGAATACCCAACAAATGACTACGTGATTTTGAATATCCATTACATGATTACATATTCAACATAAACCATAATGTGATTACATATTTAGTATAAATCCATTACGTGATTACACATTCAATATGATTTGTTATAATTTATGTTATTACAATTATGCTTATTACGTGGTTACATATTCAATAGTAAGAAAATGCTTTATTATGTGATTAAATCTCTAATATATGGTATTATGTGGTTATTATAGGTTGATTTGGCTAATGCTTTGTATATAATTTATCATTAATACGTCATTAGGCCTGAAATATCATGTGTTACATGTTTTTGTTTCTACGTAATTATGTAACCACTCAGTGTGATTTCACATAAAGTATTATAATGAAATCACATAATACGAAATGGGTATTTCAAAATCACGTAGTCACGTAAAAATACATAGTCAACTATTGATACGTAATTACGTAATCACTTAGTCTGGTTTCACATACTATAATGAAATCACGTAATGAATATTCAAAATCACGTAGTCATGTGCTGGGTATTCAAAATCACGTAATGGGCATTCAAAATCGTGTAATTTTTTAAGAAAACTATAGCAATATGCTACTCGAATTAAAGAGAATGAAATACTCGTTAATACGGTGATTTTTTTTTTAAAAACACTAACGTATGAAAAAGTTATAGCAGTTTGAAAATCAGGGGGGTTCAAGTTAGAAAGGACCAGAATACAATTTCCCTATTTGTTTTTTCAATTGTTTAACCCTGATATTTAATAAAATACCACTGATTTATTTGTAGCCATTGATCTCCCAAGATCATTGACTGAGAATCTCTCGTATGCTTCTTACAAGAGTGTTCGAGACTAGTGTTCACGAACAACTTAATTTTTTTAACGAACGAACGCGAACATAAACTTATATTCGGTATGCGTTCGTAAACAGTTCACGAACATGTTAAAATAGAAAACAAAAAGTAGACGTAAAAAAAAAAGTTGAACCACGCACATATAACATAAAAGATAGAAAACAATAATTAAGTCGATCTAGGACCCGCGAGTTGTGACGGGGCCATTAAAGAGGAAAAATTGAAATAAAAACGTTAAATCAAACACGCATGTTACGATGTATTAACTCGCAATATTTAAACTGAAACCTAAAAAATATATAAAAATAAAAAGTATAGGTGATAAAGTTGAAAATTAAAAAAAATATTAGGGTTAAGTTGTAGAAGATAAAAAAGTATTGAGATAAAAAGTGAAAAAAATGAAGATAAAAAAGAAAAGAAAATTTGCAACAACCCATGATGCCGAATGTACAACGATTGATTCATTGCAAAGTTGGTGATTATTAATATATATGTATAATTGATCGTAGTCAACAAGTTGCAAGTTATCAAATTACATGTTAACCTCTCTGAACAACTTCATGCGGTAGAATCCGCGGGGTAGCAACCGTATCAAGTTAATATGTTGAAATTTATACCGGACAAGAAACGTATTTGTTCATGTGAAGAAATCAGTTATAACTCATAAACATAAAACCATGTAACCCAACACGATGTATAACATGTTTATATCTAAGTAGGCTACACAATATATCAGGTTATAAACTTGTTTTAATCAAGTTGTATACATGTTAAAAGGGTGGCTTACAAATCAAACACTAAATATCTATTAAACTGTTAGAAATGTCAACTTGATAACAGTATTTTAAATTTTAATAAAACGCAAATACAAACTATAATTATTCTATTAGTTCATAAATATAAATATGTAAGTTTTATTTGCTCACGAATATGTGAAGTATTGTTCCACACTGTGGTTGTGTGTTTTATGTCAACGTGTTGACAAACATGCCTCGTGGGCTATGTTTATAAACCTACGGACCATCAATGAATAATAACTAAAACTTTGTGTCCAACCACCATCTAATGGAAGTTATGACATAAGGAAATCAGTTCAATCCCTTATGAGTATTTAGGCGGATTCTAAGTGATGTAGGATTTGAGAGTATGTGTTGTCATTCTAAAAAGACAAAAACTATTATACTTTAATCGTTTAGCATTAACCATATATTAAAGATTTAAAGATAACTATATATTCAAGTTATAATGGCTTACTTATTACTTGAATTCTTAAAGACAGTTCTTAGCCTCTTATAAGTTATAACTATGTTTATTTGTTTCCCTTATTTGATGGGCATGGTGTTATAAAACCATTTCTAAATTATTTGATCTATGTAATATACAGACATGTTCGATAAATAATCTATACGAAGTAGGATATTATGAGAGTCATAGTCCACATCACAAATAGTGAAATGTTCTAAACCCAGAGGTCTCATTTATTGGATATACTTTTTGACAAATAGTTGGTTACCATGAAATTCTATACATACATAGCGGAATCTTTAACTCAATTCAGTATTTTATGAAAGATGTCTAAAACAAATGACATGTCTTAAGAACACAAGCTCGATAAAAATTGGGATGGCAGTTTTGCAATAGGGAGCCTTCACCCAACTACCCCCCCCCCTTCTCGGCAGGGTTTGTGCCCATAACACCTCTGTGGGATAGTATTTAGCGCCCAAATTGGTTTACATGATGGTGGACACCAACCTATTACACATATTCTTATTATTCAATATAGGTGGACAAAAATGTGTCTTTTTAAGCTACAAAAGATTAAAAGACAAGCACTCGTATATATATGATTAGTGTATTATCAAATGCAAAGTCTTATATAGCTACAAAAGTTTAAAAGACAAGCACTCGTATATGATTAGTGTATTATCAAATGGAAAGTCTTATATACGAGTAAACAAAAAGAGAAAAAACCAACCTACCTTATTAATTGGTGTGGCAATGGGTTTTGCCTGCACATGAAATGTCATCTACAAATATGTCAAAAATGTAGGGTTAATGTCATCATGGTGTAACCCTATATACCACGACTAGAAATTATTGGTATTTGTTTCACCACCATCTCCAAATTAAGATCTTATATGGCCATCTATGTTAGCTATAACTCTATACTTTTAGTGAACATAAATTATTGTTTTACAAGTACTAGTGTATATTAATTTTTTTATTAATTTTGTCTAAATCAAACTAAAAGGAAAATTTGATTAGTAAAAGAAAATAAGTATAATTATTAATATTAACTAATATATATAAATCATAACGTATTATAATTACGTATTTTTTTTTTCAATTATGTAAGTTAAGACAATTCAGCTATTATATTTCTACTTGTTGGTTGTCTAATGAATTTATGAAACCGTGTTGCTGTGTGAACAACTAAACGGTTATGCATGTCCTTCTGCTCATCTTGAAATTTGTGCCACTGGACTCGTGGAAGTGTTTGCGTCGTTTTTTTTTTTAAAGTTAAAACAAAATTTCTAGCTGGCCATGAATATGGGTTTGGTACAAAGGTTTTAGTTTGAAGATACTAATAGACAAGTGACTGATTTTTATTCTAATTAAAATGTTAGAAACACACAAAATGTACATAAATATATACCTTACATAAAGAAGCTTTCATAAAATTCCTATTATTGTGACCGGACATACATGTAAATCTAGAAAAGAGAATATATAACTTATACTAGAATGTAATATTTGTTAGAAGTACTTCTTTTTTTTTTTTTGTGTATTCGTAGTATTTAGTTATATATATGTTAGATATATTACTATTTAGATCAAGTTAACTCTATTGACCTAAAATATATCATATTAGCTCTAATTTCTTTATTTTAAAGTGAATTTCATTAAAACACGCTTACCCTTAGGCTTGTAAATGAATTGAACGAACACGAATATAGGCATGTTCGTGTTCGTTCTTTTAACTTTAGCCAAGCACGAACACGAACACATAATTGAACACAATTTTTTGTTCGTGTTCGTTCATTAAGAAATCAAGCATGTTCGTGTTCGTTTATGTTCGTTCATTTAAAGTCTAAACGAATATAAACGAACACAAACGAACATAAACAAAAAAAAAAAAAACTTAACTGAACATATTTGAATAAACATAAATTAACATGATTGAACAAACATAAACAAATATAAATGAATGTAATTGAAAAAATATTAAAAAACACAATTTAACATTAGTGAATACAAACGAACAAGTTTAATATATTACAATTCATCCTAAAACACATCTAAATTAGGGTTCATAAACACTAAATTAAGTAGTTTTTTTTATATTAATATTAAGTAAACAATCAGTTACATTTTAAAATTTCAATTCTATAACTAGAAAACTCAATTACTAATTAGTTATATTTATATAAGTAGTTAGAAAACCTAATATTTATATAAATATAACTATTTATGTATTTACCAAAATTTAAACGAACATAAACGAATGTAAATAAACGAACGTTCACGAACATAAATGAACGAACATAAACGAATGTTCACGAACATAAATGAACGAACACAAGGTGTGCTCATGTTCGTTCATTTAATTGAACGGACAAAACTTTTTGTTCGTGTTCGTTCGTTTATTAAATGAACGAACATAAACGAACTTCCCGCCGAACAAGTTCACGAACAGTTCATGAATGTTCGGTTCGTTTACAGGCCTACTCACTCTGTCAAAGTTAGCAGGAGAGCCTAACCACAAATTCTTAGATTATAATAAACCTATACCAATTGTCCCAACTAATAGACATATTTTCAATCTATTTTTATACCAAAGAAAACTTAATGCTTTCCCATCCCCAAAAATGTCTTCAGCCTTTGCAACCTTCTTCGAAAAGATCATCCCATTTCGTGCCTTCCATATCCTCCAACACGTGAAAATAACAATCCCATGAAAAGCATCATTTTGAACCTTCTCTAAACCAACATGTGTAACGCCCCGCTTTTTAAAACTTTCCTTAATTAAAAAGCTCGTCTTGTATTTCTAATTTCGGAAACTTGTAATCTCTTGTTCTCGTATTTCGTTTCAAATCGTTGCAAACCGAGGCTTTGATCATAATGAAATTGATTATTTTATAAGGATTATATGTGTGTGTTCATACTTATTTATACATTTAATTCATACACATTTGTTTCATATTCGTGATTCTCATAAACACATGTTTAATTTGCAAACAACTGTCATTTTTTTACGCTTATTACATGCAAATACTTGTACATACACTCTCGATACTCAAATTATACTTACATACATGTTATACGCTTAAAAACATGCCAAAACACCAAATTTTAGCTTAAAATGGGGGAAAAACCAAGGTCATGGACCAAATTGCAAAATCTGCCTAAATTTGGCTTTGGGGGGGCGCGAAAGACAGGGCTCTGCCTATCGCGGGTGGCCAAAACCCACGATCTGCAGATTATTGTTTTGTGCTTGCGGATTGGTTCCTTTTGATCCATAACTCTCACCGAACTCACTTAATTACACTCCCAACTACTAACCCTAATCCTCCACTATATATACAACACTTCTAAGCCCCATTTGCACTTTCCAAACCTCTCAAACACTCCCAAATACTCTCAAGACTCCTTTAAATTCACTGATTTTGAGCATAAAGTTCTAAGTCTTTCAAAGTGAGTTCTAGCTCACTTCCTTCTTCAATCTTGCTTGTTTCTTCTTTTATTTCACTTGGATAACCTCTAGGAAGGTTTTCACAAGTTTGCTTGGGCAAACTAAGGTGAAACCTCACCAAATTTGAGGTCCAAAGTGAGATGTATTTTCTGATTTTGTTTATGTTCATGTAAACTTCATTTTTACCTACTTTCTTCACCATTTCTTCTTTTACAAAGCTTAGAACACCTCTATGAGTGTTTCCACAAGATTACTAAGGTAATCTAAGGTGGAACATCACCATTTTAAGGTCCAAACTTTTTATTTTGATGAAAATTGGTTAAACTTTTATAAAACTTAACTTTTTATGCTTGAATCTTGCACCTAGAAATCTCCTAAACCCATAAATGGTTGTGGAACTTGTTAGAGTCGATTCTTACAAGTTTAGAGGTACAAACAACCTCTAAACTTTCTTATTTGTTTGGGTTCAATACAATCCACAAGTGTTGAAATCACATAAGTTTGTCATAGTTCATATGGTGAGACTTATGTTCGATGCAAGTGTGAACTTTGGATGCCTTGGCATTCCTAACTTGATTCCACACCTTACTTGATGTTTTTAGTTAATATTCCAAGTAGTTTTCTAGTATCAAAGTAACATAACCCCATCTAGCCTCCGACACTTAGGATTACTTTTCCATGTCGTGTTGGCTCACCCGGGTTAAAGACTTACTTGACTACTTGACATGCAATAGTTAGTTCTTTTAATTCTTGTTATTCATGACCCTCCGAATCATCCTTGTGATGATTTTGTGTAGTAGTGAATCATACAATGAGGTTAAATCCTCCATACTTAACTTACATGATAATACATGATATCTATGATAGACTTAGTTTTAGGATATTAATATAACTATATAAATATACATATATATGTATAAACTAGGCCAAGTTGTGATAATGATCGGTTAATGGTTATTCATCATGAACTAAGGCTAACTTATCTACGATTCTAAGTCACTTATTATTGATTCCAATGGGCAAACTAGGACCCATGAAATCACATATAACTTAGTTTTAAAGACGAGTACTTAGAACTAAATAATACTTTCACGAATACATACTTTTTGTACTTTAAATTCTAAATCTCGAATCTAATCACTCCATAAACATCATGTAACCTTTCCATTCACTCCTTATTCATACACAACTCGTCACTCATGGATAATTGGAAAGCTTTGCAATATTGTGAGTATACTTGACGTCCTTTTTACCGTTTTTACACTTTTTGGGTGCAACATGTTTACATAAACAAAACACATACAACATACATACTTTTATGCAATCATACATACAAACAATCCAATACATGCTTGCTATTATGTTATGCTAGATTCGTATTTTCTTGGTTTGTTCATTTTGTGATAAACATGTGATTAACTTCGTACGAGCCTACCCTTAACATGTATAGCGCTATAGGACTAACGCACCGCCTGTGAACGTTGGGTTATGTTAAGGCATTCATTCACACTTGCGTTAAACTTTGGTTTGACTTGTTTGTTCACATGCCGGTGTATACCTTAATCTTGATAACTAGGTTTGCCATGTGGATTGTTCATTTTTATACTTATATGCTAGTACACCAAACTTGTCTACTTGTCAATAGTTTTGTATTGAACTATGCTTTAAAATATGTTGCAGGATTATGATGATGATGATGATGATGATGATGATGATGATGATGATGATGATGATGATGATGATGATGATGATGATGATGATGATGATGATGATGATGATGGTGCACGGAACTTAGTAGGATGCCTAGAAACACATTTTAAACTTTAAATACTTGTTGTATTGTAATTCATTTGTTATAACTTGTTGTATTTGATTTCAAACAATGTAACTGATTCTTTTAGTAATGAAATGAAATTTATTATTTAAATACTTGTCACATTTAGTGTTATGAAGTCTCTTGCAATCTCGTTTTCGTCTCACTCTGATGTTTCCGCCATCAGTTGGGGTGTGACAGATTGGTATCAGAGCCATAACTATAGGGAATAAGGAAAATTGGCCATGCTTTTGACCTAGTCTATAGTTAAGCACCATACTTGATTCATATGCTAATTTCTTGAAACATCTTTTATATGCTAAATTCTTGAAATGCCTTTTTATGTGCTCATACTTGTTTTACTATTTCAAAACATACGCCTTTTCTAAGGCCATTCTACACGATTATACTAAACTCGAAAACACTCGTATTATACAAACAAGACAACTTCACCAAAAAAAGCGTGAAACCCACAATTTGGTGAACGACTCTCAATCCACTTATTCTTTTTACACAAAATTCGCCATCAAGTTAGGAGTGAAATCTTCACCTTGATAGAGAATTTCCATTTTAAATCTAGTGCACCCTCGTCAACGTGTCAGAATTAACTTCTTGACCCGATGAGTACTAACCACACTTAGGGTACAATATTGTCAAGTTAGGGGTGAAACCCGCATCTTGTCAACTAGTCTCACTCTTTGATTTTCAAAAATCCCGCCAAGTCTCGAATTTTCGATTGGTTTGGAATATGTAGTAACCAGAAGGGTGAATACCGTTAACCGAAATTTCGGCGAGAGTATTCCACCTATTAGGCCAAAGCATGCTTCCCAAACTCAAAAGAACTTTCAATCACTTTGGTTTAGTCAAAGTTCCGTTTTGGAACCATCCAAGTTTTTAATCAAACCTCCATTTTACTATTATCAATCTTATGCTTAAAACGATTCAAACTTTCCTTTCCAAAAATTCGAATTATTCTCGCAATGGTTACACACACATCATACTAAGTCTTTTCATACATTTATATGTTATTCACATGCATGATTTCAAAAATGTCACCAACAAGATTTACATTTCTCGTAATCCCAAAATGGAGGCATATCATCAAGATAGGAGTGATTTCCTTACCTTGACGATTAACTCCGCTCCTTCCTTTCTTAAAACGACCTCACCAACGAACTAGGGCTGATTCCCTTATCTTCGTGATTGTTACCAAATCTTTTTTTTTTTCAAAAGACCTTATTATGCCAGCCGCACGATCAAACTTTATACCTAAATCGTTTACCATTTTGTCAAATCCTTACTTATGCAAAATTTCAAAATGCGTTGTTTTATCAAACGTACTTCTAACCCTACAACCCATTTTACATAAATCCCATGCACAAAAGTCCTAATCATACCTTAAACATTTTATTACCTGATTTTCAAAATTTTACGAAATGCTACCTATTAACTTAATTGGTCTATTAAATCTCTTACCCATGAACTTCATACTCGACCTAACCACTAAACCACGTTCACATTTACTATTATACTAAAGACATTTGTTCTCAATCGAAAACCAAATCAACTTTTCTCACATGCTTATAAAACCTTGAAGATGTTAAAAGATCATTTTGCTAAAACTCTTTTCAAAATCAAGAAGATCATTTTGCTAAAACTCTCTTCTCAACATCAATATGATCGTTTACTAAAACTCTTTTCAAGATCACTAAGTTCATTTCCTAAAATTCTTTTCAAAGACCAAAGTCATCACGAGAATTTTCGAGTTACAGCTTTTCTTATTTTAATACAAGATCCTTTAAGTGATGCAAATTTACTGTTTTCAACAACCTTTTCATACACCGCTCAATACATCATTCCAATTTGAAAACACGTGGACAAGGAGAATTCATAGAAACCAATAATCTCCAACATACGTAAAACCCCTATTCCTTTTGAAACAAAAATAGCTTTTCCTTTTCTTTTCAAAATACGTATCGCATAAACAATAGATACTTTCTATTTTTTTGACATTCGCTAACTTGATTCTATATTCCAAGTCAAACTCAATCTATTTTTGATTCAATAAACTCAACGTTTTGCTCAAGCAACTATAGATGCATACCATCATACACGTTTTAGTCAATATTTCACGACAATCTCACGCATATCATTCGTTTTTACATACTCAAAACTTGATCATCTTATATGCTTAAATTCGTTATGTTTCAATTTATACTATATACATAATCGTTATCATTCATATTTATACTTATATACATACTCATACTCATACTCATATTCATACATTCGTACCTATACGTGAGCAGAACCCGGGTGGTTCACTTACGTGGGTCGCATACGTACTTATACATAATCATACTCATATACTTGATTTTCATACGCTATCATACGCACACATTCTCATTTTCAAAGTTACTATATACCTTGACTCATACACAACTAGTACAAACTATGCAGATCATGCGACGACCAACATAATCGCGGGTGCACACAACATTATAGTGGTAGGCGCATGAAAATCATAGGGTGTACTACTGTGTATGGTATGACACAGAACATAACATGACACCGATTAACGAAACGGACGTAACATGGTTAAAACATGGTGGATACGCCGCTGGTACTTCGTATATATAAGTGTTTTCACCATGTTACCAAACTTTCGTAAAACATGCCATGATAAGCTCAGTGTTTTACAGACCTTGTTTAAACACGAATACACAAACTTTAATGACTCACAAACGCACTGCTGAACGCGGGATATCTGATTATCCTTGACGAAACTTCATCCTTAACGCCTCGTATTTGTTTTATATCTATTAATCATACCATTCCTATCCTTGCATTCATCTACTAGATCGTTCGTTCCCACTCATACCACGATCATTCCCAAATATTCTTTTGACATTTTATACAAACCTTATTTACAACAAATCGGTTCGAACGTTCAAACCCTAAAATACTTCCTTGCTTCTAAAACCATCTTCCATTCTCTATTTACGCACAAACATAATTAGTCGGGCCGTTACCCCCAAAACTTTTGGTAAGTGACTAACTTTCTCGTTGCTCACCAATAAACAATTTCCCACGAACATGTGATTTTACTAATGCTCTTTAAAACCGATAAAACTTTTCTTACAACCTACGGTGCAGACCACACCTTCATCAAAATACACTCTATTTTATACGAAAACTTTCTTCTTAGGTAACACATTTTAAAACACTCCTCCCTCGAGTTATTTAAACTTGGTTAAACTTACTCGGCCTATACACACACATGCACGTTTTGCCTGTACTTACGATCAATATCTCAATTTATCTTAGTCTAGCAAACTTCTTTTACAACCTATCCTTTTTACGTCCCACAAAATTTCATACATTTTCAACACACCTCAAACTTCAAAATTTTAATTTTAGTTAATCATTCTTTTTTTGCCAAAATGCTTTTCTTCCAAGGTCTTCCTATTAAATAAATTTCAGGATGAAATTTCCTAAAGGAGGGGAGACTGTAACGCCTCGCTTTTTGAAACTTTCCTTAATTAGAAAGCTCGTCTTGTATTTATAGTTTCGGAAACTTGTAATCTCTTGTTATCGTATTTCGTTTCAAATCGTTGTAAACCGAGGATTTGATCATAATGAAATTGATTATTTTATAAGGATTATACGTGTTTGTTCATACTTATTTATACATTTGTTTCATATTCGTGATTCTCGTAAACACGTGTTTAATTTGCCTCCAGCCGTAGGTTACGGTCTGGCCTGCAGCTTTATTTTCCAGTTTTGCCCTTAATACTAAAATGACCATAACTTTTAATCCACTTAGCCATTTGACCTCCTGTTTCTTCCTACATGATCGTAATTTGATCCTCTACATTACGAACTCAACATCCACCATCCGAATCAACAAAATTCTTAACTTATAAGCTTTCGGCTTAATATTTAATTACGAATTATTTAACCCGTTTGCATAATTAAACAAACGAGCTAATATATTTACATCTTTTTCGCAGGATCATCATTTTTACGAATATACCTCCTTACCCGAGGTATTATCCTAATATTTTACGCATCCGTAATCCTTTTGTGCATATACTTATTTTGAACCGATATGGGAATTAAGCACTATTATACTTAATTCATCCGTATTTCTCCACATCTTCTATTCCCACTCTAATATTTTTATTCACGTTTCATCACAATTTCAATTGTGATGCGATGTGATAGGAAAATCATTATATTCCCCATATTACCCTTGAGTTTGACACTTTTACGAAAATGATCCCTTTGTGTAGCATTAAGCCAAAAATGGTTTAATGCTTGCATTTTATACTACTTGAAGGATCGACCAACTTATAAAACTCGTATTTAAACTTCCCCTAAGGGTCGTTTATCCAATTTGACATTCGAGAGCGTTTTGGTCAATTTTAGTCCTTTTTAACTATGAAGGACATCTAAAATCTTGTTTTGACTAGGTGGGCACTTATATCCCATATTCTATTTACAAATCATTGTGTTCCTAAGAAAATAAAATTTCCCATTAAATTATTGGATATTCCTCACTTAGGTAATCCGAATTCCACCCATGACTCGTTTAGCTCTCGTCGGACCCTAAGTCCTCATTGAGAGTTTGACCCATTACACATACCTGGCTCGGGTCAAAGCATTGACCCATATTAATACGTCACCTCTTTAGTTGCTAATTAATAGCAACGTAATTTCATACCTTATTCACCACTGTGAGCACAAGACTCGACAAACAACCATTAGTCATTATGGTCAAATGGTGATAACATCACCATTTGACCCGTTTGAACTAAACGATCAAACAATTCATATATATATATATATATATATATTATGAAATGGTATTTATTTACCATTTAATGCATTTGATCCATTAAGGCTTTTCACCAGAGGGTCAAAATTCTTAGATGTCGTTTTCTCTATTCTTGTTGCCCATTTTGGCTTACGCCATAATGTAACTTTTCAAGAACTCGTTGACTTTCCGTCAGCACATGACTAAATTATCATTTTACCCCTTTAACCATCAAATATGGTTTTCTGCCATTTTTATTTGTTTCGATTCATATTTATTTGCTTTGGAACATCGTATTTCAAAGATTAATTTCAATTGCTTAGTCGCTCATATTTAATTATATTACAATAGTAGATGTACTATTTTAAAGTTGTAAGCTTAACTTACCTTGTATCCAATTGTGTTTTTTCTCGCGTACTTGATCTGTTTGACCTTCTTCTTTCCCAAGCTCCCACCTATCTTGTCAAGCGTCAAACTATCATTTATCATTCGCAAGATGGTTAGATAAGTTATCGTTTATTACGACTATCCCACCTTACGGACTTTACGTCAAAATTATCATTTGATCCTATTATAGGTCAGTTTGAGTTTTAAAAGTCAACTGCCTTTTAACATATGAAATGCACAATTAAGTTCAACAAACTTATTTAGACATTCCATCAATTACCCGGTAAGCGTTATTTCTAGGCCACCGTTTTAACTAAATTTCTCTACTAAGTCCATACAATTATTTACATCAATTTAACATGATTTCAATCTTTGTATGCTAATCTATCAATTTCATATAAGAACTTGGAATTGTTTCATCACTATAAAACAACCCATTGCATCATATAAATGGAATCTACCCAAACATCAAACTTAGCCAAATACTTTAAACATTCATAAACACATGATGATTTTCAAACATCATTTAACATGAATATAACATTCATTCCATCTTATCACACAAACCCACTTCAAACTATGTATAAACACTTACTCAAATCTCTAATTTGTTCAAGTATCTTACACATACATGCAAGCATGAGGATCATGAACACTCATATATCATCAATTTCTTCATATAATCAAAACCCACTTAACTAGGTGTGGTAAATCATCCAAACACCCAATTCATATCAATATATTCAAAATATTCACTTAGGGTTTGTTCCTAAGCAAGTATGCCTCTCGTATCTCACTTCAGTTTCTGAAATTTATACATGGATTGAAATCCATGAAATCTACCAACATTCATAATAATCACCAAATTAATATTTTTGACATACCTTATGATCACTAAGGTTAGATGATCACTATTTCATCATCATGCAAGCATTTCTTAAAGGAATTAGCCTTCAATTTGATGGAACTGAATCAACAAGGGTTTGGCCCTTTTTGTTCTCCTGATGATCGATCTACACACACACACACACACACACACACTATGTGTGTGTTGTGTTTTAATATTTGTTTATAAAACATAAGTTTTTTTTTTTTGACAACTTTGGTCCCTCAAGTTCAGTTATGATTAGATAAGGCTACAACTCATTGTTTTATCACTTATTTACATGTTACTAACTAGGTTAGTTTATTCCTAGTTATTTTCTTTATGGGTTCACTTTTACCACTAACGGTATTTTACCCGCTCTTTAATATTAACGTGGTTTGATTACCAAACCCGTTTTTAGGGTGTTACATTTTAAATGACATTGTTAAAAGTATTTTAAAAATAACACTTCAAAATTGTATGTGCTAGTTTCATACTTGTTCTATGCTGATTTTACATGTGCTAATTTCAAAACTGTATGTGCCGGTTTCAATACTGACTGTGCTAATTTCAAACATGTATTGTGCTGTTAGTGCTGGCTATGTATGTACTAATTTCAAATTGTTTGTTTGTGCTAGTATTGATGCTAATGTTTGTTCCTTAATCACTTAGAGCTTCCACTTCATGCATAAATATAAATTTTAAAACCACAAAAGATTAAGATTTTGAGTATTTTTGTAATAAATTCGTTAATCAGATTCTATAAAAATTAAAGCCTAAAAAACTATGAGGAAAAAGATTAATATAATACCATTTGAGTGTCTTTTGTGTATGTTGAAACTTATCAAATGAATTAAATTGAGTGAAGAAGATGTGTAATACCTTGTTCAAATGCAAATATCACGTTTATTTAAGTTTGGTGGATATGAGATATATAGATCAATTGGCACATAATATGATTAGAAATTCAAAATAATATCTTGCACTAGTTTAGGGATTTTTAAAATCATTCTCTAATGCATATGACGCAAAAACCCTTAATGAGAATTTAAAAGATACGTTATGTGTCATATCTCTATTAGTTTATACAGTTTTTATGTAAAATTGAGTTTGTATTTGATCTTACACCTTTACTAATATTCATATTAGCTATAGTGTCTCTTTATTATTAGACTTATTAACTCTTTTGTTTAAATAGAATTAATTTAATGTTAATGTAGAGCTAGCTCACTTGATAAAGACTCTAGTCTCTTAGGCTATAGGGTGTGGTTATGACCCTCATGACCATCATGACCCTCTACGTCAGTGCCATATCACCAACCTTTAATCCACCATCCAAAATCACTACTCTAAGGGTGTGGTTATTACCCAAATCACTAGCCCCTTATTTATTTTAAGTTATCTTTGTCTAAAGAAAAAGGAAATGATTTATTGGAAAATGGAAAGGAGGACCATGGTTGCCACGGTTTAATCCATGCAAACCATGGTGGATCAAGCAAGGGGGTGTTGTACCCTTCCATTTATGTTCCTAAGTGGCCAATCATGTCCCAACCATGACCCCCACACCCTTTAGCCTTAGTGGGAGGTCTTGGGTTCATAAATCACAAGTAATATATAAATTACGAATAATTTGTTGTAATTTAAAAGTAACCTTTACCATTCAAAAAACAAAGAGTGAATTACAAGTTTTGTCCTTTATGTTTACACCAAATTGCAGGCGTTGTCCTTTAGCGCAAAAGTTGACAAGTTTTGTACTTAATGTTTCAAAATCCTGCACGTTATGTCCTTTAAACCTAATTCCGTCAGATTTTTTGGTTAAGTATAGTCATGTGCCTTGCACATGAGGGCATACTTGTCATTTCACCTTCCCAAGGGTTATTTTGTAAACACATATTATTGAGGGCCTATATCTACAAAACTGAAAAGAAATATTTAAACTCTTTCTCTTTCTCTCTAATATGAACCCACCACCACAACTTAATCTCTCTCAACCCACCACCACCACCCCACAACCTTCATCGTCGCCACCCACCCCACCTCAGCCTTCACCGCCTCCACCCCACCTATCGACCGCCCCAACCCTACTGCACCAACCATCACCACCGTACCCACCATCACCACCACCCCTGCCTGACTACCTCCCATGCAACCCCAACTGTTGCTCGTCATGTTTGAGTTTGTTTGTTCAATTGATTGTGTGTATAATGAATGATTTAAATTGAGCATATGTTTGTATAATTTTTGCATAAATCTAAAGCGATTGAAGATGTGTTTGCTTGTTCAGTTGATTTGTATAATGTTGTGCGAAAATTGAAACAATTGAACGGAGTTCATGTTCAATTACTCACTGTGTTTATTTGTTCAATGTGTTTGTGTGTTCAATTGGTGGTGTTAATCGTGGGTTTTTTTTGGGGGGGGGGGATGTTTACGTTTTAGAGAGAGAGAATGGATAGTGTGGGTGGAAAGGGGTTATTATATATTTTCTAGAAAAGGGGTTTATTGATTATATTAAGATGTGAAAAGACAGCATTGCCCTTATATGGGGTCCATATGACCAAACTTAACTAAAAAAGCTAAATGAGTTAGGCCTAAAGGACCTAACGTGCAAGATTATGAAAAATTAAGTACAAAACTTGTTAACTTTTGCGCTAAAGGACAGCGTCTGCAATTTGGTGTAAACGTAAAGAACAAAACTTGTAATTTACTCAAAAATAAAAATAGAGTTAACTTTATAATTACACCTTCGACTAAAAAAATACTATTGTAAGATTAAATATATTATGATGTAATATTTAATCTAGTAGCCATTATAATCATTTACATTTTATAGATCAAAATATATAACAACCTATTAAATAATTAGTTGGTAATTGTTGATGGGACTTATTACCCTTATTAACTAATTAGGGTTTCCTCTTGGGTGCATATATATGGAGACTTATGTAGAGGTTAAAAGGTTACACAGCCTAATTACTCTCATAACATCAAATCGCCTACTCTCCTATACCGGTTACCCTTTATCGGTTCTCTTATCACGATCATTAGATTGCAGCCTAAGGAGGAACCAAATCAAGCTGACAATCATGTTAAACGTTATTGTTGTGTCTCCATCTGGATTCTCAGTTAACCTGTCTCTTGCAATCAGGTATGTTATTCATGTTTTCCATTATGTATAAAACAGAACAGATCAACATGTGGTATCAGAGCATATGTTGATTAATCAGTTTTGTTTTCGTATCCATTAACTATGGGATTGAAATCATGAAAACAGAAATTTTGAACAACTTCATAAACATAACAGCCGGTTTCGAGTCATGACCCGAAATCATTGTTTTTCGGAAAAAGAATGTTAAATCAATGACACAAAATCATAATGGTTAGAATCAACGGGTCCGAAATCTATTTTAGAAGCCTTAATTTTCAGGTTTCGGGTTCCAGAAATTATGGGTTTTATTTAGGGTTCATCATGTGTTCTTAGCAAAATTCGAAATTCCTTTATGTTTTGGAATGTAATTAGGATTATTGAGTGTTTTTCCTGTTTTGATCCAATTTTATCTTCTAAGTTTTTCGAAAACTGTTTATTGATAATTAGATTATAATTTTCGAAATATTTGATAAAACTAGATCAACACTAAAATAGGAAATTAAATCTCAAAATCCCTAAGAATTCGAATTTTCAGTTATTTTCACTATAACAGCTGTTTACAGAAGGTTCGAGATCACCCTTAACGATTCGAGACCAAGATTCCGACTCGAGACCATAAGATTTCGACTCGAAATCATAAGGGTTTTCAGTCTTTCATGACTCGAGACCATGATTGCGACTCGAGACCACAAGGTTGCGACTCAAAATCATAAAGGTCTAAATCTTTACAACTCGAGACCATGATTGCGACTCGAGACCACAAGGTTGCGACTCGAGACCTCGAGATTTCGACTGAGGTCTCGACTGGCATTAGTGACTCGGAATTTGATGGTTGCGTCTCGAGACCTTAACGAGACCTTAATGACTCAAAACCTCATAATGATTCAAGACGAGTCGAGACTTTACTCGAGATCTCACTCGAGACCTCATAACTGAGTCAAGATCTCGTAACTGAGTCGAGATCTCACTCGAAACCTAAGACTAACTTGAAATCTCAACCTCATTACGTTATTAGGTTGTTTAATGTGAACTAAAATTTGGTTTTTGTAAATAATTGGCTTTTGTAAATACTTACTTAATTAATCAGGATCAAATAATGTTTTACAAAACCAAAATGGCTTAACTTGGGTGAGCTTCTGATATATCACTTCTGGCCAAAGCTGATTTGATACATCTATTTATTGCTTAAGTATTATAAAAGCCATGTTGAGTGTGCATTGCAAACGTGAATGTCTTAATATCTGGCCAAAGCTGATTTAATTCATTCATGTATAGCATTCTTAGCAAGTGCATAACTAAAGTGATTGTCTCATTTCTGGCCAAAGCTGATTTGTCACGATTACTTTGCACACATGCTTAAATGATTACACTTCTGGCCAAAGCTGATTTGTCTTCGTTTAAGTAGATTTTTAACTGAGTCTATTATTTTGATGTTAGTAATAGATATATCACAACTTCTTCATATAATGATCCTCCCATTAATGATCCCTCATTAATCTTATGATCATTTTGTCTGCCTTAATTTTTTAGTACCCATAACTTTACTCACTATAACTTTCTTCAATAAATCAATATCTCATGCACTCTAATTTCTAAACCTAATATGTTTTGTTTTATTTAAAATTTCTATAAGATTAGCTCTTAAAATAAATCCATAATTATCCCTTAAGACACAATAATCCTACCGCTCTCTTCTGATAAAAGTACTGCAGAAGAAAAATAGAGCATGATGAATAGGACAAATCGAACATGATGTCTCTTATGATAATCAAGAACTCTCTAACATAAATGCTATCACTAAAGTTATTCCAGATGAAGTCTTTCCTAAGATTAATCTATTATCTGTGGAATAATCACTAGAACTCCTAAGATGCATGCCTTCATTTAAAATTCTAAACTATAAAGTTAAGTGGTATATATGAATACATTATTATGTACAATACCATAACCCATAAAGTTAAGGGCTTACGCATGGAAATAAGTACATTTTTCCAGTACATTACATACTAAGATTTTCACTTATATAATTTGATGCATTATAAATCAACTATAACACTCAAAAGTACCAAAGGAAAATGAGTGTGTTGATAAGCAACATATGTACAATGAAATAAATGTTTGAAACTAGAAAATAAGATGTTATTCACCTTACAACCACTAATACCCTAAAATAGGATTGTTCTAAGGTCCATAGTCAAAATACAAGTACAAAATTCCAACTCTAAGGTTCTTCAAGGGAGAATCTCACTGCATAATTATGCCATTAGACTAGGCATAAGCAACGAGACTATCCACTATTCAGAAGAACGGTTGGATAAGTTAATTAGGTAGTCACTTACTAATGATATCTAAGTCTGCTAATTTTAATATTCCTATTAACACATGATTAGTTGACTCTAGTTCTAAACGTTTCCTTACCAGAAGTCAACAAATAACTAACACGAGAGTTAGTGACAAAATTAAATGTTAAGGCTATAAGAACCATAATAAGCAGTCTTCTAACAACGCTTTTTGATACCTTATATATATTCTAAAGATTAGTCAGAATATAGTATCGTAATTAAGCAATGTTATGAAGGTTGTGAGGTTTGCATAGTCAACATAAAGTCACACTTACTTTAAACTCTCATCTTATTTGTTCTAAATACCTGGATTGAAAAATTACTAAGATAAAACTAGATGATACCTTACACTTTCACAACTTTTGTCATTATGCAAATGAGAATTTGACAAAAGAAAAATGAGACTTATAAATTTTCATCCATTATAACCGAAATTCATGAGAAATCATGACATGGTTAATGAGGATGATTTTTAATCTAATCTCATTCTAAGTGATTTTAAATCATGACGTTAAAACCCTAAAATATGACTTTGCTTAATAAGTATGGATCAACCATAAGTTATTCATTGACATTCGTGGAACTTATTCCAAATGGAATATTCAGACATAATTCATTTATCATTTAAAAGATTATCAACTTGTATCTAAATTTTGTCGCATATGGCCCACGGTCTTAGAAGAAATCTATTCATATACGTAATTAATAAGATTTTTATTAAATATGTCCTTAAGTTTCTTATGACATCTGTGTAGATCCCAATATCAATCCGGATCACAGTGGTTGGTTGTTTTAGCCCAAAACACCTATTGATTAAGTGTTTGAACTATGAAAAGTTAAGAATGATCAAAGATGAAGGTAATGGATTAATGAATACAACAAGTGTTGTATTGAATCCAAATAATGAAATAAATCAATAGAGCACCTTGGATATCAGATTTGAGCACAAGAACAATGATAGAATGTAAACAACACCAATATTCATTAAGAGAGCCAAAAGCTTGAGTTGGTTACAATACAAGGGCTATATATAGTGTTCCTGACTAGCCAGCAAATTTATAAATTTGCTGGAATCTTATCTACACTAGGTCAGGAATCCTAATTCTATAGAATTACAAAATAAGCCCTTATACTATCAAAATAGCTACAAACCACTATAAAACTAATCCAGTCACAAGTTTGAACGATCTCAAAAGTTCCAACAATATCCCCCCTAGATCGTTGCATACTTGTCTTTTCATTCTTCAGTTGTTCCCGTTGGATTCTCTGTAGCTGGCTTTTCAGGCTCTTTGGGATTTTCTTCGTTTGTTGTCGTTTCGGGTGGTGCTTGAGTTTCGATTGGTGCAACCGGAGTCTCTTGAGTAGTAACAGCTTCACTGATTGGTTGATCCTCCATAGTGGCCTCATATGTGGATGAGGCCGGAGGTGATGATGTTGTGGTGGGTTCAGTTGTTGAGGCAGAGGTCCTTTCTTTCTTTCGTTCATGCTTCTTTTTCTTCCTTGCCTCCTTCTTTTCCTCTGTTTCTTTTCGTTTCTCAATTCTGTCTACCTTTTCCAGCATTTCTCTCTTTAACTTCCAGGCTCTTTCGACCGCTCTCTGAAATAGCATAGCCTCCTCAAGATTTGCATTACCAGCTCCCACATTTATGCGGCTAGCATTCAACACCGTTAGATCGGAGAGCCCAAACATAAAAACGTCCATAGGATCCAAGATTCGAATATCCACGTTTTCGTTGGATCTGAGCACAGCTTCACCAGTTTTGCTATCATAGAACCATTTCTTGAAGTCTTTGAGGGCAACAGGAATTTCTTCAGGAAGTTTGATTCTCGTGACCACTTTGGCAGGGTTGATCACCCACGTCACCTTTCCCTTCCCTGTTACTGGATCAATGGTTGTTTTCGACACTCTACGTCTTGGACGCTGTGGGCTATGATTAGGGAAACCCTTGTTGCTTTCTTTAGCAATTATGCGCTCAAAATCTCTGCCGATGCCTCTTTCTTCTGGATTTAGAATGTCCAGACGACCAAGCTCACGCAAATCCCACCTGGGAAGTGTAAAGAGATCAAAACCGGTCTGAAAGTACTGAATCACGCCACCTCGGCGTTTAACCAGAACATTCCTCTCAGGTTGTCATACATCCAGCTAATGATTCTGTCGGTAGCTTCACTCTTTTCGACAGTTATCACCTGATAAAAATCAGGGAGTCTTTCTCTTTCTTTCTTGAACCATTCTGGATGCTGGGTTTTCCATTTTCTTGCTCATACAGTACCTCTTCTTCTAAACCCCATTCAATGAATCTAGCTGGCATATCATCTCTGTCAACTTCTTCTTCATCACTTTCATCTCCTTCTGTTACTCTCTCGACCGATTCCAGGCGTCTTTTCTTAGCTTCAGCCTCTTTCTCCTTTCTGGCAGTTTCTTCCTTTATGAAAGCTTCAAAATCGAAGATTTCATCAAAGGAGAACATGGGCTTTATTTTCATCTGCTTGCACATATTTCTCATCATTCTATACAGTTTCTCTAGCCCCATTTGCTGGAATTTGATAAACTTTGATTGCTTGGCCATGTAGGCGTTCATCTCTTTGTTCTTCTTACGCTGATCTTTAATCTTCTCTCTCAGGAAATTTATGTCGTTTACTTGGTTTTTGAGAAGACAGATTTCCTTGGCCACAGATGGACCGGTGCCTTTGATGAGTTTATCATAAAGCTCTTGAAAGGGACGAACCCTTTGTGGCGGGACTGGTGGCTTTGAAAACCTCGTCGGCTTTACAGGAGATACTTTGGAAGATCCTTCATCTATCGTTTTCTTGCTTGCTGAGGCTTCATCAGGATCAACTATCAAAGTATCAACGAAGTCATTCAGTGACTGAACTTCTTCTATAACAACCTCTGGTCTTTCGAAAGCAGACATCTCTTTTCTCTTGAGTTTCTTCTCCCTCTTTTCTTTTTCTTACAGGGCATGAATTTCTTTCATATCTCTGATATGTTGACGCTGTTGTTCAGATTCGGCCGCTCTGATGCTTGCACCCATGAATCTTTCAGGGTTTTCAGATGCCTTTTTCTTCTTAGGTGGCTCATCTTCAACAGCTTGTTTTCCCTTTCTTTTACCCTTTGAACGCTCTTCTTCTTCAGCAGCTCTTGCTTGAGCTTGTGCAGCTCTTTGTTGTTTTTCTCGAAGTGCTTCTTTGTATTTTCTATATGCTTCTTTCACCAGTGGCAATCTTTCAGCTGCATACATCCAATCATGTAGCATCACCCACTCATTTGTCTTGATTTCTGTGTATTGGCGACTTGTAGGGACATGAAATTTGTAGAGATTTCCATCGTTTGGAGGATTCTCGTATTGGTCGTTGATCAACATTTGAATGAACCGAGGATACATCGCCAAGGTTGGCCCACCGACATTCTCTAACATATAGTTGAAGATTAGGCCAGAAATGTTAAATTTTTGATTCACACACACATTTAACATAGCTGTTGACCATTCCAAATTCAATCCGTCAAACCCGCCTTTGCGATGAACTAAGCACATGGCAAATACGTGAGCAATGAACCTCCAGTCTCTTGTGAGTCCACCTCTTTTAATTTCCTTCTTTTGACTAAAGTCTCCTACATACCCTATTCCCCGAAATCCGTCCAATATATCATCTTTACTTAAAGAGACTGGATCTTGTGGGTTGTCTTGCAGCTTTAAAACTTTGTGAATCCGTTCTTCAGTCACCTCAATACGTTTGTTGCGAACAGTTGACGATATTACTCTGACGTTGTTGACAGTCTCAGGCTTCGCCTTTTCCCAGAATTCTTGAATGTGGATTCTGTATACTTTGACATCTGTTTCGACAGCGTATCCGATTCTGCTTGATCTGACCCATCTAGCTGCATCATTGAAATCCTGTGGGACCTGATCGAGATTAATGCTTTGATTGTGCTTTAACGTTTTATCCCATTCAATGTTCTTCACCATTCTGCTTTTGACACGAAAAACGAGGCAAGTTAGAAAGAGCATGAGAAAATAAGCATTTACATGAAAAACTATAAACAAGTAGTATTTACAAAGCTATTTTGAAAATTATATTGAAAAATATTTAGGTTAAAAGAATTTAAAGAAATTAGTTAATTTAATTAAAAAATATATATAATTTCACTGTCTTCGCTGACTGACCAGACGGTCATCATCGCTGATGTCGCTGACTAGCTGGTTTCTTGTTTTCGCTGAGTTTGCTAGTGGCCTGGTTTACTTTGTCGGCAACGAATTCGGATCAAGTGCATGTTTACCGGTTAATTTCGCTAGCGAACTTAGCGATGACAAGGTTTTGTTTCCGAAAATGACCTACCAGCGAAGACAACAGACTAGATCGCTACACGAGCGAAGTAGACTATTTTACTGGTTGCTCGAACTCGCGTTCGAGACTTTTGAGATTCTATATTAAGTTCGCTGTCTTCGCTGTGTTCAAGTTATCTTCGCTGCCACCATATTTTTCTTATAAAACCCTTCAAAAGCCCTAACAGTTAACATCCGATTGATCAGGCATGTATTTTAAACAGATCAGGACATGTGCAGGCATTTTAATGTCAAGTTTACCCGGTTTTATACTTGCAACATCTTCCACAAACAACAACAGATTCAGGATTTAAAAACAAACATAGTGTTAATCACAAAAGAAACACACACAATGTTTGAACCGTGAACTGTTAATCCGAACAGATCAAGAGATGAAAGCAGTGGTTGAGTGGATGATTTACTAAGAGATTACCTGATAATCTTGATCGGAAACAAATTTTGTGAGAAATTTGAGAAGCGTTATGTGAATTCAGTGTGAAAGATAATGAAAATATTTGAAAACTTTTGAAATGGTGGTCGGTTGGGATATTTATAACCGAAATTTTGATAACCAGCGAAATAACAATTTCGCTGGTATCTTAATTTCGACTCCAATTGAGAGTTTTCAAAACAATTTTAAATTCGCTCGTAGATTTCAAACTTTCTCGTAAAACATGCCCAGTTTGTTTAAAAATATTATTTATCACGTAATATTCACAAACTTGCTAAATTTTGGGCCATTTTGACTCCGAACTTCAAATTTCCAGCTCTGGGAGGTTCCATTTGATGCAGATTTTCTTGAAATATTCGACGCTCGCCGAACTTACCTGCAGAAGATCATATCGCCAACACTTGCCAATTTTTTATTTATTATTATTATTATTATTATTATTATTATTATTATTATTATTATTATTATTATTATTATTTACTAACCAGGGCACAAGAAAAACTGCCAGTATGTTTGTCCGCTTAAATCCATGCATCCTTCTTTCAACATGCCTTCGGAGAGCGCTTTTATCATGTTTTTGGTAATATTGACAAGTCTTCAATGGCCCCCACACAAGCTATTGAGAATAGAATCATTACGCCCCCGTGAGTCCCACATCAGGACAAACCCCCGCGATCAAGGTATGCACAAAGATTCCTCATAACAGGTGAGTATATTGGTTTCATTCTCTTCAACGATAGAACGGAGATCAGGTCTGTACTTTCGTACAACAGAGATCCCAAGAGCTATCGAGGGCTAAGACAGATAGTTTGGTGAACAGGTCAGTACTACCGTACAGCAGAGTGACCAAACTAATCTATCTAAGGTTTTGGCCAAAAATGGCGCTTATTATGAGAAGGGTTTTGGCCAAATACGGCACTTATTATGAGGGGTTTGGCCCTTTTTTTTATTTTTTTAAGGCACTTATTATTAAAAGAATATCACAGCGTCTAGGTCAGCATGTATCTGGATGCAGCAGAAGAACAACTATGATATCCTCCGAATGAAATACCAATATAAGGACTTGAAATCTCAGACTTTGGCAATCTGTCAACGCACGATTCAAGACCATTAAGTCATATGCCGCAACGTGTTACCCACTGAGATGCGTAATGCCTGAGAAAAGCCAGAATTCTTGTGTAGACGTTATGTTCTGCTCCCTAACAGCAGTTTACTCGTCGGTGTTGCTGAATCTACCGACACGTCGTTGCTTGGTACCCCGATTTCTTTTTGTTTTCTGTTTTTGCAAGAAATGACAAAGTGTTAGCAATTTTCTATCACTTCCTCTAGCAGGGGTCAGACATAAGCATCTGTTTTTGGATTTTCTGACTATATCCCCCCTAAAATCTTTATTTTCGTGAGTCCATTTGCCCGAAAATAAAATTTTAAACAGAAAATCTTTTTGGTGGGCGACATTTTTCGATACTTGTTTTACTCTCAACAAACTTTTTTTTTTTGGTGATAGAGTATTTACGGACAATTTGGATCACAAGATTCATTTCCATTCAAGGAAATTAACCATTTCCAACCAGGTTACCAGCTGGTTGAATCGAGTTTTATCAAAGGCTTTCGTGAAAATGTCTGCCCGCTGCTGTGTTGTATCCACTGGCACCACTTGAATATACCCCTTCTCGTAGGCATCTCGAATTGCGTGAATTCGAATTTCAATATGCTTTGTTCTTGAGTGGTGTATGGGATTCTTCACAATTCCCAGACATGCTTCATTGTCGATGAATATAGGAGTCTTCATGATGTTGATTCCATAATCCAACAACTGATTTTGTATCCAGAGAACTTGTGAACAGCAACTGTAGGCCGCGGTGTATTCTGCCTGAGCTGTTGAGGTGGACACCGTTGTCTGCTTCTTGCTTTGCCATGAGATCAAACGATTTCCCAAGAATTGACATTCTCCTGATTCAGACCTGCGATCTACTTTACAACCTGCATGATCACTGTCAGAATAGGCAATAAGATCAAAATTACTATCTTTAGGATACCAAAGACCTAGTTTCGGAGTTCCTTTGAGATAGCAGAAGATGCGCTTTACAGCAGTTTCGTGAGATTCCTTGGGATTTGTCTGAAATCGAGCACAAAGACAGACTGCCCACATAATGTCCGTCCTGCTAGCCGTCAAATACATCAGAGAACCGATCATCAAGCGATAAAAGGATTTGTTTACTGGTTTTCCTTGAGGATCTAGAGTAAGCTCTGTCTGAGAGGCGAATGGGGTGCTGGCAATTTTACAGTCGTTCATGTTGTACTTTGTGAGAATATCCCGAATGTACTTGTCTTGATGAATGAGAATCCCATCCTCCTTTTGCTTCACCTCTAGCCCTAAGATGAAATTCAGCTCTCCCTTCATACTCATTTCGAATTGCCTTCATGACGGTCTCGAATTCTCTGCACAACGCTTCGTTAGTTGACCCGAAAATGATGTCGTCGACGTAGATTGAACCAGCATTACATCTTCCCCGATCTTTTTGGTGAAGAGAGTCATGTCGATCTTTCCTCTGGTGTATCCACACTCTAACAGGTAAGTTGACAAAGTCTCGTATCAAGCACGTGGAGCTTGGTGAAGACCATAGAGCGCTTTGTCCAACTTGAAATAACGACCTGGAAAGTGAGGATCTTCAAACCCTGGAGGCTGACATACGTAGACTTCTTCCTTTACATTCCCGTAAAGAAAAGCACTCTTTACATCCATTTGAAAAACTTTGAAATTTCTGTATGATGCATATGCTAGGAAGATTCTGATTGCTTCCAATCGTGCAACTGGAGCAAAAACTTCCTCGTAGTCAATCCCTTCTTCCTGACGAAAACCTTGCACCACCAATCTGGCCTTGTTCTTGATTACCACTCCACGATCATCCATCTTGTTACGGAAGACCCATTTAGTACCAATTGGAAACTTTCCTTCAGGTAAATCTACTAATTCCCAAACTTTAAGCTTGCGGAATTGAGATAGCTCTTCCTGCATGGCCTGGACCCAACTGGAGTCCTGAATAGCATCTTCGATGTCTCTTGGAACGGATTGCGAGAGAAAAGCTGCAAGGAGACCTTTGTTGATGCTTGATGACTGCCCGCCTGTACGCACTCCTTCTTCGACTGTTCCTATAACGTTCTCAAGAGGATGGTTTCGATTTATCTTGTATCCTGCATTTGTCAGAGACTCAATCTGCTGCGGAAGGTTGGTGAAGTGTTCGTCCACGTCAATCATTGGTGGATCATCTTCTTGAGTTGGTTCATCCACATTTGCCTGTGAAGAAGAAGCACCGTTTTCTTGGGTGTTCTCAGGCGAAGTGTCACCAGTTGCGTCATTCACAGTAAGAATAGGATCAGCGGTTGATGGGGATAGACGGGTGGTAAACGAAGTTAAACCAATGTCTGATTCAAACAATGGTTCAACTTGAGTGTCTTCAACGGGTTCTATTTCTGAAGCATCTTCCGGAATTTCAAAGGTGTTGAAGATCACACCCACATCGTAGTACCAGTCAGGAGTACTTCCAGTGTTGGTATAGTTTCCTTCTTGAAAGTCAACATAATATGATTCAATCACCATCTTCGTCCTTTTGTTATAAACTCTGTAGGCCTTATGTGTAGATGAATATCCCATGAAGTAGCAGATATCACCCACTGCTTCGAACTTGATGAGATTTTCTTGAGTGTTTAGAAGGGTGCACGAACAGCCAAATGGTCTGAAGAAGTCAATGAGCGGCTTTCTTTTGAAGAGAAGTTCATATGCAGTCTTTCCGTGTGGTTTTATTATGAGTACCCTGTTTAGAACGTAGCATGCTGTATTTACTGCTTCTCCCCAAAAGATGATTGGAAGCTTTGAATCCACCAGCATGGTTCTTGCAGCTTCAATCAACGTTCTGTTCTTGCGTTCGGCAACTCCATTTTGTTGGGGAGTTCTGACTACACTATATTGAAGATGAATTCCCTTTTCTGCATAGAATGATATGAAGATCTGATTCTTGAACTCGGACCCATTATCACTTCTGATCGACTTCACTTTCAGTCTGGTCACATTTTCAATCAGCGGGATGAACGATTTGAGAACTTCAGCTGTCTCGCTTTTTGCTTCAAGAAAATAGACCCATGAAAACCGAGAGAAATTATCTGTGATCACCAAACAGTAAGAACTTTTAGCAAGACTTTTAACACTAATTGGACCAAAAAGATCCATATGCATCAACTGAAGAGGCGCAGTAATTGTATTCACTGCTTTGGACTTGTGCGATTTCTTATGTTGCTTTCCCTGGGCGCATGCTATACATTTTTCAGAAAATAGAAATTCTTTAATCGGAAGACCTCTCACTAAGTTTAACTTAGAGAGTTTGTTCATATTTTTGAAATTAACATGCCCCAATCGCCTGTGCCAAAGCAGTGACTCCGACTCTGAAGCCTTAGAGATCAAGCAGGTCAAGTTGTCATTTGTCTTGGCATTTTTCATGTTGAGCACGTATGTGTTGTTTTGTCTTGGAGCAGTGAGCATGATCATTTCTACAGGAACGACATATCCGGGCTTGAGGAACAAGCATTCCATATCATTGAAAAGCACCGATATTCCTTTATCACAGACTTGTGAGACACTCATGAGACTGTAGCACAACTCTGGAACATAGTTGACATTTTCCAACGTGAGAGCCTCAGACACCACATTTCCTACTCCAACGATCTTCCCTCCTTTCTCGTCTCCAGCGAAAGACACGAAATCACCATCGATTAAGCGAAAGTTCTTCAGAAGTTCCTTTAATCCAGTCATGTGTCTAGAACATCCGCTGTCGACATGCCAGATGTACTCCATGAGCATACGAAGCCATTTCTGGAGTTTATTCTGATATACAAAAATATACACAAATTAGTTTGATTTGGGAACCCAGATTTGCTTCATTTTGAATCTATCGTGGTTTTGACCTACGTTGACCTATTTTTGTTTCCAAAAATAAGCTGTCGACTCAACCAGGTTTTTAACAGACTTCTTAAGATAATCAAGTTGATATGTGACGTTTGTGAGAAAATCATGTTCTGGTTTAGAAAACTTCTTGGTTTTACAATGTGTCGTTGTATGTCCTAAGTGACCACAGCGAAAGCATCTTTTACGTCTGGGTCTTTTGGTGTTAGAAGATGATGTATGTGATGAGAGTCTTGAGCTTTCTGCTTTCTTCATTTTCTTGTCCACTCTGCTTTCATCTTCTGAGTATTCTTCATCACTGTCTGAATCGGATGAAATCTCAGACGTGTTGTCCTCGCTTGAGCTTTGCTCTTCACTTGCTTCGTAACTTGACTCATTGTAGCTTTAATCTTCGTTTGAACTTTCTGAGTCTTTGTCTTCGATTGTTTCAACACTTGAACACTTGGAGGTTTCATCATTTGTTGTTTGATCTTCATTTGAGCTTTCTGATTTTCGTTCATCCTCTGAGGCAGTGATGCTTGAGTCTCCATTGAAGTGATCTTCAGTGACACTCTTTTCTGAATCTGTCATACCTATTCGAGATGGAATAAATTCTGGAATTTCCTCTGTGAGGAATTTTCCAAAACTATTCTTTTTCAATTATGGAACAAATACAGGAGATTCACAAACAACTTTATCATCACAAAATGCAGAATTTAAATCATGACATTCAGACATAAAATGTTCACGATCACGGGTCTCAAATGTAGGCACATGGCCCTTACAGTCATCCGAAGATTTAAATTTAGGCACACGGCCATTACAGTCATCTATCCTACTTAAATTATTACATTCATCCTTAATATTGTTTTTCCTAGAACAGTTCCAGGCGAACCAGTTAACGGTGGAATAACTGTCGCCTGAATATCCGATTCCTATTTTTGAACCGCCGCAGTCTCCATCCTCATCGCACACATCTTCTTTACACACAATAGGATCTGCATTACTTTTAGAACAGTTAGCGGTTGTTTCATTTTCACAAAACCTATTTTGTTTAACAGAGGCCTTTTCATTGATGAGATCGTTTTCGGGATGAGGAGTTGGCATAGGTACATAGTTTTTGCTATGTGGTGGAAAGAAGAGTTTTCTTTCATTTCCGTGCCTGTCCTTATACCCAATCCCGTCTTTCACAAACGTTGGTCGTTGGCAGTTTTTGATGTCATTAAAGGCCTTTTGACTGACATTCCATTTGTCTATTATAATTTGTAATTTATTCTTTTCGTTCAAAGCTTTTTCTAATCTTTGTGTGAGATTGTTAATGATAAAATCTTTTCTAAACACAAATTCTTTTAGAGTTTGCATTTCAGCTAATATTGAATTCAACTTTCTCTGATATGCAGCCTCATTCTGTTTAAGCTCGTTGTTAAATTTTAAAGCTTTGTCTTTTTGTCTCTCAAATTCTAAATTTAGAGACTTGTAATGTGCCACGACATCAACGCATGCAGGTGTGCATAGTTTTACTTTAAAACTATGTGGAGTACTGTTTACCAAATGTCACACCCCCGATTTCCACGTGTCACCGGTGGGCCCGGTGTGGGGTACAGTGACGTAGTTGGCATCGTCATAGACAATCAACACAATATAATAATGCACAGCGGAAGCAGAATAGAAACATTTCAACTTTTAAATAAAGTGTAATAATAATATCACAGTAGTTGAAATGGATCCACAGGCGGATCAAATAAAAATAGAAATAAATAGTTCAACAGATAGTTGTCGTCCGAGTTTGCGAGACTATTGTGGACGCTCTCTAGGAAACAGCCAGCCTATTTCCGTATAGTACCTGCACTTAATCTTTTGGGGAAAAATACGTCAGTTTACACTGGTAAATACAAATCGACTGACTCATTTTGAAAATGATTGAAAATTGATTTAAATGCACAAGGCATAAATATTTTTATTAACTTGGGATAATCATTTAATATGAACTTGTGAACGATTTACATGCACTTATATCTCTGGTGGCCCGGGATCTACTGTCCGGGCTAGAGATTTAATTGACACACCACATTAAAGAGTTATACACGACGAGTGTACGCCTACACCCCGTGCTCTGGTCGTGGCCATCTCGTAAGAAAATGCCAAGGATATCCGGGACACGGTCAACAACCCCCCAAAGCCTTTTAAGTAAGACAAAACTGTTTAAACGAAGTCGCACAAGCTATTCAAGACTGAACACCTATAAGGAGCAGGACTTGTGCGCTCGATCAAGCGGTATTTTAAATACCGTACCCCAAGCCCGTATAGGGAAAATAAGTCAAAATGTATTTACCTGAGCAAGTATAAGTCACAAATGCTAAGTGTTGGTAGCTTTTACTGGGCCTCCTAATCTGGAACAAAGGTTTATAATTAACCTATTAGATTCCTAACGGGTCTTTTATTTAAGCCTAAGCTTTGACCGGTTAGTTTTAGGAATGATACGGTTTACGCACGATTAAGCGAAAGACCGGATAGAATGTGATTTAGACCCGACAAGTTTGAATACTTGTATAATATGGGTATACTAAATACATTCTGGATTTTGAAATAAAAATGATATCGTTTGGCCCGTTTCGGTCAATTTACGCAAACTAGTTACGTAAACCGAACCGAACGCGAAAAGGGCGATACGGGTAGACCAATGATTCAAATGCAAGTTCCCTGAGATAATATGCTTAAAATATGATATTATATCAGTAAGTTATGTTCTATATTGCCCGGGATAATTTTAAACTCAATTTATGCCTTAGAAGGGCATTTTGGTCATTTCAAAGATAAAAAAAAGGGTAAAATTAGAAATCTGAGTTTCGGGTCTGGTTCATACAGTAAATATACTTAATATAACATATTATATCAGTAGGGTATGACCCATATACCAAATATATCATTTAAAACCAAACTATGCACCGTAGGGGCAATTTAGTAATTTCACAAGGGCTAAAAATGCCAAAACTGGAAACCTGAGTTCAAAATATTATACTTACTGTTATTATATGAAAATATGTAATTTACATCAGTAGGTATAAGCCTTATAGGTTTAAAACAAGTATAACGCTTACTATGCGCTTAAAATGCTAAAAATACGATTTAAGGGCGTTTTCGGGTTTTCACAATAAATCTGAGATTTTTATATTTCCAGAAGTCTTATAATAATTTATTCATCACATAAAATCAGTAGAAAAAGGTTTCGGGTCAAAAGGAGGTGTAAAACTCATTTTATGGTTAAAACGGTCAAAACCGACATAAGCCGAAATGACTAGGCGACCTAGGATCCGTTCAGCCAAAAATTAATTAAAAATCATCAAAATTCCCAGAATATTATATTACATCTGTTGGTAAAAAGTTTTATACCAAAACGTGGCCAGAAATGGGTTCTACGCGAAAAGGGCCGTTTATGTAAATTTATAATATAGTTTTACGCTAATGGCCATAACTCACAATCTGGACCACCAACTGATCCGAAACTTTCGGTGCAAGTTTATATAATGAAAATAAAGATTTCTATCCTTTCACTTTTCCAAAAATCCCGTTTTAAATCAAAAAGGGCAAAATAGTCAACTTTATGCATAAACCGGAAACAAGCATTCGAATAGGCTAAGCATAGACTCAATCAAAGAAAATTCCAGAAAGTTTAACTAAAATAAAAATAGTCAAAAATACTTTCCAATACAGATCTTGAACATGCATGTACGAATCCGAATCGATAGTCTACGAAATAATCGTTTTACAAGACTTTCGGTTCCGCTTCGTGTCTACACTATAGATTGTCGAGTTGATGATGATTAAAACACATTCTTATATGTGTTACAAGTTATTTTTAATGATCAATCAGGTTGCATGTCATCTATATCATTAATCATGTTATTTTTCACAAAAATCGCTTCTGTTGACTTTTTAGAAATAGGTTTGACTCGACATTAAGCATGCATGTAGTGGGAATCAGTTAGTAACCTTTAGAGGGTTTGTTTCCCACATAAATACCAATCTGTAACAAGTTTCAATTCGAGAAATTACTGAAAGAAATCCGTTTAATCAGAAAGTCAAAGGTTATGAACACCCAGTTTGACTTTTAGCAATAATCACTATAAAAACGGATTAAAGAACGAATTGAAGGCTTACAATGGTCCTAAAGATGTTAAATGATCACTAGGAGTCGGCCTTGAGGATCAGATTATCTCCAGAGAAGCTTTGAGAGCTCTTGCAAGTCTTGGTGTTCTTGTTTACTATTGTAAATGTCAAGAAATGAGCTAAATTCGGATTTAAAGCTGTAAATTTGAGGTTTACTGTTGATGTAGGCTTGCATGCAATTTAATTGGAGCTCTTGGAGGCAAAGACAACTGGATTCCACTCAAATTCGGACCCAATTCGACCCAAATCCGATTTTCTGCTCGCTGGCAGTCCCACGCGGCCCGCTTGGGCCTTCCCAGGCGGGTCGCCTGACCCTTGTTTCAGCCAAACAACTTTCATACATTGGCAGCTTTGACCCCTGAGTTTGTACGCGATGTTTCGGCTACTTTTCTCGACCCGTAAACCCCCAAACTTGGTTTTTAAGAACCTTAGGACTTTTACCAACATGGTAATGTCCTCGGATAACTTTGCGCTCAACCGAAAAGCCATGAAATTCGACGTTGACGCTTTTAGTCCCTTAAGTACGGTTTTGGCCATAACTTTCTCATACGTTGACGAAACTTCATGAAATTTTTACCACATATTCTAGTGAGTATATTTTAGCTATACAAAGCTTCGGGTCTGCCAAAAGTTCACTCAGAGGTATGAATTAAACATGTTGACACTTTTGGCCCCTATAGTTTACAATACTTCACTTTTGGGCAATTTCCGCGTCGTATGATCCATGAACCATCCGTTAAAGGTTATAAACATTATGTGGGGTTATCATAGAGTCTACTTATCCATTGTTGACACTTTGGACCCTTACGTTCCATAGTTTTCACTGTTTGTCACTTTTAGTCCCTCTAAAGTATGTTTTCACATAACGGAACCTTATGACACGTGTCAAGACATTATTGGACGAAATTTTTCGAGGTGTTACATCCTCACCCCCTTAAAAGAAATCTCGACCCCGAGATTTATTCAAACAAATGGGGATATTTATCTTTCATCGTGGATTCCACTTCCCACGTGTATTCGGGACCTCTACGGGCATCCCACTTGACCTTAACAATAGGCACATGCTTCCTTCGAAGCTTCTTTACCTGTCGATCCTCTATCGACAAAGGTTTTTCCACAAATTTTAGACTTTCGTCTATGTGTATATCTGTATGCGGTATAACCAGTGAATCGTCAGCGAAACACTTCTTCAAGTTACAGATGTGAAACACATTATGAATGGCGCTAAGTTCTTCAGGCAAGTTTAACTTGTAAGCGACTGCCCCGACACGTTCGATTATCTCGAAAGGTCCTATATATCTCGGGCTTAGCTTGCCTTTCTTTCCAAATCGCATTACACCTTTCCAAGGTGATACCTTAAGCAACACTTTTTCACCCACATCGAAGTGAAAATCCTTGCGCTTAGGATCCGCATAACTTTTCTGCCTATCCCTGGCAGCTTTCAAACGATCACGGATCTGAACGATCTTGTCTGTTGTTTCAAAAACGATATCTGGTCCAGACAACTGGACATCTCCAACTTCTGCCCAACAAATGGGCGATCTACACTTCCTACCGTATAGGGCCTCAAAAGGCGCAGCCTTTATGCTGGAATGGTAGCTATTGTTGTAGGAGAATTCAATCAGTGGTAGGTGCTTATCCCAACTACCACCTAAGTCGATCGCACATGCACGAAGCATGTCTTCCAAGGTTTGAATAGTACGCTCACTCTGACCATCAGTCTGAGGATGATAAGCCGTACTAAAATTCAAACGAGTGCCCAACGACTGTTGGAAACTTTTCCAAAAATGTGACGTATATCTAGTATCTCTATCAGAGATAATAGATATAGGTATACCATGTAGCGCTACTATCTTATCGACGTATAATTGTGCTAACATATCTGAGCTATACGTCTCCTTGATGGGTAGAAAATGAGCTGACTTAGTCAGTCTGTCAACTATGACCCATATGGTATCATTTCCCTTTTTCGTTTTCGGCAACTTGGTGATAAAATCCATTGTCACCATTTCCCATTTCCACTTGGGAATTTCAGGTTGCTGAAGCAAACCTGACGGCTTCTGATGCTCGGCCTTGACTTGCGCACAAGTCAAACATTTGGCCACATACTCGGCCACGGACTTTTTCAAACCAATCCACCAGTAGTTTGATTTCAAATCCTGGTACATCTTATCAGCTCCGGGATGAACGGAATATTTAGAGCTGTGGGCTTCCTGGAGGATAACATCCCGAAGTCCTCCATATACTGGAACCCATATTCGTCCGTTTAGTCGTAGCATCCCATCTTTGTCGTGGGATAACTGCTCCTCAGTTACTCCCAACTTTTCTGCAGGATAGTTAGCTTCCAGCACAGCTTCCTTCTGTGCAGCTAACACCCTTTCATTCAAATTATTCCTTATTTCAATGCGCTTGGCATTGATTCTGATCGGTTTAACCCTTTCCTTTCTACTTAAGGCGTCGGCAACCACATTCGCCTTGCCTGGATGGTATCGTATCTCACAGTCATAGTCATTGAGGGTTTCCATCCATCGCCTTTGACGCATGTTCAATTCCTTCTGATTGAACAGATGCTGAAGACTCTTGTGATCCGAATAAATTATGCACTTGGTTCCATACAAGTAGTGTCTCCATAGCTTCAAAGCAAATACAACCGCACCCAATTCCAAATCGTGGGTGGTGTAGTTCTTCTCGTGCACCTTTAGCTGGCGAGAAGCGTAGGCAATGACTTTGCCTTTCTGCATGAGTACACAGCCCATGCCAGTATGTGATGCATCACAATACACCACAAATTCCTCTATTCCATCAGGCAATGTCAACACTGGCGCATTGCTCAGCTTCTGCTTCAGAATGTCGAAGGATTCCTGCTGCTTAGGGCCCCAATCAAACTTAATCTTCTTACGAGTCAACGAAGTTAGGGGCGCAGCAATCCTTGAGAAGTTCTCGATGAATCTCCTATAATATCCTGCCAATCCGAGGAAACTGCGAATCTCGGTAGGAGTCTTCGGCTCCTGCCAATTCATGACTGCTTCGACTTTAGCGGGATCTACTTGGATACCACGCTCGCTTACAACATGTCCAAGAAACTGGACTTCTCGAAGCCAAAATTCACACTTCGAAAATTTGGCATAAAGCTTTTCTTGATGCAGAAGTTTGAGAATACAACGAAGGTGTTTCTCATGGTCAGCTTGGCTCTTCGAGTAGATAAGAATGTCATCAATAAAGACTATGACGAACTTATCTAAATAAGGTTTGCAGACGCGATTCATGAGGTCCATGAACGCGGCTGGTGCGTTAGTGAGTCCAAACGGCATCACTAGGAACTCGTAATGTCCATAACGAGTCCTAAACGCGGTCTTGTGTACGTCTTCCTCCTTGACCTTCAACTGATGATAACCTGACCTCAGGTCAATCTTGGAGAAATAACTTGCTCCTTGCAACTGATCGAACAGATCGTCGATCCTGGGTAACGGATACCGATTCTTGATAGTGACCTTATTAAGCTCACGGTAATCGATGCACAGACGCATCGAACCATCCTTCTTCTTAACGAACAAGATTGGCGCTCCCCAAGGAGATGAGCTAGGTCTAATAAAACCTTTGGCTAAAAGCTCATCCAACTGCGTCCTCAACTCCTTCATCTCCGTTGGTGCCAATCTGTATGGTGCTCTTGCTACAGGTGCTGCACCTGGTATGATATCTATCCGAAACTCTACTTGCCTATCCGGTGGCAAACCGGGTAGTTCTTCAGGAAACACTTCAGGATATTCCGAGATAACAGGGATATCCTCAATCTTCGGCTTCGGCTCATCTATGGTAACTTGTGCCATATAAATGACACATCCTTTCTGCATGCATCTGGATGCTTTGAGCATGGACACTTGCTCCGGCAATCCATGCTGGGTATCTCCTTGAATAGTAAGTGACTCACCGGACGGAGTCTTAACTATTACTTGCTTTCTATTGCACAGAATCTGGGCTTGGTTACTCGACAACCAATCCATGCCTATCACTATGTCGAATCCAGCTAGCTTAAAGGGAAGCAAGGATAACGGGAAGGAATGATTCCTAATGGATATAACACATCCATCTAGAACAGTCGAGGCGGTTTCTAAGGTTCCATCGGCTAATTCCACCTCATATTTCATACTTAAGGTTTTAACAGGAAGGTTCAACAATTTACAAAACTTATTATCTACAAACGACTTATCAGCCCCCGAATCAAACAAAACTCTAGCAAAAATATCGTTTACAAGAAACGTACCGGTAATGACGTTATCATCAAGGACTGCTTCCTTTGCGTCCATCTTGAAGACTCTCGCATTAGTCTTCTTCCCTTCCTCGGCCTTCTTTGCAAACTTTGGACAATTGGGCCGAATGTGCCCCTTCTCGTTGCAACCAAAACACGTTGCATCCTTCATCTTCTTGCAATCCACAGCTTTATGATCTGTGGACTTGCAGATCCCACATCGTTTCTCAGAAGACTGGGATTTCGTTTCCAAACGACACCTCCCAAAGTGGTGCCTCCTGCAGATCTTGCATCTGGGTTTCTCACCCGACTGATGATCATTCTTCCTAGACCCCGACCCTTTCCTGTGGTCGTTGTTCCCTCTATGTCGCTTTTCAGATCTTCGTGAGGTGTCATCCTCACGTTTCCGTTTGTTCTCCTCAGAGCTCCTCATAGCTCTCAATCTAACCACATCTTGAGTGAGGGAGAGGGATAGATCCGCTACGGATCTAAATGTAGTAGGTCTTGAAGCTTTAACACTCGCCTTTATTTCCGGTGCCAGACCCCCGATAAATCGAGCAATCCTACGCGGCTCCGGGGTCACCAAGTAAGGCACTAAACGGGACAACGTGTTGAACGTAGTAAGATACGCTTGACAATCGAGGTTCTTCATAACCAAGGATACAAAATCCGATTCGATTCGCTCGACCTCGTGCTGCGGACAGAAGTTCTCTTTAATCAGGGCCACAAACTGTTCCCATGACAAACCGTACAGTGTGGCCTTACCGGCAGCTTGTAGGAGTGACTTCCACCATGCTAACGCATCTCCTTTGAATGACTGGGACACGTACTTCACGACGTCCCTATCAGCACACCCGCTGATATCAACTACAGTGTCCATCTCGTCAATCCACGTCATGCAGTCGACGGCTCCTTTTTCCCCAGTGAAATCTCTGGGCTTGCAGGATACAAAATACTTGTACGTACAGGACCTGCTGTACGTGTCATGCTTCAGCTCAATCTCCTGCTTTGGGACGCTGCTGTGGTTGGAGGAATGATTATCATCCTCAACTTTCTTTGGCTCACTCTTCTTAGATGGAGGCTTACTATGAGCCCCAGAATGAGTCTTAGCCTTGGCATGCGTCACTGAGCGGGTTCTACTCTGAGTACCACTAGATTCTTTGAACTGCCTATCCATAGCCTTGGCGACAGCATTATCAATCAGTGCTTGCAATTCTGCACCGGTAACGTGAATCTTTGCATTATCTGAGCGTTCCCCAGAATGACTGTTGGTTTCTTCCGATTTGGCCATCGTAGCTTCTAATGCTACAATAAAGGACAAGGTCTTATTTAGAACCTAACAGTATTATCGTTCTTAGACGATTTATTAACCATGGTATCAAGAACCTTAGCAGTTAATTTAATAAATTTCATTCAGGCTCTTAATAGCAATCAAGGAATGAAAATATATATATTGGCACCATAGGCCTAGTCACAAGGACAATCACTAAATTATAAATTTAGATTTTTATAGGACTATAAATTGTATAATTAAACAAATAATCCTTTACTAGACAGAGAGTCATAAGCCACAACTGTCATTATATAACATAGTTATAACCCGTAGGTATCAAGCCATTAATAGACTTGTGTACAGATAAAATCTGTAGATTTTTCTTTACTAGGCAGGGAGTTATAAACCACAACTGCCACTATATGACATAGTCATAACCCGTAGGTATCAAGTCATTAATAGACTTGTATACAGATATAATCTGTAGATAATTTATTAAAAAGGGTGACATGTGTGATTTTACAGATCACGCTTAGCCAGAATGTTAACATGTTCTCAGATGTTAACAGGGAGTTGAATCCTTTCAACCAGGTTTTACCATCAGGGCCAGGCCTGTTAATAAGGCATTCAGGCTAGGTTATACCTTACTAAGATTCTTATAAAATGGCAAATCAAATAAAAATTGATATTTTCCATTATTTTAATATTATTTTCATGCATATAAATAAATGATAAATTCAAATTAACCACTTTAAATTTCCAATAAAGTACCAGTACATATTTGCCCTAAACGGGACTTTGAAATAACATAACTAGCATGAATAACATGCCCGCGCAGGGGCTAAACAAGTACAACAATAACAAAATAAAATAAAACAAACCCACGCAGGGGTTAACAGGATAACATACCCACACAGGGGTAGAGAAAGATAGATATACCCACGCAGGGGTAGAGTACTGGAATAAATGTCCACGCAGGGACATGAGTACATGAAATGATAATCGAAGGATTCAACGATCCTTCTTGCTCTTACCCTTGAGCAAATCAAATACCTTCTTAAACATGCCACTGGTGCGTCGGCGATCCTCTCGCATATTGTGCTGAAACTCGCGTCGCATGCTGTCAATCCCATGCAGGATCTCCTGAACCTGCGGCGGCGACATCATAGGCGCCGGTGGTGGTGGCTGGTAGTGCTGCGGCTGCGGCGGCTGGTAAGGCTGCGGCTGCGGTGGCTGCTGGTAACCCGGAGGGTAACCAAAAGTAGATGGGCCAGCAGCCCAAGGGTCTCCAAGTGGACCACTATGTGGGAGTGAGCTGTAGTTCACAGCTTGCCAATAAGGGTCTCCCGTGTAATCATAACCCTGAGGGAATACCTGCTCGAACGGGTTGAACTGAGCGGCACTAGCATAAGCCGGAATCGGCTCTCCAAAATTCTGCGGCGGCAGAGGCGGGATCGGAACAGAAGTAACCTCCGATACGGGATGCTGAGACTCCCCTGTCTCGGACTCCCCGGGAAGAGACGTGTAGCGGCTGCTACTAACACGTGGAGGGGTGCCTATGCGAATCCCTCCGCGCGTAGACATGCGCGCATTCCTCCTCGGCCTCTGAGGTGGAGGAGGTAAAACTGGCGGCGGCGGTGGTGACGGAGTGATCACGTCACGCCACAGGGCCTCAGATAGGTCCTGCGGTAGAGGCGGCTGCTGCTGGAGCTGCTGCTGCTGCGAGTGGTGCTGTGAGTGCACCGGCGAACCATGGAGCGATTGGAGCATCGGAGTACCATGGAGTGATTGAAGCATCGGAGAGTTGTGGCTAGGGGTGAAGTACCAATCATGCTGCTTAAACCTCTCCTGGAAGCTGTCCACACCATTAAACGGTGATCCTGTATATGGCGACCCATCCGATATCTCAATCGGGTGGTTTGGTGTACCTGATGGTGGGAGCGAAGGGTCCGTCTCCTCGTCTACGTCCATCTCGTGACCACCAGAAAAGTGGTCCTCCTGTCCAAGTGGGTTATGGCCCACTGGCTCCTCCACATAAGCATTAGGGTTATACAAACCCTGGTAGGCTGGCGCTGGATACTGGTGCGGTGACTGCTGTAAAGGTATGTAGGATCCAAGCGAACCATGGGGCCCATTCTCCGAATGGGGCCCAAACGAGTGGGGTAATGACGGAGAAGTGCTCGCGGAAACCGAATGCCTAGCAGGCTCGGCAAAAGACCTCCAAAGGTCGTTAGCGGCTGTGTTGTGTGTAGCAGATGGAGCCCGCCTATGCGAGGGACCAGCCTCATGATTATGTGATGTGGGAAATCCTCCACGACCTCTCATCCTTGGCGGCATCCTGATCCTGTCAAAAGTCAAACAAGTTGCACAACAATATATATAAGACAATGCAAAATAATAAAAGTAAATTAAACGAAATGTTGAACATTTCCTAAGTTCTTTGTCTAGACTCGAAAATCGAGGAATGTGCAATTGTGTAACTGAGATTAAACACGTTAGGATAGTGTTCAATTCACTCAGCGTTGGCTCTGATACCAACCTGTCACACCCCCGATTTCCACGTGTCACCGGTGGGCCCGGTGTGGGGTACAGTGACGTAGTTGGCATCGTCATAGACAATCAACACAATATAATAATGCACAGCGGAAGCAGAATAGAAACATTTCAACTTTTAAATAAAGTGTAATAATAATATCACAGTAGTTGAAATGGATCCACAGGCGGATCAAATAAAAATAGAAATAAATAGTTCAACAGATAGTTGTCGTCCGAGTTTGCGAGACTATTGTGGACGCTCTCTAGGAAACAGCCAGCCTATTTCCGTATAGTACCTGCACTTAATCTTTTGGGGAAAAATACGTCAGTTTACACTGGTAAATACAAATCGACTGACTCATTTTGAAAATGATTGAAAATTGATTTAAATGCACAAGGCATAAATATTTTTATTAACTTGGGATAATCATTTAATATGAACTTGTGAACGATTTACATGCACTTATATCTCTGGTGGCCCGGGATCTACTGTCCGGGCTAGAGATTTAATTGACACACCACATTAAAGAGTTATACACGACGAGTGTACGCCTACACCCCGTGCTCTGGTCGTGGCCATCTCGTAAGAAAATGCCAAGGATATCCGGGACACGGTCAACAACCCCCCAAAGCCTTTTAAGTAAGACAAAACTGTTTAAACGAAGTCGCACAAGCTATTCAAGACTGAACACCTATAAGGAGCAGGACTTGTGCGCTCGATCAAGCGGTATTTTAAATACCGTACCCCAAGCCCGTATAGGGAAAATAAGTCAAAATGTATTTACCTGAGCAAGTATAAGTCACAAATGCTAAGTGTTGGTAGCTTTTACTGGGCCTCCTAATCTGGAACAAAGGTTTATAATTAACCTATTAGATTCCTAACGGGTCTTTTATTTAAGCCTAAGCTTTGACCGGTTAGTTTTAGGAATGATACGGTTTACGCACGATTAAGCGAAAGACCGGATAGAATGTGATTTAGACCCGACAAGTTTGAATACTTGTATAATATGGGTATACTAAATACATTCTGGATTTTGAAATAAAAATGATATCGTTTGGCCCGTTTCGGTCAATTTACACAAACTAGTTACGTAAACCGAACCGAACGCGAAAAGGGCGATACGGGTAGACCAATGATTCAAATGCAAGTTCCCTGAGATAATATGCTTAAAATATGATATTATATCAGTAAGTTATGTTCTATATTGCCCGGGATAATTTTAAACTCAATTTATGCCTTAGAAGGGCATTTTGGTCATTTCAAAGATAAAAAAAAGGGTAAAATTAGAAATCTGAGTTTCGGGTCTGGTTCATACAGTAAATATACTTAATATAACATATTATATCAGTAGGGTATGACCCATATACCAAATATATCATTTAAAACCAAACTATGCACCGTAGGGGCAATTTAGTAATTTCACAAGGGCTAAAAATGCCAAAACTGGAAACCTGAGTTCAAAATATTATACTTACTGTTATTATATGAAAATATGTAATTTACATCAGTAGGTATAAGCCTTATAGGTTTAAAACAAGTATAACGCTTACTATGCGCTTAAAATGCTAAAAATACGATTTAAGGGCGTTTTCGGGTTTTCACAATAAATCTGAGATTTTTATATTTCCAGAAGTCTTATAATAATTTATTCATCACATAAAATCAGTAGAAAAAGGTTTCGGGTCAAAAGGAGGTGTAAAACTCATTTTATGGTTAAAACGGTCAAAACCGACATAAGCCGAAATGACTAGGCGACCTAGGATCCGTTCAGCCAAAAATTAATTAAAAATCATCAAAATTCCCAGAATATTATATTACATCTGTTGGTAAAAAGTTTTATACCAAAACGTGGCCAGAAATGGGTTCTACGCGAAAAGGGCCGTTTATGTAAATTTATAATATAGTTTTACGCTAATGGCCATAACTCACAATCTGGACCACCAACTGATCCGAAACTTTCGGTGCAAGTTTATATAATGAAAATAAAGATTTCTATCCTTTCACTTTTCCAAAAATCCCGTTTTAAATCAAAAAGGGCAAAATAGTCAACTTTATGCATAAACCGGAAACAAGCATTCGAATAGGCTAAGCATAGACTCAATCAAAGAAAATTCCAGAAAGTTTAACTAAAATAAAAATAGTCAAAAATACTTTCCAATACAGATCTTGAACATGCATGTACGAATCCGAATCGATAGTCTACGAAATAATCGTTTTACAAGACTTTCGGTTCCGCTTCGTGTCTACACTATAGATTGTCGAGTTGATGATGATTAAAACACATTCTTATATGTGTTACAAGTTATTTTTAATGATCAATCAGGTTGCATGTCATCTATATCATTAATCATGTTATTTTTCACAAAAATCGCTTCTGTTGACTTTTTAGAAATAGGTTTGACTCGACATTAAGCATGCATGTAGTGGGAATCAGTTAGTAACCTTTAGAGGGTTTGTTTCCCACATAAATACCAATCTATAACAAGTTTCAATTCGAGAAATTACTGAAAGAAATCCGTTTAATCAGAAAGTCAAAGGTTATGAACACCCAGTTTGACTTTTAGCAATAATCACTATAAAAACGGATTAAAGAACGAATTGAAGGCTTACAATGGTCCTAAAGATGTTAAATGATCACTAGGAGTCGGCCTTGAGGATCAGATTATCTCCAGAGAAGCTTTGAGAGCTCTTGCAAGTCTTGGTGTTCTTGTTTACTATTGTAAATGTCAAGAAATGAGCTAAATTCGGATTTAAAGCTGTAAATTTGAGGTTTACTGTTGATGTAGGCTTGCATGCAATTTAATTGGAGCTCTTGGAGGCAAAGACAACTGGATTCCACTCAAATTCGGACCCAATTCGACCCAAATCCGATTTTCTGCTCGCTGGCAGTCCCACGCGGCCCGCTTGGGCCTTCCCAGGCGGGTCGCCTGACCCTTGTTTCAGCCAAACAACTTTCATACATTGGCAGCTTTGACCCCTGAGTTTGTACGCGATGTTTCGGCTACTTTTCTCGACCCGTAAACCCCCAAACTTGGTTTTTAAGAACCTTAGGACTTTTACCAACATGGTAATGTCCTCGGATAACTTTGCGCTCAACCGAAAAGCCATGAAATTCGACGTTGACGCTTTTAGTCCCTTAAGTACGGTTTTGGCCATAACTTTCTCATACGTTGACGAAACTTCATGAAATTTTTACCACATATTCTAGTGAGTATATTTTAGCTATACAAAGCTTCGGGTCTGCCAAAAGTTCACTCAGAGGTATGAATTAAACATGTTGACACTTTTGGCCCCTATAGTTTACAATACTTCACTTTTGGGCAATTTCCGCGTCGTATGATCCATGAACCATCCGTTAAAGGTTATAAACATTATGTGGGGTTATCATAGAGTCTACTTATCCATTGTTGACACTTTGGACCCTTACGTTCCATAGTTTTCACTGTTTGTCACTTTTAGTCCCGCTAAAGTATGTTTTCACATAACGGAACCTTATGACACGTGTCAAGACATTATTGGACGAAATTTTTCGAGGTGTTACACCAAATCTTTGTCAGCCTTTTCTTTTGAAGATTCTGTTTTCATGGCTGCTGCTTGGACCTTTTCTTTGCCCTTCTTCTGATCAGATGCCTCCTCAGACACATGCTCCTCTGCCTCTCCAGACTTCTTTTCTTTCTCAGGCTCCATGTTGGTGAGAATGCTTTTCAGACCTTTGTCAGCACCGTTTTCTCCTTTTGGAATTCCAGCTATCTGTTTCTCAAACTGCTTCGATGAGGACTCGCTTGAGATCTTAGCCATTATAGCTTTGTTGACTTGCTCCTTTGCTTCAGTAATTTTTTCAGTCCAATCATAGTCTTCGACGACTAAAGCTTTTGGCGTGCTAGGAGACGCGTTGTTCTTGTTTTCTTCAACTATGATTTGCTTTACAGCAGGAGTGGTTTCACTGTTTCCTTCTTTTAACAGAGGACAATCACGCTTGAAATGGCCCAGATTCTTGCAGTTGTAGCACCTAAGTTTAGATTTGTCAAAACCAGCTTTTCCAAGACCCAAACGCTTTCCTGTCTTGTCTTGAAACTTCTTTAACCTCAAAGTGATCATGGCCATCTACCATTTCAGATCCATTTCCTCCATGTCATCTGGATCAACCTGATACATGTCTTCAGTTGTGAACATCTCCTTCTTTAGTTCTCCAGACATCAAAGCTTCATAGCTGCTCAGAAACATATTGAAAAGTGCCACGTTTTCAGTAGACACCTTCAATGCATGTGTATCACCAACCGTGATAGTCTTCCCACTGGGTTGTGGAGCTTTCGATGCACTTGCGGAAGCGTTGGCATAGATTAAATCAGAAGCTTGTGGAGTGATGCCACCTGAAGCAAGAAATGCCACATTTTTCAATCCAGCAGAGGTTTGAGTTGACTTTGGTGGGTAACTAACAGTGTTCATCTCTCGTTTGTTGACATCCATTTCGAAGGCTCTTAGGGTGTTAATCAAGTCGGACAGAGTGACAGGATTTGGATTGTTGAGGAAATCCTTCTTGATCATCATGCATTGTAGGCTCCATTCCTTGGGGAGTGAATCTAGCAGCTTCTTTATTGCAGCACGGTTTGTGACAGGATTTCCCGCCTTCTTCATTTTGGTCATCATATTCAGAAAGCGACTGATATGATCGGAAAGACTTTCTCCACGAACTCCACAAAACATGTCATATTGTTTCTGCACCATGTCTTTCTTGCTTTCGATCAGCTCTTCATTCCCCTCATAATACTCAATCAAAGCATTCCAGAGTGCATTTGCAGTTCGGTGTTCTTCAAACATGTTACAGTCATCAGTTGACAGTGCCATGGTTAAGGCAGCATGAGCACGACGATCACGTTGGATTAGGGCCTTGTCTTCATCAGTGAAGGTGGTTACATCATTGTTGGCAACTACCGCATCTCCTCGAACCACCATTGGAATGTGAGGTCCAGCGGTAACAGAGATCCACAGATTGTAGACCGTATACTCGAAGAACAACTGAATGCGAGTCTTCCAAGTGCTAAAGTCTTCAGCCCCTTTCAACTTTGGTGGCCTAGTAGTGGTTCCGGTCTCAAGTTCCGCTTAAGCAATTGGACTTAGTTGATTCAACGACATCCTGGTTTGGTTTTGACAAAAGAGAGCTGATCAGAAGCTAATCTCGCTGACAGATCACTAGAAGCCGGTAACAGTGTTAATTTCGCCGATTACTTGAGAAGCACGAACAATTTCGCTGAAAATCTTCACTGATCTCCTATCTTCGCTGGTACACGATGAAGTCCTGCACGAGCGAACAAGCTAATTCCGCTGATACAAGCAACACAAACGTTAGTTTGAGTAATTTCGCCGATTACCGTGATAAGAACACTGTGGTTCAATATCACAGTTCTCGAAGTCGCCTTCGATAATTTCGCTACAGGGTCACTTGACACTATTTCGCCGATAATCGGTAATTTCGCTCGAATAATGATCGTCGAAATTAATGATCATGCGATGATCTTCGAAATGAGTTCGCTATGTTCGCTATATTCAAAGATATCGTCGCTGTATTCAAATTTTAAATTCGCTATCTTCAAAACTTGTTCGCTGCATTCAAGTTAAATTCGCTGGACAGAGGGTTTAACACGAACTAAAAGCCTCTAATCACTTAAAAACAACTCAAAAACCATGTTTTGATGCATCAAAATGTCCAAAATGACTCCCTAATCATGTATTAACAACAACCTATCGATTAAACACACCAAATCAATCCATTTTAAGTCCAAAAATTTGAAAACCTTGAAACTTTTGAAAAATCTTCAAAACTATGAAAAATCTCAACAAGAACACAACAACCAAGAGCACTAAGGCGCTGATACCAAATTGTAGATCCCAATATCAATCCGGATCACAGTGGTTGGTTGTTTTAGCCCAAAACACCTATTGATTAAGTGTTTGAACTATGAAAAGTTAAGAATGATCAAAGATAAAGGTGAAGCTAATGGATTAATGAATACAACAAGTGTTGTATTGAATCCAAACAATGAAATAAATCAATAGAGCACCTTGGATATCAGATTTGAGTACAAGAACAATGATAGAATGTAAACAACACCAATATTCATTAAGAGAGCCAAAAGCTTGAGTTACAATACAAGGGCTATATATAGTGTTCCTGACTAGCCAGCAAATTTATAAATTTGCTGGAATCTTATCTACACTAGGTCAGGAATCCTAATTCTATAGAATTACAAAATAAGCCCTTATACTATCAAAATAGCTACAAACCACTATAAAACTAATCCAGTCACAAGTATGAACGATCTCAAAAGTTCCAACAATCTGGACATTAAGGAAATCAGATAAAGTCTAACATTTATATGATAGGTTCCCACGTCACGTACCTCATTGAAACTTCTCATGTAGCATTTCTAGAGATATCAAAGATCAGTGGGAGCATTAAGTGTCATAATAATAATTTGCAATAGTTGCAAGAGGTGGGGGAGTGAAAATTTTACATTATCTCAATTTACACCTCTTGTACAAGACACTACTCCATCTCGACACTGTTCTATTAAAACTTGTCTCCTTAAAATCTAATGTTACTCTTACAAAAGTTTCATTGTTGCTTAATTATGGGCACACTTAGATTTCTTACCTAAACTAACAGAATCCTCAATAAGAGAAACTGCAACGACTAACGTCATTAACTTGTTTCTCTATTAGAATTTGGTGGTCGTTACATATTGACCCTAAGCATGCTGAGTTCCGAAAAATTTCTAAGGTCAGTGGGAGCAGTCAAATTCCTTATCATGACTTGCAAGGAATACAAGAGGCGGGGGGAACAGTGTCATTAAATTTCACTCCGAATTTAACTCCGATTACACCTCTTGTACACCATACTGCACCAACTCTTACAAACTTAGAATCCTTAAATTGATAGCAACCTAACCAAGAGCTAATCCATAAAACTGAAACTTCTAATAAACCCAATAATCAACTCAGGAGATCATCTAGGTTTAAAAGCCTACTAACTTTGATGATTACATAACCTCCCTAATTGAAGTTGAAATGTTTTTTTTGGAAAAGTTTACTGATCTTATCTCTTCAAATTAAGCCATTAGCGTCAATCAATCTTCTAAATGGAATAAAATTGTTTTCTAGTAAAACTGATTTTATGTGTTCGTATAACGTTTGGGTTTTGATTGAATTATCTAAGAGTGTTCATAACTAAACCAAATCCTAATATAAGCGTTAAGACACAAAGAAGCATGATTGATTGTCAAAGGTTGTACTTAGGAAGAGATAAATTATCAAAGAGTCTTTCTTACCTATCTTACAAAAGATTTCTTTGAGGATCATCACCGTTCTAGTAGCTTATAACAATTTAAAGCTACATTAGATGAACATTAAAACAACTTTCCCTAACAAATGGCTGACATATTTACATGTTCATAAAACAACCTGAAAGTTTTGAACTGAAGGTTAAAGAACACTTTATTTGTAAGCCAATAAAATCCATGTATGGGTTAATGCAAATATCATAATGCGATGAAAACTTAACTTAATTATTTTCATCAAGAATCAAGTGGATTAATGTACCTACCTCGAAATGAGTGGGAGCAACTAAGATAAACTTGTCTATATAGATGATATTCTTTTGACAAGTATATGTTATATAAGTCAAAGCATTGTTAACACAAACTTTGATATAATAGATCTCAGAGATATCTCTTACGTGATAGATATCATAACATACCGAGATAGACCCAATGGGACATTAGTTTCGTTCCATAAGTTTAACCTTAAATGGGTCCTTACATATGTAACAAACAATACTGCTCTTCTTTAGAGGATAATAGGATAAATGAGATTATTTCCTTACGCTTCATTAATTAGAAGCCTTATGTAAGTTCAAGTCTATACTCGTTTAGATATTACTCACATTGCAACACACTAGATATCTCTAGATTAATGTGAAGCGTCTAATAGAGTATTACAATATCTTTAAAAGAAACGAGAGGCTATAATTTGAAGAAGAAGTGAGAACTTAAACCGGTTGATTACTCTAACTTGGTGATATTCAAAGATGACAAAATGTAATTTCGGGTATATTCTTATGTCAACAGACAAAACTTATCTTATGGAGGAGTCATAATGGGACTGATATCAACAACCTAAGTTAAAATGACATAATATAGTCACTAAATGTTGTTGGAAATTTATCAGTGGACTCATAAGTTTATTAACTCCATAAAGACTTATTGCGATAAAGTCAGCTACCATGTCTCCTTGAACGGTAACAGTTCGAGAGGTGCTGCATTAGATTTCGATACGTAATTAATTATTCATTTATGAACGAATTGAGTAAACTAAGTCTTTGTATCGAATACATTCATGATATGCTTAAGGATCCTATAACTGAAGGGCTATCGCCCATAAGTCTTATTAAGAGAGCTCATAGACGGGTTTTAATTGATGGACGTGCGCAACTGCATATCATACTATGAATGACTAAGTATTACTTAATTTTCCTCATCAGTTTGATTTTGTATGTCTCTAAAAATATCTATATAATGGCATATAGACAAATAAAATTACAAATCAAACAAAGGGCTTATGCGTATTTTGATCATAATGATTAGGTTTTAAATTGAGGCTATAGTATGACTAATGGGGGGTCCTGAGTCGCATAATGATTCAACGGTTGTATTTCTCTGCTATAGTTCTTGGTTTAAGGCTAAAATGAGTGTTAACTCCTGATTAGGCTTATTTAATGCTCATAGTAAATGATTACTCGGCTAAGTGGGAGAATGTAAGATTAAATATATTATGATGTAATATTTAATCTAGTAGCCATTATAATCATTTACATTATATAGATCAAAATATATAACAACCTATTAAATAATTAGTTGGTAATTGTTGATGGGCCTTATTACCCTCATTAACTAATTAGGGTTTCCTCTTGGGTGCATATATAAGGAGACTTACGTAGAGGTTAAAAAAGTTAGACAACCTAATTACTCTCATAACATCAAATCGCCTCCTCTCCTATACTGGTTACCCTTTATCGGTTCTCTTATCACCATCATTAGATTGCACTCTAATGAGGAACCAGATCAAGCTGACAATCATGTCAAATGTTATTGCTGCGTCTCCATCTGGATTCTCAGTTGACCTGTTTCTTACAATCAGGTATGTTATTCATGTTTTCCATTATGTATAAAACAGAACTAATCAACATGTACTATAACCTAATGTTAAAATAATATGGTATTTTTTGTTATCATTCAAATCTGGGCTTTAAACTTTTCATATGGGCTTTATAAGTGGGCTAATTTTGTTGTCATATATGGGCTTATGTTATGGTTAAGTTGGTTCAGGTAGTTGCAGTTTGTTACAACAAGTTGAGGGGGCTATTTGTTACTTTCGGAGGGCTGCGATCATCTTGGAGTTAACTTTTGGGCTAAAGTGTAACTTTGGCAGCTGGGATATAAAAGAGATCACTGTCTTCTAGATATTTCATTAGTTACAACTTTCTCTCTCAATTCTCTCTGTAAATCTAGGGTTTTGTACGCAGCTGTTGTTGTGATATCTCTCGTTGTTGTTGAGAGATTATTGATGCTTCTTGGTAGATGATCATCTGTTGATGATCATCAGATTGTACTGTATTTTCTGTATCGTTCTGTACAGTTATTGATCTTACTTTTGTAAGATCTGTTTGGGAAATTGGGGGGTAAAGTTTTGGGTTGGTTTAATAAGAGATTTGTCGCTATTTTTGTTGTTTGTTATTTGATGTTTGCGATTGAATCATCTTTATACCATAGTTTTAACATGGTATCAGAGCCTACAAGCTCCTGTTGATGATTCGTGTTGTGTATCCGCTGCGTTTGATCTTGTGTTTACTGATCAGTTGTTTGTTTTTTGTCTAGGGTTTCTGTGCTCGGAAACTCTTGTTGTTAACAGATATGGTTAGATCTGTTTGTTCTTGGTGGTGTTGGACGAAACCCTAGCTTAGGGTTGACTTCTTGTTGGACTTCTTCGATCAGACTTCTGTGTTGGTGTCTGAATCCTTAGAAGATTCAGGGCAAACTAACCGGAAGGATTATCTCGTGGTCTTCTTCTTTATCAGGTGTTGTAGTTCTCGAAAACTACAGATCTGGTGTTTGTTGAAGATATTTGCACCCGCTGTAAGATCGTTCTAGTCTCTCTGTTTTTGTTTCTGTTGTTGGACTAGTTGAAGTCGGGGTAGTGAGGACCGGCACTTTATTTGTTCTGTGTTGTCTGTTGGTTTTTTGTTTTTATAGGGTTAGAGTGGCTCCTGAGTAAAGGCTTGTCCAGGCACCTTTGAGTGATGAACCTGGAATCTGATCCCTGACTCAGCTTCGCCTTTGTTGTTTGATATTCTGTGTGTTATCTGTTGGTAACTTGTGTTAGCTGTATTATCTGTTGTTGTTGTTTGTTGTCTGTTTGCATTATCCGTATTATTTGTTGTGGTAGCTTGTTTCTTGTTTGCATTATGACTGGTGGTGAGGGAACTTCTGTTACCCTGATCAGTAAGCTGGACATAGGAGACCCTCTGTATTTACATCCCAGTGACTCAAGTGCCCTGACCATAGTTAATATAAAACTAAAAGGCACTGAGAATTATTCTGTGTGGTCCAGTGCAATGAAACTTGCACTGGAAGCAAAAACAAGTTTGGATTTATAAATGGTAAATGTGAAAAACCTAAAGATAATGAGGTTCTAGTTGCTCAATGGGATAGATGCAATTCTGTGGTATTAACTTGGTTATTGAATTTTGTATCTGAAGAATTGTTTATAGGGCAGGTCTTTTCCAAACTTGCTTCTGAAGTTTGGACAGATCTGAGAGAGACTTATGATAAGGTTGATGGTTTTATTGTCTATGACTTATATAAAAAGATTAATTGTATTTCTCAAAACGGTAGTTCTGTGGCTGAGTATTATAATAGATTGACAACTATGTGGAAGCAGTTTGATGCTATGGTGCATCTGCCTTCATGTTCTTGTCAAGCAGCCAAAGACTACAACGATTTTTCCACATTAATCAAGTTAATGCAATTCCTCGTGGGTCTTGATGATGTTTATCAACCTGTGAGGACAAATTTGTTGACAAGAGAACCATTTCCCTCTGTTAAGGCTGCATATGCTTTGATTTCTAGGGAAGAGTCACATAGACTCTCTAGTAGTGGGTCAAAGAGTCAGTCTGTTTCATTTGTGGCTAAGTCAAATCAGTCTAATCAGAATGTTGATACTAGAAGAAGAAACAACTTTAGGGGACCAAATTCTAGTCTGAAATGTACTAATTGTAACATGATTGGTCATACTGTTGATCGTTGTTTTGAGCTGATTGGTTATCCTCATGGTATGAGGAAAAGGTCTGGTGGATCCTTGGGTAGGAATAATAGTGGTAACAATTCAAATAAGTCTAATATGGCTTCTAGTTCTGCTGTGTCTACTTTGCCATTTACTCCTGAACAGATTGCAAAGTTGATGAGTTTAGTTGGTGATAAACCTGAGGAAGATCAGGGGAAGTCTAATATGGGAGGTATGTCGTCGTGTGTTTATAGTTTTGTTAGCTGTTCTAGTAATGTTAGTTTTAGTCATAACTATAATTGGGTTGTTGATTCTGGTGCCAATCAACATATGATTAAAAGTGATAAAGACATGTTTAATTGCATAGATGTATCTGAATGTGGTTTAAAGGTTGGTCATCCTAATGGAACGAGTGTGAGTGTATTAAAAATTGGAGAAGTTAGATTGATTAATAATATTGTTTTAAAAGATGTGTTTTATGTTCCTGAATATAGTGTTAATTTGTTGTCTGTTCATAAATTAGCTAAAGATAACAACATTGCTGTCTTGTTTAATGAAAACAATTGTATGCTTCAAGATTTGAAGTCAAAGAAAATCCTGGTGATTGGTAAACAGGAAAATGGGCTGTATTTTGTAGGAAAAGATGGTAATGTTGTAAATATGTGTTGTTAGGTCAAATTTGTGGCACAGTAGGTTAGGACACCCTGCTGATCAGGTTCTGGCTGTTTTAAAAGATGATTTAGGTGTGAAATCTGTTGAACATGGTCCATGTGAGATTTGTCATAGATCTAAACAAGTTAGAGTGCCTTTTCCTTTGAGTGAACATAAGTCTAAGGAAGTAGGTGATCTAATTCACTTAGACTTATGGGGTCCATACAAAGTTTCTAGTTATGAAGGGTTTAAATATTTTTTAACTGTGGTTGATGATTATTCAAGATCTGTTTGGTGTTATCTTTTAAAAAATAAAATGGAAGTTTTTGAAAACTTGAAGGTTTTTTATGAATTGGTTCATACTCAATTTAAAAAGAAAGTTAAGGTCTTTAGAAGTGATAACGGCACAGAATTTGTTAATAATCAAATGTCATTGTTTTGTAAAACAAAAGGTGTTATACATCAAACTTCTTGTTCATATACCCCACAGCAAAATGGGGTAGTTGAATGGAAGCACAGACATCTTTTGAATATAGCCAGAGCATTGATGTTTCAGGGTGGACTACCTCTGAGGTTTTGGAGTGACTGTGTGCTAACTGCTGTTTATATTGTTAACAGGCTGCCATCTTCTGTGTTAAATGGAAAGAGTCCTTATGAGGTTATGTTTAAGTTTAAACCCTCTCTATCTCATCTTAGGAATTTTGGGTGTCTTTGTTTTAGTACCATCTTGAATGAATCTGATAAATTTGCTTATCATGCTGATAAGTGCGTTTTGATAGGGTATTCTAATGTAAAAAAAGTATATAAGTTGTGGAGTCTAGATGAAAAAAAGGTCTTTTATTCCAGAGATGTAAAGTTTTATGAACATGTATATCCTTTTAAGTCAAAACAAATTGATGATAATGTGGTAATAGATGACAATTTAAATCTGATAAACTTTTTTGATGAAACAAATACACCTAAAATTTCTTTAAGTCCCAATGATGAAGAGGGTACTACAGATTCTCATGATACAATCAGTGATGATCAGCAGCCGAGTCCCTCTACATCTGCCACTCCTGGTCTAGGTGACATGGGTCAAAACTTAGAGTCTAGTGTAGAAGGTAGTAGTGGGGAGGAGTCTGGCAGGGCAGAGGACACTGATGTGTCAGGTGTTGAGATCAACCCATCTGAGGGAAATCTAGAAGGTCTTAGAAAATCTTCTAGAGTTACTTCTGTTCCAAAACGATTTCAAGATTATGTTCTTAATAGTTCTGTAAAGTATGATATAAATAAGGTTGTTAACTATTCATGTTTGACTGATGATTCTATGTGTTATATTAGTAGTTTGAATAAATCTACTGAACCGAATAGTTTTAGTGAAGCTTCAAAAGACCCTAAGTGGGTTGAAGCTATGAATCTGGAAATGGAAGCATTACTTAGAAACCAAACCTGGGATGTTGTTGATTTGCCTGCTAATAGAAAGCCCATAGGATGTAAATGGATTTTTAAAATAAAGTATAAGGCAAATGGAGAAATAGAGAGGTATAAAGCCAGGTTGGTTGCTAAGGGTTATAACCAACGGGAAGGTTTGGATTTTGGGGAAACTTTTTCACCGGTCGTGAAAATGGTGACAGTTAGGTGCATAATAAGTCTTGCCATTCAAAATGGTTGGACTTTGTACCAACTAGACGTTAATAATGCGTTTTTGTATGGGTCTATAACTGAAGACGTTTATATGACACTTCCCGAGGGTTATTATTCTAAAGATGATAAAAAGGTGTGTAAATTAGTTAAATCTTTGTATGGGTTAAAACAGGCCCCTAGGAAGTGGAATGAAAAATTGACTGATGTTTTAGTTGGTGTTGGTTTTGTTCAAAGTCAATGTGATTATTCGTTGTATGTTCTGAATAAGAATTCCGTGTTTATAGCTTTGCTGGTATATGTAGATGATATTGTAATAACAGGGAATAGCATTATTGAAATTGGTAGGATAAAAGGTCTTCTAAGCAAAAGTTTTCAAATTAAGGACTTGGGTGTCCTAAAGTATTTCCTTGGTTTAGAAGTGGTTTATGATAAATCAGGGATTTGCTTAAATCAACGTAAGTATTGCTTAGACCTTTTGTCCGAATTTGGTTATCTTGGCTGTAAACCTGTTAATACACCTATCGAATTGAGTTATGTGATTAATAATAAAATAAGTGATGGTCAGGAAGATCTGGTTGATATAACAAATTATCAAAAGTTGATTGGGAAACTTATCTACTTATCATTAACCCGGCCTGATATATGTTATGCTGTTCAATTTCTTAGTCAGTACATGCATAAGCCTTGTGTTTCTCATCTCAAAGTTTCTTTGAGACTATTGAGATACCTGAAATTGTGTCCTGGAAAGGGCCTATCATTCAGGAAAAGTGATAATTTTGAGTTAACTTGTTTTGCTGATTCTGACTGGGGTAAATGCCTTAGTACTAGGAAATCTATCACTGGTTATTGTGTTTTTTTGGGTCAAGATTTGATTTCCTGGAAAAGTAAAAAACAAAGTACTGTTTCCAGGTCATCTGGAGAGGCTGAGTACAGGGCTATGTGTTCAGCCACGTGTGAACTTGTTTGGGTTGTGAATTTGTTGAGTGAACTTAATGTTAATTGTAAAGTTCCTGTAAAGTTGTATTGTGATAGCAGCGCAACAATATCTATTGCTGCAAATCCAGTCTTTCATGAGAGAACAAAGCATTTTGAGCTGGACCTATATTTTCTTAGGGAAAAAATTGCTTCGGGCTTCATTTAAACTATAAAGGTTGACTCTGAGAGTCAACTTGCAGATGTTTTTACAAAAGGTTTGAGTGCAAGTCTGCATGAGGTATTCTGTGAAAAATTGGGTCTTATAAATGTGTTTAAAGCCATTTGAATGAAGGGGGGATGTTAAAATAATATGGTATTTTTTGTTATCATTCAAATCTGGGCTTTAAACTTTTCATATGGGCTTTATAAGTGGGCTAATTTTGTTGTCATATATGGGCTTATGTTATGGTTAAGTTGGTTCAGGTAGTTGCAGTTTGTTACAACAAGTTGAGGGGGCTATTTGTTACTTTCGGAGGGCTGCGATCATCTTGGAGTTAACTTTTGGGCTAAAGTGTAACTTTGGCAGCTGGGATATAAAAGAGATCACTGTCTTCTAGATATTTCATTAGTTACGACTTTCTCTCTCAATTCTCTCTGTAAATCTAGGGTTTTGTACGCAGCTGTTGTTGTGATATCTCTCGTTGTTGTTGAGAGATTATTGCTGCTTCTTGGTAGATGATCATCTGTTGATGATCATCAGATTGTACTGTATTTTCTGTATTGTTCTGTACTGTTATTGATCTTACTTTTGTAAGATCTGTTTGGGAAATTGGGGGGTAAAGTTTTGGGTTGGTTTAATAAGAGATTTGTCGCTTGTTTTGTCGCTATTTTTGTTGTTTGTTATTTGATGTTTGCGATTGAATCATCTTTATACCATAGTTTTAACACCTAAGTTTATTAATTAAGTTGATGTTTTACAAGTTTGTGTTCTGATCGCGGATATGGCTAAGCCTAACATGGACAACACACACATACACACACCCCCTTAGTAACCAACTGGGGTAGCCCAGTTGGCCAGTCCCACCCTTTCTCTTCCAAGAGACGCGGGTTCGACTCCAGTGATGGTCACAAGCCACACACCTCTTCCCAGAGGAAACGGAATCAACTCAGGGCCAAGGGTATTCACCGCCAGACAGTATTGGGACGGTACTAGCTTGTGGAGTGGGATCACTCCAGCGGCCGGGAGGTCCGTGCAATACCCCCCCCCCCCCCCTACACACACCCCCTTAGTATTGTTACTATGTTAGAAAAAAAAAAAAAAAAAAAAAAAACTAAATTCTTGCGTAGAGGATGAAATATAAACATTTTGAATGATCATTTAATGGTGTACTTAATTGAATATTCGAACATTTGAAATATTCATATGGTTATCAGTTTTTTAAAGTAATCGTACAGCATTTAAATTTCATTCTACAACAATGTTTTTGAAAGAATTTGCAGATAGGTGTAAATTGCATTATATAAAATAAAGACCCCATTTACTAGAATCAAGAACATTGTAATATTAAAAGTCATGTTTGACTTTTTATTTCACCAAACCAAATACAAGTACACATGCATTATAAATTTTATAAAATATAATATGATTGATGAAGTTAGGCAATTTAATGAGGCTTATAGTATTTCATTCTTTATTTAATTATAGTTGTATATTTTTTTAATTATAGTTGTATAATCAAAACTTATCAACAAGTTGACCATGGTTTACTTTGTGACCAGGATTAATGTGACCAAAGACTCAAAGAGGAACTAACAATTCACCTTGTAATTCCCAAAGATCTAAGTAAGGAATATAATGATACATGTTGTAATTATAATACTATGTTTAGTTGAATATGATTACTGACTTGTTAAGTTGCATTAAAATACAGTTATATAAATAGAGAAGTTGTTTGGGGTTTTGCTGATTTATAACTGTATGAGAATCTTTCACTTGAATAATTTAAAAATATTTTAAACAAGAAAATGCTTCATATGTATTAATTATTACAATTTGACGAACTTTATGATAATTTGTACCTTTTTAAATTATTTTAACATCTTAATTTTGCTTGTTATTTTTTAACTGACTATTTTTTAAATTTCTGTCATTTGTGATATTTGAATTTAAGACTTTCTTCTCTCAAACTCAGGTGTAAAAAGATTTTGTCTTTGTAAATGGACCGCCACCCTATTGGCTGCTTGCCTGTTATTTTAAAAGTGACATTTTAATTTTTGTATTTATATAAACTTATAATTAGTTTTGAATATCTATTATTATATATACACACATAAAAACTATTTGAATATTTTATTAATCATAATTATCCACATAATAATAATTTTTATAATAAAAATTTCTCATATTTTTAGAAAACAATACACCCGTTTAGTCTTACGAGCATAGCCAATCTCAGTATATAAAATTCAAATTCACTTATTAAATAAGCTTCAATTTAGCCTTGATCTTGTGTTTGAGCTCGCTAGATTTTATATTTTCGCAAAGCTAATCTCAAATAACTCTCGAACAGCAAACTAAATTTAACATAAAAAATGTGAAGAAAAAACCACAATAAAAGCATACGAACACTTATTGTAAAAATATAAAAAACACATCCCCAAAAAGTCAACTTATGAAAAGATAATGGGCCTATTTGTAAAATAGTAGGGCGTGAGAGGCACGTGGTGCACCAAACGCGTAGTTGCAGCCATGTGATTCTTCAGAACAAAGGCGATGTCGGTGACCGACTTACAGGTTTGAATTAAAACACGACCGAAACAATCGGGTCGGAGTCTCCGCTGATGTTTCATCGGCATTTTATTATCATTATTCTTCACAATATCAACCGCACAACCTTCCTTTTTGTTTCTACTTTCATATTCTTTTCTCTCTCTTAGAAACATGTGACTTCTTTTTTATAAAATAATAATAGCTAAACTGTTTTAATGCCTAGAAAGTAACATGAATTATGTCACAATACAAGTATATATAGCTTAATTGGTGGGTCGAATTCCTTTTCAATCTATGATATAATTTGATCTCCTAACTAATATATTATTGTCATATTTTTAATGCCATCATCCCTATTTCTAGCCTAGCTTCTAGGATGTCTAACTCGTATAGGGTCGGGGTTTGGGTTGATACGTTGATATCGGTTAATTCAAGCATGATTTGTTTAATTATTTAGGTTAAAGATATTAGTTTTAACTCAAAACACGCTTGATACAGGTTAAATGTGCTTGTCGGGTTATAAATTTTTCAGGGTTTGGAAACGAGTTATGATCAAGTTGTAAATAGGTTATATGGACGGTTGAGTTGTGAAATGGATGTAATCAAGTTGTGATCGATTTATAAGTCTAACTTTAAATGGGTTGACGGGTGATTGGTGCCTTTTGCATTTATGTTATATTAGTGTAATGTCTTTTGTTCCATCATATCAATATCATATTATCAGTGTTGTAAAAGTCGCTAGGCGGTCTCTAGTCGGCCGACTGGAGAGTTAGGAGTAATCGGAGTACTTGGAGAGTACTCGGGGAGTACGCGGACATGGTAACTATAAAGAAAATTAATTGTTATATATTATACATATGTTAAAATAAGCACAATTCATGTCAACTGAGTATAATTTAAAATAAAACATGTTTAAAGTTCAAATATTCTGAATACAAGTCCGAGTAGTCCGAGTACAAGGCCGAGTAGGCCGATTTTGACCGATTTTGACTAATTAAAAGTCAACGAACCACGTTGACCGCCTAGACCGACTAGGCCGACTCTTTCCGACTACGTCCGACTAGGCGCCGACTAGGCGCCGACTAGGCCGACTAGGCGCCGAGTTTGACCGAGGCCGACTAATTGAGTCCGCCTAGGAGCACTACAAGAACAGGGCACCTTTAGCGGCGACGGGTGTCGCCGGTATTGACCGCTTTTGTCGCCGCTATTGACTATTAGCGGCGACATGTCGCCGGTAAAGCATCGCCGGTATTGCTCGGACGCTATTGACTGACTGTCGCCGGTATTGATAGCTGTCGCCGGTATTGATGCTGCACTTTTAGCGACGACATCTGTCGTCGCTAACTGTGTCGCCGGTGTTGACTTTCGTCGGTAAAGGGTGAAGAGCAATAGCGGCGACACGTGTCGCCGCTAAAAGTCTATTTTTTTTAATACAGCAGCTGTATATACAGCTGCCCAGCCAGTTTTACGGCCGAAAAAACAAAACCTGCCTATTTTCAAACAACGCAAGCATACGCAATGAACATAATCAACATATACTAAAGGTAATATAATTAAAAACTACGTTTAAGTCGTACATTATATCCTACAACGTTTTATTAAATCCAAAGCATACATTAAAAACAAGTCACTCATGGTCATCGTTATCGTTGGGTTCATCGTTGGGTTCATCGTCGGATTCATTATCGAATAAGTTGTCAGAATCGTAGTCTTTTGACTTTCCTTTTCCTTGTGAAGCAAGATAGTTGTTAAGTTGGTTCAAAAATGACGGGGTTTGGAACAAGCTGTTAACAAAATCCTACAATAATAGATAGCAAAACGTATATTAGCATATTAATTAACGCTACCAACATATATTTAACAAGGAAACATGCGTTCGTTTGTCATTTTTTAAATTGCGTAGTTTACCTCGGAAAAGGGTTCTTGCATCCGAGCTTGCGAAGACGACATGTTAGATGACGAGTGCGAGGACGTGTTGGAAGAAGGTTTAGGCCCCATCCCGCGGTACCATCCTCGCCGCTCACCCAACGCTTCCTGATACGGGGCAATTGGCGGACCCTCACCGCTCCATTGACTTGTGGCCTGTTGTATGTTCCGCTGTATTTTACGAAGATGATTAAATATATGTGTGTGTATATATATATATATATTTGTTATAGAAAATAATACTTAAAAGAAATACTTACGTAATTTTGTTCAGCAACCGGATCAACCCAATTCCCTTGATTGTCCGTGTGGGTTTTAGCATACGTAGGTACCCAATCCATATCCTGTTTAACATTAAACTTAGATTAGACATCAAATAAACAAAAGCTTACACACACGCACACATACATAAAACATTACATTTTTATAGGCGGTGCTACCGTACGAAGATGTCCCCCCACGGTATGGGAATTGTTGTTTCTCGTGTACTAGTGTGTTGGCCTCGCTTCTTTTAATATATTTAGCTTCCCGGAAACCTTCAATGGTTCTCAACCAGTTATCATAGGGCATATCCTTGGGATGGAATGCCCTTGCACTCTCAAGATCATTGTAACCTCCCTTGCTCTTAAATAATTTTTTAGCCTCGTACTTGCGGTCAGAGTACCGCTTCATAAGCACAGCCCTAATGCCACCCGTCAAGTTTTTGGCCTCTATATCACGTTCCACTTCATCAAAATTGAAATTTTCCTACAAATTAAATAAAAAAGTTAAAATATCATATATAAATTAGATTTGCATGTGCTTAAATATTTGATAAAATTTTATGCATATAAGTTATTTACCCGTAAGTGGTTCATGAGGGCATCCTTGTAATGTTGTTCAACGTTATCCCATCCAATTTTATCGAGGGGGATGGACCGCCACATATACAGGCCGGCCTCCCGTGAAAACATATCCCTTGTTTTACCAACAGGGGTATACGTCACCTGCCTGTCAAACGTAAGCGATACAGGCCCCCCCCCCCGCTTTTACCAGACGCCTTAGTTTCTCGTTTTTTGCTTTCCACCTAACCCTCTTCGGGGGAACCGCTGCAATTAAAACAAAAATAATTAGTAACAACATTTATAATATATAAAATATAAGGACTACAAAATAATTTAGTAAAAGACTTACCGTCTGTCTCATGTGTGCCACGAAATCCACCAGGAGGAATCGGTGGATCACCAGCGCCGTCACCCCCATGTCCCCAGGGGGCCACATCAGCCATCAGATACGCGAATATCAACAATATCGAAAACATACTCCCTATAAAGTTACAAATGTTACAGCATGTGTATCTAATACAAATTAAGGGAAAGTACAACAAGTGTAACTCAAATTCAAATAAATATTTCAAACAAGTGTTAATCAATTACAAATCAATAAAAATTACAATAACTTTTCTTTTAGTCAGACTCCACATAATCGGGATCATCCTCATCATAAGCAGCCTCGACCTCATCAGAATCAGTCTCGACTTCAAACACTTCATCGACGGTGGCCGTTGGGGGATCAACTTCAATTGAAGGCTCACCCGCAGTAACATGAGAAGATCCAATTTGAAAGTATTGGGTCAAGTCAATGACAAGTGGACAGTCAGATGAAGAGTTGTTTTCAACAACGTCACTATCTTCTAAGCGTTTGCCAACATTTTGAACCTTATTGACGCGGTCATCACTTAATGGCCGATCCCAAATTCTTCGATGATTAACATTTTCGACTACCCACCTATGTTTATTTTTTTGGTTTCGAGACGTTTCTTGGATGAAGAACACTTGTTTGGCTTGCGAAGCAAATATGAGTTGATCGTCTTTGTCCCATTCATGTTCAGTGCTTATACTGGTGATATTATTGTCATGGTTTACACCCCTTTGAGTATCAAACCACTTGCACCGAAATAGGACAGTGGAATAATCATTTGTATAACGCAACTCAATAATTTCTTCTAATTGGCCATAAAATTTCACACCGTTCTCTCCAAACACTTCCACCCCAGAGTTTTGCGTTGCGCATTTTGCATCACGTTCAAGTGTCTTAAACCTAACACCATTGACTATGCAAGCAGTGTAAGTGTAAGCAGTCATTTTCGCACAAATTGAAAGAGCATACAACTCCGGGTGGAATTCTGGAGAATTTTGTGTTTTCATCGAATGGACCTAACAAATATATAGTAATAATGTTTGTTATATATGTATTACCTAGCAAGTATAGAGTAATGAGTGTTATATATGTATTATACCTTATGGAGAAACCATCCCGGAAATTTGGTTTTAAGATCATCATGGGGATGTGTATGTTTGAATTCACTACATTGATGACAAATATAAGAAAGGAACGAAAAATACCAATTAACAGATTATGAAATGTTAAAGATAGAAGCACTCACTTCATGTACTCCCTAACTTCTGCGCAGTTTTCGAGGACAAACCATTCCATCTTGCTTTTTTCGATGAATGATAGATATTTCTCCTTTCTTGCGCCAACATAACGACATTTTGACTCAAACACCCATAACTTTCTTTTTTCAACAACGACATCATCGTTTCTATCTGGGCGATTGAACTTAGTCTGAACATCTTTAAGGTACATTGAACAAAATGTTAGAGCTTCTTCAAACACATAACATTCAGCTATACAACCTTCAGGCCTTGCCGGGTTTTTAACATAGTTTTTTAGTTTTTTCATGTACCTTTCAAATGGATACATCCATCTAAAAGCTACTGGACCTCCCGCAATCGCTTCATCAGGTAAATGCACAAGTAAATGAACCATAATGTCAAAAAACGCAGGTGGATAGATCATCTCTAACTTGCATAAGATGGTAACAATGTCATCCTTTGCTTTCTTCATATCATCCACCGATAGTGTTCTAGAGCAAAGTTGCTTAAAGAACATACAAAGGTCTACTATTGGTGTAGATGTATCTTTAGTCAAAAGCCCTCTAACCCCAATCGGTATCAAACGTTGCATGAGGATATGACAGTCATGAGATTTCAACCCGGTAATGTTAGCATTGTTATCTGTCACCCTCTTACTGATATTAGATCCAAACCCATCTGGTAATTTAACATTTTTTTATAAACTGACAAAAAAATTTTCGATCATCGGACTTGAATGAGTACTTTGGGTGGGGACTTAAGAACTTGCCACCCGATTGTTTCAGCCATTGTGACGGCCGAATGTTTAGTTTTTCCAAGTCAGACCGCGCATTTGGCGTGTCTTTGCTCTTATCGTTCATCAGAAGAGTACCGAGCAAGCTGTCGCACACATTTTTCTCTATATGCATTACATCTAAGTTATGTTTCAGCTGCAGAGAAGACCAATACTCAAGGTCAAAAAATATGCTTCTTTTGGACCAGTTCAACTCGAAATCTGACCGGGTTATCCTCCTACCTCCAAAATCTGGATGCTTGCCTGGTAGACGATTAATTAAACGACCTAGTTGAGCTTCTATGTCAGCTGGGCTAAACTGTCTCGGAGGGTCTCGTGTCTCGGGTCTCCCGTTAAAGTCGAGACTTGTTCTCCAAGGATGGTTGGCATCTAAGAACCGGCGATGGCCAACATAAGCACATTTACCAGTTACACGTATTGAAGGAGTGTCTTGGTTACAAGTTGGGCATGCCATGTAGCCTTGTCCGCTCCAACCTGATAGGCTACTACGGGCTGGAAAGTCATTTATGGCCCATAACAACGCCGCCTTCATTGTGAAGTATGTGTTTGTTGCTGTGTCTTTAGTACGTACACCTGTCTGCCACAATTGCTTAAGCTCATCCACTAACGGTCTAAGGAAAACGTCCATGTCTTTCCCCGGTGATTTAGGGCCAGGAATCAACAAGGTCAACATGAATGTGGACTCTCGCATGCATAGCCAGGGAGGCAGATTATATGTGGTGAGTATAACCGGCCACATGCTATGAGTCGAGGATCCACTACCGTTGTTAAAGGGATTAAAACCGTCAGCTGCAAGCCCTAAGCGAACATTTCGTGGCTCCATCGCGAAGTTTGGGTACTTTTTATTAAAGTCTTGCCATGCAGATCCATCAACTGGATGACGCATAGTCCCATCTTCCGATCGTCCGGTACTATGCCATATCATATCTTTCGCTGTGTGCCTTGAACAATACAAACGTCGTAGTCTAGGCGTCAAAGGAAAGTATCGTAACACCTTACGAGCCACCTTCGTGCCTTTTGTGTCTTTATCGACCCATCGACTCTCATTACAAACGGGACAATTTTGCAAGGACTCGTTTTCTTTCCAAATGAGAGCACAATCATTTGTGCACACATCTATCATCTCATATGCCAAACCAATCTTCTTAAATGTCTTCTTAGCTACATAATACGAAGGGGGAATCTTGTTGCCTTCTGGCATTGACTCTCGCAACAACGAGAGGAGTCGATCTACTCCTTCATTTTGAAAATGGTACGTATCCTTTATATTCAAAAGCTTTGCTAAAAAGACGATAGAAGAAAACTTAGTACAACCAGGATATAATTCTGTTTCAGCTTCCTTTATCAGGTCTTCAAAATCATCAACAACACCGCTACTATCTCCATTCGAGTTCTCTTGGTTAAGGTATGTATCTTCTTCCATACGCTCCCCCCTAATGTCTTCAATAACGTTTACCATACCGTCTTGTGGCGCAACATCGTTTACTTGTGCAATTGGAGTCGTGTCCCTGTGATAGGTCCACGAAGTGTATTCCTTCCAAAATTTGTTAATACGCAAATGGTATTTCATTTCTGCCATAGTTATTAAGCCGGAATTTTTACATTGGGTACACGGACATCTAACTTCATCGTGGTTTTTTATCACTCTTTCACACATCTCGATAAATGACTCGAGTCCTTGCTTGTAGTGAGGTGAATGACGTGGGGAATCAATCCAACTTTTATCGATAGGCATTATGCAACTGAAAGAAAATCTAATTTAGGATTAACAAGACAAGGGTAGGCTGCTAAACCCACTTTTTGAACACTTTATCTCACATGTGAATGTGTATTACATGATTGTTTGTTTAAGAAAAATTCGGCAGCATTTCCTCTTAGCTCCCAAGTATATATGTAATGATATATATACCCGAGGAGCAAAGAGAAAATGATAACCGAATCCTTCTTAAACAAACAATCATGTAATACACATTCACATCCTAAATAAGATAAAGTATTCAAAAAGCAGTCCCAAGATAAACGGGGACAACCCGAAATTAATTTCTAAATCAATTTCGGGCGGGTATTTCTAAGCTCGCTATGTTTAAAATGATTAATTCAAACACGGGTACAATTTTTTAAGCTTGTTATGTTCTTAATGATTGTTTTAAATTTTGGGCGGAATGTTATGTTTTAAATCATGATTTCAATTTCGATTGGGTGTTTTCTTAGCTCGTTATGTTTGAAATGATGATTTCATACATACTAACATACACAATTTACATACCTAAACTAAAAATTATACAATTTCTAAACTTAAAAAAAAAACGAACCATTATACAATTTACATACACATTTTTCAAATACACCTACATTATACAATGTAAACATACTAACAATTATACAAACATACATACATTCATTCATACACTTACATACCCACATACAACTTAAACTAAAAATTATACAATTTACATACTAACAATAATACAAACATACATACTAACATACTAAACTAAAAATTATACATTTTCTAAACTTTAAAAAAAAAACTAACCATTATACAATTTACATACACATTTTTCAAATACACCTACATTATACAATTTACATACTAACAATTATACAAACTTACATACATTCATTCATACACTTTACATACTAACAATCATACAAACATACATACTAACATACACAATTTACATACCAAAACTAAAAATTATAGAATTTCTAAACTTTAAAAAAAAAACTAACCATTATACAATTTACATACACATTTTTCAAATACACCTACATTATACAATTTACATACTAACAATTATACAAACTTACATACATTCATTCATACACTTTACATACTAACAATCATACCAACATACAAACATACATACTAACATACACAATTTACATAACAAAACTAAAAATTATAGAATTTCTAAACTTAAAACAAAAAAAAAATAAAAAAAAACTAACCGGTTTTTGAGGTGGTGACCGGAGAAGAGATGGTGGTGACCGGAGAAGAGATGGCGGTGACCGGAGTTTCTTCCACAAACACAAAAATACACAAAAAATAGCAAAAATTAAAGCCTATAACGCGTATGTAACAAATGTAGAGAAGAAATGTAGCATAAAGCAAGTTAAACTAACCGATTGGGCCAAAATTCGGGTGTCTCCGGCGGTGGAAGGAAGAAATTTGGGGGGAAAAGTGAAGAGGAAAGAGGGAAACTCGCTGATAAAGGTGTTTTACGAATCGACTTTTAGCGGAGACGCCTCGTCGCCGGTATTGACCATTCGTCGCCGCTATTGGTTTAACCAGGATAAGATTTGTGTGGCTAGGGTTTAATGTGGGACACAGACTTTTAGCGGAGACAGTTGTCGCCGCTAATACCCTACTTTACGTCGCCGGTATTGCCTTTTAAGTCCCCAACCGTTAGATCAGGATTTTGATCAATGGCTGGGGTTTGGTCTCAGGGTGTGTGACACGGATCGACCAATAGCGGCGACATTAGGACCGTCGCCGCTAATGATGTCGCCGCTAAAAGCCTCCCTTTCTTGTAGTGGAGGAAGTCACCTCGGAGGGGTTCCGAGGACCGAGTACTCGCCGAGTACTCGGCCTTGGAATCCGACTTTTACAACACTGCATATTATACACAACTTGATGTTTTGATATTATGCGGGGTTAAGGTGAAAACATGGTAAGGCAAGAGGGTGTGGTTGGAGCCTCCTAGGGGCTTTATCAGGCCACGTAAGCGACACGTAGGATCCATGATGTGGATGAAGCCCCGTTTAATTTGCATGGTGTGGATGAAGCCCCATATTAAACAAAATAAAAAAAATAAAAAAATGGTATTGGTTGAAATAGATGTGGGCCCCACATGAACCCTTCTTCCTTCTCGTTACCATGATGGAGCCCCATCAATGACGCCCCTCTTGAATTGCATGGTGTGGATGTATAGCGCCTTGGGGCGCTATAGACGATGATGTGGCGAGGGTGGCTCCCTCACACCCTCCGGCCTAAAAGAAGGTGATTAATACAAATAAAAGACAAGAAACAATAGTAGGATGCATACCGTAGTTAAATAAACTTTAACTATGGCATGTTAATTTAATACAACGGATCGACTTTACTAAATTGTGAACGGACATCTTGTAAGAATAGGGAAGCATAGTTAAAAAGTTATAAAGAAAAGAAGGAAATGATTAAAGTAAATTCAAGAAAGATGAAAGGCAAATACTATGGAAACCTTAGTGTAGAAAACCCTAAATATGCCTATGCGTTGGTCTAAGTTCAGGTCACTGGTTTTATCAGCGTGACTGGTTTTTACTCCCCCAACTTATACGTACACTAGTTTTGTATAGAATACTAACCCTTATCTTTAAATGTATCATATGTGTCAATTTATCATTTATGTAATAGGTGACTTAAACAAGTATATTTAATCATTTGTTTTTTTTTTTGTTTTTGTAATTCTCTTGTTTTGTACATTTAAAAAATAAAACCTTCATATTGTTACTGTTATTAAATTCAACAATTTGATAAAAAAAAGTTCACTATATTTTAGTTTAAATTTCTTAACTTCCAAACGTCACCTACTCTAAAATTTAACTTAAAACTATGATTTGTGTAGATATTGTTTAAACAAAAAAAAAAAAAAAAAAAATCCCATAATTGTCATTTTCATTATATTTATTTTAATATCAATCAACAAATATATTAAATATAAACCAACAACTTACCTGTTAATACTGGACGTATTATATACAATGCCTTGTTTCCCTCGCTTCAAGTTTGATTCAAAAGAAAATTATTTCATCTTTATCTTCCAGTTAACCCTCACGTCCGTTATTCTTCTTGTCATGCATGTCGGTATAGTTATAGTACCTACCATTTTGATATCTTCTCGTTATTATTATATATGAATATTATTACATAATTTATATATTTTATTGTTCAAGTAATCTAAAAGTCTATATATGATACGTGTCACTAATGGAGTTTTTCTTATAGAAGAAGATTATATATTGTCAGTATATTATCAGATTAAACAAACATAACTAAATTAAAATAAAAAAAAATCGAACTAGAATTCTTGTATCATTACATAATATTTAAAGTCATGGTATCAGGACCTAAATTGATACGTAGAGGTTTTTTAAAAATTCTGCAAGTCTAATTCAAGAGATATACAATCTGATACGTATTTATCAACAAATAATAATATTAATAGCCATGCGTATTTTTAGGGCCGGATTTAAGCATGTGCAAGAAGTAGAGGTGTACAAAAATCCGAATCTGAAACCGATTTGGAAAATAATCAGAAACTTTAAAACTCTATAAAGATGAGTACGTGTATCTTATATATGTATTATTTATTTGATATATTTTTTTTCATCAAAAATCTATAAACTTGTGAGTTTATTTTATTATTATTTATTAATTTTCTATGTTTTTTAAGAAATTAATGTTATATAACCAATAAAAACTTTAAAAATAAATAATATATGATTTTTTAGTTTAGTTATATATTTAATAGTTTTATTTGTTTTCTTGAAAAATTAAATCCGGCTTTAGGTAATCTGATTCGAATGTATAGGATCGTGTTTTATAGACCTTTGAACCAGATAAAATCACAATTCGGTTTTGACCATGGTTTGATTATATCCAGATCGGGTTTTTAACAAAATATGGTTTTTAACAAAATATGGCTTGTGCACCTCTAACAAGACCTGTGACCGCATATGGCCCAAAATTTTGAGAGGGACCGATATGTTTTACCTTTCGTTTTACATGTATAAAAAAACAAAAACATTCGATTATTATTTAGTTATTATTATAACCAAGACTAGGTTATAAAAATGTGCATTACATGGATTTAAAGATGGAAATTATATAACTTAATAATATATAGAAACGGGTTCTGGTGAAAATGATGAAAAGTGTGAAAACGATAAGAACTGATATGGCGGTGACACGTGTCCATGTTGCTAAATAATAAGAGAGGGTACGATTGTCAATTCCACATTAATTTTGAACATTCCCATATTTGGCAGCGCCTTTTTATTCCTTTTTTTATACAAAACTCCAAAATTTTCGTGCTGTTACCTCCTCTCCAAGTTTCCGAGATCCATGGCGTTTGATATGGATTGCGAGTTATAGGGTAATCTGTTAGACCATTGTTTGAGCATATTATATAAAATCGATGGTGTTTTTTTATTTTTGGTGTTTTGTTCTTTGAGCAAATCATGTAAAAGCAATGGTGTTTTGATTATTTATCTCTTATAATGACGTTTATTTTGGTATTAATATAAATTAAAATTAGCAGTGGCGTTTATTTTATTTCTTTTATTCACGTTTTGATATGTTTAATGGCGTTTCAATTCCAACAACATAAAAGTGATGTCGTTTTATTTTGTTTCTTTGTCGAACTAATCATGTAAATGCCATGGTGTTTTCGTTTTTTGCATGTGGTTATGATAGCGTTATGTTTGTATTTATGTAAAGCTTCGCATTATTGTACTTTCCTCTTTTAGAAAGTGTAACTCGTATTTCGATTTTTGGAAACTTGTAATTGTATCATATTCGTATTTCTTTTCCATACTTGTAATCCGAGACTTCGATCGTAATGACAAAAAATCACTTTTATACTTATACTTGTTATACTTGTCTTATACACAATCAAACTTTGGATACACATTTCCATGCAAACCGAGACTTATTATATACTTGACTTATCATTTATACGTTGCACGATAATTACACAACACTTACAAACACGTTGCCATCCTAAATAAGTTGTAATGTAATGATATGTCTTAAAATTGCTAGACATTGTACGACTCAATCATTCACAAATCAAGTCTACTGTACGCAATTAAATGTATAAATTGTGATCAAGTTGTATAGAATTACCATGTACTTTTGCCGGTTGTCACCGACTGTTGACTTTTATTGTTGACTAGTTGACCCAGCACGTTTCACTCCAGCACTTGTACTTGTTGTCTTGAGAGGTATGAGCTTATTCTAGAGGATCCCAACTTATTGTGAAGATTCTGCAGCCTTATCTTCATTTATTCTGAAGACACGTGTACCTTCTGGCATGCAGTCTAACAGGAAGAACTTTGTCTCATCATCTATTTCAGAGGCCAGGATCACATATTCATTCAATTCTTTGAGATGGTTCCTTTAATCATCCAGTAGCTTAGGGTCTTTGGAGATAATTTCCTCAATTTCGTAAGGAACAACAGACAACTTCTTCTTTTTGTTAGCAAGATAGATATATCTCTGTGTTCTTCCAATCAAGCAGTGGAGGAAATTTCTCTGGATTTTTCTTTCTGGCATCTAGAAAGTTTTTGTGTTCTTTCAAAAGAATGGACTCTTTCCATCTTAGGATAGAATTCATTTGTGTCCATTCAACTTGAAAGATTTCTTGTTTCATTCTGTAACTTTGATTTTTGGATCTACAACCATCCTTTTGACCCTTTCCACTTCACTCGTTGAAGGTATAAAAATGCTTAACTGGATAAGGAGCATTCCTTTATATCTAGTCAATACATTCTTCTTTTGATGATTTTGTAATTGCTGGATCTTTGAAATGAGTTATCTGTGAGGGCCTTTGAGATTATTCAAACATAATTTGTTCATAAGCTCTGACTTCCTTCATTCTTCTTTCCAAGATGTACTGGCCTTTCTTTCTATCATTTTAAGTTGATTTGTAGTAAATTCTTGAATAGCTTCATCCTTCATGATCTTTATTCTCAAGATAGTTCAAGTTTTTATCTGTTTGTATTAGTGGCAGATCCTTCCATGAGAGGATAAATTCTAGTGAAAGTGAAGGATCCTCATCTGTTTCGGAAATTGTTGGTGACGTGGCAGAGTATGGGTACAATTTTTAGCACTTTTACTCGTTTATCAAAATTTAAATTTATAAAACATGATATAACCTTATCACTCTCTATAACACGTTAGGGTAAGTGCACCCATCGTTGGTGTAGTATAGTGATGATAAGATACCAAGGTCGTCCAAGGACACAAGAGCTTTTAATAGTGGAATATCGTCAACGTCTAATCTAAACAAATTTTGAGAAAAGATATTTAGTAATTAATGAAAATGAACAAAAATTTAAATATAAAGAAACAATATATAAGATAGAATCACTTGGTTCCGACTCTTCTTTCACGTATCCTTTGATGATTTCGCACTTTGGGTTTTTTAAGAGATTATCTTAGTTATAGTGGCATATCTCTCTTTTGGAGGCAACGCTACCCATGACTATATTGATCTGAGTCAGTAGGGATACAGTCTTGCAAGGCTGGAATATTGGAAGATAATTAAGTAAGTTATTAATGCAAAATGTGGCATGTCCCTCTTTTGGAGGCAACACTACCATTGGCCATATTGGTCTGAGTCAGCAGGGATGCAGTCCCGCAAGGCCGGTTTAAAGCTTTAATAGTAATTTATTTATAAGGGATTCAAGCCGTTCTTACTTCTCCCGATTTGATGCTATCTATCTCAAGAGAAGTCCTAATAAGCTTGAATCAAGTCCTTGCATGATCTATACGCTGATCAAGGCAAGAACTTTACCCAAACCACCCTTCTAACCCCCTTCCAAGCAGTTAACGTGCTTTATATAGACCGTAAAGACATGGATGAGTGAATCAACAAAACATGAAGAGATGATAGAATAAAGTTCACTTTTAGTATGAAAAACTAGTTATTTAAGTCATTAACACATACACAAATAAAAAGTTGACCAAAGCTTGGAAATCAAAAGTAATACAAAAAGATTTGTCTTTGCCAAGTGATGTAAAAGGTTAGCCAAGCATGGTCTTTGTTTGACAAAAACTCTTACAATCAATATTGGATCCAGAGACTACTACACACTCTAAACTCGAACGGATGTGGCAAATGATGGTGTTGGAGTGGTGGTGAAGTGAGAGAGAGGGCTGCCAAGGGATGATTTGCAAATGAACCAAGCAGTCCTATTTATAGCTGGAAACAGGCCTTTCACACAGCTTCGTGCCCAAGGGGCATGACCCCGTGTCCTTGTCATCTTTGACTTCATTTAATGAGTTGTGTCAGTCCATATGCACACATGGCCCGTGTGTCAGAGGGCATGGCCTCGTGGTCTTATACTTGTTGTACTTTGGGAGATTTTACATATCTGGGAGTTAACCACGGCCCGTGTCCATGGGACACAGCCTTGTGTCTTTTGTCTGCTTCTGTTTGTCTTTTTCTTCTCGGACTCTGGAATGGGGCATGGCCCCGTGCTTGTCTTCTGATTTGTTGTTTAGGTCTTGGGGTGAAGCTTGGAGGGTAGGCTTGACATGTCAACTTCTCTTCTTTTGTATTTATGTTGGTTTTTACCGTTAATTTGTTTCTTTTGTACATTTAAGCTCTTTTAATCCTAAAAATCAAAAGCATACAAAGAAACACACTTTTTCCAACATTAGTACATAAAATGGTTGATTTTATACCTTATTTGATATAATTTATATGTTGCATTTTGCGCATATCAAATATGACCACACTTGAATCTTAACTTGTCCTCAAGCAAAACTCTTTAATATTGCTTAAACACCCAAATGGAAGAGGTAGAGAATAAGTTTTTGGGTCTTGTTTTAGAGTCTCGGGAATCCAAGTTCTTTTTATTCTTGTTTCTATTATATTTACAATCCTATTCGACATGATTTATTTAGAAGTCTTTCTAAGAAAAATATATTTTTAGGCATAACATGCCTCTTAAAATCTCATTAAGCTATATACAATTTCACACACCTCACAAGTGATCACTCAACACTCGGCCAAAAATGTATAAGTGAAACGCTCAGTTTCGGTGTGGAACTTACTCCTACCATATGCTTGGCAAGTAATCCAACCTCCTCCTTTTTGACATAATCTTTGTAAATATCAAGAGGACTTTTAAAAGGGTAGGTTTTGGCTAGGGTAGGGATTTTTATTTGAAAAGTGGCTAAAGGTCTAAAAATATCGGTTTTCTTTTTAAAAATTGTTTGTTTTTGACTTAGATACAAACTAAAGACTATAAGCAAGAAATTTGTGACTTGCTTAATTTATTTCAAGCAACTAGAAATTTTTTTTTTTTGATAAAGTAGTCACAAGATAACTAAGTCATATTTTGATATATTTCAAATGAACTGAGTTTTTGCTAAAATAAAGGGAGTAAAAGTAAAAAGGTTTAGGGTGATGGGTAACTATTGCAAAATTTGTATTTTTGCGGGTTTTGAAATGAAAGGTTTAGGCTCAAAAGGGGTTAACTAAGGGATTTTTTGGTTTTCGTGGGGAGAAAAAATGGTTGAAACGAAAAAGGGTTATAGTTCTAATGCCTCAATCATTTACTTACTTGGATTAGTCGATAAGGACTGGGAATGTATTGTCTTGTAAAGTTCTAGATTCGTAAGAACCATATGAGCTATCACACAAGAAATGAAAAGTGAGCATTTAGTAAAGATATGGTATTGAATGCTCGGTAAAGGCTCAAAACTCACAATTTGTAGGAAAAGAGTTTAAAAGTATGAAAATGTATACATAATCAAATCCTAAAAAGATTGTTATGCCTTTTTATAAACTTTTCTTATATGGTTCTTTTTATGATAGCGCTATCGGTTGTAACTTAGTAAAAACAAAATTTTTAGAACTTGGGTTTCTAACTTAAATTAAAAACAAGACAAACAAAAATAAAAGTGAAAAAAGATTTGGGGTGTTTTAGCGGTTCCAAGTAGAGTTTTGTGTAAGGCTTGTTTAAGGACAAACGATTCGAATCCCCCCCCCCACTTAAATTACACATTGTCCTCAATGTGTTCAAAATGGGTTAACTTTGATTAAATGTATAACTGTAGGTTAAAACAACAGAATTTTTCAGAAACTGACTTATGAACATGGGGGTGTGTTAGGAAGGCACGACCCCATGTAAAAAGTGCCAGTAACGTGGTTTTTCCGAAAACTTACAGAAGGTAGACACGGTGGCGTGTTTGTGAGGCACGACCCCGTGTTGGGCTTCTGTTAGTTTGAGAAAAAAGGTGTTTGGGGTGTTAGGCCCCCTGTTTCGGGTCTGGGGTTTCGTGTGCTTGGTGGCTCCAAGTATTCCAAGGTACCTGTAATCTTATTCACACCACAAAACACCAATCTAAAAAAACAAGGTCCTAAATTACCAATGTTTTGTTCCATCATACATCACAACGAAACATAAAATAAAATGCAGAAAGTAAATTGTTTAGAAAAATAAATTGTTCAAGACGGGTTGTAGCCCGCAATCAACCATAGTGTTCAAAGGAGAAAGAGAGTTAACCTGAGAGTCACCACCTACGTCACCAACCATGCCACCTTTGCAGTCATTGCCTAGTCCGAATCCATGTCATCACCTTCATCTTCATCCTCCTTGTCAGCTTGGTACACCATGTGCTCCCGAAAGTAGGAGATGTTGGACTTCACGGATGTGATGTTCCTTTCCATGCTACCGACCTGGGTTCTGGTGCTTTGCCCCACGCTATACACATTGCAGGATACCTGAAGTGTTTCCTGCATGATGTTATATAAATTGTGCATATTAGGAAAATCGCTTCCCCTTGAGAGGAAGATCCCGGAAGTAACGTGGAGGACGGTCGGGGATATCTTCGATGGAAAGAACTTGATCTGGATCATCTGGGTTCCAAATTTTTCCTTTGTTATCCTTGAAGCACAAGAGCCCGTTGTTGCAATCGACGATGAGACCCAAACTTCGGCATAGGTTGATATCAGCGCAGGTAACGCTAACCCCGATGGTGAAGCTTCATAGGGTTCACTTTCCGTAGGCCTTTTAGACCCGGGCAATCCAACCGCCAAAGAAGATGGGCATCGGATGTGCGGCGGTGGCGTTTGAGGCCATGTTCCTCAAAAGCATGTTGGTGACATTGAGGGGTTGTCGGTTCAGGATGCAACTGACGGTTCACGACACCCGCGCTATCCTTCTTTTCACAAAGTGTACCGCATAGGACCCGGTGGATGTATTGAATGAGCGGGTCCTGTATCTTGGTGCTCTTGGTATTGCTACGGTCCACCTTCGATTTGTGCCCAAAACATGTTTCTAGTGTTTTTCGGGCATTTCACGGAGGCTATCTGTGAAAATGGGCTCGACAATTTCTTCCTCGGTTTAGATTCTAACATCTACACCAAACTGAGCCACCAAGATGCTATACCATTCACCCCTGCACCTGAATTGGACCGCATCGGTATCAAACATGTCCTCGTTGTCCTTTCGGAAAGTAAGTGAACTTAGAAACTCCAAGTTGAACTCATAAACTAATTGAAGCTTAGTTTTCTAGAAAGAAACGTAGGGGTCCCGTCACCAAGTTGCCATAACGCTCCCATTTGGCCAACCGTTTCCATCGTGTTATAGCACACTTATCTTGGAGGTTCCTCATGTCATGCACTTAGTCTTTCCATGCGGACTTCGCACGCTCCGTGTGCAACTTTGAACCTCAACCACTTGTGGGGAGCCATTTGCCTGTAAAAAACCGAACATTGAAACAGTTAGGTGAGGTAAAAATTGCAAAAAACAGAAATACTGAGGTCTGCACACGGCCACGTGTTTGTGAGGCACGACCCCATGTCTGTAGAGTTTCGAAGGGCACGACCCCGTGCGTAGGAAGCACGACCCTGTGTGAACCTACTGTTTCCACAAAAATTCAAGATTTTCGAGCCGGCTTCGAAAAGTTCAAAATTTTTGGTCTGCCATGTGTGGTTTTCACCAAAAAACAAACCTCAAGTGTCAATTTCAAGTAAACAACCCGTTTTACCCTTTAATTTTTAGATTTTTCGGAAATGAACAAGTGTTTGCATAAATTACTTGAAACTTCCGTTTTTCAACAATGGCTTGATGTTCTACTCTTCAAAACACTTCTATAGTCTACTACTAAAAAGATCTAAGAAAAAATTTTGGATTGACACGGGTCAAGTTCAAGAACCATATATTTTTCCCCAAAGCTTGGTGTTAATCTACATGCAAAACAATAATCTAACTTAGATAGATGTTAGAGACATACCTCGTTGGTAGATTATGGAAGGAAATCGTCAAAAATTTGCGGGAGCGGGGCAGGGAACCGGTGGATGCAGAGAAACGCTCCGTGTGAGTTATGAGAAAGAAAGGAATGAAAACAAGGGTTTTATCCCGTCTGCACGTAGGCACGGCCCCGTGCCTGATAGGCATGACCCCATGTCTTATGTGAAAACCAGATTTTTTTTTTAGTATGGTTGTTTCTCTGTCCACTTGGTTCCTTAGCTCGTTTTACCTGGCTCGTAGTCTTTTTAGCATGATCTTCCAAAATATACCTACAAGATGGATTATTATAACACAATAATAAAAGAAATATATATTCAAGTAGTTTTGTTACCGATCACTTATCTATCTCTCGTAAAGTTATTTATGTTTCTTCATCCACAAGGAATCCTTCATAGAATTTAAGTCTTTGTCCATTGACTTTGAATGGTTCTCCGTTTGGAGGTTTAATTTCTGTGGCCCCATGTGAATAGACCTTGGTGATGGTGAAAGGTCTGGACCATCTAGACTTGAGTTTCCCAGGGAAAAGTCATAGCCTAGAGTTAAAGAGGAGCACTTGGTCTCCCTTTCTAAATTCCTTAGGTCCGCTTATATATTTGTCATGCAATCTTTTTGAGCGTTCCTTGTAGATTTCTGAGTTGGAGTATGCTTGATTTCTTAACTCATCTAATTGGTGTAGATGATCTTTCCTAAAGTCTATTGATCCAAGTTCACATTTTTTAATGCCCAGTATGCCTTGTGTTCAATTTCTACTGAAGGGTGGCAGTTATTTCCATAAACAAGTTTATATGGGGTGGTGCCTATTGGTCTTTTATAGGCTGTTCGAAATGCCCACAAAGCATCGTCTAGTTTGTCTGCCCATTCTTTTCGGTTTTGACCCCACAATGTTTTTTCTAGGATCCTTTTTAAAACTCAATTGGTCACTTCGGCTTGACCATTGGTTTGAGGATGATAAGCAGTTGAGAGTTGGTGAGATACCCTATATCGTGTTAGAGCTTTTTCCATTTGCAGATTGCGAAAGTGGGTTCCTCTATCATTGATGAGGGCTTTTGGAGTGCCGAAAAGATTTTTCAAGAATTTTACTACTACTCTTCCATCATTGGTAGGAAGAGCTTCGGCCTCGGCCGATTTAGAAACGTAATCGACAACCACAAGAATGTATTTGTTTCCTCTCTATTTTGTGGCATTTCATTTTTTTACTGAGATGTTTCCTACCCATTGATGTTGGGCCCTTAGAGGTTTATACATTAGTTATTAATTAGTGGTATGGGCTAGTTGCTAATTAGTTGTTTTGGGCTTGAATGTGGGCTTAGGTGGGGGTGATATTTGGCTTAGGTTTAGGGGGAGTTGTTGGTTAAACCTACCCTATAAATACTTGTTTAGTTATTCAGGTTAGGGTTGTTGACTCTGATTGTTTTTGCTGTAACTTGTATCTGACAATTACTACTTGATGTGTGTAAAATGAAACATACAAATTACATCAAATAAGGCATAAAACTAACCCTTTTTAAGTACTAATGTTGGAAAAAGAGTGTTTTTGTCTTCCTTTTGTATTTTCAGGATTAAATGAGCTCAAATTCACAAAAGAAGCAAAAAGACAGCAAAATCTAACATAAATACAAGAAAAGGAACATAAGTGGATTGCCCGACCCCTCGACAACATCCTCCCAAGCAAAACAGAGAAGGCAGAAGACTGAACACGCCCCGTGCTCAGCCAGCACGGGGCCGTGCCCAAGAAGCAGCAGATAAGACAAACCTATAGAAGCTTCTATTTCCCACCACGGGGCCGTGCCCAGTGAACACGGGGGCATGGCGAAAGTACTGCAGGCGCATTAATTGAAATTGCAAATTACAATTAATGAGGAGAGAGATTGTCAGACAGGCACGGGGTCGTGCCCAGCAGACACGGGGCCGTGCCCAGGCTTCTGTTCAGCCTATAAATAGGAGTGCTTGGTTTCATTGCAACTCATCCCTTGGCACACCACCTCTCTCACACTTCATCCACCACCCACCACCATTACAACACCATCATCCACCACCATCATCCATTGTCCATCATAGAGTGTGTGAGTCGTCTCGGGATCCAAGATTGATCGTAAGAGTTCTTGACAATCAAGGCCATGTTTGCCTAAGTCTCTTACATCACTTGGTGAAGACAAGTGTTTAGTATAATACTTTTTATTTTTAATCTTTTGCACTTTTTATTTGGTTTTGTATTAATGACTTTAATATCTAGTTGATTATGTTGAAGGTGACTTTTCCTTATCGTTTGTCCGTGGTGTCTTGGCATTATTTTACTGTCTATATAAAATAAAAGATTTTCACCATTCATATCTCCACGGTCTATATGGAGGTATATTGGCACCTGGTCGGGGGTTAAGGGAATGGTTTGGTAAGGGTCTTGCCCTTGTTCAGCGTTTAGAGGTCCTGCAAGGGACCTGGGTCAAATTTAGTAGGATTTCCTTCAATACCCAAAGGTATTGGATGGCGGGGATCCAAACTATTTGACCCCCTCATAAGTTAACTACTATTAACACTATAACCCGGCTATTTAGGACTGTATCGCTGCTGACTCAGACTACTTAGTCGAGGGTAACGTCACCTCCAAAAGAGGGGCCTACCATAATTTGCATTAATAACTTAATTCATTATCTTTCAATAATCCGACCCTTTAGGATTGTATCCTTGCTGACTCAAACTACTGGGTTGAGGGTAACGTCGCCTTCAAAAGAGGGGCCTACTACAATAACTAAGATAATCTCTTAAACAAGTGCAAAAGTGCGAAAATAATCAAAGGTTATACTAATACACAAGTCGGATCCAAGTGATTCATCTTGTCTATCTGTTTTTATTTTTATTTTACTTTTCAGCATTTAGTTAGTTTTTATTTTCTTAGTTTAAAAATCTTTTCTAACATTTTGATTTGGTTAGACGTTGAGGATAAACCGGTACTAAAAGCTCTTGTGTCCTTGGACAACCTCGGTATCTTACCAACACTATACTACGTCCACGATGGGTGCACTTGCCCATATGTGTGTTTAGTGTTAGTGAATATCGTGTTTTATAAATTTAAAACTTGGCTAAAAGTGTAAAAAGGGCTTAAAATATACATCTAAAACATATAACACACTTGCACGCGCCAAGTTTTTGGCGCCGCTGCCGGGGACACAAGGATTTTAAGAAAGTTAGGAATCGACGGCCTAATCATATTTTTATTTTTCTTTTTAGTTTTTTAGGATTTTCTTAGTTTTTCAGTTTCTGCAGAGCTCAGCACGGGCCGTGCCTGCTGAACACGCCCCCGTGCTCAATCATTGGAACTGGCAATCTTGTTTTAAGTCAGACAGTAAGCTGAACACGGGGCCGTGCTCACTCAACACGCCCCCGTGCCCAAGATTCACTTACTGAAAACAGAACCGTTAGATCCCGGTGGTTGGTAATTTCTGACACAAACATGAGTGATGGTAATTCTTTTTTACTTTCGGCACTCTTATGGTACGTGGTGTCAATTATGTGGAGGCGAACATAAAGAATTAGAATGTTACTTTCTAAACTATAAGCCCCACTATATAGACCCACCGTCTCCCTATAACCTTAAGAGGGGCGAAAGTAAAAATAATCACTATCTCTCCCTCGAATGCGCCCAGCCAGATATTCTAGGAGAAATGCTCCTTGACGAGTTATTTCAACTAGAAAATCTAATTTTAAATTAGTTAAAAGAGCTTTGGAAGGATTTCATTGATCCACCCCAAGACAATGACCATGAAGAAATGTTGGGATCGCGTTCCAACAACCTCGTTGCTCCCAAAAATACCTTCATACCTAGCGAAGACTTGGACGATAGTCGTCCCTGTGCCGATTGTGCCGTGAAGGACTCTCCATCGACTTCGTTCGGTGCATACATAGACCTGAGCGATTCGGCATATACCTTCTATAACGAGAGCCCGAGAAAGGGTTGGACTTGTGCACCTAGAATAAAAATAGGAATTACCCTCACCGACAACCTCTTGCGTTCTCGCCTTAGTCTAGGACAATTAAGGTATCTTAGGCACTTTGGGGTTGTTCCAACCAGTAAGGAACCACCCGATATCAATAAGATCCTTAGAATTAAAGAAACTCCATAAGACAGCTTCCAGACACGGGGCCGTGTCCAGGTCAACACGCCCCCGTGCTCACCTAAAAGATTCTCTGCTGATTTTGTCAGAATACGGAAAAAATGTGTCAGGATTTCATATGCACACGGGGCCGTGTCCACCCAACACGGGGCCGTGTCCAGTGCGCTGTCGTTTTCTTTAAATGCAGCCTGATTCCTGCTCATTTTTTACCACTTCAAAAGACAGAGATTCCTAGGATCTTCACTTATACCATCCTAGGTAAGTTCTAAAAGAAGGTTCCCAAGAACCATCTTGTCCCTTCCACTTTTATTCATTACCTCTTCTTTCAATTTTCCAAACATTTCCTCCACGAAAGCTTGGAAACTCCATGATTCCAACCTTTAATGTGAAGTTTGTAAGATTATTTGCTAAGGATTCTTATTTAAAGTTAGTTGTATAACTTTGTTTTAAATTATCTGTGCTTAAAACCCAGCTGAAAATCATAAAAATAATTTAAAACTCCAAGACTCCTTAGCCTAAAATCCTGCAGACAAGTGGACACGGGGCCGTGCTCAGCAAGCACGGGGCCGTGTCCGAGGTTCTGTTTCGTAAAAATTTATCTTTCTTCGGTTTATTTCTTAGAAATGGCAAGCAGAACAAGCGGAACATCTTCAAGAAATAACCGACAAGGGAGGAGATCATCAACGGCGGAAGACTCTCTTGTAAACTATGTTTACGCTCTAACAGAGGCTATTGATGAAATGACGGGGGTGGAAGAAGCATTGATCGACCGTATCAACCATCTAACGGTGGGACTGGAGGGATGTCTCCGAGAGGTGAACCTCTTGCACCAGAGGTTAAACCTTCTCGCCTCCCCGCCTTTGGTATCTATAATAACCCAAAGGGCGTGGAATATGGTGCCCGAAGTCATCATTCCGGCCGAATGGTACGCCATGCACCCTGAGCCTCCGCAAAGGGTGGTGCAAGGAGTCCCGGTGAGTGTTCCCCCTCCTCCACAAGTTGCTGAGGAAAATGAAGCCGCCTTCTTCCTTCCAAGGGAGATAGAAGAATGGCTTTAAACAACATCTAGGGAAAAAACCATCGGGCGAAAGTCCTACTACATCGGGAAACTATTCTCGAAATTTTCTTAAAAAAAAGTAGAACTCTTTATGATAACCTCGTGTACCTCCTGACCTAATTAGTTAAGATTTTCATTTACTTTTGTTTTAGGAACATTATGTATCTCTCTATGGTTTTAATGGAATGATGGTTTTAAGGTTTGATTGGTTCATAATAAATAAAACACACTCATGGTGGTAAAGGACGATAAGGGAAACGAGAAACGTGGCCCCATGCATAAGAACAAGGCCACCCGTCAAAAATTTCTCCATTACAGAAGGTTCAGCACGGGCCGTGTCCAGCCAACACGGCCCCGTGCTGAACACCCTGCAGAAGAACGCCTAGTTCAGGTAACTGGACACGGGCCGTGTTCACCAGACACGCCCCCGTGTCCAGGCTTCTGTTTCTTTCTTTAATTATCGTTACTGGCACCTGAACACGGGGCCGTGCCCGGTCCCCACGGGGCCGTGTCCAGACTGCCAGTAACATAATTTTTTGCTTTTAACACCATGTTACACACTCAATCAACCTAAAAATTTATTTTTGGGACACATTGAGGACAATGTGTAATTTAAGTGTGGGGGGGGGGGATACTAAAACCTTGAATTTTGCAAGTCCTGATAACAAGCCTTACACAACACTCTATTGGAACCGCTAATCACCCCAAATTTTTTCAAAAAAAAAAAAATTATATACTTGTCTAAAGTTTAAGTTGGGAATTCTAAGACTAAGAAGGTTATATTTTTACAAATTTACAACCGATAGCGTCGTGATAAAAAGGACCAACATAAGAAAATTATGAAACGACATGACAAGCTTAGTTAAAATTCGATTATATATACTTGATCACATAAAAAAACCATTCCCACAAAAAGTGAGTTTTGAGCCTTTATTGAGCATACAAATATACATCTTTACGCTAAATGCTCATTTTTCGTTTCTTGCGTGAATAGCCGCTTGATTCTTACGACTCTAGAACTTGCCACGACAATTCATTCCCGGTCCTTACCAATTTAAACCCAAGTAAGTAAATGATGGAGGCATTAGGACTAACCCTTTTTCTTTCAAAACCATTATTTTTATTTTTCCTTTCACCTACCTAAAAACTCCCCCTAGTTAACCCCTTTGAGCCTAAACCTTTTCATTTCTTACCCCCAAAACCCTTTTTACCCACCAAAAACCCTTTTTTATTTTTACCCCTTTTATTTTAGTAACAAGCTCGGTTTTCGTGTGACTAAAATATATATATATATATATATAATAATGAAGTTAGAAATAAACAAACAAAGCTCCTAAAAAGCTTGTTTGAAGAAATACTTCATTAAGAATACAAAGTCACAAAAACAAAATGTTTTACGAAAACCGACGCTTTTTACGTTTTTCGCCCTTTACTAACCACTAACCAAACTACCCACCTTTAGCCCAAGCCTTTACCCAAAAAGTCCTCTTGATATTTACAAAGGTAAAAAGTTAAAAAGGAGGAGGATTGATTGCTTGGCAAGCCTATGGTAGGAATAAGTTCCATGCCGCTCTCGAGTGATTCACTAAAAAATACACCTTCGGCCGAGTGTGAGTGATTTCCCCCGTGAGGTATGTGAACTTGTATATAAATGGAATTTAAAAAAAAAGGCATGCTATGCCCAAATAAGTAATTTCTCTTATGAGACGTTCTAAATAAATCATAACGAATAGGATTGTAAATAAATAAAAATAAAACCCGATAAAGATCTTGGATTCCCGACACTCTATGACAAGCCAAAACCTTCTCTTCTACCCATTCCATTTGGGAGTGTAAGCCACATATTAGAGAGTTTTGCTTGAGGACAAGCAAAAATTCAAGTGTGGGGATATTTGATGTGTGTAAAATGCAACATATAAATTACATCAAATAAGACATAAAACTAACCCTTTTTAAGTACTAATGTTGGAAAAAGAGTGTTTTTGTCTTCCTTTTGTATTTTCAGGATTAAATGAGCTCAAATTAACAAAAGAAGCAAAAACACAGCTAAATCTAACATAAATACAAGAAAAGCAACATAAGAGGATTGCCCGACCCCTCGACAGCATCCTCCCAAGCAAAACAGAGAAGGCAGAAGACTGAACACGCCCCGTGCTCAGCCAGCTCGGGGCCGTGCCCAAGAAGCAGCAGATAAGACAAACCTATAGAAGCTTCTATTGCCCACCACGGGGCCGTGCCCAGTGAACACGGGGGCGTGGCGAAAGTACTGTAGGCGCATTAATTGTAATTGCAAATTACAATTAATGAGGAGAGAGATTGTCAGACAGGCACGGGGCCGTGCCCAGCGGACACGGGGCCGTGCCCAGGCTTCTGTTCAGCCTATAAATAGGAGTGCTTGGTTTCATTGCAACTCATCCCTTGACACACCACCTCTCTCACACTTCATCCACCACCCACCACCATCACAACACCATCATCCACCAACATCATCCATTGTCCATCATAGAGTGTGTGAGTCGTCTCGGGATCCAAGATTGATCGTAAGAGTTCTTGACAATCAAGGCCATGTTTGCCTAAGTCTCTTACATCACTTGGTGAAGACAAGTGTTTAGTATAATACTTTTTATTTTTAATCTTTTGCACTTTTTATTTGGTTTTGTATTAATGACTTTAATATCTAGTTGATTATGTTGAAGGTGACTTTTCCTTATCGTTTGTCCGTGGTGTCTTGGCATTATTTTACTGTCTATATAAAATAAAAGATTTTCACCATTCATAACTCCACGGTCTATATGGAGGTATGTTGGTACCTGGTCGGGGGTTAAGGGAACGGTTTGGTAAGGGTCTTGCCCCTGTTCAGCGTTTAGAGGTCCTGCAAGGGACCTGGGTCAAATTTAGTAGGATTTCCTTCAATACCCAAAGGTATTGGATGGCGGGGATCCAAACTATTTGACCCCCTCATAAGTTAACTACTATTAATACTATAACCCAGCTATTTAGGACTGTATCCTAGCTGACTCAGACTACCTAGTCGAGGGTAACGTCACCTCCAAAAGAAGGGCCTACCATAATTTGCATTAATAACTTAATTCATTATCTTTCAATAATCCGACCCTTTAGGATTGTATCCTTGCTGACTCAAACTACTGGGTTGAGGGTAACGTCGCCTTCAAAAGAGGAGCCTACTACAATAACTAAGATAATCTCTTAAACAAGTGCAAAAGTGCGAAAATAATCAAAGGTTATACTAATACACGAGTCGGATCCAAGTGATTCATCTTGTCTATCTGTTTTTATTTTTATTTTATTTTTCAGCATTTAGTTAGTTTTTATTTTCTTAGTTTAAAAATCTTTTCTAACATTTTGATTTGGTTAGACGTTGAGGATAAACCGGTACTAAAAGCTCTTGTGTCCTTGGACGACCTCGGTATCTTACCAACACTATACTACGTCCACGATGGGTGCACTTGCCCATATGTGTGTTTAGTGTTAGTGAATATCGTGTTTTACAAATTTAAAACTTGGCTAAAAGTGTAAAAAGGGCTTAAAATATACATCTAAAACATATAATACACTTGCACGCATCACTACTATATGCAAGTTAAGCTTTTGGTCAATTACTCTACTTCATCTTATTTCTTGTGTCTATTATTGAATCAGTTTGATTGTGTGATTCTGCCACTAATAGTGCATACATCTGTCGACTTTGTCTTGTATCGAGTCTTAGATTAGATTGTATAGATCAGGGCATGTAGATCGAGGAAATAGGAGTTTATATAGCTGATTTTGCTTGAAACAACATATGTAAGTGATTCCGCCCGAAACGGTTTCAAGCGGAATCACAAATCTTTAATTCCGCTCCAACTGCTTCTGGTGTCTTTCGAGCGAAATCAAGGGCACTATATATAGTCTCTAGGAGCAAAATCAGAGGAATAGTTCTTAAAAATCATACCGAAGTGTTGCCGGTGTGTTTCCTGATTGTAATTGTGATATTATCAATCAGAAGAGTATTTTAAGAGAAGATCAAGCTGTTACTAAGTCTATTTCTTGTTTTCCGCACCTGAAATAGATCAGAACCTCTCTGAACGACTCGTTCGGGTCAATTACACGATCCTACAAGTGGTATCAGAGCGCAGGAGGAGAAGTTCTGCAGTCTACATCTAAATTTAATTGCATTTTCTATCTTCTACACCTTCTTTCATTGGTTCAGATAGTTTTAACGGTCAAAACCAGATCAAATTTTCACAGATTGTATAAAAATGAACATTAACAAATCCTTGAAAGTTTAATGGTAAAATACGGCTTAAAAATGACCAAAATTGACCTCCGAAGTGATTTCGCTCGAAGTTACAAAGTGTGATTCCGCTCGAGATACTGATCCTGTTTGGGTAATTCCGCTCGAAACAACCTGTTTCCGCTCCAAAGGGTTGATTCCGCTTCAAAATTGTTTGTGATTCCGCTCCAGGGCTACCTCTAATCTCAGTTTCCGCTCCAAATTGCATTCTGATGATTCCGCTCCAGAAAGTTTGTTGGGATTTCGCTCCAGAGTACCATATTTGAGATTCCGCTCCAAAGTGACTGGTGATTTCGCTCCAAAAAGCATTTGTGTAATTCCGCTCGAAACTGTATCTGGGATATTCCGCTCCAAAGTGACTGTTTTTGTAAAACGTGATACATAATCATGAGTGAAGAGTTCTACAACGCGTTCGCTTCATCCCCAACTACTCCGGCTTCCATTGCTCAGAACATGAACTTGGAAAATGAGACCGGAACGTTACAAAAGCCCCCAAAACTGATGAGTATCGAAGAGTACTACAGGTGGAAAGACAGATTCGAAAACTGGGTTCAGGCAAACCATCTGAGGTCATGGGAGTGTATTCTGAAGAAATATGTTTTGCCACGAACAGATTTGCAGGTTATCAAAGAGCTATCAGAGTTCAGTGACAAAGAGCGAGATATGTACAAAGCTGAAAAGATGATGATCAGTTTGCTTCAGCAAGCCATCAAAGAAGACATCTTCATACTGCTTCAGCATGACAAAACTTCAAAATCAATCTGGGATGCACTTAAAGTCAAGTTTGAGGGTAGTGAACACATGATTAAAAGCAAGAAGGCATTGCTCAAGAAAGAGTTTGATTTGTTCACGAGTTTACCCGGTGAAGATACAAAGAAGCTGATTGAAAGATACTGTCACTTGGTGCGATCCATGTCGATGCTTAGTATAACTAAAGATCGTGAAGAGTGGGTAGACAAGTTAGCTGACGCTTTACCGCAAAAGGAATGGGGTACATACTTGATGATATTGAAAAATACTGGGGTGTATGATGGATTGACTATTTCTTAGTTTATAGAGAAGATTGAGGGTCAGGATTTGGAACAGCAGAAGATTGCGAGGATGAACAGTCCAAGTGGTCAACAGGATGTAAAAATGTACTACAAAGGTAGTGTTCCAGAAGTTGAAAGAAGCCCGAAAATTCAAACTGCTTTTAGTGCTGGAGATTCATCTGAAAAAATTGATCAAAGTTCAAACAAAAGCAGGAGTGGTTTTTCTTCTTATCCAAGTGTTAATCCGAAAGATTCAACTACAAGCTTTCATTCTCAAAGTACAAAGACAGGAAATGGTTATGTGATCCAGTGTAACATTGCTTTGAATCTTCCAGATGGTCAAAGCTTTTCTGAGGAAACTGCTAAAGATCACATGGCTTTACTTGGATCTATGTTGCTATCTTATGAAGGTTTAGTGGCTGGAAGGATCGGGAATCCTATGCTCACAAAGGAGGATTACGATCAGATAGACGCAGAAGAAATGGAATTATGGACATCAAATGGTGTCTCGCTAGTGTCCTTAGACGAGCTGAAAAATTCAAGCTGATTACTGGGAGAAATGATTTTCTTGATGCATATGTTTCTACTTTAGGTTTTGATAAATCTAAAGTTACTTGTTTTCGATGCAGGGAGAAAGGTCATTTCAAAAGAGAATGCAAGAACAGAGAGGCAAATGATGCTCAGAATCCATTCGGAAAAGATGACTACTACCAGAAGGCCATATACCAGCAAGTCGGTCAGCAACAACAACAAGAACCACAGGTGGGTCATGGTAGAAAGGTGATCGAGGATTCAAAGAGAGCATGTCTGGTGGATTTTAACTGGAACAAATATATATCACCCGAAAGCAAAGCATGTTTGATCAATCAGGATGATGAAAGGTTACCTGAAGGATTCAGCTGGGATATGTTGGTTGATGAAAAAGGAGAATTTAAAGCATTTATTGCTAAGATTGTGAAAGAACCAGATATGTTTGCCACATGGATGAAATCTATTGGTGAGACTGTGAAGAATGTGGAGGAAGAGTCTGTTGCATTTGATGAAAGCTCACAGAGTGCAGATGAAAGTTCACATAGTGATGAAAGTTCTGAAAAAGAAGTTAGTTTTGATCAAACACCATTAGATTTTGGTTCTTCGGATGATAATTCTGAAAAATCAATTGAGTTTGATCAATCACCAACTGACGACAGCAGTGATGATGAAGAAGAACGACATATTAATGTTGCAAAATCTCATCTCTCTCCTGAAAGTTTTCATTTTTATTTTGCAGATCGCTTGGAGAAGCTAAAGGAGAAACAAGCTGCAAAAGAACAAATGAAAATGAAGTCTGAAGGTGGTGTTCAAATAGAAGAGAATGTTCAACATGAAGAAGTTAAAGTTGTTGCTGAGGAAATTGCTGATGCTGAGAAGGTGACTGAAGCAGAAAAGGTGGTTGAAGTTGAGAAAATTGTAGAAGTTGAAAAAATAGTGGAAGTAATCAAACCATGCCAAAAGTGTCTTGAAGCTTGCAAAGAATGCACAGCAAAAGACGAGAGGTTGGCTGAGTATGAGAAGATGAAAGAGCAGCTGTTGTTCAATCTCAATTACGTAAAAGAATCTTATGATGTTTTGAACAAAGCAGTAACTGGTCTTCAAAAGACAAATTCTAAGAGAGAAGATGTGTTGCAAATGATGAATGCTACAATGATGACAAAACAGAAAGCTATCAATTTTTACATCGAAGAGAGTGCTAAGTGGAAGCTAGAGTTGGAAAAAGAGAAAACTGAGAATGAGAGAATCAGACGCTTATTGCAGAGTTATTCTAGTTCTGATTATCTTATTGATCGAATCTATCCAACTGTTGCAGGTATGAAAGCTTTTCAAGACGACAAGCCAAAGAAGAAAGATAGTGGTAAGAAACCGACTGTTAACTATAACAAGTGTCCGCCTCCGATCTGGGAAGGGTATTCTCCCAGAAAACCAAACGAGGAGAAACTTGAAAAAGCAGTCAATATAAAGCTAAAAACCAATACAACTGATGAATTACTAGAAAACATTGACGATACTTACACATCGTCTGACACTGATCATGAGTCTGAGTTAATTAAAAAGGTGGTCGATCAGGTGTTGGATACTGATGAGGAGTTAGAGTCAAAATCTGAGTCTGGAGATTCAAGTTCGTCAGTCAAAGGTCCAAAATCGTCAGTTAAACGGTCTTATAGTAAAGAATTTTTGTTATCAAAAGCAAATTTGGATGATGAAACATTTGAAGTTGCATACACTTTAAATGATTCTGACAAATTATACTCTGACAAAGTGTTTCCAATAAGAATTGTTAGGCTTGACATGATCAAAAAGGTTTTCAAAATGACAGAAATTAATATTTCTGAAATAAAAGATTTAAATCTTACTAGAAAACCTAAAAATTACACTTCAAGAGTTCAACAACGTTTAAACAAGAAAAAAGGTTACAGTTCTGGTTCTGGTTTTCAAAAGAAACCAAACCATAACGGTAAGCTCAAAAAGAAAGGTCTTGGTTTTATTCAACCAGAAAATTATAAAAATGAGAAAAATTCTAAAACAAAAACAGAATTTGTTTCAGGTGGAAGTGCTGAGGATGAACAGAAGAAACCTTTCTAGAAACAATCAAACTAGGAGTTTCTTGCTGAAAAGAAGAGAAATGGAACTGGAGTTTTTCACCCGAAAGAAACTCGAACCTGTTTCAAATGCAATGAAGCTGGTCACATTGCATGGAACTGTCCAAAGAATGTCAAGACAAAACAAGGAGTTTCTGAAAAGTTAAAAGAAAAAGTTGTTGAAAAAGATGAAAAACCAACTGAACAAGTCAAAATTTTTGAAAATTCCATTCATGAAGTTGGTGAATGTTCTAAGAAAAATGTTTACAAAAGGAAAGCAAAGAACAACCAAGTGTGGGTTGTTAAGAAGGGTAATGAGAAGGTCGGCGATGAATCTGGTTCCACAAAGCCAGAAGAGCCACAGGTTGAGGTAAAAGATTCAGTGAATGATGATGACTTTCCATCACTGATGTTTGAAGAGGCTAAACAGAAAGTTGGTAAAGTTGAAATCTCAGATTAGTTTTATTCTAAGAAAACTGCGTTTGATGTCGAGAAAACATTCAATGGGAATGTTAAGAAAATTTTTGGGAAAATGCTTGATGGGAAAGTAAAAGGGATTAAAGATTTCTATGCAACTAAAAAGGCTACTTATAACCCTACTGAGCAAGAACTGAAAACACTTAAGTCTAAAAAGACTTGGGTGGAAATTCTTTTCCCTTGAAGTCTTAGGACTTTGCCGGAGATCCCAAGTTTGTAATCGTGGATCAAGAATCGGCATCATTCTTAAAGATTGTTCTTGTGCAAAATTTGAAAAATTGTTGAAATTTTTACAGGTTGAAGGACTACGCCGGAGCTTCCAGGTTGGTAAGTGCGAAGCAGGAATCGACATCTTGGTTGGTAAAACGATTTGTGTAGAGATTTATTCCTACATATGGTTAGATGTTATGGATGTTTTTACAAGTGGTACAAAGGATTTGTCAAGGTCATTGAGTTGAACTTGATGTAATCTTAATACTAGTGATTGATGAACAATATGATGAACCATACCCCTAACTTACAAGTGAACCTACAAGTGGTTATAACAAACTTATTTTCCGGAAATATCATTTTGATTAAAACAAACTTAAGTGTTTTGAAATCTAAATGAGAAAATAGTTTGTTGAAAGGGGGAGTTCTGATTGTTTATGCCTAGTGGATGGAGAATTGATGCGATTCGATATCAGTTGTCACTTTATTTGTATAGTTTGTTTTCAAATTCTGTCTAAGTGGGTCAAGAGCTTAGTTTGTTTTTCAAATTTCCTTTTAAATGTGTTTGCATTTTAGGGGGAGTAGAAAATTTCAGAATTTCAAAAAATCCAAAAAAATTAGAAAATTTGAAAAAGACAAAAACATGATAAAATTCAAAAACGAGTTTTGTTGTAATAAGAGGAAATGATAGTACATCAGTGGACAGTCACAACATGCTAAAGAATTGGAAAGTTAAAAATGTGATAAACAATACTTTCTGCAAATGCTTTGAAATATAAGCTCGCCCTCAGCAAATTGATGAAACAATAAAATTGATAATCATTGCTGTTGTAACAAAAGATCCTCTAAAGGGGACATACCAAAAGTCAAAGCCGTCATCTCTCTGCGTATACGGAAGTATCGACCTGAGCTCTCACGGCCCTCGCACCTAACCCCTTACAGATATCATCTAGGTATACTCACCTGTAAGACTGAATATTGGGATCTAGATACGGGAGTATATTCAAGTAGTGGGACACGCAAATAAGTTTAAGTGATTAAGACATTAATATCGTATCTCGGATCAGTTGAACTTTGTGTGAAAATTTAAGTGGATCTATATACTGACAATCTAGGTAAATTGTTTAGAACTTAAAATGAAATGAAGCTTAACGGTATTGGTGATTTGTCTCATAAACTGATATGATCCTCTTAAACAAACTCACAAAAATATTGTCTGTAAATATTTCTTTTCTGCATTGCATTTCTCTTATTTCAAAATCCAAAAAGATTTTAGTGTGTTTTAGCAGAATTTTTTAAAAAATTCAAAAAGATTTTTGACAACTGGTATTGAAAAACTGATTTTCAAAATTACGAGTGCTAAACATGATGAGCATAATTTGAGGGAGAGTTTGTTCTTAATTGATAGTATTTTAATCAAATCTTCAAGTGGTTCATCAGAATTATATGAGAAAAATCATTTCGGATGTTATTGAGGGAGAGTCTGAGTTAGTGCATGCCTCTATATATTGAATTGTTAAATGTGTGAAAATTTATGTTGAGGTAGAGTTTATGCAGGTTAAGTATGAGCTGGTTTAAAGATCCTGAGCTGGAAGACAGCCAGGTTACGATACCTGAGGACTTTGATTGAAGAAAACCAGGCAACGATGATGGACCTGTGAAAGCTAGACAACGATCCTGAAGCTGATGATGCTGATGAACTTAAGGAATGCCAACATATCGCAAGGGGGAGTCTGAAGACATACGAGAGAAGAAAGAGAGAGTGAAGCCCAGAGACTGATCAAGACTGAAGATGTGAAGACTCGACACTGAAGACTCGTCAACATCTGAGGGGGAGTCTGTTAGTGCATACATCTTTTGACTTCGTCTTGTATCCAGTCTTAGATTAGATTGTATAGATCAGGGCATGTAGATCAAGGAAATAGGAGTTTATATAGCTGATTTCGCTTGAAACAACATATGTAAGTGATTCCGACCGAAATGGTTTCAAGTGGAATCACAAGTCTTTAATTGTGACACTCGAGGTTTTTCCGAACGATCACCTTGTAATATTTTGTGTATATATATATATTAGTAAATGGAAACGTGATTTTTGCATGATATGTGTGATATGTATGTATTATGTATATATTTATATGAGAGCCGAAACCACGACCCGAGACCATGACTCGCAACCGGGCGGTTGCGAGTGGGTCACTCGGTTGCGAGTGGGCCTTTGGGCCGTAACCGGTTTGGGTCGAAACCCCCAAGCCCAACCCGAAACACCCTATGAATATATATCCCACCTCCTCCTCATTTCCTTCATTTGTTACACCAAACAAACACACACCTCTTCTATTTTCTCTCAACTAAAAACCCCAAGCCAACAACATCCAAACTCTTCCAAACTTTCGGTTCAAGCTCAAGGATCTCGGACAAGGAAACTCGGTCAAGACCAATTCGGACACTCCATCTTCTCGGTTCTCTTTTCTTTGTTTTCGGCTCCTCCTTTCATAACCGGTTAGTGTTATCTTTGTGTATCTTTTGTGTATAAGATTTATGTGGGTTAAATGAACTAGAAATATTATGCTTGGTTAGAAATACTATGCATGATTTTTAGGAAGATTGTGAAGTTTTGACTATGTGTGTTAAACCCTATGTATGATACTTGCTAACATGCTTAAATGGTTATGGAATAATGGTTTAAGGATGTTTAGGGCCAACCGAGTTATGTTAATGCCACTAAGTGTATGTTTTACTTGTTCTTGCATATTAATCTTGTTAGAAATAGGTGATTTTCGGTCCAAAATGTGTGATTATGTTGGCATGAAAACCCTAGAAAAACTATGAACTTGATGAACTTGTTGAAGATAGTTTGAAGATTTTAAAATGGTAATGTTTGATCTATTGTTGTATATGGTCAAAATTAGGAAAAGTGTTTGTAGAAACCCTATTGGCTGTTTCCAAATATGGGTCTGATTTCATATGTACAATTTGGACTGTCTTTTCTGCATCATCACGTGTATATGAAAGTGACAGATTACGACTCGCAACGACAGCATTCCGACTCGCAACGACAGCATTCCGACTCGCAACGACGGCATTACGACTCGAAACCACACGGTTGCGACTCGCAACCAAAGCATGACAAGTTGAAACCACGAGATTTCGACTCGAGACTACGACGGTTGCGACTCGCAACCAACACGTGACAACTCGAGACCACGATTGCGACTCGCAACCATAACGAGACAAGCCGAGACCACCTGGTTGCGACTCGAGACAAGCTGGTTGCGAGTGGGCTGTCCATTTTGGTTATTGGGCCATTCTGTGTTAACTTGGACTATCTGTTAAATGGACTATGTGATACGGTTGACTGTTTAATTGTTTAGGCCGGCCCAATAACCCAATGACTGTTTACTTATATGCTTGATACGTGCCTATACGTGTTTTACGTGAATGCTTGTGCACCGAACCTGACCTATACCGGTAACCATGTTAGGACGTGGTGACCAACGTGATTGACAAGTAACCTAAACCTACCGAGCAACCCAAGGTGAGTTCACAACTTAAAAGCATGCGTCCCGGTGGTTTGGGACACGAGACTAAAACAACCCTATCCCCTGGTAAAAAGGGGATACCATTTACATACCTTCCCTAGTTATTGGGAACAAAACTTACTTTTCCTTCCCGGGTATTGGGAAACCTTTTGGTTAATTACTGTTTATACGGATTGCAACTAACGGCACTAAACGAAACTCTATCACTCAAGTCCCTACTACAAATACCGATTAGTCGCCGGGTTAGGCGAGCGGGTTATTAGTTAATAGCGCTATTTAGGTGTTTACCAGCCTCACACCGTGCCCTGGTTTGGGACGGGCGTGAACTAATGTACTCAGATATTCGTCAATGATGATAGAACATTGACATCGGGGCATCCTGCGGATACGCAACGGTTACCTAGTGTTCGGTATTGGAAAAACAGTTTAGTCGCTAACTTTTGGGGTAGCTCCCCAGGGCATGTATAAACGGATAAATTAACCGGTGAAACAAAGTTTTTGGTAATTAAAACTGGACAACTAGTGAACTCACTCAGCATTATTGTTGACCCCTTACTGCATGCTTTGCAGGTAACCAGTGACGAAGGAGCTTGCAGCTTGGGAACGTGTAGTGTCTGTTCACCCTTGTGTTGGGGTGATACCTTATTTTGAAACATGAACGTGTTTAACTACTACTTTATTTATGCTTCCGCTACTTAGTACTGTTTTGAACCAAAACTTAAAACTCTGAACTTAATATTTGCTAAGCTTATGATTAGTAAGTATTACTTTTGTTATCAACTTAAGTATTCAGTATAATTGGTGGCTGGATCCTGGTCGGTCACGCCCCCGAAGCGGGTGTTATCCGCAGGTGGATTTTGGGGGTGTGACAGATTGGTATCAGAGCCATTGGTTATAGTGAACTTGGTTTTAAAAAGGGGGAAAAATCTTTTTGGAGAAAACCAGACTATAACCCGTGACTCGCGACGACACTACACTCCAAGTGCAAGGCTCGACACATTTGACCTCATAGCTCGGACCAGTGTTTACTTGTTTGCTTTATGTTCCTGTTATGCTATACGTACTAGTGTGCCTAAACTAGATAGATACACCTCTCTCTTCTATCTCATTCTCGCTACACTACGACATCACACTCATACTATGTTTTCTGGTTATGAAGACAATGAGTGGACGCGGAAGAGGAAACATTAACATGACGCAGGCTCAGTTCACTAACCTGCTCAACACAGTGGCTGCGGCTTTTGCAGCTCACCCTATAGGTAAGCTCGTTGTTTTAGGATGTTTAGATCCTACCGCCACATCGACTTTTCGCCTCTAAACCTATACGCTTCGCTTCTCACGAATAGGTCAGCATGCACCTGCGCAACCACCAGTGTGTACTTTCAAAACTTTCATGGATTGCAAGCCTCTCCCTTTCAACGGCACGGAGGGTGCCATAGGTCTTCTGCATTGGATTGAGAAGATTGAAGCTGTTTTTGCTGTTTGTGAGTGTCCCCCTGCGAACTGGGTGAAGTTTGCTACTGCTACGCTTGAAGGAAGCGCGCTTTCTTGGTGGAAGGCGCAGATTCAGATGTTTGGGTTGGAAACTGCTAATGCTACTGCGTGGGAGGATTTCAAGGACATGATTAAGGATGAATACTGTCACCGGGATGACATCCACAAGCTTGAGAATGAGTACTACGAGCTCAAGATGGTTGGGTCGGAAATTGAAACTTACACCAAGTTGTCCAATGATTATGCTGCTCTTTGCCCAAACCTGTCCCGACCTATGTACCGAAGGATCGAACTGTATATCAAAGGTTTGGCTCCAGAGATTCGAAGCCATGTCACTACAGCCAACCACACTACCATTCAGCCGATTGTTCGACTTGCTCACAAACTTACTGATCAGGCCGTAGAAGAGGGCCGGTTGCCCAAAAGGATCAATGCTACCGTCGGAACTTCTAGTGACAACAAACGTAAGTGGGAAGGAAATCCAAGCAAGGATGCTAACCCCACTCAGGCCCCAGCACAGCAAAGGAAAACCGAAAACAACAAGGGCGCTCAACAACAGGGTGGCTATCGTGGAAACCACCCCAAGTGCAACAAGTGCAATCGACATCACAGCGGGCAGTGTGTGAAGGGTCAGTGTCAGCGATGTAACAAAATGGGGCATGAGGCCAAGGATTGCAGAAGTCAGTTCCCAGCTAGACAGAACCAGCAGCAACCCCAACAGCAACAGCAGCAGGGAAACAACCGGGCATGTTTTAAGTGTGGAGCTGAGGGGCACTTTAAGAAGGATTGCCCTGAACTGAATCAGAATCGCAACAATAATCAGGGAGCTGGGAACAACAACCAGAACAACAATGCTGGGAATGGTGCTAGAGGAAGGGCTTTCGTGATTGGAGCTGGTGAAGCAAGGAATGACCCCAATGTCGTGGCGGGTAAGTTCCTACTCGATGATTGTTACGTTTCTGTGTTATTTGATTCCGGTGCCGATGCTAGTTATGTATCCCTACGTATTAGTAAGAAGCTTAAGCGTCCGCTTTCGTTACTAAGTTCTCCTCATATCGTCGAGTTAGCTAATGGAAGAAACATCGAAGCCTCACATGTTGTCAAAGGCTGCAAACTAGAGTTGTCTGGTCAGACATTTAGTATCGATCTTTTCCCTGTTACTCTTGGAAGCTTCGACGTCGTTATTGGTATGGATTGGTTATCCAAGCATCGCGCTGAGATCCTCTGTCAAGAGAAAGCAGTTCGTATTCCTCGCCGTTCTGGCAAACCCCTCATTGTACAAGGTGGCAAGGGTGGAGAAATCTCCGGCATTATCTCGTTCTTGAAGGCCCAGAAGTGTTTACGGAAAGGGCACACCGCTATCTTGGCACTTGTTACCAACACGCAGGAAAAGGAAAAGAGGATTGAAGACTTTCCAGTAGTACGCGACTATCCCGAGGTATTTCCTGAGGAATTACCTGGACTCCCTCCCCATCGTCAGGTCGAATTCCAAATCGAGCTAGCTCCCGGAGCAGCGCCTATAGCTCGTGCGCCTTATCGGCTAGCCCCCGCAGAATTGAAGGAACTCTCGACGCAACTACAAGAACTATTGGATAAAGGATTTATCCGCCCTAGTTCATCACCCTGGGGAGCACCGGTACTCTTTGTTAAGAAGAAGGATGGCACGTTCCGAATGTGCATAGACTATCGTGAGTTGAACAAGGTTACCATCAAGAATCGTTACCCTCTCCCTCGAATCGACGATTTGTTTGATCAACTGCAAGGATCGAGCTACTACTCTAAGATTGACCTGCGATCAGGCTACCATCAGTTAAGGGTCCGTAACGAAGACATCTCCAAAACTGCATTCAGAACTCGTTATGGTCATTATGAATTCCTCGTTATGCCCTTCGGAATGACCAACGCCCCTGCAGTGTTCATGGATCTTATGAACCGAGTATGCAAACCCTACCTCGACAAGTTCGTGATTGTGTTTATAGACGACATCTTGATCTACTCGAAAAGTCAGGAAGAGCATGAACAACACCTACGCCTTATCCTCGAACTCCTTCGCAATGAGCAACTGTATGCCAAGTTCTCGAAATGCGACTTCTGGCTTCGAGAAGTCCATTTCCTTGGGCACGTGGTTAACAAGGACGGAATCCACGTCGACCCTGCAAAGATCGACTCTATAAAGAATTGGCCTACCCCTAAGACTCCCACTGAAGTTCGCCAATTCTTAGGATTGGCAGGTTACTACCGCAGATTTATTCAGGGATTCTCTAAGATTGCACAACCTCTCACGACACTCACTCAGAAAGGCGTCACCTACAAGTGGAATGAAGCACAGGAATCTGCTTTTCAGAGGCTTAAGGATAACCTCTGCAGTGCTCCAATTCTCTCGTTACCTGAAGGAACGGACGACTTTGTGGTTTACTGTGATGCGTCTATTCATGGGCTCGGTTGCGTGTTGATGCAACGCGAGAAAGTCATTGCTTACGCATCCCGACAACTTAAGACACATGAAAGGAACTACACAACGCATGATTTGGAACTGGGAGCGGTAATATTTGCGCTTAAGATATGGAGACATTACCTGTACGGTACCAAGTGCACCATTTACACCGATCACAGGAGTCTCGAGCATATCTTCAAGCAGAAGGAGTTAAACATGCGACAACGTCGATGGGTCGAACTTCTGAATGATTATGAATGCGCCATCAAGTACCATCCGGGCAAGGCCAATGTCGTGGCAGACGCCCTCAGCCGAAAGGACACTGTACCAAAGCGCGTGCGAGCATTACAACTTACCATCCAGTCTAGTCTCCCTACCCAGATCCGAAATGCTCAGGTTGAAGCTTTGAAACCGGAAAACATCAGGGCTGAGTCCCTGCGAGGATCGAGACAACAGCTAGAACAGAAAGAGGACGGCGCCTACTATGTGGCAGGGCGCATTTGGGTCCCACTTTACGGAGATCTACGAGAACTTGTGATGGACGAAGCCCATAAGTCCCGTTACTCAGTGCATCCTGGTTCAGATAAGATGTACCACGACTTGAAAACCACATACTGGTGGCCTGGCATGAAAGCCCACATAGCAGCCTACGTTGGCAAATGCTTGACCTGCGCAAGAGTCAAGATCGAGTATCAGAAACCAGCAGGCCTACTACAGCAGCCCGAAATCCCGAAATGGAAATGGGAACAGATTTCCATGGATTTTGTTACAGGGCTACCTAGATCTCAACGCGGGAATGATACTATTTGGGTGATAGTAGATCGTTTGACTAAGTCTGCACACTTTCTGGCCATTAAGGAAACAGACAAGTTTTCTACCTTGGCAGAAATCTATTTAAAGGAAGTAGTCTCCAGGCACGGGGTGCCAACTTCTATTATTTCCGATCGAGACGCTCGTTTTACTTCCGAATTGTGGCAAGCTATGCACAAATCCTTTGGCTCACGTTTGGACATGAGCACCGCTTATCATCCGCAAACGGATGGGCAGTCTGAACGCACCATCCAAACCCTGGAAGACATGCTTAGAGCATGTGTGATCGATTTTGGCAAGAACTGGGAGAAGCATCTACCGTTGGTGGAATTCTCCTACAACAACAGCTACCACACTAGTATTCAGGCGGCACCTTTTGAGGCATTGTACGGTCGTAAATGCCGATCACCTCTTTGCTGGGCGGAAATAGGTGACAGTCAACTCACAGGCCCAGAACTAGTGGTAGACACAACAGAAAAGATTTCCCAGATCAGTCAACGCATGGCGGCAGCTCGTGACCGTCAGAAAAGCTACGCTGACAAGCGTAAGAGACCGTTAGAATTCCAGGTCGGGGACCGGGTTCTACTTAAAGTCTCACCCTGGAAGGGTGTGGTCCGTTTCGGTAAACGGGGCAAGCTGAATCCAAGATATGTTGGACCATTCGAAATTACCGAGAAGATCGGTAAGGTTGCTTATAGATTAAACCTGCCTGCAGAGCTGAGTGCAGTGCACAACGTTTTTCACGTATCTAACCTGAAGAAGTGTTTGTCGGATGAGACACTTGTAATTCCTTTTAAGGAACTGACGATTGATGAACAGCTACACTTTACTGAGGAACCGATTGAGATCACGGATCGAGAAATCAAAACCCTCAAACGTAGCCAGATACCCCTTGTGCGAGTTCGTTGGAACTCACGGCGCGGCCCAGAGTTTACCTGGGAGCGGGAGGACCAGATGAAGTCCAAGTATCCCCAGTTATTCCCAAACGAAAATCCCAGCACTAAAGCTACAACCGAATTTCGGGACGAAATTCCAAACTAACGGGGGGATGATGTGACACCCCGTTGAAACACGCTAGCTTGGCAGTGGCTGCTTCAACTTTCGGGACGAAAGTTCTTAAAACTTGGGGATAATGTGACACTCGAGGTTTTTCCGAACGATCACCTTGTAATATTTTGTGTATATATATATATTAGTAAATGGAAACGTGATTTTTGCATGATATGTGTGATATGTATGTATTATGTATATATTTATATGAGAGCCGAAACCACGACCCGAGACCATGACTCGCAACCGGGCGGTTGCGAGTGGGTCACTCGGTTGCGAGTGGGCCTTTGGGCCGTAACCGGTTTGGGTCGAAACCCCCAAGCCCAACCCGAAACACCCTATGAATATATATCCCACCTCCTCCTCATTTCCTTCATTTGTTACACCAAACAAACACACACCTCTTCTATTTTCTCTCAACTAAAAACCCCAAGCCAACAACATCCAAACTCTTCCAAACTTTCGGTTCAAGCTCAAGGATCTCGGACAAGGAAACTCGGTCAAGACCAATTCGGACACTCCATCTTCTCGGTTCTCTTTTCTTTGTTTTCGGCTCCTCCTTTCATAACCGGTTAGTGTTATCTTTGTGTATCTTTTGTGTATAAGATTTATGTGGGTTAAATGAACTAGAAATATTATGCTTGGTTAGAAATACTATGCATGATTTTTAGGAAGATTGTGAAGTTTTGACTATGTGTGTTAAACCCTATGTATGATACTTGCTAACATGCTTAAATGGTTATGGAATAATGGTTTAAGGATGTTTAGGGCCAACCGAGTTATGTTAATGCCACTAAGTGTATGTTTTACTTGTTCTTGCATATTAATCTTGTTAGAAATAGGTGATTTTCGGTCCAAAATGTGTGATTATGTTGGCATGAAAACCCTAGAAAAACTATGAACTTGATGAACTTGTTGAAGATAGTTTGAAGATTTTAAAATGGTAATGTTTGATCTATTGTTGTATATGGTCAAAATTAGGAAAAGTGTTTGTAGAAACCCTATTGGCTGTTTCCAAATATGGGTCTGATTTCATATGTACAATTTGGACTGTCTTTTCTGCATCATCACGTGTATATGAAAGTGACAGATTACGACTCGCAACGACAGCATTCCGACTCGCAACGACAGCATTCCGACTCGCAACGACGGCATTACGACTCGAAACCACACGGTTGCGACTCGCAACCAAAGCATGACAAGTCGAAACCACGAGATTTCGACTCGAGACTACGACGGTTGCGACTCGCAACCAACACGTGACAACTCGAGACCACGATTGCGACTCGCAACCATAACGAGACAAGCCGAGACCACCTGGTTGCGACTCGAGACAAGCTGGTTGCGAGTGGGCTGTCCATTTTGGTTATTGGGCCATTCTGTGTTAACTTGGACTATCTGTTAAATGGACTATGTGATACGGTTGACTGTTTAATTGTTTAGGCCGGCCCAATAACCCAATGACTGTTTACTTATATGCTTGATACGTGCCTATATGTGTTTTACGTGAATGCTTGTGCACCGAACCTGACCTATACCGGTAACCATGTTAGGACGTGGTGACCAACGTGATTGACAAGTAACCTAAACCTACCGAGCAACCCAAGGTGAGTTCACAACTTAAAAGCATGCGTCCCGGTGGTTTGGGACACGAGACTAAAACAACCCTATCCCCTGGTAAAAAGGGGATACCATTTACATACCTTCCCTAGTTATTGGGAACAAAACTTACTTTTCCTTCCCGGGTATTGGGAAACCTTTTGGTTAATTACTGTTTATACGGATTGCAACTAACGGCACTAAACGAAACTCTATCACTCAAGTCCCTACTACAAATACCGATTAGTCGCCGGGTTAGGCGAGCGGGTTATTAGTTAATAGCGCTATTTAGGTGTTTACCAGCCTCACACCGTGCCCTGGTTTGGGACGGGCGTGAACTAATGTACTCAGATATTCGTCAATGATGATAGAACATTGACATCGGGGCATCCTGCGGATACGCAACGGTTACCTAGTGTTCGGTATTGGAAAAACAGTTTAGTCGCTAACTTTTGGGGTAGCTCCCCAGGGCATGTATAAACGGATAAATTAACCGGTGAAACAAAGTTTTTGGTAATTAAAACTGGACAACTAGTGAACTCACTCAGCATTATTGTTGACCCCTTACTGCATGCTTTGCAGGTAACCCGTGACGAAGGAGCTTGCAGCTTGGGAACGTGTAGTGTCTGTTCACCCTTGTGTTGGGGTGATACCTTATTTTGAAACATGAACGTGTTTAACTACTACTTTATTTATGCTTCCGCTACTTAGTACTGTTTTGAACCAAAACTTAAAACTCTGAACTTAATATTTGCTAAGCTTATGATTAGTAAGTATTACTTTTGTTATCAACTTAAGTATTCAGTATAATTGGTGGCTGGATCCTGGTCGGTCACGCCCCCGAAGCGGGTGTTATCCGCAGGTGGATTTTGGGGGTGTGACATTAATTCCGCTCCAACTGCTTCTGGTGTCTTTCGAGCGAAATCAAGGGCACTATATATAGTCTCTAGGAGCGAAGTGCTGCCGGTGTGTTTCCTGATTGTAATTGTGATATTATCAATCATAAGAGTATTTTAAGAGAAGATCAAGCTGTTACTAAGTCTATTTCTTGTTTTCCGCACCTGAAATAGATCAGAACATCTCTGAACGACTCATTCAGGTCAATTACACGATCCTACACAAACTAGGTGTGATTTCATTGTTAGATCCGATTTCGGGACTTACAATTGGTATCAGAGCCTGTTGAACCTGTTTCTAGGCTCATATTGATATCGCACGGATTCCGTTTTTGCTTTCGAAAGTGTTGGGCTACTGTGTTTGAAGTCTGCTATGAAGATTTGTCAATTTCGGATCATTGTTGCAATTTCGGACCATCTTTTGTTCATTTCGGATAAAAGAGTTTGAAGATTTCCTGTTACTGCTGCTGATTTCGGATAATTCTTGAAGAATTTGAAAAGGATTCGCTTGGAAGATCTCAGAAAGTTTGCTACCAGATTTTTCGGGATTTTGGTTACCAAACTTATCAGATTTGAGAATATCTTCATTGATTTCGGATAAATCAGAATCCCTGATTATCCGGAAGTTTGTTACTGACAACTGTTGTTTTGCAGGTTTCGAATACATTGTTTCGAATTCATTATTTCAAACACACTATTTCGAATACACTGTTTTGAATTGCCACTGTTTCGGATAAGCATTTCTGATTGACACTACTTCGGATACATTGTTTCGGGTTGCCACTGTTTCGGATAAGCATTTCGGATTGACACTATTTCGGATAAGACAATTCGGATTGCTTTTTAGATTTACATTGTTTCGAATTGCTGCTAGTTTTTCGAATTGGACCACTGTTTTGAGAAGACTGTTCCGAATTGAGTTTTCGAATCGACCTGATTTCAGAACTGTTCACATTATTTTTAAAATACATCTAAATTTTGTTATTTGGTAATTTTAAAATAAATGATGAACTTAAATAGAATGTTGACTGCTGCGGACCTTACAAATGCTACCATTGCTGCCATTCAAACTCAAACTCTGGCTCTTCATCAGGAACTTGACCAGATCATCGGCACTTCTACCAAAGTTCCTAGGATGCTGTATGGGGATGATTATTATGAATGGAAATTTCGGTTCGAACAGTACTGTAAAGCTAAGGACCCGGGTGTTTGGAGGAGTGTTAAAGATGGACCTCGAGTCATAATGTACGTTACTGAAGTTGATCCGTTAACACAAGTTCCAAAACCCAAGAACTTGTTTACGGAAAAAGATAAAAAAAAAAAATTCAAGAAGATGATGATAAAGCTATGGCAATTCTCACTATGGCACGTGGTCCTGACATCTCCATTACTGTTAGGAACTGTTCGAATTCTAAGTAAGTGTGCAATGAGCTTCAGAATCTATACGAGGGATATGCTGACATGAAGACTAGTCGAGTGAACATGTTGAATCAGCAATTTACCTCCTTCAACCACATCTACGTCAAACCATTGAAAATCATATCAGAAGGTTTGTTAAGTTGGTCTCACAGATGATAAGTGCTGGTATCACCATTACAAATAGTGGAAAGAATCGTCAACTTCTAAACTTCTTTGCAAAGAATTGGGATGCTGATGTTTCTATCATCAAGCATATGAAGAACTTGAACGATGTCACTCTTAATGAGCTGATCGCTACAATCAAGTCATGTGAAATCGACAACCAGCAAAGAGATTTAAACCCTAAAAGCTCTTTGATGGCCTCTGGTATCACTAGTTCCAAAAATGCATTAATCTCGCACAATCATCCAAACATTATCTTCAGTCATGTTCATGGAGTGCTAAATAATAACCCAAACATTGTGTTCAGTCCATTGACCCAAGCTCAGAAGACCAACTATGTGTATGGTATGTCACTTCCAACACCCCAAGTTGATGTCAACACTCCTGTGCTACCTTCATCAGCCCAGCAACACCCTCAGTACGCCAATGTGGTTTACAGTCTGGTAACCCCTCCATCAACTCAAGGCACCTCCTCCCTATCTCAGCTGAAAATATAGCCTTTCTGACCAAGTAAAATGAAGAAAGATTGGCTCTTGCTGCATCTATGCTTAACAGCTTACATGCCTTTTTAGCAGGCGATCTCTTGCCCCCATCTGTTTTAGCCACTAAAATTGATCAGGTTGTTGAAGAAGACATAGAAGAGCTGGATGTGTCCTGGAACTTGGCAATGTCAGCGTTTAGAGCCGAAAAATTTCAGAAAAAGTTTTGTCGTCGTCAAATGTCAAATCCTCGCCCTAGACCCATGAGAGACAAACTGGGGTGTTATAGGTGTCATGAGCCGAGACACTTTGCAAGAGACTGCAAGAAGGTACCGATGGGTTATGTTCCAAGTCACACTGCTGCAGCCCAGAACACTGAAAGATCAATGGTGCCTGTTACACCTGCACAAACTTCAACAAGCCAAGGAGATACTACGGCGGGAAAGGCATTGATGGCTCAAGAGCAACAAGATTTCAACTGGTAAGATGTTGTGGCACACGTGGAATCACACAAGATCTCTGAAGTTGCACAAATAAATCACTGCTTGATGGCACGGACCGATGAACCTAAATCGCTCTCTGAAACGGTAAACTCTCTTTTATGTTCTGATCATTGTAGAAATAAACTTGCACAGATCAGAGCACACAACTTTAATTTAATCAATGATTACAACAGTGCCATGTCAAAGTGCATCAGCTCCTCAAGCATCTTAATCTACAGCAATGTCGGGTCCATGATTATAAAAATAAACTTAATGTAAAAACCATGGAACTTGATTCATTGAGAGCTGAGCTAGAACTTCTGACTGGTAAGTATCAACATAATGAGTTAAACGTAAAGAAGTTTGATACTTCCAACGACACTGTTCAAAATTTCTGTGATGTACAATTGGCGTATAAAGAGAACAAGGGAAAACGTTTTGGTTATAAACAGGTTCCACCTCCATATAATCATAATTATTCTAGATTGCCCACTACTGAGCAAGATCTAGAAAATGAGAAAAATATGATTTATGACAAACCAAGCGACTATGTTCCATGGTAACCTTTCAAACCAAAACATGCCTGACCTACTGATTTTACAAAAACCCGTGAATTTTGTTAAAAACGTGGATTCTACTAAAAATATGTTCAAATGAATCAGTTGGTAAATCAGAAATAAAAGGAGTCAGTGGAAATGCCAACGGGGGTGCATCAAGAAAGTGTCTCAAATTGGCATTCTATAGACAATACTAATTGTTTCAGTTCATGTGCAGAGTCAGTGATAGTTGAAGAGCAATCTCAAGTGGATGATGAACCACATTCGAATGCTACTTTTGATTCGAATGATTCTTTATGCGTTGAACATAATTTTTACGTTTGGAACTTTGTTCAGTCTATACTTGCTGATACTAAGGGTTTTTGTAACAATTTTTCTGATGATGTTGCTAAAACTGACAATTTAAATTCTGTAGTTTCAAATTCTGATTACAATGAAAATGTTTTGCTAGAGGAGTCTAGGATATCTGCTGATGAATTCGAAACGTTTGTTTCGAATGATTCAGACAACTGTCCCAGCATGTCTGAAATATCAACTGGTGTCTTGGAATCCTCTAAAACTGATGAGGTTGAGAATATTATTGTGTCTAAATATGTGCATGAAAATGAAATAATTGACAAGCAGGGATCGTCTAATACGCCTAAAATCAGACCACAGATTATCGTATGCCAGATGATGAGCAAAGTATTTTTAAGGATCCTGATTTTCTAATTGCATCCAAATTCAGTGCCTTAGAAACGAATGACAGTTCAAACGCTTTAAACGAAAATTCTTCATCATCTGATGAACCAGAATCAGCTGTTCCCAAAACTTCAGATTCTGAAGACAAGGTTTCTAAAGAAATTAATTCTGTAAGATCTACTCCTCTAAAGAAAAGCGATCACGCAAAAATAAAAGGAAAAACAAAAAGACAACACAAGTTGAAAAATCCACATATGCAGTAAATGAAAAACTAGAAGAAAATCCAACTCAAAAGCAAGATGAAACTCAGTTAAAGGGTAAAGTTATCGAAACTCACTCTTGTGCTGATGATTGTGAGCAGGTTTCATCCAAATCCAAACATGCACATAAGCAATTAGCATCAAGTTGAAAGAAGAAATCTAGTCAGCTCCCTAGAATACCACAAGCTAAACTAAATGACTTTTTCTCAAAGAGACAAACTTCTTTTAATTGTGGAGCTCCAGGGCATATAGCTAGAAACTGTGTTCATCATCCGTCCATGCCTTACTACTCAAAGAACGCACATCATTAGACGGCTAAGCCTCACCGACCCTATGGAAATCGATATACTCATGCTAAGCCATCTAATGGAAACTGGAATCTAGCAAAGAAATACAATCAAAAGTTCTCAAAAACGAAAAATTTCCAAAACCAGTCAATGAAATCAAGCATAACAACTACAACAAAAAATGTTTCTAACAACACTGATTCTAAAATTTGGAAACCCAAAACTCTTGCTAGATCTCAGTCTCAGCATTCAGAGTCATCAAAATCATCATCTTCCTCACAAACCTATAATTCTACTAAAAATCATAAGATCTTTTGTGAGGTTTCTTATACTGACAGAGATGGTCAACCCAGATCAACAATGGCCTGGGTTTCCTTTTCTAATTAATCCTGTTGTATGTGCAAGAACAACTATGGAGGGCTCTCATCAAACTTTGGTTCGTCAATAGTGGTTATTCCAGGCACATGACACGAGAAATTTCCCAGTTGAATGACATAAAAATATTCGATGATGGATTTGTCAACTTTGCGGGAGGTGAAACTGGACGAATTACAATGAAGGGTACAGTTCAAAACGAGGTTCTCAGCTTTTCAGATGTGAATTATGTTCCAAAATTGAGACATAACATTTTAAGCGTATCTCATATGTGCGATAAGGGTTGGAGGTTCTGTTCACCGAGAAGGGATGTGTAGTATTGAAGCCAGGGATTGTGATACTGGATGATTGGTTACTATTGAAGCAGAACAAAGCGGTAATGCTTACGTCATTGATATGAATAAAGCCCATACTGATCAAGTCACATGTCTGTTCTCAAAAATTGTCGAACATGATGCTATGTTGTAGCATCGTCGACTGACAATCTTAATCGACTGGCAAAAGGAGGCTTAGTCAGAAACCTACCAATCAAGGATTTCATGCTCGAAAAATGTGAATCATGTTCTCATAGGAAACAACATCGCAAGCCTCATAAGTCTAAACTCATGCACTCGACTTCTAAAGTTCTAGAACTGCTTCACATGGATCTTTCTAGTCCTGTCAATGTGCTGAGCATTGGAGGAAAGGCTTACTGCTTGGTCATCACTGATGATTTTTCACGCTTCACTTGGGTGTTTTTCTTGGAACACAAGAGTGAAACAACAGGGTTGATCAAGAAATTTGACACTCTCATGGAAAATCAAGCGAATGAGAGAGTGAAAATTATTCGATGAGATAATGGGATGGAGTTCAAGAATGCTGAACTGAATGAATTCTATTCCTTAAAAGGAATTGACCGTCAATATAGTGCAGCTCGAACTCCTCAACAAAATGGAGTTGTTGAAAGAAGCAATAGAACTCTCACTGAAGCTGCTCGAACGATGCTGATAGATTTTGGCCTTCCATTGATATTTTGGGCAGAAGCAGTGAACACCACCTACTATGTTCAAAATCATACCTTGATCAACAAACATCATATGAAGACGCCTTATGAGATAGTTGAAGGACAAAAACCCTCTATTAGCATTTTCACACCTTCGGTTGTCCCTGTGTTCTTCTGCTTATGGATGCCAAAGGAAAATTTGAAGCAAGAAGGGATCCATGCTATTTCATTGGCTATTCGAAAAACACTATATACCGTGTGTACAATAAGATTAAGAAACATATTGTGGAGACCTACAACGTGGATTGGCTAGAAGAGAATCCCAAAGATGCACAAGTTGGACCTGATTGGTTACACGATTATTCTTCTCTGTTTAAGTCGTTTAATGTTTTACCTGATGTGGTTATTAATGCAGGTGTCTCCAATCCAGTGATACATATTCCTGTTGTAGATAAAGATGAAGTAGTGTCGTTACAAGACTTATTCAAGAAACTCACTGTGGATCCACCGAGATTCCATGAAGCTACTAGAGCATCGCCTCATAAGTCACAGATTCAGGAGCCGGTTTCTGAATCCAACACTCAACCAAGTTCCCCTGATGATGCAGTTCAAATTACTGAAGATACCACACAACGAACAAATGCGTGAACCTCAAATTCAAATGTTTAAGTAACTTCTGTAATTCCGGAGCCGATTTCGTCTGACTGCACTGTTAATCCACCAGTGAACAACACTGCGACTGCATCAAATGAGGGGGAGCAAACTGGAATAGTATCTGGAAGTTTTTCCAACTTACAACCGAATTGGCAGGCACGTGTTATAGCAATACCGCAACGTCTTTAGAGAGATCATCCAATTGAGAACATTATTTGTCCCGTGAATTTCAAACCCGCAGAAAATCAGGGGATATTAACACATGTTTGTACTCTTACTTTATTTCACAAATTGAGCCTAAAAGCATTAATGTTGCCTTGCAGGAACCTGGATTGGTCGATACAATGCATGAAGAACTCAATCAGTTTAAAAAATTGGGAGTATTGAAGTTAGTGAAGTTGCCTCAAGGAAAACATGCTCTCGGAACGCGTTGGGTGTAACACCCCGTGTTTTCGAATGTCAAAGTCAAAGTCAACTTTGACTTTCTTTGACTATAATTAGTCTGTTTTATGTTTATTGTATTATGTGGAGTAAGTGTTGTAATCAAGAAAGATTCGAAGTAACCGAATGTTTGATCGATGCGAACCGACTTACGACTGTGAATGGTAGGAAGTAACAATGCGATAAAGTTAATCAATCAGTAATCAAGCTAATCAAATCATCAATCCAACTCGAATCTCAAACTATGCGAATTTGGTGTTATATTACTTGTGTGTGTGCCTTACGTGTTACCTGTGCGTGCTTATTTTATGTTTTGTGTGGTATTCAATCGAATCAATCGAAACTCAAATCGAAACTCGAATCTCAAAACGAATGCAATCGAAATCGAATTACTACGAATGGTAACGTAAGGATAGGGTGAAATATAGATGACTGTATGTTAGATATAGTAGTTGGGACTGAAAGTAATTTGAATAGGAAACTCTATCGTGCTCGTCTCGTCTTCAATCGAAACCAAAATATCGAAAATCATCGCACCGAACACTCGAACCAAGCTGTTGATCGAACAGGCTGTCAGCCGATCGAACAGCCCAGCCGATCGGACAGGCTGTCCGATCGAGCAGGCTATCCGATCGGGATGCCTGGCCGATCGGCCAGCCCTTTCCTCTTTTGGAGCCTATAAATAGGGCTGTCATTGTCATTCTTTCCACTTTTGGAAACTCTCTGACCGACCAGCTCGTGCTCCTCACCTTTTATCAGATTTCTTCCGATTCCCATAAGTTTTCATCCTAAATCTTGTACTTTCTTGATCAAAACATGCTCCTACACCTTTCTATCTTTCAAATTTTGATTTCTAACCGTGAAATCACCAAGATCTAAGCATTCTTGGATGATGTCATCATGGTGTTCTTCAAGAACATCATGTTTTGGCTTCAATCCACCATGAATCGCTCGGATCTAACCGATTTCCACATAAACAAGTCAAGATCTATCAGAGATCTAAACATTTACATGATGTAAAGGATTGAAAGGAGGATTTCCAACTTTCTTTCAACTCTTTTACACTCAATGCATTCAAACCGGTAGAAACGGAGCTTGAGTCAACTCACCAAAACATTCTAGTGGATGAGTGGTTCAAGATTCGGATTCTATCTACGAGGTTCACCGACTTCGGGTTAAAAGTTAAACTGCCGTCCCGAACCGTTCACCGGCTAGGCTTGGGTGATTCCTGTCCGAGCAAGAGAAACAGGTAAGGACGAAGGTTCCCTGGTTCAGCTCGTTGTCAAACTACCTCAATATAACGTCAAATAATCAGAACAGCCAAGTGTTAGACGAACAGGCTGACCAGGTCAGGATGCTGGCCGAACGGTTAGGCTATTCGAATGAACAACCCAACAGATCGGACATGCCAGCCGATCGACCAGCCAGCCGATCGGCTAGCATATGGCCTCACACTTTGACAATTTCATGGAGTATAGTATTGAACGAGGTGATGTTCGATCGAATGAGCTGTTTGATAACATTACTCATCGGATCATGAGATACTATGCTTCAACCCTTAATCGATTTTAAGTTCGTTCGACGTATTGGAATGCCACCCGATCGAGCATGCTGTTCGATCGAGCATGCTGTTCGATCGAGTGACATCCTGCTGACGACTACTACTGAAGTTCCTAACCGATTGGTTAAGCCGGCCGATCGAACAGACCGTTCGATCGATCGACCTGAAAGGTAAGAACACCTCAGTGTTCTCAAATACTACAACGAAAACTTCAAAAGTTCAAACCATCATACACAAACACATCCTACTCAAAGGAAGAAACAATCCACTCGAACAGTCCAGCCGATCGATCCTACCGGCCGATCGAACAGACTGTCCGAACGAACTGTCTAGCCGAATGAACAACCCATTCGATCGAACCTACTGTTCGATCGACCAGGCTGTTCGACCCACTTACACTTATTTCCATTATGCCTGTTACTCATCGTTATACTATCGAACTATTCAGGCTAACCCAACTCTCAAGCGCTCCCTTCAATCCATCAATCAATCGCTGTGAGTATACTCGATCCCTTTTTGCTTTTAGCACTTTTGGGTGTTACATACGTTACTTATCAAAATCACTATCGAACACACTACTCAATTATTTGAACGCTAACTGATTCGCATGTATTACGTGACTAAATGAATGCTTGTTGATTGTGTTTACACGTGGAATGCTATCTACCTGCCTTAACGACGTAGTACTATAGTTTGGATTCAGCACTCGTTCACACGGGGGTTGTTAAGGACAATTACTTGCATGGATTACGGTGGTAATCATGTATTGCGAACTGTCTCGGACAGTCAACCCGCAGTCATTGGTATCGTTAGATCCATGTCGATAATTAACATGCTTCGTTTTCCTCTGTGTACGTGCTGGTTATGCGTAAACTATTCGAACTCTATATGCTATTATCAAACTTGTATGCTCACCTTTACATTATATGTATTGACTTTATTTTAACGTATGTGACAGGTGTTTAAGATGTTTGCTTGCTAGGAAAGCGAGGCTAGAATAAAGCTCTAGAGGCCCCCAACAAATAGTTGTCTGTCAGGAAAAAGCAACTAGAGCATAGTTGTCTGTAGATCTTGTCAGGCTGGGTCTTTAGGAGCATTCGAACAATATTTATTTGTTTTATTTAAAATCTGAGTTGTCGGAACAGAATATTTGACTGGATGTTATATGTAATAATTTGTTGGTTATTTGGGACACAGTATGGGACGTGTTATTTAAACTGAATAGTGATGATAATTGTTATTGAAACTTCTGGACAATCTGTTTCGCTCAGTGCCATGCCCCGATGATTCCGCTATCGGTTGGGGTGTGACAGATTGGTATCAGAGCCATAACTATAGGGAATTAGGCTAGACACGACCTAGTCCGGGTCACTGTCTTAGAGACCTAGACTATAGTTAGGAACCAACAGACCAAGCTTATGTGCTAGATTCTGCCATTCTACACTATTACTGCACTCGAGATTTCAAATAGAATCAAGCGATTTAGTCAGGATTAGGTGTGAAAACCGCAAACTCCCGACTAAATTACTTGACCACTGCTGGTTTATCCATTTATCAATGATTTCCTCATTATTTTCGATAATGAACGAGGAGAATTATACCAAATCAGGAGTGAAATCCATATTTTGATGAATAATGTCCTCAAATTTTTCTAAAACAAGGAAGAAATTGCTAAGCCAGGGGTGAAACCCGAACCTTGGCAACTCATTCCAACTTTTACTCATCACCAAAGCCCCGACGGACTCCAACGACCTGAACTCACGAGTATGACCTAGGGAATACGCGTTGAATGCCTAAGAATCGAGGCAGAAACGTGATCCCGAAAGTCGAAAAGTGACGACAAGTCTATTGTGAATAGTCGAATCGCTTTGGGTAGTCAATGTCTAGTAGCCGCAGAAAATCCATTTTCTCGATTTTATGTGTTTCGATTCTGAACCCGCAACTGCCTACTCTGATCATTCGTCAATTTTAAGTGTTTTAAGTGTGCTTGCCTGTTTATATGTTTAATTTTGATGTTCGCTTGATTTTTGCTATCACTTCGATCGACACGCACGATTCGCATTGCTCTTCTATCTCAAAACGCTAACAAGTCGCTGCAATTTTAGACAATACTATGATATGATATACGCTATGCTATACTCGACATACTATACGATTATGCGATACTATTCGATATGCTATACGCGATCACTATATACGAACGACACGCGAGCTTTGAATAATAGGTTTCTGTATTCTGACTGTATCGGTGATTAAATGCCTATGTGCTTATGTGCTTCTGTGTTTATGTGTCTCTATGCTCTACGTGCCTATGTGCTTCTGTGATTACGTGAATCTGTGGTTATGTGCCTACGTGTTTATGTGATGCGTGTTTTGACGTGTTTCTAAGCTTTAGTAAGTAGTAGACGTGTGAGGTGAGATTCGATTTGTTGTGTCTGAGACATGCGATGTCTGTTGCAGACCATGTCGTCATCTGGACATCGAACCCCACTTACTCGCCAAGAGAAGAGAGACAGGCGTTTCGCCACTATCATTGCCAAGAGTGTGGCAAAAGCTGTGAGCGATGTCTTTGAAAACGCCAGCAAATCGTCTGAGGAGTCGCGAATCGATGCTCCTAAGGATGCCAACAAGACTGGTTTGAGCTTCAAACAGTTTAAAGCATGCGGACCCAAAGAATTCACCGGAGAAGATGGCCCTACCACCATGTTTCAATGGTTCAATTCAGTTGAAGTCACTCTGCGCCAAAGCGGCTGTCCTGAAAATCTCCGCACCCTCAAAGCTACAGGCGTTTTCCAGTCCCGAGCCCTAGACTGGTGGACGGCCGAACAAAACAAGCGCGGAAATGATGCAGCTTATGAGCTGACTTGGGAGGAGTTGAAGGCCATCATGATGGACGAATTCTGCCCTCCCTATGAACGCCAAAAGCTAGAGGACGAGTTTTGGAACATAAAGCAGATGGATGGAGACAACGCTGCTTTAACTGCACACTTTAAACAGCTCAGCATCATTTGTCCCGATCAAGTCAAGACGTCCGACATGGCCATCAAGAAGTATATTCGAGCTCTACCCGACTGTTTTGCCGATTTTGTACACGCCGCCAAGACATCATCGATTGAAAAAACCTACCTGCTTGCCACTGAGATCAATGACAAGCGGGTAAAGTCTGGTTTTTGGGATAAGCATACCAAGTCTCTGCACCAAGCCACCGCCACATCAACCGTCGACACCGCCACTGCTCAACCCTCCAAGTCATCAAAAAGAAAGAAGAAGCACAACAACAACAGCTCCGGCAACAAGAACTGTGTTGTGACAACGACTGCTGCCCCTCTGCAAGTCGTACAGGCTCAGCAGCAGTCTCACCACCGACAAGCTCCAGTGATCAATGCGCCGCCAGCTAAGCGCGCTTACACAGGTCCCCACCCGCTCTGTCCGACATGCTCATACCATCACCCGGTGGGAATCGTCTATCGTTTCTGCGCCCACTGCAACCTTTACGGGCATTTCACTGCGAATTGTCGTTATGGTCCCCGTCAAGCCCCAGTTCAAGCCGTCGCTCATCAAGCTCTACTTCCAGCCCCTCAAGGCCAACCTGCAGCTCAAGCACCCGCGATCAATGCTCGAGTCTGCTTTGCATGTGGTGATCCTAACCACTTTGCAAACATGTGCCCGAACAGGGTTGTGAAACAAGAACCCCAGCAGCAGCAGCAACAGCAGCAGCCTCAGCAGCAACAGCAAGCAGCCCGTGCCAAAACTTTTAACATCAACGCCCGTCAAGCCCAGGCTGACAACAACGTGGTTAATGGTACGTTCCTTGTGAATGGTATTTATGCATCATGTTTGTTTGATACTGGAGCCAATAACTGCTTTGTGTCATTTGAATTCGAGAAGCTCCTTAGTCGTAAGCGCTCTTATCTCCCCTCGTCATTCGAAGTCGAAGTTGCTACTGGAAGAACCGTCGCCGTTAACTCTGTTCTTCGTGATTGTACCCTCGAGCTCAACAATCACATGATCCCAATCGACCTTATTCCGATGCAACTCGGAAGTTTTGACGTCATAGTAGGCATGGACTTTCTTCGCGAAAACCATGCTGAAGTTGTGTGTTTCGAGAAGATGATTTGATTCTCGCTCGCGAATGGTGATCTGTTATGTGTGTACGGTGAAACAGCTTCGAAAGGTCTCAAACTCATGTCATGCGTCCAAGCTAGCAAGTATCTCCGCAAGGAATACAGTGCTTTCTTTGCCAACATTGTACTAGCGGAAAAGGAAAAGAAAAAGAAGGTTGAAGTCAAAGACGTTCCAGTGGTCCGTGAATTTCCTCAGGTGTTTCCTGACGATCTTCCTGGACTTCCGCCAAGTCGTGATATCGACTTTCGTATCGACCTTATTCCTGGAGCTAACCCTGTTGCTAAAGCCCCTTATCGACTCGCGCCATCCGAAATGAGGGAACTCTCAAACTAACTCCAGGAGATACTTGAAAAAGGCTTTATTCGCCCGAGCATCTCTCCTTGGGGCGCACCAGTCCTTTTTGTCAAAAAGAAGGATGGGTCGTTCAGGATGTGCATCGAATCTCGGGAATTGAATAAGCTGACCATCAAGAACCGTTACCCTTTGCCTCGAATCGATGACTTATTTGATCAGCTGCAAGGTGCCAAGTGTTTCTCGAAGATCGATCTACGTTCAGGCTATCATCAGTTGCGCATACAAGAGGAAGATATACCCAAAACAGCCTTTTGCACTCGATACGGCCACTATGAATTCGTTGTTATGCCTTTTGGTCTAACCAACGCGCCCGTGGTTTTTATGGATTTGATGAATCGCGTGTGTAAACCTTGTCTTGACCGTTTCGTCATCGTGTTCATCGACGATGTCTTGATTTATTCCAAATCGAAAGCCGAACACGCGCAACATCTACGTTTGGTTCTCGAGTTACTCCAGGGGAACCAACTCTACGCCAAGTTCTCCAAGTGCGAATTCTGGTTGGAGGAGGTTCAGATTCTGGGTCACATCGTGAATAGTCAGGGTATTCATGTCGATCCCGCGAAGATTGAAGCAGTTAAAAGCTGGATTACGCCAAAGAACCCGTCTGAAGTTCGATCATTTCTTGGATTAGCGGGTTATTATCGACGATTTATCGAAGGATTCTCGTAGATCGCTGTGCCGCTTACCGCTCTTACCCACAAAGACAGGTCTTTTGTTTGGGGAGCTAAACAAGAGTCTGCTTTTCAAACCCTTAAGCGCAAGCTCTGCAATGCTCCCGTTCTCACATTACCAGATGGAAACAACGATTTCATTGTCTACTGTGATGCTTCCAACCTTGGTCTCGGCTGTGTTCTCATGCAACGAGACAAGGTTATAGCTTACGCATCTCGTCAGCTCAAAATCCACGAGAAGAACTATACAACCCATGATCTCGAGCTAGGCGCAGTTGTTTTTGCATTAAAGATTTGGCGACACTACCTGTATGGTACCAAGTGTACGATCTTCACCGATCACAGGGGTTTACAACACATAGTTAATCAGAAAGAACTTAACATGCGTCAACGCCGATGGGTAGAGCTTCTTAGCGATTACGACTGTGAGATTCGTTATCACCCAGGCAAGGCAAATGTTGTAGCCGACGCACTCAGCAGACAGAGTTATTTGCTCAGTATTCGCAATACCCAAGCCCAGCATGATCTCGAAGCTCTCATCCGCGAAGCCCAGCATGCATGTTTTAATGAACGTACCTTGAAGAAGGAGAGAATCTATCACGATGGAGCTCAGCTTGTAAGCAAAGCAGATGGGATTTTCTATTATCTGGACCGAATTTGGATCCCTAAGCGGACCGATTTGCGAAAGATTATAATGAATGAAGCCCACAAATCCCGATACTCTATTCATCCCGGTGTCGATAAAATGTACCAGGATCTTCGTTACAAGTACCGGTGGCCGGGTATGAAACGGGATATCGCTCTCTATGTTGGAAGTTGCCTGACTTGTGCGAGAGTTAAGGCTGAACATCAACGACCTTCTGGCTTACTCGAACAACCTCCAATCCCCATATGGAAGTGGGAGAGTATAGCTATGGATTTCATAACCAAACTTCTACCCACGCCATCAGGTCACGACAACATTTTGGTTATAGTTGATCGTCTGACCAAAACATCCCACTTTTTGCCAATACGGGAAGACTACAAGGTAGAACGACTAACCTGAATCTACATCGACGAGATCATTTGTAATCATGGTACGCCTCGTGACATCATTTCAGACTTGATGCTCGGTTTACTTCGCGATTGTGGGAAACGTTTCAAGCAGACCTGGGTACGTCGCTTAACCTGAGTACTGCATTCCATCCTCAAACTGACGGACAGACTGAAAGAATGATCCGTACTCTTGAAGTCATGCTCCGCGCGTGTGTCATAGACTTCGGTGGTAGTTGGAACAAATACCTACCGTTGGTCGAATTCTCGTACAACAACAGCTATCATGCCAGCATACAAATGGCACCATTCGAGGCTTTATATGGAAGAAGATGTCGATCGCCTATTGTATGGCACGAGATCGGTCACTCGCAATTAACCGGTCCCGAGTTACTACAAGAAACGACTGACAAAATCCTCCAAATTCGAGACAACTTGGCAAAAGCCAGGGATAGACAGAAAAGTTACGCCGATAGAAGACGCAAGCCCCTTGAATTTGACGTTGGCGACTACGTACTCCTAAAGGTGTCACCTTGGAAGGGTGTAGTCAGATTCGGCAAGAAAGGGAAACTAGCGCCTCGATATGTTGGACCTTTTAAGATTCTGGAAAGGATCGGAAAAGTCGCCTACAAACTCGAACTACCGGAGGAACTCTGTAACGTCCACCCGACTTTCCATGTGTCGAACCTCCGAAAATGCCTAGCTGACCATGATCTGATTGTACCTCTCGACGATCTTCAGGTCAAAGAAACGCTACACTTCGTGGAAAAGCCTGTCGAAATCATGGATCGCCAAACCAAGCAACTCAGGCGCTCGCGCATCCCTATCGTGAAAGTCCGATGGGAAGGCAAACGAGGCGCGGAGTTCACTTAGGAACTCGAAAGCGACATGAAGGCCAAATACCCGCAGTTGTTCAAATAAAGATCTGGAGCGTCAAATTGGTAATTCACGGTGCTGTGCAGCTTCGAGCCTAATTTCGGGACGAAATTCCCTAAACAAGGGGAGGCTGTAACACCCCGTGTTTTCGAATGTCAAAGTCAAAGTCCAAGTCAACTTTGACTTTCTTTGACTATAATTAGTCTGTTTTATGTTTATTGTATTATGTGGAGTAAGTGTTGTAATCAAGAAAGAATCTAAGTAACCGAATGTTTGATCGACGCGAACCGACTTACGACTGTGAATGGTAGGAAGTAACAATGCGATAAAGTTAATCAATCAGTAATCAAGCTAATCAAATCATCAATCGAACTCGAATCTCGAACTATGCGAATTTAGTGTTATATTACTTGTGTGTGTGCCTTACGTGTTACCTGTGCGTGCTTATTTTATGTTTTGTGTGGTATTCAATCAAATCAATCGAAACTCAAATTGAAACTCGAATCTCAAAACGAATGCAATCGAAATCGAATTACGACGAATGGTAACGTAAGGATAGAGTGAAATATAGATGATTGTATGTTAGATATAGTAGTTGGGACTGAAAGTAATTTGAATAGGAAACTCTATCGTGCTTGTCACGTCTTCAATCGAAACCGAAATATCGAAAATTGTCGCACCGAACACTTGAACCAGGCTGTTGATCGAACAGGCTGTCAGCCGATCGAACAGCCCAGCCGATCGGACAGACTGTCCGATCGAGCAGGCTGTCCGATCGGGATGCCTGGCCGATCGGCCAGCCCTTTCCTCTTTTGGAGCCTATAAATAGGGCTGTCATTGTCATTCTTTCCACTTTTGGAAACTCTCTGACCGACCAGCTCGTGCTCCTCACCTTTTATCTTTCAAATTTTGATTTCTAACCGTGAAATCACCAAGATCTAAGCATTCTTGGATGATGTCATCATGGTGTTCTTCAAGAACATCATGTTTTGGCTTCAATCCACCATGAATCGCTCGGATCTAACCGATTTCCACATAAACAAGTCAAGATCTATCAGAGATCTAAACATTTACATGATGTAAAGGATTGAAAGGAGGATTTCCAACTTTCTTTCAACTCTTTTACACTCAATGCATTCAAACCGATAGAAACGGAGCTTAAGTCAACTCACCAAAACATTCTAGTGGATGAGTGGTTCAAGATTCGGATTCTATCTAGAGGTTCACCGACTTAGGGTTAAACGTTAAACTGCCGTCCCGAACCGTTCACCGGCCGGGATTGGGTGATTCCTGTCCGAGCAAGAGAAACAGGTAAGGACGAAGGTTCCCTGGTTCAGCTCGTTTTCAAACTACCTCAATATAACGTCAAATAATCAGAACAGCCAAGTGTTAGACGAACAGGCCGACCAGGTCAGGATGCTGGCTGAACGGTTAGGCTGTTCGAACGGACAGCCCAACCGATCGGACATGCCAGCCCATCGACCAGGCCAGCCGTTCGGCTAGCATATGGCCCCACACTTTGACAATTTCATGGAGTATAGTATTGAACGAGGTGATGTTCGATCGAACGAGCTGTTTGATAACATTACTCATCAGATCATGAGATACTATGCTTCAACCCTTAATCGATTTTAAGTTCGTTCGACGTATTGGAATGCCACCCGATCGTGCATGCTGTTCGATCGAGCATGCTGTTCGATCAAGTGACATCCTGCTGAGGACTACTGCTGAAGTTCCTAACCGATCGGTTAAGCCGGCCGATCGAACAGACCGTTCGATCGATCGACCTGAAAGGCTAGAACACCTCAGTGTTCTCAAATACTACAATGAAAACTTCAAAAGTTCAAACCATCATACAAAAACACATCCTACTCAAAGGAAGAAACAATCCACTTGAACAGTCCAGCCGATCGAGCCTACCGGCCAATCGAACAGACTGTCTGAACGAACTGTCTAGCCGAACGAACAAGCCATTCGATCGAATCTACGGTTCGATCGACCAGGCTGTTCGACCCATTTACACTTATTTCCATTCTGCGTGTTACTCATCGTTATACTATCGAACTATTCAGGCTAACCCCACTCTCAAGCGCTCCCTTCAATCCATCAATCAATCGCTGTGAGTATACTCGATCCCTTTTTGCTTTTAGCACTTTTGGGTGTTACATACGTTACTTATCAAAATAACTATCGAACACACTACTCAATTATTTGAACACTAACCGATTCGCATGTATTACGTGACTAAATGAATGCTTGTTGATTGTGTTTACACGTGGAATGCTGTCTACCTACCTTAACGACGTAGTACTATAGTTTGGACTCAGCACTCGTTCACACGGGGGTTGTTAAGGACAATTACTTGCATGGATTACGTTGGTAATCATGTATTGCAAACTGTCTCGGACAGTCAACCTGCAGTCATTGGTATCGATAGATCCATGTCGATAATTAACATGCTTCGTTTTCCTCTGTGTACGTGCTGGTTATGCGTAAACTATTCGAACTCTATATGCTATTATCAAACTTGTATGCTCACCTTTACATTATATGTATTGACTTTATTTTAACGTATGTGATAGGTGTTTAAGATGTTTGCTTGCTAGGAAAGCGAGGCTAGAATAAAGCTCTAGAGGCCCCCAACAAATAGTTGTCTGTCATGAAAAAGCAACTAGAGCATAGTTGTCTGTAGATCTTGTCAGGCTGGGTCTTTAGGAGCATTCGAACAATATTTATTTGTTTTATTTAAAATCTGAGTTGTCGGAACAGAATATTTGACTGGATGTTATCTGTAATAATTTGTTTGTTATTTGGGACACAGTATGGGACGTGTTATTTAAACTGAATAGTGATGATAATTGTTATGGAAATTCTGGACAATCTGTTTCGCTCAGTGCCATGCCCCGATGATTCCTCCATCGGTTGGGGTGTGACATTGGGTGTATCAAAACATACAGGATAACATTGGTGTGATCGTCAGAAAGAAGGCACGATTAGTTGTATAAAGTTTCAGGCAGATTGAAGGGTTAGATTATGATGAGGTGTACGCGTCGGTGGCTAGACTAGAGGCCATTCGTATTTTCTTGGCATATGCATCCTACACGGGATTTACTGTTTATCAGATGGATGTCAAAAAGGAATTTCTATACGGAAAGGTTAAGGAAGAAATATATGTCGCTTAACCACCTAGGTTTGTCGATTCAGAGAAACAAGGCTATGCCTACAAGTTAGATAAAGCTTTCTATGGGTTTCACCAAGCATCTCGTGCATGGTATGCAACTCTGACAGAGCATCTACTTGCCCATGGATAAACTCGAGGGACGATAGATCACACGCTGTTCATCAAACACGTTGACAAGGATCGTATTCTTTTTCAGATTTATGTGGACTACATTATTTTTGAGCCTGCAAGTTCGTCAAAGCAGTCAAGGAATCTTGATTCATCAAGGAAAATATGTTCATGACGTTCTTGCAAAATTCAACATGACAGATTCGAAACCTACGGATTCACCCATAGTAGAACGACCATTGTTAAATGAGGATGTTGAAGGAAGATCGGTTAACCAAACATTATACCGATCTATGATTGGTTCATTGATGTACTTGACTGCAAGTCGGCAATACATTATGTTTGCGTTCCGTAAATGTGCTTGTTATCAGGCTAACCCTAAATTTTCTCATCTTACTTCCGTTAAAAAGAATTTTTTGATATGTTAAAGGAGCTCAAACACTTAGACTCTGGTATCCCAGAATTTCAAACTTTGATCTGTTTGCTTTTTCTGATAGTAACTTGGAGCTACAGACAGGGACATGAAGTCTACATCGGTTGGATTCCAGTTCTTGGGAGACATACTTATCTCTTGGCAATGCAACAAGCAACAGACTATGTCACTCTCAACTGCAGAAGCAGAATATGTTGCAGCATTCGCTTGCTATTCCCAGGTTATTTGGATGCAACGCTAGCTTCAGGATTAAGGTTTGACTTATCTAAACACTAATATTTATTGTGATAATGATGACGCTATCCAAATTATTAAAAACCCTGTCATTCACTCTAAAACCAAGCACATTGATATCAAGGTTCATTTCATTCGAGATCGCTATGACAGGGGATTTGTTAAACCTGAACAAATCTATACCGATGCAAATACAGGGGATCTTTTTACAAAACTTGTCAGCAACTCGAGATTCAAAGTGCTTGTGGATCTTTTGAAAATGATGTGTTTCACCGACTGAGCATTCAAAAAGGGGGGGGGGTTAATAATCAAATAAGTAAATTTGAGCATAAAGTATTCTACTTTTACACAAATTTAGGGGGAGAAATATTTGTCGGGAAATGAAATAAATGTTTGTGCTAAAGGGCTTGATTAACACATGTAAGGTGTCACGGCTGAAAAGATTAGGATCTAGTGCGATGTGTTGGTAGGTCTAACGCTCAAGAAGATATCAAGTATATAAACATAACGAACTATGTATCATGTGGGTAACATACCATTGGCGTATGTTTTTATGGTCTTAAATCTTGCGTTGTAGATAGCCAACGTCTGAGATTTCGGGTCTTTATACTGTTGAGTCATCCGGGGATATCTTAGCTGTCATTTTGTTGCATCCAGATTATATGCAGATAGGCATAGTCAGGATATCTTAAAAGAGCCAAAGAGGCCAAAAACCTTAAAGGAAGACAAATTCAAATTGAGGGAATTCCATTGAGCTAATAAGCTAAATTCGAACCAAAACGGTATTTGCCTAACCCTCGTCGGACACAAATATTGGTCACTTTATTGTACGAAAGTACTGCCCTGTTCACCAATTGTCTGACGTTGTAAAACGAAAGGATGAACTTAGTATTGTCACCCGCTACGATGAATCGTTGTGGTTACCTTGATCGCGAGGGTATGTCATGGAATGGGACACACGGGTGTTATAGTATAATATTACCTTAAACGTATCACGAGGTTGAAAATTGAAAGTTGAGTGTTAGGTTTAAGAGGACAAACATATTGACAATCACATATGTAACACCCCAGTGTTTCGAAAGTCAAAGTCAAAGTCAAGATTGAAGTCAAAGGAGGAAAAGATCGCTGATAGCAATCTGTCTCTCCTTGCTCAATCCCGGTCTGATTTCTTTGATTGTAGTTAATCTATTTTATGTTTTTACGTTAGTTGTATTATGTGGAGTAATTAATTACAATCGAAGTAATCGAAGTACATTTCTCAATACGAACCGTTTTACGACTGTGAATAATAGGAAGTAACAATGCGATAAAGTTAATTAAACGCTAATCGATCTAATCTAATCATCATCGAACTCGAAACTCGAATTATGCAATTTTGGTTGTTGTTATACGTGTGTGTGTGTGCCTTATGTGTTACTTGTGCATGTTTACTTTATGTTATGTGTGGTAATCAATCGAAACTCAATCGCAACCGAAACGCAATCGAACTCAATCGAAATCGAATTATGATAATTGGTGGCGAAAAGACAGCGCGTAATGTGGATGCTTGTATGTTAGATATAGTAGTTGGGATTAAAAGTAATTTGAATAGGGAACTCTATCATATTCTCGTCAATCGCAATCGAGATCGAAATATCAAAAATCGTCGCACCGAACACTCGAATCAGGAAGTTGATCGATCAGGCTACCAGCTGATCGGACTGTTGTCCGATCGGACAGGCTGTCCGATCGTGCTGCTTGACCGATCGGCCAGCCTTTACCTCTTTTGGCATCCTAAAAATACCCGTGTCATTGTCAAACTTTCTACTTTTGGAAACGTCTGTCCGACCAGCACGCTCAGCTCACTTTTTCTCAGATTTCTCTCAATCCCGATATGATCTCGTCCTAAATTTTGTACTTTCTTGATCTACACGCACTCCTACACCTTTCTATTTTTCAAATCTTAACTTTTAACCGTGAAATCATCAAGATTCAAGTGTTCTAGGATGATGTCATCGTGGGTTCTTGAAGAACTTCATGTTTTGGCCTCAATCCACCAAGTATAACTTGGAACTAACCGATTTCCACATAAACAAACAAAGATCTTTCACAGATCTAAACATATTCACGGTAAAAGAGATCAAAAGATGGTTTTCCAACTTTCTTTCAACTCTTTTACACTCAATACCTCCAAAACCGATAGAAACGGAGCTTGTGCCGACTTACTAGCCATTTCGGTGGTTGCGAGGCTCAAGATCCGGAATCTATCCACGAGGTTCACCGATTTCGGGTTAAACGTTAAACACCGCCTCGAACCGTTCGCCAACCGGATTTGGGTGATTCCTGTCCGAACAGGAGAACCAAGTAAGGACGAGGTTTCTTCTGTTTGACTCGTTGTCAAAATACCTCGATAAAACGACAAACAATCAGAACAACCAAGTGTTAGACGAACAGGCCGACCAGGTCAGGGTGCTGACCGATCGGACTGTTGTTCGAACGGACAGCCAGCCGATCGGACAGTCAGCCAATCGACTGGCCAGCCGATCGGCTAGCACATTGTCCCACACTTAATCAATTTATTTGAAGTTGGGTATTGAATGAACTGCTATTCGATCGGACTACCGTCCGATTAATCGATTTTAACACTTAATCGATTTTACAACATGTTCGACGCACTTAATCGATTTTACAACATGTTCGACGCACTAGTAGTGCCACCCGATCGAATAGCCGTCCGATCAGGTGACACCCTGCTGAGAACTTGTTTTGCTGAGGTACCTAGCCGATCGGGTTGCCGGCCGATCGAACGACCGTCCGATCGACCGACCTGAAAGGTAAAGATACTTCAAGGTTTTCAAATACTACAACGAAAACTTCAAAAGTCAACTATCATACACAAACACATCCTACCCAAGGGAAGAAACAATCCACTCGAACAACCATCCGATTGGACTCCCGTCCGACCGGACAACTATCCGAACGGACTGTCAACCGAACGGTCAGCCGTCCGATCGGACTACCGTCCGATCGACTAGCTGTCCGATCCTCCAACACTTGTTTCCGTTTTATGCGTTGCTTATCATTATGCTATCGAACTATTCAGGCTAACCCTACTCTCAAGCGCTCCCTTCAATCCATCAATCGATGTGAGTATACTCGAACCCTTTTTGCTTTCGCACTTTTGGGTGTTACATACATTACTTATTCTAAATCACAATCAAACACACTACACAATACTTTAAACGCTAACCGTTATTGCATGTATTACGTGACTAAATGAATGCTTGTTGTTATGTTTACACGTGGAACGATGTCTACCTGCCTTAACGATGATAGTACTATAGTTTGGACTCAGCACCCGTTCACACGGGGGTTGTTAAGGACAATTACTTGCATGGATTACGGTGGTAATCATGTATTGCGAACTGCCTCGGGCAGTCTACCCGCAGTCATTGATATCGATAGATCCATGTCAATAATTAACATGCTTCGTTTTCCTCTGTGTACGTGCTGGTTATGCGTAAACTATTTCAAACTCAATTATGCTATTATCAAACTTGTATGCTCACCTTTACATTTTATGTATTGACTTTATTTTAACGTGTGTGATAGGTGTTTAAGATGCTTATCTGCTAGGAAAGCGAGGCTAGAATAAAGCTCTAGAGCCCAACAAATAGTTGTCTGTAGTGGTCAAATTTTGGGTCCCTAGAAGCAGATAAACAATTGCTGTATTTAAAATCTGAGCTGTCGGAACAGAAACATTTGCCTGGATTTGTCTATAATAATTTGTTTACTATTTGAGATACGGTATGGGACGTGTTATTTAAATTGAATAGTAATGATAATTGTTATGGAAACTTCTGGACAATCTATTTTGCTCAGTGCCATGCCCCGATGATTCCGCCATCGGTTGGGGTGTGACAACATAGACCAACGTGAATAAGCATGTGCTGAAAAGTGTTCCTTAGTCAGTCTAAGAACGATTTGATCCCGTAGCAATTTCGTTTAATTTTTCTTTTATGTGAATTTATGTGTGTTTGTGTGTTTTCAAAAGGTTGCTCGGTTGGTAGGATCATGGAATTTGAAAAGGATGGTTTTCTGTCAGTTCAACAGGTTCTTGAATGAAGCCCAAAATTGTTTTCGAATAAACATCGGACCCCTACATATCTGGCCCAACTGTTTTCGAATCAACATTGTTTATTCGAATTGGGCCTCAGCGTGTCAAGCCCAATGGGTTTTCGGATAAACACTGTTCCTAATTGGGCCTGAATTGGACTAGGCCCATTAATCCAAGGCCCATTTCGAAACTGTATATAAGGATAAGTCACTGTTTCAGAAACTCATTCGAACAACAAACTTTTCTACTTTTTCCGTATTCTCTCTCATCAAGTTACGGACTAATTCGAATCTTCAAGGTATTATAGGTTTCGGCTGCATTTCTGATAAAGCTTCATGCATTTCGGATAGAACTTCAGTCATTTCGGATCATTTCGGATAAAGATCTTCATGTTTTGGATGAATTTTTGATAATTCATGCGTTTTGGATAATCAATATTCAGACTTTGATTTATCCGAAAACCTGACATGATTTATCCGAAAACCTGACATGATTTATCCGAAAACCTGACATGATTTATCCGAAATGTCAGATAGTTTTTGGAAAATCTGAAAAAAGGTCATTAATTTGAACATCTTGATTTTTCAAAACAGTAACCTTGCCCTTTTTCCAAATTGACATGTTGACCTTTTCGGATTGACCTTTACCTTTTCCGAATTAACCTATGGCTATGTTGACTTGTTGACGATGTTGACTGGATTTTGATATTTCTCTAACCTGGTCAGTTTTCATGTAGAAAATGGCATATCAACGTAAACTAGACATTGAGGCTTTTCACAACCAGGCAGGATATCTTTCAGATCCACCAGCTGAACACTATGACGTATTCAATTCTATGATCATCGGTTTAAATTCATGCTGAATTACACACGCACTAAAAGTTAATCCAGTAATTTACAGCGATACTATTATAGAGTTCTGGCTGTCTGCCAAAGTTAACAAAAGTGGAGCTAATGGTGCTAGGTCGATTGAAGCCAATGTGCAGAAGAAAGATATTGTGATTATAGAAGCCATTATACGAGAAGTGTTAAATTCGAAGATCAGACTAATCATCCAATGTCATTTGGAAGAGATAAAGTGATAAAGGCTTTACGAAGAATGAGTTATGAAGGAGAGTAACCTACCATTCTGAAGAAGTTGTTTCCACCATACTGGAGGTTGTTGGTGCACATGTTTCTAATTTGCATATCAGGAAACAAGGGTGGGTTGGATCAGTTAAATTAAACTCAGATAACTGCAATTGTTGCTCTTATGAACAACTAGGATTACAACTTCTCTGCTTTCGTTTTTGATAATATGAAGAAGATGTTGGAGAATCCGAAGAAGAAGATTTTTATGCTTTATCCCCGGTTCATTCAGATGATTCTTGATGAGAATATCCAGAACTGGTAAAGGAAGGCGATGTGTCCGAATTATTTTGATATTGTGAAATGGAATCAAGAAACTTCTAAAAGTTATAAATTTTTAGGGAAGTACCCACTGGAGAAGCATGGAAAGTTTGGACCTGTTGTACGTCAGGCGCCAGTTCCGAAGCCCCTAAATGCTACAGCCGGTGAAGAGCATGATATACAGTTTGTGGGAGTTGTAGTGAGACCAGAGATTGAAACGGAGAATCTAGTAACTGACATGAAGGCACTGATAGTGAAATGGAACGCATGGAGTCTGAGCAAGCTGAGGTGCCTGTGAGAGAATTACCACTAATGAATTCAGAAAATCTCGCAGCTTTGATCGATCGTTGAAGGATAGTTTTGGGAACCCTCCTCCTGTGATTACTCCTATTAAAGAAGAACAAGCTGAAGATGATGTTACTGAAGATACTAATTTGGTAGCAAGCAAGAGACAAAGAGTTGAGCCTGAACCGAGTATTGCTGAACAAGTGAGCCCTACTGCTGAAACCGAGCATGTTATACAAAACGAGCCTGAAAATGCAACTACAACGGCTCAAGATGTCACACCCCACCCGATGGCGGAAACATAGGGATGAGACGAAAACTAGATTGCAAGAGACATCATAACACTATGAGACAATATGATTTAAATTAAATTTCATAGATTGGTAAAATATCATACAAGAATCAAATACGAACAATATTGTTTCAATCACATAATAAAAAAATTAATCTATGTGTGTTTCTAAGTCCACTTAAGTCTTGTTTCTTCACTTAGCATCATCTTGTCTATCGAACCTGCAACATGTATTAAAATATGATCAACAAAAAGTTAGCGAGTATACAAGTTTGATACATAGCATAATAATAGTTTTAAAATAGTCTAATGGCTCGTATCCAACATGAATCACAATATGCAAGTAACTAGTATGTTGAAACGGTGTCAAGTATATGTTCAAACCCAGGAATCCAATGCGTTAAAATAGCCTATCCCAAAGAATAACGGGAGGTAACATGTTTAACTTAACAATACCCCAAGACTAGTGGGCGGTGCATTACGCCTATAGCACTAAAATTGATAAGGTAGGCATGTACGAAGTTAATGAGCATATAGACACGAAAAGTTTAACATCACATACGAGATTAACAAGCATCATATAGTTTTATGTTTCAAATATGGATTGAGAGTGATTCAAATACTTTCAAGTGTGTTTATAATATAGAATACATGTTGCACCCAAAAGTGTTTAAAAGTAAAAATGGGTTCGAGTATACTCACAGTTTACGTTTGCGATTTCTTGTAAGTAACGCACGAGTAGGATTGGGAATTTCCAAGAGAACGAACAAGAGCGATTATCCTAAATATGGAATAACAAAATAACGATCTAATTATTATTTATTGGTTAAAATGAATAACCCTAATATTTATTGTTTTATAAACCAATCGTTTTTATAATATAATTTATCTTCTGATAAACCTTTATTGATATAAAGGATTTATAATAAAATGCTAATTATTAGTGTTATCTTCTTTATTACCATAAAACAAGAATACCTCTATTACATATATAATTATCAAAGCTTGACATCTTATTTGATTCATAATATAGTTTAAATTAAAATACCAACAACTTTTGAAAACATCAACGGTAGACTATTTTCAACATCATGTTTTTCATTTTCATTAAAACACATCAAACACCATTGTTTCCAATTCAAACTTTCTTATCTACATGCTAAAGTTTTCCTTGTAAAAAAAATGAAATAAATAACATGAAAATGGAAAAGTATACCGAAACTGGCGAGTTACACTCCGACGCGAAACCCGGTTGTCACGGCTGCATCTTTGTGTATTTTTGTAATAAAAAGAAATGCTTGCAGCGAACAGTTTTGAATTGTCTTTGTTTTGGGATTTCATTTAAACGTAGACTGTTAATATACATCTACTTCTTTATATGATTTACAAAACCCCATTGTTAACCACTTTCATTTGACTAATACTACAGCCTTTCAATTAAGTAAGGAATAAAACGAACGAAAAGAAAAGATAGGCAGAGCTCAGAATGTATACCAAACGAAATGAGAGGATTCCCGTGGTGATCTCCGTACGGATCCGGTGACATCTGACCGGGTTGCCCGACTTGTTGTCCGTCTCTAATCTGAACCGACTGACCCGTTGACTCGACGTAGACTGAATCGGACCCGAACTGCTGAACCGAAGCTCGAGTCCCCGAACCCGAATCAAATCTTGAACCGAAAAACTGGAGCCATGACCCGAAAGAAACCAACTAGAACTTGAACCAAACTAAGAACCGAGCTAGGAACCGTGATCAAACCTGAAACTTGAACCAAGAACAAACAAAACCCGAAGCCAAAACTGACCACGAGGCCTGAAATTAAAACCCGGGTTCCCGACAAGAACAACATCGGCAGCCGCACCTCCATCACCGATGCAGACGGTGGCGTTGTCGCCTGCCGCCGCCACAGCTCGTCGGCGCTCGATGCCGGCTCCACCCTGTTCATCCTCTCTCTCTCTCCGATTGCTGCTTATATTCTCACTCTTGTTCACCGGAGAAACGAATGAAAGAGGGTGTGGGGGTGGGGCTTTCGTCGAAGAAGGAGGGAGTCGGAGGGGTGTGGGTGTTTCGAGTGGGTGTGGGAGATGTTGAGGGTGTCTTGTCGGCCAGTTAACCACCACCGGCTTCACTCTGGTCGCCGGTCAATCCATCGAGAGAAGGGGAAGGGAATGGTAGCAGGGGATGTTGTGAGCATTTGTGGAGAAGATGAAGTCTTAATGTTGTTTTATGTGTGTGAGTTGAATATATGCAGACAAGAACTTTTTGAGAGGGAAATGGGTGAGGTGAACGGCTGTAACAAAGTAAAAATAGATGGAATTTTTGTTTCTGGGGTTTTGACCCTAATCACTAGTCATATATACTAGTTTAGTTTAATGGGCTTGGGCCCCAGGCCTACAAGCCCAATCCCCGTGTTTTAGGTGGCCCATTTTCCGATTCGGTTTTAACTACGAATATAAAAAAAATAGAATAAGGAAAATAAGAGGCGTTACAGTCTCCCCTCCTTTAGGAAATTTCATCCCGAAATTTATTTAGAAGGAAGACTTGAAAGGGTTTTGGCAAACAGAGGAGGATTGTTTAAAATTGAGGCTTTGAAGATTGAGACTTTTGAAAGGTATGAATTTTGAAGAACGAAAAGATAGGTTTGTAAAAGAGTTCGTTTGTCTAAAATGATTGAAATATTAAAAACACGTACTACGGGTGTTTGAACATGGATAATAGAAGGTAGTTTTAAATGCAAGAAGGTAGTTTAGGACTCGAACGTTTTAACAGACTTGATCGCGAACGGGGTTCGTATAAAGACAAAGAATAATGGGGAATAAGGGGAGTATAAAAGCGAACGGTTGACTTAGATACACAAATACGAGTATAAGAATAGCATAAGTACAGAATAAACGAAAGTGATGTGTCAAGAATGAAGTCTCGTCATGGATAATCGGATATAATACGTTTGTGAGTTGTTTAAAGTTTGTATAACGTCCAAAAGGTTTGCAAAACACTGAATTTCTCATGGCACGTTTTACGAAAGTTTGGTAACATGGTGAAAACACTTATATATAGGAAGTACCAGCGGCGTATCCACCATGTTTTGACCATGTTGCATTTGTTTCGTTATTCGGTGCAATGTTAGATTCCGTGTCTTACCATACACAGTGGTACACTCTAAGGTTCTCATGCGTGTATCACTATAATCCCATGTGCACCCACGATTATACTGAGAATCGCATGATCCGCATAGCTTGTACTAGTAGCGTATGAATCAAGGTATACATAAATTTGAAAATAAGATTGCGTGCGTATAGAAGTGTAACATATAAGCATGTTTGTGTTCCAAATAGTATAAGACCAATGTAAGAGAGTCCCTCGGGTTTCGCTTGCGTACAGGTGCGAAAGTATAAATTTTGAGTATGAGTAGAAATATGAGCATAGTATAAGTTTTAAATATGAATGCGCATGAGAGCATAACACAAATGTATGAATAAGAGTATGATTACAAGTATAAGTATAACGCGTATGGAAAATGAGTATAAACGCGAGTACAAATGTGCATAAATGAATGAACACGAGTATAAACGTAAATCGTATAAACGAGGGTATGTATATGAGTACGAGTATAACATAAATCATATAAATGTAAGTATAAATATGAGTACAAATATGAGTATAAAATGTATTGTGATGAGTACGAGTATAAATATAAGTTTAGCCATGAAACGTACGAGTATGAGCATGGATATATAAGTGTAAAACATGAATGTTTAAGTATGAATAAAATGTTTAAGTATGTATGTGAGTGTAAACACGAATATGATATTTAGTGTAAACGTAAATGGATAAACGTGAGTGTCAGTATAATTGTATTAATATGAATATAAACTTGGATATAAGTATAATGTAAATGTAAAATTCGTGAGCATGAGTATATAATGTAAATTGTATTAATGTGGACATGGAAATAAACATCAATGTGTAAGTTTAAATATAAGTGTAGACATAAGATGTATAAATACGAATATGAATATGAATGTAATAAATTAAGGATTTTGTATATGGCATTAGTCGAAATATACGAATTTAAGTACGTAAAAGATGAAAAAAAATTTGAGTATAAAAAGAAAACAAAAAAAATATGAGTAGTATATGTGAAATTGTTGTGAGATATAAGCTAAAACACATAAGATGGTATGCATGCATAGTTGTTTGAGCAAAACGTGAAGTTTAATTAAATCAAAGTAGATTGAGTTGACATGAAATATAGAATCTAGTTTGTGGATGTAAAGAGAGTATAAAACATCTATTGATTATGTGAATTGTACTTTGTAAAAGAATGGAAATGCTACTATGGTTTTAAAAGAATTGATATAGTTGAAAATTTGTTGGTTCCTACGAAGTTTCCTTGTCTACATGTTTTAAACTCAATTAACGTATTGAATAATGGTTGAAAAGGTTCTAGAAGTAACTAAGATTACCTTGTTTTAAATAACTATTCATTAATGAAGAAATTCGGAGTTTAGAGGTTCTTGTGAAAGTGTTGCTCCTTAGAAAAGAAATTTGGTATATGAGCTTAGTGATCGTGAAAGGTGTTCTTAATAAAATATTTTGTTGATTTTGAAAAAAAGTTTTGGTAAACGATCGAGTAATATTTGTAACATTTTGTATGATAAGTTGGTTTGAATCTCAATAATAAAAAATGAAATCTTTAGTATAATGATGCGAGATGAGTGTGTTTTAGTAATTACGTGGAATACGAAATTTCGCGGGCAATGGGTTTATTAGACCGGCTAGGTTGATAAGTGCATTTCGTGAAATTTTGAAAATCGAGGAATAAGCGTTCATGGTAAAAGTTAAGAATTTCATGTGTGTGAGCTATATGACAATAGAAGTTCGTTTATATAAACAATGCATTTTGAAATAATTAGAGATTTGACTAATGATAAATGATTTAGATATAAACATGACCGTATTTACATAATATAGTCTATTAAAAGAAAGCATTGGTAACGATCACCTAGGTAAGGGAATCACCCCTAATCCGTTGGTGAGGTCATTGTAAGATGAGAAAAGAAGCGGAGTTAATCGTCAAGGTAAGGAAATCACTCCTATCTTGATTATATGTCTCCACTCGTTGTTACAAAAGTGTAAATAAAATTACGTGAAATTATGCACGTTAATAATGTATAATCGTATGAAAAGTAATAGTATGATGTATGCGCAAAAGTGAAATCTCGAAAATAGTTCAAAATTGACAAGAGAGAGTTTCATCATAAAAGACCGAAAATAATAAAGCGTAAATTTGATAAAAAGAAACTTGGATGGTTCCAAAACGAAACATTGACTAACCAAAGTGGTCGAAAGGTCTTTTGAAATTGAGAAGCATGCTTTGGCCTACTAGGTGGTATACTCTTGCCGACAAGTCGGTTAACGGTATTCACCCTTCTGGTTACTACATGCAACAATCCAATCGAAAATTCGAGACTTGGCGGGATTTATAAAATCAAGGAGTGGGACTAGTCGGAGAGGTGCGGGTTTCACCCCTATCTTGATGACTTTGTGCCCTAAGTGTGGTTGGTACTCGTCGGGTCCAAAATTTAATTTCGACACATTGACGAGGGTCCACTAGAATTTGAAATTTGAAAATTTGAAATTTCCATCAAGATGTGGGTTTCACCCCTAACTTAATGGTGTAATTTCTTGCAAAAATAGAATTTAGCGGAATGAGGGTCGTCTACCAAATTGTGGGTTTCACACTTATTTTGGTAAACTCGTCTCATTTGTATGATACGAGTGTTGTTGGATTTAGAATAATCAAGCAAAAGCCTTAGAAAAAAAAGTGAATATTAAGGAAATAAACGATCAAGTATAAACACATAAGAAGGCATGTCAATAAATACACATAAGAATAGAACATTAAACAAGTATCGACACATAATAGAACAAGTATTAGTCTCATAAAGATAGCATGTCAAGTATTAACACATAAGTGACATATATGTTTAAAAGTTCAAAATAGAATAAATAAGAAGCAAATAAAGTAGCATGCATGTAGTTTCAAGCAAAGCATAAGAATAAGCTCTAAAACTATAGACTAGGTGAAAGCATTCCTACTTTTCCTAATTCTCTATAGTTATGGCTCTGATACCAATCTATCCCACCCCAACCGTTGGCGGAAACATCGGGATGAGACGAAAACTAGATTGCAAGAGACATCATAACACTATGTGACAATATGATTTAAATTAAATTTCATAGATTGCTAAAATGTCATACAAGAATCAAATACGAACTATATTGTTACAATCACATAATACAAATAGATTAATCTAAGTGTGTTTCTATGTCCACTTAAGTCTTGTTTCTTCACTTAGCATCATCTTGTCTATCGAACCTGCAACATGTGTTAAAATATGATCAACAAAAAGTTGGCGAGTATACGGGTTTGATACATAGCATAAAAATAGTTTTAAAATAGTCTAATGGCTCGTATCCAACATGAATCACAATATGCAAGATACTAGTATGTTGAAAATGTGTCAAGTATATGTTCAAACCCAAGAATCCAATGCGTTAAAATAGCCTATCTAAAGAATAACGGGAGGTAACATGTTTAACTTAACAATACCCCGAGACTAGTGGGCGGTGCATTACTCCTATAGCGCTATAATTGTTAAGGTAGAAGGCTTGTACGAAGTTAATGAGCATATAGACACGAAAAGTTTAACATCACATACGAGATTAACAAGCATCATATAGTTTTATGTTTCAAGTATGGATAGAGAGTGATTCATATAGTTTTAAATGTGTTTATAATATATAATACATGTTGCACCCAAAAGTGTTTAAAAGTAAAAATGGGTTCGAGTATACTCACAGTTTGCGTTTGCGATTTCTTGTAAGTAACGCACGAGTAGGATTGGGAATTTCCAAGAGAACTAACAAGAGCGATTATCCTAAATATGGAATAACACAATAACGATCTAATTATTATTTATTGGTTAAAATGAATAACCATAATTTTTGTTGTTTTATAAACCAATCGTTTGTATAACATAATTTATCTTGTGATAAATCTTTATTGATATAAATGATTTATAATAAAATGCTAATTATTGGTGTTATCTTCTTTATTACCATAAAACAAGAATCCCTCTGTTACATATATAATTATCAAAGCTTGACATCTTATTTGATTCATAATATAGTTTTAAAAAAATACCAAGAACTTTTGAAAACATCAACAGTAGACTATTTTCAACATCATGTTTTTCATTTTCATTAAAACTCATCGAACACCATTGTTTTTAATTCAAACTTTCTTATCTACATGCTATAGTTTTCCTTGTATAAAAAAACGAAATAAATAACATGAAAACGGAAAAGTATACCGAAACTGGCGAGTTAAACTCCGATGCGAAACCCGATTGTCACCGGCGGCGTCTTCGTGTATTTTTGTAATAAAAAGAAATGCTTGCAACAAACAGTTTTGAATTGTCTTTGTTTTGGGATTTCATTTAAACGTAGACTGTTAATATACATCTACTTCTTTATATGATTTACAAAACCCCTCTGTTAACCACTTTCATTTGACTAATCCTACAGCCTTTAGATTAAGTAAGGAATAAAACGAACGAAAAGAAAAGATAGGCAGAGCTTAGAATGTATACCGACAAAATGAAAGGATTCCTGTGGTGATATTCATACGGATCCGGTGACATCTGACCGGGTTGCCCGATTCGTTGTCCGTCTCTAATCCGAACCGACTGACCTGTTGATTCGACGTAGACTGAACCGGACCCGAACTGCTGAACCGAAGCTCGAGTCTGACCCGTAGTACCCAAACCCAAATCGAATCTTGAACCGAAAAATTAGAGCCATGACCCGAAAGAAACCAACTAGAACTTGAACCAAACTAAGAACCGAGATCAAACCTAAAACTTGAATCGGGAACAAACAAAACCCGAAGCCAAAACTTGCCACGAGGCCTGAAATTTAAACCCGGTTCCCGAAACGAACAACATCGACAACTGCACCTCCATCACCGCTGCAGACAGTGGCGTCGTCACCTGCCGCCACCGCAGCTCGTCGGCGCTCGACGCCGGCTCCGCCCTGTTCATCCTCTCTCTCTCCGATTGCTGCTTACTTTCTCACTCTCGTTCACCGGAGAAACGAATGAATGAGGGTGTGGGGGTGCGGCTGTCGTCGGAGAAGGAGGGAGTCGGAGGGGTGTGGGTGTTTCGAGTGGGTGTGGGAGATGTTGAGGGTGTCTTGTTGGCAAGTTAATCAACCGGCTTCACTCTGGTCGCCGGTCAATCCATCGAGAGAAGGGGAAGGGAAGGGTAGCAGGGGATGTTATGAGCATTTGTGGCAAAGATGAAGTCTTAATGTTGTTTTATGTGTGTGAGTTGAAGATATGCAGACAAGAACATTTTGAGAGGGAAATGGGTGAGGTGAACGGCTGTAACAAAAAAAAAAGAGATGGAATTTTTGTTTCTAGGGTTTTGACCCTAATCACTAGTCATATATACTAGTTTAGTTTAATGGGCTTGGGCCCCTGGCCTACAAGCCCAATCCCCGTGTTTTAGGTGGCCCATTTTCCGATTTGGTTTTAACTACGAATATAAAAAAATAGAATAAGGAAATACGAGTTGTTACACAAGAGAATGTGACACCTGATTTCTTTGAAATGTCATTTCCTGAAACAACTACTAGATCTGAACCACAAAGTTCTAGTGGTGTTCGTTTTGATGTGGTTGGTAGTTCGGGTGGTGTTATCTCTGAACAGGAAGATTATTTACTTCGAGTTGCTGAGAAGATGAAGGTATTTGAAGATTCAAATAGTGATATGACGTGGATGTGGTGAAGCTACAAAAGAGAGTAGTTGTATTTGAACAAGACTCAATTCTGAAAGACACCCAGATCGCATCTTTGCAAGTTCAAGTGTCCAATAAAGATCAAGTTATTGATGAACTACAGAGTGATGTGAACATGCTGATGTCAATGGTATTTGATTTGAAAGCAAAGTTGGAAAAGCAGTTTGGGAGTGAATTTGCTAACAAAGATGATGACCAATGAACGTTGCATAGAGAGATAGAACAATTGAAGAAAAAGTTGCTGAGGATGCTGAACGAGAAGCTGCTTTGAATAGATATCTTGAAACATCACATATAAAGAAAAGGAAGCTGCCACAAAAGAAGCAGAGCAATAAACGAATTCTTATAAAGAAAAATCAAGATGTGAATCCTCTCAATGAAAATTTCCAGCCAAAAGATCCAACGAAGACTTCTGATCGGTATGTGATGGAATTGGGTTTGAGTCACTGTGATAAAGTCAGAAATAAGTCTAGTATTACAAGTTGGAGGTATGATCATGATAAGCAGTTGTGGTTGGTGATTAGGGAGAGTGGACATAAAGAATACTATTCTAAGGAGTATCAATTTGAATCTTGGACGAAGATTGATTTGAAAAATATACTACGAGCTCCTTTTCACGATTCTGATCCTAACCAGCGTGGAAGAGGTTGGGCGTTCTTGACAAAGCTTGAAAGAGAAGTAAAGAATGATTTTCCTAACATGAAGTATGTTGAATCTTCTTTTAAGAAAAATCATGGCGTTCGTGATTCGTACACTGGCAGAACTATCAAGACTTTGATTTGGCCACCAACTGACAAGGAAAAGATTATTCCAGCTGCTCCAAAGTTTCCAAAAGGTATGCTGAAGAACTTTAAATTCTAGGCATACGATCTAAAGCTGGGTGAGACGGTGATCGTTACTGAAGAGTCTGCTTACCGTTTGGGTGATACGTTGGATTTAATAATCTTTCATGAAGAGGATATCATGGTTTTGAATAGGAACTAGATTCGCACCAATGAGAAGTATGAAGAGGATATCATGGTTTTGAATAGGAACCAGATTCACACCAATGAGAAGTATGACGTCTGTGGGAAGTCATGGACAAATGTTGTGGTGAACGTGATTGGTTCTAGATTATTTATGGATACGATTCCATTGATGGGCGGATGTGCAGCTTGTGGAACTTCGAGCTGAAAAGCACGTATGTTATAAATGTAGGGGAGATTTTTGGGCCCTTATAGGTTTATACATTAATTATTAATTAGTGGTGTGGGCTAGCTGCTAATTAGTTATTTTGGGATTGAATGTGGGCTTAGGTGGCAGCGATATTGGGCTTAGGTTCAGGAGGAGTTGTGGGCTAAACCTCCTCTATAAATACTTGTTTAGTTATTCAGGTTAGTGTTGTTGACTCTGATTGTTTTTGTTGTAACTTGCATCTGACAATTATTATTGTATGCAAGTTAAGATTTTGGTCAATTACTCTATTTCATCTTATTTCTTGTGACTATTATTGAATCAATTTGATTGTGTGATTCCGCCACCAATCAAACTAGGTGTGATATCATTGTTAAATCTGATTTCGGGACCAATAGTTGACATGCGTCGCATGTTTTGACTAAGGTATAGGCATCTTTGTGTATCGTAGGACAGTACAATCCTCCATTATACACCTTTCGTGCGGTGTTGGCTGCCCGATGATGTCCTCCACATGGTCCTTCATGACAACGGCGGAGAATTTGTCTTGCCTCACGACCATGGACGCATCATCGAATGAGTTAGTCTGCACATATTTTAAAAAGGTATGGGTCTTCCCAAAAAGAGTGCTTTACATCAGCGAAGAACTTTTTTCATTGATTGTTGTTAGGATCTGAGTTTGGTTTTGATTGTGTTTTACGTTTGAATTAAGATGAAGATGAATGAGTTGTGCAGCGGAATTAAGATGGAAGCAAACTTTTCACAATCAAACATGAGAATTGCTTTTAACATACAAGTTTAACATTGAACCGAAGGATTGAATTTATTTCAACAACGATTACAATTTTGCAAGTATGCAACAAACTCCCCCTCAGCCTGAGCTCACAGTATTTGTTCGTGCAGGAAGATGATGGTGAAAGAGCTAATAGAACAGTACAGAGCACTGTTCTATTTATAGGCACGAGCAAACCACTGAAGCATCTAAGCTGACGTCAGCATGAAAGTGACATCTAACCTCCTAACAAACTCTAACCCCTGATCTATACAACCTCTGTTGTGCTAACAACTGATATTACAATTCATTACATAAAGTAAACAAAACTACTGCTGCATCCTTCCACTGCTGTGAACCCAGCAGTACTTGTCATGATCAGCAGTGCTTGACTCAATGCAGTAGATTGGGCAGCAGGGCTTTAGTTCTTCATCAGTCTTTGACTTGATCAGCAGATGTAGGTCAGCAGTTTGTATGATCAGTGGATAGGAGGTCAGCAGATGTTGAAACCACTTTCAAGGGAAAAGACTTGTATACATAACATTTGCTTATTCTGGATCCACTGACCTGATCCAGTTTAATGTTCCTCTATTAGGGTTCAACCCCAACAATCTCCCCCTGGAACAGATAATGCCAAAACTCTTCATTATTTTGTAGATCTTTATTGCCTCATCAGCAGTTCCCTTATTTGCCCTTTGAGTTAAAGCTCAAAGGCTAAGGCATCTGTGTCATCATCATCCCTGCTAAGTGGAAGATCAAGGAGATCCTGCAAATCTTCAAGACTCAGGCCAAGAGCTTGTTCCCTTGATATATTCTTCACTTCTCCACTAGACTTGAGCAATGTCAATACGTGGGTCTGTTTGTCAGTTTTCCACTTTAGTACCTTTGAGTCTGGTGGGTTTCTTGGGAGATTTTTATTGGAAGAGGTGTTTGGTGATGCAGGCCTATTCATGACTGTCTGAGCAGTACTTACAGATTGTTCCAATCCAAGATCTTCTTTAATCATTATCTTAATGCCCTCTTTTACAAGGTCATCACCAGCCATTAGATCTTGGATTGTTTCAGCACCCAACTGTTTTTGTGGCCTTCTTTTAAAGATGGCTGCACCAGCTGGAGCAGTGGATCTCCTGATTTGCAGCTTTGATGGTCTTTTTGAAACGTCTGCTTTAGGATAGTCAGGCTTTTGTGGAGCAATAGGATCTGTCTTTCTTAATTTCTCCAAACTTTTGTAGGTAGCCCTGATTTTATCTTCTTTCCATCTCATCACTTGATTCAAAGACCCATAATCAGCAGAAGCTAATTCCTCTTTCATTCTCTTCAGCTCTACCTTTTTATCAGGTATATTCTTTTTGAACTTTGCCCAGTCTGGAGGAGTGTGCTTGACCTTATTCTTGATCATTTCTTGAATCCTGGCTGCTTCACTTTCAAGCTCAGGAATGGTCCACTCTTTGTACATGTGTTTTTCTCCTTTGTACTTCTTGGTTGCCATGATGCTTTCAATGTAGTCTTTTCTTAGAGTTTCATCTGCTCTTTCTGAAATTTGTTGACATACATTTTTTGCAAATTGCTCTAAGGATCTGACTTGTGTGAGCAAGAATTGGTAATTCTGCTGAATTTCTCTATCAGATTTTCCTTGTGCATTTCTTTTTGAGATATCCTCTGCTTGTTTTGCTTTGACTTTCAAATATTCTTCAATATTGTTTGGCCTTGGATATCCTTCAACTGATGGCAAACTCCTTTTAGCAGGGTCAACCTTATAATAAAAAGACTTGATTTCTTCTCTGACTGTTATAAGTTCAAGAGAAAATTGAACACCTGCAGGAGGTAAGGGCTTTAGAATTTGAGTTGATGAGAGAGGAGCAGGCTTGGGTATTGTAACAAGTGATAAAGATTTTGAAGATGTTGGTGGTGGTGATGGAGAATCATCATCTGGTATGAGAATCCTTCTCCTTTTTATTGTAGGAGAGGCAGATGATGTTTTGGGTGGAACAGTGGTGGTGGTTTGAGTGGTAGTGATTTGTGATTGACTAACAACTGTTGAAATAACGGGTGTTTCAACCACTGTTGTCATTACAACAGATGTTGTAACATCTACTGTCTTCTGCTTTTTGGCAGGAGGTGACGGTGGAGATGTTGTTTTTGGTGGTGATGGTGGTGGTGGTAAGGCAGTGGTTGTGGTGTGTTTTGAAGTTGTGTGTGTTGAAGTGATGTCAGATGTTGAAACAACTGAAGTACCAGCAGATGTTGATACAACAGGAGTTACAACAACTGTTTGGGTGGAGGTTTGATGTTGGAGGCTTTTGGATGGTGGTTTTGAAGTATGCTTTGTGAGTCTGGATGGTGTGGACTTGGGTTCCCTCACTTTTCTAGTGAGATTTCTTTTTGGCACAGGATTTTGAACATCCTTTAGCCCAGAACAACGCTGCGCATTCAGCTCCATGTAAGCTCTTTTCTCCTCATTCCACCTTGACATATCCTTTGCCACTCTGTCCCTTTTTACACTTGCTACTCCTTCATCAAGTGCATTTTGGGTAACATCAACCTTCTTGCTACCATCTGGCAAGGGAATGTTTCTGGTCATAGCATCCTTTTCAGGTTCAACATACAACCCATCATCTATACCCTTCTTTTTCCACTCCTGAATTTTCTCCCCCTTTTTGGCATTATCTGGGGACAGTTGATCAATAAAGAGAACAGTTGGAGGAGCAGTGCCAGTGGTTTTCAATATATGGGCCTTTATAGCCTTGATGTCAGCTTGTGTGTTCTTGAACCTAGACTCCATTGTGTTTCTCAGCTCTTGGACATGTTTTTCATGTTCCTGATCAGCCATTTGTTGTTGTTGTTGGAGAAAAGGTTAGAAGAAGTTCCATATCTCATCTGTAGCAGATGCTTGTGGTGGAGCAGGTGCTTGAGGTGGAACAGCAGTGGATTGCACCTGTTGTACTGTTAACAACTATTGCAGCATTTCTTTGATCTCTGCAATCGAAGTATCCAGTTTTTCAACATGTTCCGTCAATTCTAGGTACTTTAAACCATCACCCAATTTAATGGGATCATCTGATTTCCCACTAGCAGGGGTTTTATCAGTGGTTGAGGTAGGGAGTGTACTCCAAACATTAACCACTGATGCCCCTTTTTCTTGGTACTGGGGTCTTCTTCCTTCAACACTTGACAACCTTTTGATGTTGCCAGTGGTCAAAACAAATCCACTGGTTGATGTCAGAGGTGCTATGGAAGGAATTGCCTCCAAGGAAGTCATATTGATGTAACCACTGTCCAAATGCAAACCAGTGGGTTCAGCACTTGTAGTGGTTGCTTCACTTGGATTACCACCAAGAGTTACTTGTAACTCAAGGGGTGTAACCTCCTCAGGCATTGTTGGTGGGTTAACTATGATTGATACATCAGACCCAGTCATTGATTGAAGTATATTCTCATTGACAGGTGATTGAGAAGGACTGGTTTGTGCCTGGTTCAAATCGATAGCATCCAACAAAAGTTTAGTTGGTGGGGAAATTATGGATGTGAGGCTGGGTGTAGAAAGAGAATTTGCCCCGGGCATTGGGCTGTGGATGATGGAAACAAGTGATTCCAGAGCATCATAGAGTGGTGTCCCTTGTTGTACAACCTGTTCTTTTTTAGAAGAAACAGGAGGAGTTTCAGTCATGGTGTGAGATATTTCTACCAACTGCTGTGAGGAAGTAGCAGCAGTGGTTTGTTGTGACTTTTGTGTTGTCACAGGCAGTTGCTCTGGTATCTCATCCTCCAGAGTTGCCTTTTTGATAGGTTTGGGGGGTTTTTGAGTTTTCTTTTTTTGTGGCTTTTTGGTGATTGTAGGTGTGGGTTTCAAAGCAGTTGTTTTGCTGCTTTGATCACCTTGAGCAGTGGACTCAGCAGCAGATACCTGAGGAGCAGTGTTTGCTGCTAAATTCTGCTCAGGCACCTCTGCTTGTGTTTTGCAAGGTGTTGACATTCTGGTAAAAGTTTCAGCAGTTAAGTTGTGCATTTGAAAGTAGTCACCTTGGTTTATTACAGAAAGATCATCCTTACTGAATTTCTTTTCAAAATAATAGCTTAAAAATCTTGGAAACAGTAAGAATGATTTTGTTTAACATTTTTAACCAAATCATTAAAGATTTCCTGGGAATAATTAAAATTTTCTTCTTGAAGAATAGCATATCCCAGATTTTGAATCTTTAATGGTATTTCAATAAAAGAAGTTGTTTTATTTGAAGCACACATTAGGAGGGTATGGAATAAAAATCTTGTTGCAGGAGGGAAGTAACCTTTTTGTAAGGTATCCCTCTTCATCATTGTATCTGCATACCCTCTTTCAATGAAGTCAATTTTTAACTCATTTTTGGGAAAAGAATTTTTATCTTCCTGATCATTGAGTTAAAAGACCTCCGAGATGGATTGTGGTGTGATTTTGACAGCTTTACCCTTTAGAGAATAGTTAATGGTAGTGACAGTCTCACCTTGTTTTTCAAAGGGTTGTATTTTTCCAAAACTCTCTTTGGGTGGTCAAGTAAATGGGTGCGTCTGCTGTTAACAAAGTTTTGTACTTTGATGCAGAGATGGTATCAATGATAGAGTCGAAGGCATCGGTGGTGCCGGGTTTTGTGAGAAGACCCAGAAGATTGTGAGATGTTTTATGTGGGATTTCGATGGGTTTAGCCTTTTGAGAGGCTTCTTTGGTAGATGATTTTGACATGGATTTTGCGGAAGACTTCGATTTAGTCATTTTTTGGAGAAGACGATCGAAGAAATTTGTGAAGAATTTTGATGAAATGTGATGAAAACTGCTTTGAGAAGAGAATTTTTAAAAATTCAATTCGACAGTAAAACCCTGTTTGGGGTTTTGAAAGGGGGTTTTATGGAGAAAAAGTGAGTGCTGACGTGGCAGCGGTTACAAAAGGTCTGACCAATATGTACTGTCCACGTGCCATCCCCTGATGAAGTGAAGGACAATACTTTTATGAAAACTACCGATGAAGGCAGTGGTTGCAACGGTAATGAAGACAGTGGATGATTTTTACTATCAGTGGATAGCATATCAGTGCTTACAACACTGATTTTGAACAACATTGTTTATCAAAGGAATATGGGAACATGGGATGACTTTCAGCAGTGGACAGACTTTTGAAGTAGAGCAGACTTTTGAACTCATCAGTGGTTATGGCAGACGTTTAGGATTTTAATGAAAAATTCATTTTTAGTTATTTTTAAGGATGGATTTTTGATTTTCTGAAAACATTTTAATGCTTTTATTCATAGAAAAACAGGATTTTGCCTGTTATTCCATGTTTAGCATGCCAATCCTAGAGATCAAGCTTTCAAAGGTGGATGTGTCTAATGCTTTGGTTAGCACATCTGCTAGCTGATCCTTAGTTGGAACATGATGCAGAGAAATCAAACCTTTTTCATAGCAATCCCTCACAAAGTGATGTCTGATGTCAATGTGCTTGGTGGTTGAATGAGAAACTGGATTTTTGATGATATTTTCTGCTGCCTGGCTGTCCAACATGAGTGGTGTCTTCAAGGCAGTGATACCAAAATCCAGTAACTGATTTTGAAGCCAGAGCAGTTGGGTTGTACAGCTTGCAGCAGCTATATATTCTGCCTCAACAGTGGATGTGGAAACAGCTGCTTGCTTTTTGCTTTGCCAAGACACTAAGCAATTGCCTAGGAATTGGAACCCTCCTGAAGTAGACTTCCTTGTTTTGTCACATCCAGCAAAGTCACTATCTGAGAAACCTGAAAGCTCAATTTTACCATCAGCTGGATACCAGATACCAAGTGTGGGAGCACCTTTGAGGTATCTGAATATCCTTTTTACAGCAATAAGGTTTGACTTTCTAGGGGCTGATTGGGATCTTGCACAGACACATGTTGCAAACATGATGTCTGGTCTAGATGCAGTTAGGTACAATAAAGACCCAATCATGCTTCTATATAAGGTCTGATCAACCAAATCATCATTCTCATCAGACATGACTAGTTTATTGGTTGCAATGGGTGTACTGCATGGCTTACAATCATCCATATCAAATTTCTTTAAAAGTTCTTTGGCATATTTGCCTTGATGGATAAAAGTGCCATTTTGCAGTTGTTTTACTTGGAGACCAAGAAAACACTAGAGTTCACCCATTGCACTCATTTCAAACTCAGCTGTCATGAGTTGTCTGAACTCCTCACACATTTTGTTACATGTGCTTCCAAAGATGATGTCATCCACATAAATTTTGACAATCATCAAATCCTTCCCTCTCCATTTTAAAAACAATGTTTTATCAATTCTGCCTCTGGTGAATCCAATGGAAAGTAGAAAGGTGGAAAGAGTTCCATACCAGGCTCTCGGTGCTTGTTTCAAGCCATACAAAGCTTTATTTAGCTTGTAGACATGATCTGGATTAAATGGATCCTCAAATCCTGGAGGTTGACAAACATAAACCTCTTCTTGAATCTTACCATAGAGGAATGCACATTTAATGTCCATTTAATACACCTTGATGTTGTGGTTGACAGCAAAGGCCAGAAATAATCTGATAGCTTCAAGTCTTGCTACAGGGGCAAATGTTTCATCATAGTCAATGCCCTCTTCTTGTCTGTAACCTTGAACCACAAGCCTGGCTCTATTCTTGACAACAATGCCCCTTTCATCAGTTTTGTTTTTGAAGACCCACTTTGTGCCAATAGGACTTACACCCTCTGGCAGTGGTACAAGCTCCCATACTTGTTGTCTTTTGAACTGTTGGAGCTCCTCTTGCATGACTTCTACCCAGCTATTGTCTTTCAGTGCCTCTTGGTACTTAACTGGCTGATGGAGTGATAGAAAACCAGCAAAAAGACAAATGTTTTGGGTTTGGCTTCTTGTGAGCACCCCTTCATTGATGTTGCTAATGATTTGGTCAGGTGGATGAGATCTCAAGAAGATTAAATCTCCTAGGTATGGGATGATGGCATTTGTTGGTGAAGGCTGCAGATGTGTATCATCTGAGCTAACCACTGCTGGTGACTTTGATGATCCAGCAGTGGCTTCAAAAGGTGGTGGAATAGGTGGTAATGGTGTGGACACATGCTGACTTTTATCCACTGTTTGGGGACTTTTGTCAGCAGTGTTTGATGTTGTGGAAGCAGTGGTTAAATGGCTACTTTGGTCAACAACTGTTGAGGTAGCAGTGGTTGAGCTTTGACAGCTGTTTTGAATATCTGCTGCTCTTCCCATTTTGACAGACTTTTGAGGGATGATGATTTCATACCCATAGTCTGGTGTTGAATCCTCTGATGGACCTGCACTGTTAGTCTTGACAGCAGTGTTTTCAAAAGTGAATTTATCAAGATCAAACAAATCAGCAGGATTTGCTGGGATTTTAATTGATGAAAGTTCATTGAACTTTACATTCAAAGTCTCCTCCACTGCCTTGGTCCGTGCATTAAACACTTTGTAGGCCTTGGCAGTGGTTGAGTATCCCAGGTGATAACCACAATCTACTTTGGCTGCAAATTTTGAGATGGAATCTTTTAAATTCAAAATAAAACATGGGCAGCCAAATACTTTAAAGTATGAGATCAGTGGTTTGATTTTATACAGAATTTCATAAGCAGTCTTTTTGTGCCTGGGGTTGATTAAAACTCTGTTTTGGACATAGCAAGCAGTGTTTACTGCCTCTACCCAGAATGTCAAAGGCAAACCTGAGTCAGCAAGCATGGTCCTAGCAGCTTCAATCAGAGTCCTATTCTTTCTTTCAACTACCCTATTTTGCTCTGGTGTTCTAGGGATGCTGTACTGCCTTACAATCCCTTTCTTCACACAGAAGGCATCCAACTCCTTATTTTTGAATTCTGTGCCATTGTCACTCCTGTAGACTTTTACTGGAAGGTCAAATTGCTTTTCAACCTGTGTCACAAAGTCTTGCAAAATGCCTGCAGTCTCATCTTTTGAGTGTAAAAAGAAAGTCCATGTAAACCTAGATAAGTCATCAATAATAACCAAACAATATCTCTTCTTTTTGAGACTCATGACTTGAACTGGGCCAAACAAATCCATGTGCAGCATTTGCAAACACTGGGTTGTTTTGGACTCTTCAATGGACTTAAAAGAGCTTTTATGCTGTTTTCCTTTTAAACAGGAAACACAATGCTCAGGACATGAAAAAAAATTTTGTGGTAAGCCTCTTACTAGGCCATTTTTTGAAATTTCAGTGATTGTCTTAAGATTTGTGTGCCCCAGTCTTCTGTGCCAAAGTTCTGTCTCTTTGTTAGAGGCAGCTGAGAACAGACAGGCATCAGTTCTGGGACACTCTTTTGACATATCAACAACATAAACATTGCCACTTCTTTGAGCAACAAGTTTTGTTTTTCTAGTTTTTATTATTGCTTCAATCTTTTCAACCATTTTTGGTCCAACAATCCTACAACACTCCTTTGTGAAGAATGACCCATACCCCTTATCACTCATTTGTGAGACACTCAGGAGGTTGAATTTCAGATTGTCTATCAGATTGACATTTTCAAATTTTACATTTCCATGCTGGACTGTACCAGACCCCAGAACTTTCCCTTTACTATTATTCCCAAAGGATATATCACCCCCTCCATGGATTTTGAAATCTTTGAGTAGGGCTTTACATCCTGTCATGTGCCTGGAGCCTCCACTATCTACATACCAAAGACTATCTAAGCATGCAGAAGCTCCCTTGGCAGCAATCATCATGGCACAATCACATTGATGATCACCTTCTCCATCAGCTCTAACTTCTTCCTCACCATCTTTCTTCTTTTCCTCTTTCACTTTGTCTTCTTTGGACTAGGGGTCAGACAGTGGTTCAATCAGGGTTTCTGAATTTTCGTCCAGCAGTATTTCACCAACCACTGCAGTAACCACTGCTTCAGCAACTTCATCCACTGTTTCAGCACTTAGCTGTTCACCTTCAGTTTCTACCCCTTCTGGTATTGTTTCTAAAGCCATCAAACAAAATTCATTATCAAAAGCATCATTAGAAGCATAGGGAGCAAAATTTTCATCACCAAGTTCATCAGGCATACTGCTCCAATCAACAAAGCCTTGAGTGAAAAAGCTTTGCTGATCTGGTTGTACCACTGTTGGAGCAGCTTGTTGAGGTGCAACAGGTTGCACTTGTGCCTGAGGAACAAGGGCTTGAACATACTGAATTTGTGGAACAATGGTTTGAACATAATGCACAGGCACAAGGGTTGTAGCATAGTGAGCAGTGTTAACATGTGATGCAGGGGTATATTGGGTATAGTGCACAGTGCTTTGTTGTTGTGGTCTAGGGTTTGAGCTGGGATGAGTAATTATTGAACCAGTGGTTTGACTCCTGCATTCCCTAGCAAAATGACCTAACCTATTACACTTGTAGCACTTAATTTTTGACTTATCCAACCCCACCTTTAAATTCCCATGAAGCCCTGGGAATTTTCTCCCTGTTCTTTTGTAGAATTTGCTTGTTCTAACACTAAGCAAAGCCAATTGATGCAAAATGTCCATCTCTTCTAAGTCAGTGGGATCAAAATGTTGCAAATCATTGAGTTCAAAACACAGATTATCTGACATCTGGTTTTCACAATTTGCAGTGAAAGCGTAATTTACAGAGTGAGGATCAGAGTTGTTAAAACCAGCAGTTATGTCAATAAAATGATCAAAACTCTGATCCTTACTGCTGCTACCAGATTCTTCCTGACCAAAAAGAGCTGTGCTGCCAAATGAATAGTCATCTGCAACTTTTCCAGACTCTTGCAACCTCTTTTTCTGGTTTAACTCCCTTTCATAGGTCAGGAGTCTACCATGAAGTTGGGTCAGGGTCAGATCTTTGAACTCAGCTGAATTTCTAGTGACAAAAGCAGTTGTGTCCCATTTTTCAGGTAGTGATCTAAGAAACCTGCTATTTTGAGTTGCATTTGGAAATGTAACTTTAACAAGCCTTAGTTCACTAATGAGACAGCTAAAACGTTCAAACTGTTGGGTTAATGATTCACCCTTAATGTGACAAAATGTTTCATACTGCTGATTCAGAATTTCCCTGTTGTTTTCAATAACCTCTTCCGTCCCCCCAAATTGTTCCTTCAATGCATCCCATAACTCTTTGGCACTATTACAATGTAACAGCCCAGCATAGATTTCATTGGGTAATGCAGATGCTATGATGCTAAATGCTTTGGCATCGAGTTCGAACTTTTGAAAGTCAGTTTCAGTATAGTTTTCAGTTGGTTTAGGTACGAACTTCTTTGCATCCTCAGCACTTGGCACCATAGGAACATGGGGACCAAAAACAATAGACCTCCAACATCCAGTATTCTGTTGAGCAAGGATGTGACCCATCCTTCTCTCCCGGATGTGGTATTCATTTCGTTTAAGCATAGGTGGTTTGAAAAGAGAGCCAATGTTATTCTTATAATCTTGCGATTGTGACGTCATCCTGGTTGTTTTACAGGCACTGATTAACCAACTTTAATGGTGATTAAACCTTGCTCTGTTTTTCAACAAAACGAACAAACTATCAGTATCAAAGATTGCGAGCTGAGCTATTTATGTCAAAATAATTGTTAAATCAAATTTGACTGTCCAAGCTCTGATACCAATTGTTAGGATCTGATTTTGGTTTTGATTGTGTTTTACGTTTGAATTAAGATGAAGATGAATGAGTTGTGCAGCAGAATTAAGATGGAAGCAAACTTTTCACAATCAAACAGGAGAATTGCTTTTAACATACAAGTTTAACATTGAACCGAATGATTGAATTTATTTCAACAACGATTACAATTTTGCAAGTATGCAACAAACTCCCCCTCAGCCTGAGCTCACAGTATTTGTTCGTGCAGGAAGATGATGGTGAAAGAGCTAATAGAACAGTACAGAGCACTGTTCTATTTATAGGCACGAGCAAACCACTGAAGCATCTAAGCTGACGTCAGCATGAAAGTGACATCTAACCTCCTAACAAACTCTAACCCCTGATCTATACAACCTCTGCTGTGCTAACTACTGATATTACAATTCATTACATAAAGTAAACAAAACTACTGCTGCATCCTTCCACTGCTGTGAACCCAGCAGTACTTGTCATGATCAGCAGTGCTTGACTCAATGCAGTAGATTGGGCAGCAGGGCTTTAGTTCTTCATCAGTCTTTGACTTGATCAGCAGATGTAGGTCAGCAGTTTGTATGATCAGTGGATAGGAGGTCAGCAGATGTTGAAACCACTTTCAAGGGGAGAGACTTGTATACATAACATCTGTTTATTCTAGATCCACTGACCTGATCCAGTTTTGGCTTTAATTATCTGTTCCTCTGATTGGGTTCAATCCCAACAATTGTGTGACCATACTTTGAAGAGAGTGCCGCTAGCTAAGTAGTTGGCATAATCTTCATACCAAAGTTCTTCTCTGTATTCCGTCATTTCTAAGGATTCTGTGGGGAATTTTTCATTGATGATACCAGAGCAGGGTCTTCGAGACGAGATAGGTGATCAGCAGCAGTGTTTTCAGCTTCTCTTTTGTCTTTTATTTCAGTGTCAAATTCTTGAAGGATAATAATCCACCTGATGAGACGTGGTTTAGCATCATGTTTTTTTGAAGAGGTACCAGATGGCAGCATGGTATGTGTAGACTATAGTTTTGGAGAGCACAAGATAGGAACGGAATTTATCAAAAGCGAATACTATAGCTAGCAACTCTTTTTCGGTAGTTGTGTAATTTTCTTGAGCGTCATTAAGTGTCTTGCTAGCGTAGTAAATCGAATGGAAATGTTTTTCCTTTCTTTGTCCCGGAACTGCTCCAACTGCAAAATCGTTGGCATCGCCCAAGATCTCAAATGGTAGTTTCCAATCGGGTGCTATCATGATTGGTGCCTTGACTAACATTTCTTTTAAGGCAAGAAATGTTGTCGTGCAATTCTTGTCAAAGATGAATGGGACATCTTTTTCAAGTAGCTTGGTTAGAGGTCGAGAGATTTTGGAAAAGTCTTTGATAAATCGCCTATAGAATCTGGCATATCCTAGGAAGCTTTGTATGGCTCGAACTGATAATGGAGGAGGTATTCAGGAAATAGTATCGATTTTTGCGTGATCAACTTCCATACTTGCGCTGGAAATTTGGTGACAGAGTACTATCCCCTCTGTGACCATAAAATGACATTTTCCCAATTAAGGGCGAGGTTAGTCTCCTCACATCTAGATAGCATTCGTTCAAGGTTATTGAGGCATTGATCGAATGAATCACTGAAGATAGAAAAGTCGTCCATGAAAACTTCCATGGCCTTCTCTATCATATCGTGGAAAATGGCCACCATACATCGTTAGAATGTTGTAGGGGCGTTGCATAGACCAAATGGCATGCGTCGATATGCAAAAGTTATGAAGGGTCATGTGAAGGTGGTCTTCTCTTGGTCTTCCGGTGCGATGAAAATTTGTAAGTACCTAGAGAATCCATCCAAAAAATAGTAGAATTTGTGGCCGGAATAATCGCTCTAACGTTTGATAAATGAAGGGTAAAGGGAAATGGTATTTTCTTGTGGCTTAATGGAGTCTCCTATAGTCGATGTAAACTCTCCATCCGGTGACGTTTCTTATCGGTACGAGTTCATTCTTTTCGTTGGTCACAACCGTCATTCCTCCATTCTTTGGCACTACTTGGACTGGACTTACCCATGGACTATCGGAAATGGGGTAGATAAGTTCGGCGTCTAAGAGTTTGATGACTTCTTTTTTCACTACTTCTTGTACATTAGGATTCACCCATCTATGTGGTTGGATCACCGCTTTATAGCCATCTTCCATCAAGATTTTGTGTGTGCACATGGAAGGACTAATACCTTTGATGTCCATTAGTTTCCATGTGATTGCCGTTTTGTGTCTTTTGAGTGGGTTGAGTAATTTTTCTTTTTCGATAGGAGTGAGATACGAGGAAATGATAATGGGAAGCTTACCTTTATTATCTAAAAATGTGTATTCTAAGCCTTTCGGAAGTTCTTTGAGTTCAAGGGAAGGTGGGTTTTCAATAGATGGCTTAGTTTTTGGTTCGTCATCGCGGTCGATGACCAAAAAGGTTTGCTCGGTAGCGGCTTCCTCTTCAACGATTTGGTCATCTTTTACCTCCGTATTGGGTGGTTCTACCTCATCTTCCAACAAGGGGTTGTCATTGGGTATTTCATTAATTTATTTATGTTAAAGTTTTGTTTGTCGGCCCCAAGTTTAGTGGGAAGATTATGGTGTTTTTGTTTGAGCAAAGCTTGATGGATTTTTATTAACTGTTCTCCTAACACGAGTGGAGCATCATCTAGGATGATAAAGTCGGTCGGTACAACCGTTTGGGGTGTTTGAATGAGAACGTCCTCAACCATTCCCGTAGCGTGTTTAGTTTTTCGATTAGCCAAGAGGATAGAAATTTTGATCGGAAGGAAGTCACCAATACCTAATCTTTCAAATACATAGCTAGGCATTATATTAACACAAAGATCTTTATCTATTGAAATGTTACTAATATAGATGTTTTGAATGAAACATGTTGTAGGATCGTGATGCTGACCCGAATGAGTCGTTCAGAGGAGTTTTACTCTATTTCAGGTGCGGAAAACAAGAAACAAAGCTAGAAACAGCTGATTCTTCACTTTAACTACTGAGTGTATTGATCTGAAAGCAATTACAGTCAGTCTTCACATCGGCAGCACTTCGGCATGGAATACAAGGTCTGATCTACTGATTTCGCTCAAAGGTGACCTATATATAGGCACCTGATTTCGCCCCAAACAACACAGAATATCAGGAGCGAAATCAGTAAGTTGATTTCGGGCGAAATCACATGCTATGTACTCAGGAGCGAAATCAGCATGTTAACAACATAAACTATCCTATTTTCTCGTAAAATGTGCCCTAATCTATACAATGCAATTTAAGACTCGATACAAGACGAAGTCGACAGATGTATGCACCAACAGACTCCCCCTTAGATGTTGACGAGTCGTCGAGTCTTTGACAATGCCATGTCTTCACTTCTTCGGTCTTGATCAGTCTCTGGGCTTTTCTCTCTCTATCCTAATCAATAGACTCCCCTTTAACACTTTGCTGGCATTTCTTTGTTCTTCAGCAATATCTGCTACAGGATCGTTGTCTGACTTTCACAGGTCCAAGACTGTTTCCTGGCTTTAACTTTGTTCACAGAATCGAAACCTGGCTCACGCTCTATTCACAGCGTTTAATTTCCAAGATCGAAACTTGGCTCTAGTTCTGCTTACGATCGATAGCCTGGCTCATACTTTGTCTTCGGAATCTACAGGAATCCAAAACCTGGCCTTCTTCAATCAGAGTCCTCAGGTATCGTAACCTGGCTCTCGTGTAGCTCAGATCTCAAGATCGATTAACCTGGCTTATCTAAACCTGCACAAACTCTACCTCAAAGTAAGTTTTACACATTTATCAATTTAAGTATAACCATATGCACCAACAACAACTCCCTCTCATAAAACCTACCTCTTTGATGAACCACTTGTAGATTTTAAAAATACATTTTGATTGATCAAAACACACTCCCCCTCACAACAATGTCATCTTGTTCAGCACTTGGAATTTTGAAAAACAGCTCTCCAACATCAGTTGTCGAAAATCTTTTTGACTTTTTCAAAAGTTTATGCTAAAACACACACAAAATCTTTTTGGATTTTTCTGAAAGAAAGTAAATGACACCAATTGTAGAATTAAAAGAATGCAGAAATGAAATATTTACAAACAATATTTTTGTGAGTTTGCGTAAGAGGATCATATCAGATAATGAGACATGTCACTAACACCGTTAAGCTACATTTCATATTAAGTTCTAAACAATTCACTTAGATTTTCAGTATATTTGTCCACTTAAATTTTCACACAAAGTTCAATTGATCCGAGATACGATGTTAATGTTTTAAGCTCTTGAACTTATCCGTGTGTCCCACTACTTGAATATACTCCCGTATCCAGATCCCAATATTCAGTCTTACAAGTGAGTATACCACAGATGATATCTGTTCAGGGGTTATATTGCGAGGGCCGTGAGAGCTCAGGTCGATACTTCCGTATACGCAAAGAGATGACAGCTTCGACTTTTGGTATGTCCCCTTTAGAGGATCTTTTGATTACAACAGCAGTGACTATCAATTTTATTGTTTTATCAACTTGCTGAGGGCGAAGCTATGTTTCAAGCTTTTGCGGAAAGCATTATCCGGGGACTAGGTCAGTACTTCCATACAGCAGAAGTCCCGGGATAATACCCCAGATATCACTGAGCATAAAGACCTAGTATCTCAGAATAAGGGACCTTTCAAACAAGATTTCAAGGGTTACCTATATATTCAAGAAGTTGTTACCCACAGAATAATCAAGTTTAAAATTTAGGTTTATATCTCGTCACAATTTACTAAATGTGTAAAAACCTACTGGCACATCCACAGTGAGATTGTTTATCACATTTTTAACATTCCAATTCTTTAGCATGTTGTGACAGTCCACTGATGTACTATCATTTCCTCTTTTCACAACAAAACTCATTTTTAATTTTTTTATGTTTTTGACTTTTTCAAATTTTCTAATGTTTTTGGATTTTCTGAAAATTTTCTACTCCCCCTAAAATGCAAACACATTAAAGAAAAATTGAAAAACAACTAAGCTCTTGACCCAAATCTAAAACTATACAGAAACTTGACAACTGACATCAAATCGCATCAAATCGCATCAAATCGCCATTCACTAGGCATAAACAATCAGAACTCCCCCTTTCAATAAACCATTTTCTCATTTAGATTTCATAACACTTAAGTTTGTTTTAATCAAAATGATTTTTCCAAAATGAGTTTGTTTTTACCAATTCTAGGATTGACAAGAATAGATTTGGGGATATGGTTCATCATCTTTGTTTTTTTGTTTTATCAATTGTAGTAAATCAAGTACAACTTAATGTCCCTGATTTACCATTTGCAATACAGAAACTTATGTATCACTTGTAAGACACAAACAATACCAACTGTAGGAATATTACATCTACACAAACCACTATGCCAATCAGGATGCCGATTCCTGCTTCGCACTTACCAACCTGGAAGCTCCGGCGTAGTCCTTTAACCTGTAAAATCTAAACTCATTTAAAAACTTTCAAACAATCTATTCAAAAACTAGAATGATGCCGACTCCTGATCCACGATTACAAACTTGGGATCTCCGGCATAGTCCTAAGACTTCAAAGGAAACAAACTTCCATCCAAGTCTTCTCAGACTTGATGGTTTTCAGTTCTTGCGCAGTAGGGTTGTAAGTTGCCTTTTTAGTTGCATAAAAATCTTTAACCCCCTTTGCTTTCCCATTCAGCATTTTCCCAAAAATTTTCTTAACATTCCCATTGAATGTTTTCTCGACATCAAACTTAGTTTTCTTGGTGCAAAACTGTCCCGAGATTTCAGCCTTTCCAACCTTTTGTTTAACCTCTTCAAACTTCAGTGATGGAAACTCATCATCATTCACTGAAATTTTTACATCAACCTGTGACTCTTCTGGTTTTGTGGAACCAGATTCATCGCCGACTTTCACATCAAGTTTTTTAACAACCCACACTTGGTTGTCTTTTTCTTTCTTTTTGTAAAAATTCTTTTTAGAACACTCACCAACCTCATATGTTGAGTTTTCAAAAATTTAAATTTTTCGATTGGTGGTTCAACATCTACAACCTTTTGTTTCAATTTCTTAGAAACTCCCTGTTTTGTCTTGACATTTTTCGGACAATAATGCAATGTGACCAGCTTCATTGCATTTGTGACAGGTTTGAGTGTCCTTTTGATGAAGCATACCAGCTCCATTCCTTTTCTTCTCAGCAAGAAACTCCTGATTTGATTGTCTCCAGAATGGTTTCTTCTGTTCATCTTCAGCACTTCCACCTGACACAAATTCTGTTTTTGTTTTAGAATTTTTCATATTTTTATGATTTTCTGGTGGAATAAAACCAAGACCTTTCTTTTTGTAGCTACGATTTTGGTTTGGTTTCTTTTGAAAACCAGAACCAGAATTGTAACCCTTTTTCTTGTTTAAGCGTTGTTGAACTCTTGAAGTGTATTTTTTAGGTTTTCCAGTAAGATTTAAATCTTTTATTTCAGAAATATTAATTTCTGTCATTTTGAAAACCTTATAGATCATGTCAAAACGAACACTTCTTATCGGAAACTCTTTGTCAGAGTATAATTTGCCAGAATCATTTAAAGTGTATGCAACTTCAAATGTTTCATCATCCAAATTTGCTTTCGATAACAAAAATTCTTTACTATAAGACTGTTTAACCGATGACTTTTGACTGTTGACTGACGAACTTGACCCTCCAGACTCAGTTTTTGACTCGGACTCCTCATCAGTATCCAACACCTGATCGACCACCTTTTTGATTAACTCAGACTCATGATCAGTGTCAGACGAGGTAAACGTGACGTCAATGTTTTCTGGTAATTCATCAGTTGTGTCAGTTTTAAGCTTTATATTGACAGCTTTTTCAAGTTTCTCCTCGTTTGGTTTTCTAGGAGAATACCCTTCCCAGATCGGACGCGAACACTTATTATAGCTAACAGTCGGTTTCTTACCAGTATCCTTTCTCTTTGGCTTGTCATCTTGAAAAGCTTCCATACCTGCAACAGTTGGATAAATTCTATCAATGAGATAATCAGAACTATAATAACTCTGCAATAATCTTCTGATTCTCTCATTCTCGATCTTTTCGGTTTCCAACTCTTGCTTCCACTTAGCACTTTCTTCGATATAGAAGTTAATAGCTTTCTGCTTCGACATCATCACAGCATGCATCATCGTTAGTGCTTGTTCTCTTTCAGAATTTGTCTTTTGAAGACCAGTTACTGTTTTGTTCAATACATCATAAGATTCTTTCACATAGTTTAGATTGAACAGCAACTGCTCTTTCTTCTTCTCATACTCAGCAATTATATCGTCTTTTGCTGCACATTCCTTGCATGCTTCCAAACACTTCGTGCAAGGCTTGATGACTTCAACAATCTTTTCAACTTCGATTGTTTTCACCACTTCAACCACCTTTTCTGCTTCAGTCACCTCCTCAGCTTCAGCCATCTCCTAAGTAGCACTTTCAACATTCTCATTCTGAACAACATCTTCAGATTTCATTCGTTGTTGTTCTTTTGCAGCTCGTTTCTCTTTTAGCTTCTCCATGCGTTCTGCAAAATAGAAATGAAAACTTTCAGGAGATAAATGAGATTTTGCAATATTAATATGTTTTTCCTCCTCATCATCACTACTGTTATCATCAGTTGGTGACTGATCAAACTGTACAGATTTTTCAGAACTAACGTCTGATAAACCAGAATCTGATGGTGTTTGATCAAAAACAACTTCCTTTTCTGAACTACTATCATTTTGAACACTTTCGTCAGAAATCTGTGAGCTTTCATCAGCACTTAATAAACTTTCATCAGAAACAACAGACTCTTCTTCCACACTCTTCACAGTCTCACCAATAGACTTCATCCATGTGGCAAACATGTCTGGTTCTCTAACAATCTTAGCGATGAAAGCTTTGAACTCTCCTTTTTCATCAACAAACATATCCCAGCTGAAGCCTTCGGGTAGTCTTTCATCATCTTGATCGACTAAACATGCTTTGCTTTCAGGTGATATGTAGTTGTTCCAGTTAAAGTCTACCAAACACGCTCTCTTTGAATCCTCAATCTTTCTACCATGAGCCACCTGTGGTTCTTGCTGTTGACCAACTTGTTGATAAATGGCTTTCCGGTAATAATCGTCTTTTCCAAATGGATTCTGAGCACCACTAGCTTCCCTGTTCTTGCACTCTCGCTTGAAATGGCCTTTCTCCCTGCAACGAAAACAAGTAACTTTAGATTTATCAAAACCTAAAGTAGATACATGAGCATCAAGAAAGTCATTTCTCCCAGTAATCAGCTTGAACTTTTCAGCTCGTCTAAGAACACTTGCTAGACACCATTTGATATCCATCAGTTCCATCTCTTCGGCGTCTATTTGATCGTAATCCTCCTTTGTGAGCATAGGATTCCCGATCCGATCAACAACAAGACCTTCGTAAGATAGCAACACTGAACCAAGTAGGGCCATATGGTCTTTAGCAGTTTCTTCCGAAAAGCTTTGACCCTCTGGAAGATTCAAAGCGATGTTGCACTGAATCACATAACCATTTCCAGTTTTAGTACTCTGAGAATGAAATCTTGTATTTGATTCTTTCGGATTAACACTGGGAAATGAAAAGAATCCACTGCTGCTATTGTTTGAACCCTGATCAACCTTTTCCGTTGAATCCCCAGCACTAAATGCAGTTTGGATTTTCAGACTTCTCTCAGATTCTGGAACCGGAACACTACCTTTGTAATACATCTTTACATCTTGTTGACCACTTGGACTGTTCATCCTTGCGATTTTTTGTTGTTCCAGATCCTGACTTTCAATCTTTTCAATGAATTGTGAAATAGTTAGCCCATCATAAACACCGGTATTCTTCAGAATCATCAAATACGTTCCCCATTCCTTCTGCGGTAGTGCATCAGCTAGCTTGTCTACCCACTCTTCACGATCTTTTTTAATACTCAATATCGACATGGATCGCACTAAATGGCAGTATCGTTCAATCAGCTTCTTAGTATCTTCTCCCGGTAGACTACTAAACAGATTAAACTCTTTCTTAAGCAATGTCTTTTTGCTCTTTATCATGTTCTCACTACCCTCAATTTTAACACGAAGAGCATCCCAAATTGACTTTGATGTTTTGTCATGCTGTAGCAGAATGAAGATGTCTTCTTTGATGGCTTGTTGAAGCAGACTGATCATCATTTTCTCATCTTTGTACATAATCCGTTCTTGATCGGTAAACTCTGATAGCTCTTTGATAACCTGCAAATCTGTACGTGGTAACATATATTTCTTCAGAATACATTCCCATGACCTAAGATGATTTGCCTGCACCCAGTTCTCAAATCTGTCTTTCCACCCATAGTATTCTTCGATACTCATCAGTTTCGGTGGCTTTTGTGTTGTTCCTATTTCATTTTCCAAGTTCATGGCTTGAGCAATCGAAGCCGGAGCAGACGGTGTAACAAACGCGTTGTAGAACTCTTCACTCATGATGACGTTTCACGTTTTTTCAAAAACAAGTACTTTGGAGCGAAATCACTAAGTTTGCAATCAAGAACGAAATCAATAGATGTATACTAGGAGCGAAATCACAGTTTGGCTATCTGGAGCGAAATCAGTATGATTGTATGAGCGAAATTAGAAAAATGGCAACTAGGAGAGAAATCAGAAGTCAGTTTGGAGCGAAATCCTTCAAAACTTGTCCACTGGAGCGAAATCAGGACAACCTTGGAGCGAAATCAAGAATTTTGGCAGCTAGGAGCGAAATTAAGTCAGAATTACGAACGAAATCAGATAATTTCATTTCGAGCGAAATCAGCTCGGATGTCCATTTTGTCTGTTTTTAATGTGAATTTAGCTATGAAACTTTCAGGGATTTGTCTATGCCCAATTATACACAGTCTGTGAAATTTTGAGCAAATTTTGACCGGTAAATCTCGTTCTGATGAAGAAAAAAGGTGTAGAAGCTAGAAATCTCAATAAAATTCGGCTGTAAACTGCAGAACTCCTCCAACTGGCTCTGATACCACATGTAGGATCGTGATACTGACCCGAATGAGTCGTTCAGAGGAGTTTTACTCTGTTTCAGGTGCGGAAAACAAGAAACAAAGCTAGAAACAGCTGATTCTTCACTTTAACTGCTGCTTGTATTGATCTGAAAGCAATTACAGTCAGTCTTCACACCGGCAGCACTTCGGCGTGGAATACAAGGTCTGATCTACTGATTTCGCTCAAAGGTGACTTATATATAGGCACCTGATTTCGCCCCAAACAACACAGAATATCAGGAGCGAAATCAGCAAGTTGATTTCGGGCGAAATCACATGCTATGTACTCAGGAGCGAAATCAGCATATTAACAACATAAACTATCCTATTTTCTCATAAAACGTGCCCTAATCTATACAATGCAATTTAAGACTCGGTACAAGACGAAGTCGACAGATGTATGCACCAACACATGTTACTGGTTTTATGTTTAATCCAATTTGTTCATCTTGTATTACTGAAGTTTGATCTTTAGTCAAATTAATACTTGTCATTTCTTTGATTTTAGGATTAGTGTTTAACTTTTTTTAAAACTTAGCATGAGATGGAACCAAACTATGATTTTCAAAAGAAGGCTGTAAAATATGTATTTCTTGGAGGTCTTGTTGTTCCCATTTGAAATTTACCTTTGTGGACTTACCTTCCTTGTGGCTTGGCTTGTTTTTTTCATCTTCAAGTGTTGAGTTTTCTTTGAGTTGTTCCTCTTTCTTCGGCTCTTGAGGTTTTACCTCTTCTATGATTACCTCCTTGGTACAAATAGTCTCTTCGCTTGCACGAGATTTCTTGATCAATAGTTCTAAGTTCTTGAGACTTTGTATGAAGCTTTCGGCTTCGGGGATGATTATGGGTGGTGTTTCATACGTTTCAAATGGTGGAGTGTCCCAATCAAAGCTCGACTTTGGGAGCTCAAACCTTGGTTCCTCATATGTTGTGTATGAGGTTGATTGTTGAAAGAGGTAACAATTTTGTACCGAGTGAGATTCACCGCATATGGTACAATATGGTTCCTCATAATCTTAGTAATAGTAGTAGTCATAATCTCCTATGTAGTAATCCATTATTTGGATAATACCTAGAAGATTACGGCTCTCGGGGAAAAGTTTTTCTGAAAACAGAAGGTAAACACGACCTCGGTATTCCAAACTGAAATAACCAAAGAATCTCACATGTAGTTACAACCATAACACGATGTTCAGTCTCAGTAGTAGATCTAGAAATCCAGTTTCGTACTTTTTCAAGAGATTAATGAATCATCAAGAAAAACACAAAAACCAGTGGTGGATTTATGATCATTAGGATTGTTATCCCAATAACCATCACTATAGGCGCGTAACTCTAGATAAGATATTGAAGGAAACAAGAGGCTCTGAAACTTAGTGTCACGAAGTTATCTTAAAATGCAAAGAACAACACCCCCTAGTAAACAGGATTATGAGTAGTAACAAACTGGCTAACCATATGAACAACATGAGCAATATCCGCTTGAGTAGCTATAAGATTAACCAAACTACCCCGCAATAGTATGGTATAGGCTTTGATTTAATAAGGAAACACCATCAGTAAAATACCATGCATTAGTTGCAAGGGGATGTATACAGTTCTATTTTTTGGAAAGTTGTGCTTGCTGAAACAGTTTAGAAATATATTTTGTGTGAGAAATGTGGTATCCTTTCGGAGATGTGGCCACCTCAATACCCAAAAATAGTGTAACAGGCCCAAATCTTTTATGGAAAACCAGTGAGCTAAATCATGCTTCGATAACTTAATGTCATCGTAATTATCACCTGTAACAACGGTATCACCCGCATATAAGGACAAAAGCATTCGTCCTACACATGTGCATCTAACAAATAATGTTGAATCATAATAACTTGGAAGAAAACCAAAAGAAGTAATTACTGTAGAGAACTTCTCAAACCAACCACGAAGGACTTGTTTGAGACCATATAGTGTTTACGAAGTTGATAGATTTCACTAGGCTAGTGAGCAATACTTGGGAGAGGAGTAGTGTACACCTCCTCATGAAGATCACCATTCAGAAAAACATTCTTCACATCCATTTAAGAAAAAAAAACTTCAATTGACAAATGGATGCAACTACAATGAGAGTACGTGCGTCGTTATTTTACCACTAGGGCAAAAGTCTCCTCACAATCCTTACATACTTTTTAATGCCTTTTTGCAACAAGTATGGCTTTGTGATGCTCAACAGACCCATCAAACTTTGTTTTAATCTTATATACTCAACGACAACCGATTGTATGCTTACCAGGTGGGAATGGAACCATATTCCATGTATATGTGTGATAAAGAGCAACAAGCTCCTTAGGCATAGCATGTTGCCAATGGGGAGCAGGGAACAACCTCTCTATATGACTCTAGCTCAGATAAACTATGTAGGTTTGCTATAAAAGAAAAATCTGATAGGTTGGTAGACTTACATTCACGAGATGACCTCCTCAGAGGTGGTGGATCTCCGCTCTCAACAATGAAGGACCAATTCTAAGTCATGATGTTATGAAACTCGATAGTCTTAATGTCTATTTTGTGAAAATCATGATGTTTAATTTAAAACACATTCATGGATTTCTAAGCAACAACCGTTAAAGATCTTATTTGTATCTTTTTTTCCTTGTCTAAATTAGAGATTCATTTTCTTAATCTTCATATGTTTTAAAAGAAAATAGATGTCGGACATACTTTTTGTCTCCCACGAGCCACCTCTATATTTTCGTTATAAATTGTATAGGATCCAACTCAAATTATAAAGAAAGCAAGTTAATGATAATAATTTTTTTAAAGTTAAATGCCATTTTAGTCCCTGTGGTTTGCGTCATTTTGCTAGTTTAGTCCAAAGGTTTCTTTTTTAACCTATGGGTCCAAAAAGGTTTCACAGTTGCCATTTTAGTCCACTGGGTTAACTTCATCCATTTTTTCTGTTAACGAGAAGGTCAATTCGGTCATTTTATATGGCTGAATTGCCCTTTTAGTTAACAGAATTACATACAAAATGACCGAATTGACCTTCTCGTTAACAGAAAAAATGGATGAAGTTAACCTAGTAGACTAAAATGGCAACTGTGAAACCTTTTTGGACCCAAAGGTTAAAAATGAAACTTTTGGACTAAACTGACAAAATGGCCCAAACTACAGGGACTAAAATGGCATTTAACTCTTTTTTTTATTATAAAAGGTTGTGTGTTAGACTTTTAAGTGTTAAAATTAATTAAAATTTTGGTGCCAGAAACATTTTTGGATCTCAAATAAAACCCCATTTTATTTTTATATATTAGTATTTATGATTATGAAAACGCGTTATCTAAAGTTGCATTATTTCGAATTAAAAAAATAAACTGCCACTAACGAACAAAACCATTAAGATTCTTACAATATTCACCGTTAAATAAAGGAATCACAATGAGGGTGCTTTTGGTAACATTGTTGCTTTCAAGATATATTTAATTTTATACTCGTTTTTATCTTATTTTGTTTACAAGAAATTACTACCTACTCGTTAGGTTTTATAAGCTACTAGTATTAAGTCCCTCCATAACAGCGATTGTCATAAAACTGTGTTAAATAGTAACAATACTATATCATTGTCAGCGACCACCAACACTAGGGAAGCTCGTAAAAACGGGAAAAAAATAACACCGGGCGAAAAGCAAACACAAAGATACGTAAAATCTTTGAATCACGCACGCTCATTATTGAGAAATTAAACCAAAACGTAAAACATAGAAATAAATAACTAAGTCCATCCAGGACCCGCGTGTTGGACGAACTTGTTAAACGCAAAAAAATAGATGTGACACGACAGGCCAGTCAAACGGGAAAAAATATACGAAAAATGTTGAACCTCACACGCACGTTGCGGTGCTATAACTCACAAATTTTAGAACAAACGAAAAACTTGGGAAAGATGAAAAGTATTGTGTACCAAATTTGAAAATAAAAAAAGAGTTAGGATTAAATTGTAAAAGATGAAAAACTTTGGATTAAAAGTAAAAAACAAAGGGTCTAAATTGTAAAATTGAAGTTATTTATTAATTTTAGATAAAAATAAGAATAAAAATAAGTGTATCTATATAATTAATATTAATATTAAAAGAAATTTATTAAATAAATATAAATAAAATTTATGAGGTTGAATGAGAGAATGTCATGTGCCATTATTTGGAGTCTTTTATTATAAGTTAGATTAGATAAATATGATACTAACTGCTATGTATGGTTTTATAAGTTATAAATTTGATGACGGGTTAAATAATATTTTAAAAATGTATTTAATATATAACTAATTTTAAATAGAAAACTATAAGAACGTCTAATAACGGGTAAAAAGAATTAGCATTATATAAACGCTTACATAACCACTATATGTATGTATTATTGCTAAATAGAGTATACAATTGTTTTGTGCGTCTCACACTTTCTTATTTAAAACTATTTATATATTTAATATATAATGATATATCTTATCGTGATAATAGAATTTTAATGGTTTGATTTTTAACTTTAATAATAATAATTATTGTTATTGGTATTTTACTCTTTAATGTAGTCTTTTATTATTTATACATATAACAAGTGTAGCCAAGAATTCGAGTCAACAAGTTTGATATAATATAAATTATAACGGAATATATTATTGGAAGAGGGTTATTATGATATCTTTGACGCATAGAACCATCAACCACTATTGTTCAATATAGAACTGCATGACTAGTCCCATAGTCTACATGAACAAGTGCAAAACCATATGTGTTTATATGTAAGACCTCACAATTTCTAGACTTACTAGAATTTATACAAACCATTGCTTTGTTGTAGTTTGATATTCTAAATTGCGTTGTTGTAGTTTGATATTTGTTCCCCTACCAAAGTTCTTACTATTCATTGAAAGTCTCTATCGTGGCTATCTAGTGTTTATTAATGTTGACAACATGTGATCGAACGTCATATGCAAGGAAAGACTGTAAAACTCGTAACAACAATGAGATCACGCAAATACGTTAAAGGGTCCTTTGACTAAAATTATTATTCCAATCATTCAACCTTCAAAACTGAATAACACGACAAATCAAGATCATACTGGTCTAAAGTCATTATACTAAAATGCAAAAAAGTTGATGATGACATCTTTTCGGTTGTATATATTTTTGGTCAACAATTAATCATGCATATCCTACTTCATCCGAATTGAAGAAACCTTTGACTAACTTATGTCGATGAGTAGTTTCAAACCTAGTAAGTTTAGACCTAGTAAGAGTATGAAATGTTACTTTACGATATCTAACAACTACTAACTACCGCTGATACTTTTTCACTTGTAGTTGGGTGCTACTTTCTTTTTAAAGTAATTAACTGCAACGCGGGAGCTTAAAACTAGTTGATTTCATTTATTACTTCATCTATATCTTCAAACCTTTACTTGATCAATGTTCTTAATTGGTCAACTTCGAAAGGGATTTTCTTTATATTAGATCGTTCGTTACATATAATCTGCATTTTAATGGTAAGTAAATCGTTAATGGCATACTAAGCTTTCTGTTAACTCACATGTCCCACGTATCACTTTCAATTAACATACTCTAGGTTAGTATAGATGAACAATCATTGGGTCATAATATATGTCATATACTCATATTTGATTACATGCTATGAGTTGCAATTCCATATTTACACTAAATATTCTATATGTTAAAACTAATTCAATGACACAATGAATTCATAGACCTAACAATATCATTATTTCCCTTTATAATAAGTAATCATATAATTAAAAACTATAAAAAAAGACATAAAGCAACTCAATACAGTTTGAAAGGCGCTAATAAAAAGATTACCGAGTGGTAGTTACATATAATATTAATATACATTTATATACAAATAATATTATGAAAATGATGTGGATATTTGGCAATACTACGTAGCAAACACATGAAAAGCAATTAGAGATCGAATATTGGAATCAAATATTTTCAATAATAGCAAAGGCCCATTGCCCTAGGTATCCATAAGTAAGATGGAGCCACTTCTTACAAAGTGAGAGTTCGGGTTCTGTCGCGAAATATTGTAGAACTAGAGTAGATTCAAGTCTTGAATTGACTAAAATCAATATACACACAATATTTGGCTCACTTTTAAGTTCATTCAAGTCCCGTTTATGTTCGTTCATTTATATTAATTTAAGTTCGTTTATTTATGTTTGTTACTTTATACTTGTCATTTATGTTTTTAAATTTTAATAAATACATAAGTAGTTAAATTTATATAAATATAAACATAAAAAGGCTTTCTAACTATGTATATAAATATAACTAATTAGTAATTGGACTTTCTGGTAATAAAGAATGAGCTATCCATGAAAACTTATCATAGTTTAAAAATTAAAAAAAAAACTACTTTTTGGATGAAAAATGGTCGGTGGGTCTGGGTGGATGTATGTTTTAGATGAATCAAGAAAAAAAAATCTTGGTAGAACCATGATTGATATTTTGAATGCATCATGTACATTTAAACCGCTAATTTAGATGTGTTTTTGGATTGATTGTGTTGTATTAAACTTGTTTGTGAGTGTTCATTAATGTAATTATCTTCGTTTGTGTTCGTTTATATTTGCCAGTTATGTTCATTTATGCTTGTTTATGTGTGTTCAGTTATGTTCGTTTAAGTTTGTTTGTTTAATTATGTTCGTTTAAGTTTGTTTGTTTATGTTTATTTATGTTTGAACTTTTCATTCAGGTTTTTAACAAACAAACATAAACATATACGAACATGCCCATTTACTTAATGAATGAACATGAATAAGAAAATTCATTCGATTATATGTTCGTGTTCGGCTAAAGCTAAATGCACGAACACGAACATTCCCCTATTCATGTTCGTTCGGTTCATTTACAGGCTTACCCTTAACTTTATTATGATCAAGGAAAATAACTCAAAACCTCTATTGCAATAAACTATCATACAAAACCCTAAGACTTGGCTATGTATTTATAGTTGAAACCCAATCTGGTCAACAAGAAAACAACTAAATAAAACCTAAGCTGCCCCTTAAACCCACTTGTTATTAGAACTACACGCGCTAGCCCACAGCTTGTAAACCCTCAAGTAACTATACGGCCAACATCCCCAAAACCCCCCCCCCCCTTTTCTTGAGGCAAATTAGATGGGTCTTTGTCACCATGCTTGTCATCTTTGTCTCAATTATTATTTTTTTTTTATCGAAACCACGGCTCGATTAGCTATTTCATAATCTATTGAGATCTTCTTCGTGTCTTTAGCTATTGGTAAGTGGTGTAATAAGTTCCTGAACTTCTCATGCTTAATCAATTATAACAGCTAAACTAGAACTGATCAACAACAGTTAGCTTCGGTAGTAAATAGGGTATGAACAACACTCTATGTCCGATCAACATAAGACATAATGGATCTCACCCTAGTACAATCATATTAGCAGTGGCAGTTGGCTCTCAGTCACACGGTGACAGCGGAAGTCTTCTTATGGTGGCGGAAAATTTGACTCTCCGAGCTCTAATATTCTTCTTCCAACTAGGTTTATCGATTAGGGTTCTTAAAATTGGATGACTCCTAGATATTTTAAATAACTCAAAACTTGAAAACCAATACTCATGTACGTCATAGATTGATGCATGAATATATCAAATAACCATAACTTGCTAGCTAATACATTACCATACTACTTACAACATAATAATTAAACTTAAAAAATTTAAACAACTTGTCAAATTTGGTCCCCCAAGTTCACTGACTTGTGATTTGTTTAAACTCGTTATTATCCACCACCTTTTAGATCTAAATAGTCCAACCCAAACTGACTAGTTTAAGTCGGGAGTTAAACCCAACAGTCACCCCCTAATTTATGACTTGAAGTAGGTTGGTCTTCAACATCTTTTCCTATAACTTAAATATCAATCCTCTTGGCTCCTCCTAGCTCTAACTCATGCACTTATGTAGGTAATGGGGGTTTTTCAACTAGCACTATAGAAAATCAGACCTTACTCGATTGATCTGCTGATCTAGTCTGCAAATAGCCAAATATACATAGACCCAAAAACACAATATTTGGCTACCTCCCAACTTTGTTATAATCAAATAAAATAACTCAAAACTTAAATGACATAACCCTAAAACTTGGCTATGTATTTATTGTTGAAGCCTAACTTTCTCAACAAGAAAACAACCAAATAGAACTCTAATTACCTCTTGAATCCTAAAACCCATATGTTTGTCCGCCAACTTATAAGGCCTCAAGTTATACAACCAACATATTTTATTTATATTTTTGTAAAAAATATACGAGAAATATATATATTGGAATTTTCCAGTAATAATGTATCTATTATGAAATTTTCTATGAATTAGAGGATGTATTTATTTAAACCAAAACTATATATACTCGTTCTCCTCTTGTACAAAGATACAAGACTTAAAAGTATGTGTAAATCTTTCTAGTCTTTCTAAACTAATAAATGAAAAAAAAATTAGGATACGTGTTACTCTGATGCTTTTTCACGCTTAAATAATAATTTTTATTATACAATTATTAAACAATAATTTAACTACACCTAATTTAGATTATTACATTAACATATATAACACTATAAAAATAATATTACATAATATTCTTTTTTATACACGTTATTAATATAGTAAAGAAAATAATAACCCGAGTAGAAAAACATCGACAATTTGACCTTAGCATATCAGCTTAACAATATAAAATGTATATTTTTTGGATATAAATATTAAACAATAGTTATTAATAAAGTATCAAATAAGATGTACAAGTACTAATAGTTTTACTAATAGTATCATATATGACACTAAAATTACAATTTGGTTTTCTAAGTAAATATCAAATCGTCTTGATAATATTATTTGATAGTCATGTTGGTGTAATATACGTTTTATTTAACCAAGTCAATACCTGATTTTTTTTAAAACATAATATTTTTGTCGTTAAGTATATTATATTGTATTTACTCAAACCGTGTAATAGATGAGATTCAAACCTAGTTTATTTACTACTAATAAAGTAAATAGTAATTGTAAATTAATAATATTTTAAAATTTATAAAATAAGGAATCCCCTCATTCTAGAACAAAAATATTAAATTGATGGAATAAATATAGTTCAATTGACTAGATGATTAAAAAATAAAAGAAGGCGATAAATAATATGAAGGTTGGACTCGGTCAATTGTGTATGTGCACACGTTGACATTTCATCACTCCTTGAACCTGACCCCTTAATGGGAATACTACCGCGATGATTGCGGCTACCTGTTCTTTTATCTTGTGATTTAAAATTAATTTAATACACATTATAAATAATATAAATTTAGATTGGAGGGATTGGTGTAAATTTGTGAATATGTAATTGTCTCTGGTTCCGGCCCGGTTTTCGGGTTCGGGGTTGCTTATGAAGTTAACTTTTCAAAAAAAAAAAAAATCCGTAAGACTGAGTGTTGTAGGTTAATTATGGAGCCGTTAATTGTATCATCTCAGCGGTTAACAGATTAAATCGCCTCAAACGCTAACAGGCCTAGTTGGCTAGTTAATAGGGTTTTGCTTAATGGGTTAATAGATGAAGATGGTTTGGTGGTGTGGCCCATTGATATGTCAATAAGTTTAGTTAACTCATAACACATAGTCTAAATATGAATCTATAATGTTCAATTATGATATACAAATGGGAAAGTGGTAACTTAGATGGAGGAAACTTAATGAAAGGTTTATCTATAAGGTGTCCCATATTCGGTTGTGGCCTAGTGGTAGGAGACTTGGGTTTTTCAATGAAGACTCAACTTCAATTCTCACTTGTGTCATATTGGGGTGGATATTGGGCAATGATGGTGACAAACCCACTGAGGGGGGTTCGATCCTGAGCCGCACCCTGGTTTTCATCCGGCTGTTACTTCAGCGAGGCATCTCGTGTGGAAGCAGTATGGTTTCCAGGGGAACGACGTAGCCAAGTCTGACGAACCCAGCACGAGCCCGGTTAAGACAACGTTGTCTAGACAGATCTTGGATAGGGCCGCCGTTTAGGCGGTGTGACATTGAGTCACTTAAAAAGAAAGTCACCGTTAAAAAAATATACTAGGTTTGAGATTTCATATATCATACCCCTAGCCCCTTTTTATGTTGCTAATACGCTCAAAAAGCACACAAATGAGTCAATATAGTCATTTTTAGAATGGCTAGCTCACACACACCCACCTTCTGAATCTAAACATTCTTGCTAAGAGCACACGGGGCACCCACGTTATTTTATCACGGGAACAAACGGTCACGCGTTAAACTTTCATTTTCCCACCCCTACAAGAAACTATAACGCGTTATAGTATAACGAAAACATGATTTCGTTAATTTTTCCACGCCGTGATGGTTTTATTTGTGAGGGTAATTGTTGGTTGGGGGGAAATTGTTGAGTGTGGTGGTGAGTGATGACCACCTCCACTAAAAAAGGTTGTGAGTGATGGAAAAATGGTTGCTGACATGGCGGAACATGATTGAATATTGTGAGTGATGGAAAAATGGTCACTAGTGACCCCCCCCCCCTCCCCTAAGTAAAATCATTTGAAATGCAACTTGAGTTTACTTGTGTGCTTACTTAGCAATAGCAAATGATCTTAAAACAAATGTTTTTTTCAAAGACTAAGCGAGTCTTGGGGTCTTATATTCGTATTTTGACAAATCCATAGGCATGTATTAAACTCAACCGGTTTTCATATATTACTTGATGTTAACTTACACCCAAATTGTTAAATCCTGAAGTATTTTGTGTGTAAATTACAATGATTAGTTGTAATTAACATAAATCATGTTAATTACAGGATCATAAATATTGAATGAAAGGTTTACGAACATATAGATGTTTACTTGTCCTAGATATATTTGTCTAATATAAATGTATAGAGTGCCTTAGTTTAGTTTGGGGCTTTGGTTCGAATGTCTGCATTCGTCTCCATTTTCCCTATTTCATCATGGCATGTAAAATGGGGAAAGTAAAGCCTTGTGTTATAGGAGTTGTATGTTGCAAGGTGGTAGGGTTGGCACATATATAAGTAGCCAAATGTAGGGAGGAGAGGACAATGGCTAACGGCATTAGCTACCTGACGGATGAAGAGAGATAGAGGTGGCCAGGGTGGTGTGAGAGCGTTGTAAGAGGATGGCATGACTGAACATGTCAGCCTTTCAAGAAGACAATGCCGTGTGTTTTCTTTTGAATTTTTATTAAGGTAATTTTTATTAAGAATATTTATTGTTTCTTTAAAAGGGTAAACTTAGAATTATAATGCATTATAGGTTTTTAATAACTATAAGTGTAATTTCGTAAAAGATTAGTTCACCATTTTGACTATTTTACAAGTACTGTTTAACACAAATCTTTAAGGATATAATGCATTGTAGGTTTTTAATAAATTATAATTATAATTTTGTAAAAAGATTAGTTAACTATTTTGACTATTTTACAGTATTTTTTAACATAAATCTATAACTGGAAAAAAAAATACAGAGAAATAAAATAATAGTTGAAAATGTATATAAGGAAAGCACATGGGAAAAAGTCAAAGTCAACAAGCTTTATTGCGTTAACGCGTCAACACAGAAATCGAAATCTCTCCCTCTTCTTATGTCCCGACAAAATCTCCCTCGATTTTCGTGCACGTCTCTCTCCCTCTCTTGTTATTATTGGTTTTTAATTTATATAATAATATTCCACAAAATAATTTTTCACTTATTGTATGATTCTTCATAATAAATAATACAACACCGAATATCTAGCAATTGTGACAAATAAGATTGAAAAATATACAATTATAAATATCCTTGCATTATTATTAAGATTGAAAAATATACAATTATAAATATCCTTGCATTAAACGGATTTAAAGCGATTTATATCAATATTTCTATTGATCGTAGTATTTTGAGTCCCGTAAAACTTTTTGTGGTGCGTCAAAGTTCAAACATGACTGCATGAGGCATGGAGACGAAACATATTCTTTTTATGGAATATCCACGAAAACTCCCAATGTGTTCGGACTTTCATGTTTCTTAAACACTAATCGAATTGAGTTCATACACTAGTGAAGAATATAACAAAGGGATTGTACATATATCAACTTTTTCAAGAAGATTAAAAGATTGTTTCTTAAGTTACCACAACATCTTTTATGAGACACATTATATATATAGAAAAAGTGTAACGTACAATAGGGTTTATCGTACAATACGTACGCGATTTGAAATCGCAAGTTATAAAAAAAACGCGTTCATAAAATCCGGTAAATCGCATGTTGTGATATGAGGGATGAAATCGCATGGATGTGTATGAAAGTGGAGATCGCATGTTGGATTTTTTTTTAGAATTCACATGGAATAAACATATGAATTTCGCATTTGTATTTTTTTTACAAAATCGCATGTTGAAGAATGAAATCACACGTTGAAAATACAATCGCGTACGTAATATACATTAAGCCATTTTGTACGTTAACTAACATCTCTATATATATATAATGCCATTTTAATCAAGTTGTTCTGTGGAAAAGAAGGAAACACACTTAATATTCTTATCAAACACTTATGCAAAATGAGTTTATATCTAAAGAAACAATAATTAGGCATCCTGAAATAAGATAACCTTTAATAAACAATTAAAAGTTTACTATGTTATATCTGAAGCTATGAGCATTGTGAACGGTGTCGGAATATTTGTTGACTATTTACAAGAGTACAGAATCATTTATGAATGTTGGCTTATAAAAAAATCAAACCATGTGACATCCACATATACTTCTGAAATTTTATATAATGTTTTAGTAAATAAATGGATAGTTGATTAGAATGTCAAGGTCTTAGACTCTGTCAAAGCTAAGAAGGGTCAAAGCATTTATAATTATTTGTAGGGCTGGCAGTTGGGTACCTGTTAAGACACGATTATACCTGTTTGACTGAAAAATACACCCTTTGACTTTTTTAATTTTTAAAATAATTAAAATTACAATATTGGAATCTATCATTTATTCATCTTTGTACATAAAACATAAAACTGTTTTATAAACATGAGGTAGAAAGTAGTTAAACGAGTCGTAATCATGTTTGAAACTTATGTTGTGCACACCGTCAGAAACCTGTTAAACCTGTTAAGACACGATTTGCCAGCCTTAATTATTTGGTATGGGATCCACATGAAAAGCTCTTATCTCAAAGGATAGGGAAAGGTTTGTCACCTAATCTCACTATAATTTTCTGGGTGATATAACTTATTGTTATGGTTCATGCAATGGAACTTTTTTATATGTGTATTTAAAAATGAGAATCACTAAATATTATAATTATTGTGTATTAACTTGAAATTCATTCATTCATTCATATATGATAAAAATTCATATAATGAACAGTAAATCAAACTAAATGATATATGATAAAAATTCATATAATGAACAGTAAATCAAACTAAATGAAAAGTGAATTTCGGGTATATTAGAATATGGGGTATGGGGCGGGGTTGTGGTGTAGGTTGGGTACAAACGCCCAAGTCACCACCCCGGGTGGATTTTGTTTTCGGCGTGGCCCTTTGGGCGGGGTTTCAGCCTGAGGGCGGGGGTTGTGGCGTGGGTTGGGTACAAACACCCAAGTCACCACCCCGGGTGGGCTTGGGTTTCGGCATGGCCCCTTGGGCGGGGGTTTCAGCCCGGGCGTTGGACGGGGCTATCAAGATGACATGGCGGGATCTCATTGGCCAAGACAAGTAGCCGTTTGGGCTAGCCGTTGGCCAACGGCTATGTGTTAAAAAAAATTATTCACTATAAATGCTCACACTTCTATTCATTTTTTTACCACAACTACTCCACCTCTTCTATAATCATCTCTATTTTATTTAAAAAAAAAAAATCTCATCCAACTACAATACGAAAAATGAATCCTCATAATCGTGGTTTTGACCCGAACAATCCGTGGGCATTCCAAGAAACACCTAGCCCAGCATCCAATCGTCCAATTGCTCCCTTTTTAATACACTCCACGATGCCGGATATGGCTGGTTACACATCGTTTATCTCGAATCGTTTGAAAAATGATGTCGGTCGAAAACATCAATGCCTTTCATGCAACGCGCGTCATTGAAAAACGCTAGTTATACTAAAAATGAGAATCACTAAATATTATAATTATTGTGTATTGAGTGATAATTGTTAATAACTTCTGTAAAATAAATAAAAACCAATCTTTATAAGACCACTTGTAGTGGAACTATCATCCGGCGTGATCCCCCAAACACGCCTAAAAATGTTGCCCTCCCCACCCCCCGCCGGCGTGATCCAGTAAAATCCCCCACAGGCGTTTTTTGAAACACGCTTGGATCAAGTTGCTTTGGCCAATCAAAGCTTTTCTTCCTTTTTCATTTATTTAATCTTCCAATAGGCTTTTTTTGGTTTTTTTATTTTTATTTAATTCTTTACACCATTTTATCATAATTCTCACATCCCCACTATACTCATTTTAGAAAAACCCTCAATAATGCCTCTTGCTGACTGGGGTACCACATGGCGCAAAACACCCAAGAATGGATCTTACCTACTAAGCATGATCTAACAAAAAGGTATAGCAAAAATAAATGCTTCCCCTCTTAATACATTTTATCACGTTTATTACCTTTGAAATCGAGTGGAACATATGATAGTTAGGTGCTTTACCATTTTACTTTTTTTAACTCGATATTATTGTTTTACCTAAAAAAAACTCGATATTATTGTCACATTATAAAGTAATGGTTTCATAACTTTTAGCTACCCACCCCTCTATTTAAATAATCGTTAAGGAAATTTAAAAAAAAAAATGAACGACCTATAACTATGTTTTATGCAACATTTAATTAGAATAAGGTTAGCAAAATATATCCTTAACACTCTTCTCCAATATGAATAGAACACCAGTAGAAACGAAGAACACTTTTAATATTCAAGATTATCCCTTTATATACTTTTTAAAAAAAGTTAATTTACAAAATCGTCTTTATTATGAAACTTTACATCATATCTTTTAGCATAATCTACTCTCATAGTCTATCTTAAACATATTATCATGCCATTCACTTATTTTATTATTAACACCTTATAAAAATGGTTATATCTGTTTTATTTTCATCAAATTAAAAGAAAGATTAATTTAAAATATAACTAGGTTACTGACCCGTGTAATACACGGGCTGAATCACAATTAATAAAACCAATTAACTGTAGTTGAGAAAATATTATGTGTATTGCAATACTTTACATGTACAACTAAACCAAGGAAACATATTTATAAGTGAAAATAAAAACAAAGACATAGGACACTATACGACAGCTATATAAATCAAAATTTAAAAAAAAATTATGATATTTCGAATGTAAAGATACCTTTCACAAACCTCTACGTGTTAGTTACAGCTCGTGGTACATGTATATCGTTAGTATATAATTACATTAAAAATATTAGGAAAAAATTCTGTATGTTAAGAGTTTATAAGGTACCTTGTTTTAAAACACGTGTTAGTTACAGCTCGTGGTACATGTATATCGTTAGTATATAACTCGATTATTGGGGCAAATGGAGTTCCTTTGTAGATATGTAATTTTGTAGTTGTTTTTTTGGTCGGACCGGTTTGGGTTGTCTTGTGTGTTTTAATGAAAGTTACCCTTTCAAAAATTTTTTTAAATAACTCATAGTTTTCCTCCTTTGATTAAAGGGGAATAAATTATTACTTATTTGACATGGTAAATTTGTCTAAAAAACATGATCTTTTCTATGTGATCTATATGGATAATATGTATAGTATATGAAGAGCAAAATATCATACCAAGTATGTAGAATGAAGTGGAGTTGAATTCTAAGGGGTTGTTCGGCACCATCTGAATGGTTAAGTACTGAACCAGTAAGATGTCTGAACCACTAAGTGCTGAACCAGTAAGAAGTCTGAACCAATAAGAGCTAGTATAAAGCTTAACCGTTCAGAGGCAAATGTCTGACTAATTCAGATTAGAGGTCTTAACCATTCAGACTCAGTATATTGCTTAACCATTCAGAGGCAAATATCTGAACCATTCAGACATCTGCTCGTGAAACAAACAGTCTGAACCATTAAGTGCTGAACCATTAAGAACCCATTAAGGGGCTGTTTGTTTACCTCTTAATGAGGCTCTTAATGGTTCAGATCTCTTACTGGTTGATCACTTAATGGTTCAGACTGTTTGTTTCACAAGTAGATGTCTGAATAGTTCAGACATTTGCCTCTGAATGGTTCAGATTTATACAGAGTCTGAATGGTTAAGACCTCTAATCTGAAACATTTGCAAGCATGAGGATAACGTAAAATATGTAATTTTTGGGACCTAAAACCATAGTTTTTTTTCTTGTTTACTGAACCGGCCCGGATGTTATTCGTTAGTATTTTACTTTTGAATATTTCACAAAATCTAAGTTAAAAGATAATTACACGTTATATATTCTCAATACTATTTTGATAACTTTAAAAAATTTAAAATTTATCCATTAAATCCTTTGTATTTAATGTTAATTAATTAATTTATATTAGGCAGAAAAATAAAATTATGGATGCCCTCTATGAATGACAAGTGTCCCAAAGTTGATTTCTTTTATTATATAGTATAGATATTACGTTAGATCTGTTGGAGAATTGAATAATTATTTAAGATGGCTTTTAGCTAAATTTTTTTTAAACGACGACTATTTTATTCAAAACATAAAATAGAACAAGGGGCTAGCAAGCGATTAGGAGACCCGAAACAAAAAACCAAAATTACATAACAATATCCTGAATATTAAAATCTCGCATTCTCTCCCACACTAAACTGCTGAAAGGGGTTTTATTTTTCACCCACTCAAAGGACTCTTTTTTTATAGCTTCCACGACTTTTATCACATTAAATGGCGTTTTTTCAAAAACTAACCCATTTTAGGCCTTCCAGATTCTCCATAAAGTAGAGTAACATGTATATGAGGTGTGATTATTGTAAGGAGAACAACATATTTTTCTCCCGGGTTCGAACTTGACGGAGGGCGAGGATTTACGAATTCCATCTGGTTCCCGTGCATCAGGGGTGTACGATCTCATGGCGGTCGAGGAGTCGACCTTGGACATAGCCTCGAGTAGGATGAGTTTACAAAACACTTGTTTTTTAATTATTACCTAAGGTGTGTCAATTCGATTCCTCACATAACAAATAACTAATTGAGTTATATGAGTTAATCTGATCGTAAATGAGTTAATTAACACAGCCCATGTTTTGAAGTTCAAATTGACCTTTACAAGTCAACATGTTTAAAAAAATAATATATTACAAAACTTAATTTTCATAAACTTCAATTAGTTGTTTCTTAAGTTAATGTCTTTATTCTTATCATGTAAAAACATTATATCGTTAATCCGACTCTCACCTTCTTGTTCTAATACTTGGAGTGTACTTCTGTTTTTTAAACGAGTCATAAACCGTTTAGCATGATGAAATTGTCCGATAAACGCATCCACGGCTAAGATTTAACTCTTTTACACAATTAAATAAGCAGATGAAGTCAGGTTTAAAATATATGAAACATCATCCTGAATTCGTACACTAGTGTCTTTAGATGGTGTTAAAATATATGTATTATTAAGATGTAAACTTGTATAACTAAATAATGGATATAATATTTATACATAAGAATTCTAGTTCGTTTACTACTTGGTTGATACCACTCATAACATAGTTTCTTTAATCTTTATATCCCCAACAACTAGCGACTTGACCATGACCACAAGATGGGCCATATGAAAGAGGTAACATGGCTTAAAAAGCTTAGGTCAAAGTTTGAATCACTTCACTTAGGATAATGTTCTTCTTTTGACAAAACTAAAAGTATTCTAATACCAACAAACTCACATTATTCAATGTCTCCAAACATGACATCTAGGGTGACATCAATTTGATGCTCCCCCTTAGATGATTAGAAACAAGTTATTGATGTTATAACATTTTTATTATACAAAAATAAACTCTAAAAGCAAACCGCTTTTTTTCTATACCAAGACAACGTTTGAAACAGCTCCAGATCACGATATACGATTATTCGACATCATGGTTTCATAATCGCACAAAATACACGATCTATCGATTATGTAATATAGCGCGTAACTATACATCCATAGCCCAATTGGTGTTGTGCCTTTTGGAGACTTCACCTCTAAAGGGCCACTTCTTGATCTAATGTAGGGTATGGACCCCCTTTGTTAGGCTTGGTCCCGTAACATACTCATTTATGCAAGCCCCATCAGCGGTCCTTATTTGATTGGAATCTTTCTTTTAATATTGGCATATTTTTATTAAAAAAAAATGTTTATACACTTGTTCTTGTGGAAACTCAAACCCATAGTCTTTTGATTTGCAGTTTAATACTAGGGGTGAGAGGGGCACTCTTCTCTTAGGGGAGTCCCTTCTCTTACGCACGGCCAATCAGCACGCGCCACGTCAACTCCCTTCTTAAGTCCCCATTTTGCACTCAAACGTTGTCATCACTCCACTCACACAATTAATTTTTTTATAAAAAAAGAAGAAAAAAATATGATTGGTGGAAAAGGGTGGACCCACATTAACAACCAATCACCCCCTCTCTCTCAGTTGGTGAATACCCACCGATCTCATTCCCCGATTGCCTTCCCCGCATTGATGGCGGCGGTGTTCCCGCTCGGGGACTTGGCTCATCGCTGGGCTCCCCGCATAGTACCCCGGTCACCCTAACCTTCACAAAACTGTCGAATTATATTCGCAATTTAAATTCCCCCGTTGCATTTATAAGTCAACTTTTCGGACAGGTGACGCTTTATGATGCTATAATACAATTAGCAAAGTTTGTGAATAGTGCTTTGCTTTCTTTTTTTTTTATTGTCTTGTGTTTTTGTATACTTTTACCCCACAACTTTTAGGATTGACACTTACAACCCCTTGACCATTTTAAAGACTCTGTAATTGAATTTTATGTGTTTATATTTATGTACCTGTCGGCATAAATTTAAGTTGATTTATGTTTTGACGTAATTTTTTTTCCGGAAATGAATTGGGTCAATTATAACCTGCTCTTATACTTATTAATATTGTGTACGTTTTCAGTTGGTCTACGTTTTGACTTAAAACAAATTTCGGAAATGAGTCGGGTAAAATATAATACATTTTCGTGCTTATTTGTATCTAGGTTTTCGATTGATCTACGATTTGACGTAAATTTTCTCCGGAAACGACTCGGATCAAATATAATATGTTTTCATTAGACGGTATATATTTGAGTCACTTTACGTTTTGAAACCGCCGCAAAGCAGCGTACTGTTATTTAACTTAAAAAAACAACATTTTCTTACGTGCTTAGTTTTATGCATGTGTTAGTGTAAATTCAAGTTGGTTTACGTTTATACGTAAATTTTCATCAAAGTTATATTTAAGATAGCGTTTATGTTTCCATTTAAAATCAGCCCGTACCGTTGTTCAATTTAATTATTTTTATGATTTTCGATGAATGTAAAACTTGTTAACTACATATAGCAACAAGCATTAACCTACAATGCACGTGTAGGTTAATTTAGCAAGAGTTAATTTGGATCCACCTAATATGATCAGATTCTCAGAAAGAAGCAAGACAAATCTCCCAGGAATCTTGGGAAGATGTAAGACCAGCAAGTGTAACCTGTTAAAATAACCAACCTAATTGTCTTGTAAAAATTGAGCATATAAAGACAAGGCTCAAATAAGCTTATTATGTATTAACTAGGTGTAGATGTAGCAGAATCTTGGTTATAAAAAGCACATCACGTGAACGAAGGGTAGCTCTATGTACAACCAAATAAGCTTAATTTACAACTCGAAGCTGCGTCTCTCTCATCTATTTTACATATCAACCTTTTTATCAAGTAAACCTTTCATAGTTTCTTTATATCCCTTTTTATCAATAAAACTTCCAGAAATTATATGTGTAGGTTATTTTGGTTTCAAAATGAGCGCATTGGGCACGCATAATGCGTGATGCACTTGATGCGATGATGGAAACACATTGTTGTAGTTGATGCGATGCGATGTGATTCCATAATACGCATGTGATGTTGATGCGATCTGACAATCTCATGCGGCGCCTTATGCAGTTGACCAGTATTAAACAAATTAGACCATCAATTGAGCAATGGGTTTGAGTATTTGAACAAATTAGACCATCGACAGGACAACTTTCAAATGAGATGATGAGACTATCTTATATTTTAGCGTTTTAAAAAAGGAGTTAAATGTCATATTAGTCCATGTGGTTTGGGCCATTTTGTCAGTTTAGTCCAAGTGTTCTATTTTTCGTTTATGGGTCCAAAAAGGTTTCACCGTTGCCATTTTAGTCCACTAGGTTAACTTCATCCATTTTTTCTGTTAACGAGAAGGGCAATTCGGTCATTTTATGTGTAATTCTGTTAACTAGAAGGGCAATTCGGTCATTTTATGTGTAATTCTGTTAACTAGAAGGGCAATTCGGCCATATAAAATGACCGAATTGCCCTTCTCGTTAACAGAAAAAATGGATGAAGTTAACCCAGTTCACTAAAATGGCAATGGTGAAACCTTTTTGGACCCACAGGTGAAAAATGAAACATTTAGACTAAACTGGCAAAATGGCCCAAACCACAGAGACTAAAATGACATTTAACTCTTTAAAAAAGTTAACAAGTTATTATATTATTGATGAAAACCTTTTGGTAACAAACGCCTCGCATACGGACGTGCGCGTATCGGCTTTTGGGATCAAAACATATCGAATTTCCTCCTAGAGGATGTTTGTTATAAATCCGGCCTTCAAATTCAAATAAAACGATCACGTCAATGGATAGAAACTAAAAATAACAACTGAAATGAAAAACATGGGCCGTGTTGATCAGCGATTACGGGTCAAGGCGGGTTGCGGAGCGATTGGTGATCCAATCCACTGAAATGTTCATCATCTGCAGTCTTCTTTTGGGAGCTAGTACATGGACCGAAATTCGCATCACTTTCTAGCTTGTCCATTATCATGTTCTTAAGGACTCTTTTTGGACCCAAAATTACAACAATTTTAGTCCATTTCTTTTGGGCTTTCAAGATTATCATGTTCTTAAGGACTCTTTTTGGACCCAAAATTGCAACAATTTTAGTCCATTTCTTTTGGGCTTTCAAGATTATCATGTTCTTAAGGACTCTTTTTGGACCCAAAATTACAACAATTTTAGTCAAATTTCTTTTGGGCTTTCAAGATTATCATGTTCTTAAGGACTCTTTTTGGACCCAAAATTGCAACAATTTTAGTCCATTTCTTTTGGGCTTTCAAGAAGATGCTGGAAAATAAATTTGATCTATGAGCATTTAAGCAGTTGTTTGTTGCATAAAAAATGTGTATCGTATTTTGTTTTGGGATAATAAGTGTACTTATAGAAAAGAAAACGAAATATACAAAATCCAAATTCATAGCGTAAGTATTTGAACTAATTAAACAAACTGAATAAACACGAACGGGGCATGTTTATACGAATTACTATTCATAACACTACGCATCGAAAAGTTCGGGGGGTCGGGCGCCCCCTCGGACTTCCACTAAGCTGCGCCCTTGATAGCTACAAACTTTTATCTAAATCTAATTCAATGTAACCAGCAACAAGTTCAAACTTCCAATAATCCTACTAACATTCCCATACACTAACTATTCATCATACAAATTAATCCACTATGAAAATAAATCACAATTCATGATGTAAGACTATAACTTCAAAACAGTAAACCCTAATTAACAGTTACTGCTTACTGGTCTATAATTTTCTAGATAAACAACAGAAACTACTACAGATTAAATAAATATTTAGATTACATTTCACTGGTAAGTGGTATTGTGGTAAACTAGCCTTTATGTTTATTGGGCCTAGCCCATAGTAGAAATGTAATAGCCTTTATGTTTAATGGGCCTAGCCAAAGACAGAAAACAAATATTTTTGTTAAATACCAATTTCAACCTCCTGAACCAGTTGAGCCCAACCTGTTTCAACCCGTCTCAATTTTTTTACATACCGGTTTATGATCGAAACTGGTTTCAACCTGACCCAACTGTTTTGGATAAGGTTCAAATATTTTTCACCCAAACCGGCTTATGACCCAAATCGGTTTCTCCTCAAACTGGTTTTGATGAAAGGTGACAAAACGGATTTGGTTTCTGGCCTGAACCGGTTTGGCCAAAAAAAAAAAAAAAACCGGTTTGTACACCTCTAGTCCCTCATACGCAAATTTTTTAAAAAATAAAAACATGTTCAAAATAAACAATGTAATGGAACAAAGACGTAAAAAGCTACAAAGCATACAGAAAAAGAAAACGTCGAATCTGCCCTAAATTAGGCCATGAGTCAAACATCAATGCAATATAGCATATATGAGCTTATCTTATCACTAAAACGTCACTATTCATATTGAAAGGTGGTTAATGTATCTAATCTTGATGTTAAATGGCTTTGATAGAAAGCCACATGATGTTGATTTGATTACTGATGGTTATGATAATTAATTAGATTAAATAGATGATTAGTCTTTTGTTTAGTTGGATATTTAACTTAGCAAAGTCAAAGTTGACTTCAACTGTGGTATTTAAATTAAATATATATTCTTCAACATCCAATTATCTTGACACCCTTTCATTGTCTTTAAATTTGTTTGATAGCCCTTCATGGGCCTTTCCATCTTTAAAGGAAAAAAGAGACAAAGATTGACATGAATACATTGAACATGATGTAAAGGCAAAATTAAATGTCCATCTACCTACAGATTTTTGCCACATGCAATAAGCTGTCTTGAATTGTGGGGTCATAATATGCTTGGCTATTGCAACTCCATGTGGAAATCTTCTAATGTTTCAATGTAAAGGGTATACAAAATTGCTTATATTATCATAAAATTTGTTTTTTATTGCTTCAATGTAAATTAAGGGTATACAAAATTGCCTATCCTAGTGAAATTTCCCGTGCTACGCGGCGGGGAATTCAAACGTTATCGATTCGTTTCGTTTTGTAATGACATGAACACGGTACTCGTTCGGTACCGAACCGGTACCGAAAGTACCGGTACCGGAAAACGGGGAAAAGTGGTACCGGTAACGAATACACCGGTTCGGTACAGGTACCGAAACGATATCGGTACATACTGGTGTTTTACTCGTAAATACCGGTACTGAATACACCGGTTCGGTACCGGTACCAATACGGTATAGGTACTTACCGGTGTTTTACCCGTAAATACCGGTACCGTACCGGTACCGAAAAACGGGGAGAACGGGAACCGGTACCAGTACCGAATATACCCGGTACCAAATGTCCATCCCTAATCTGCGCTACACTGTAGGAAGAAGAATGTATGTTAAAAAGGTTTTTGTTTTAATAGATTTGGCAGCAGGTAATAAAAAGTTTTCTTTCCCATGAAGGGCTTCGAACCCGAGACACTCACTATATTTGAATGTTCATACAATCAACTGAATTGCGAAAGTTTTTCTTAATAGTTTTGCGCAATAATAACTATAATATATACATAAAGCGGAAAAGGAAAAAAATGTAAATTTAAAGGGGTAAAAAGCGTAATTTTTAACCGATGGAAAAATTTTAATTTTTTTGTGGGCAAAAGCATACTTTTATTTTCAATTGGGGTAAAAACGTAATTTTGAACTGATGGCAAAATCGTAATTTTAAAGCGGTGATAAAATCGTCAATTGGTTGGGCCAATGGGGGAGTTCCAGGCAGCTGCATGGGACTACTCCTCCATTTTGTGTCTGTAGCTATACACTGGGGGCAAAAACATAATTTGTTTGGGAAAGCAAACAAAAACGATGACAAAAATGTAAATTTAAAGAGTTAATTACATAGTTAGTCCCTGTGGTTTGTACAAGATAACATACTTAGGTACTAATAGTTTAAAATCACCTTCTAGGGTATTAACTTTTCATTTTGTAACGTTTGGAGGTATTAACTTCTAGGATATTAACATAGTTAGTCCCTGTGGTTTGCACAAAATAACCGTCCCCTGTGGTTTAGGTTTTTTGGGGGTTTTTTTGTGAGGTATAGTTTTTTTTTTGTTTTTTTTTTGCCGGAGGGGGGGGGGGTGGTGTGGGGGGGGGGGGTTTAGGTTTTTGGTGGTGATGTAGTGGGTTTAGTTTTAGGTTATTAGACACTTATCACTCTGTAAAGCCTTCTTACACTTCTTACAATTAGAAGACTTTGTAGAATAACTTGACCCTAATTTTAAGATGTGGTTCTTAATAAATCAATTATCTTTAAGTAAAGAGGATATTGGTAAATCACAATTTTACATCTACCTTCTATGTCTATTTCACACTCTTCATTGCACATGTTCTCTAGAGGTGTATAGACAAGCAACACCTGATTTCCACACATCGTGAAGTGATCTAAACACTCATTGTTTCGGACCTTCACATAGTCGCCTACAATTTCGTCCACAATGGTTCCCTCCGAAAAAACCTCGAAGCTGCAACAACCGGTGGTGTGTTATCCTAGGTAATTTATATGTTTTAGGATTTGATGGATGCATTTGTGTATTTTCGTTTTTACTTAAAAATTACATACTCCATGAAGAGTATTACGAATTGATTTAATGTTTGGCGTTTTCTTTTTCCAACATAAAAAAGGGAATCGTGATGAAATTCATAGTGTTTGTTTGGGAGTGAATGCCAATGATCTCTAGATCAAGTGGTGGAAGACTTGTATTTCTCTTGAGAGATGCAGGTTCAACTCTCACTTGGTGCAAAGCGAGTCACTGGTGGGTTACCGGGTTTTCCCCGGAATTGGTGATGGACTCGGGTTACTCTCGGAGAACTCCGTTTGGTCCAGTAGTTACCCCTAGAGGTGCTCAGGATTGATTATGTTGGCCGTTCAAAAAAAAATTTGGAAGTGAATTAACATTAAATTACATTAAGTTACGGTCACACATTAATGCAAAAGGTCTACCTGAATCTATAATGTAAATTCACATTTAAAACTAATTCTAAATCTAAATGAAAAAGTAAAACTCACACATGTGTATAGTGTACCCATGGCATTATAGCCTAGTGGTATTTTGGTGGTGGGATAAGGTTTATGACCATTAGGTCATGGGTTCGATTCCCACAAAGGGGGTTTTTCCCAGATTTATTGGGTTTCCTCCTAAATTGGTGTATAGGCATTATTGCCTAGTGGAGATGGATATGATCGGGTGGTTCTGCTGGTGGCACGATGATACTCCAGTGGTCCGTCAGTGATCCAAATTTGCCGTTAAAAAAAAAAAACTCACACATGTGAATTTACATTGAGTTTAAATCTTATAGTAAACTAAAGAACTAATTCATTTCAATGTGATAGTTCACACGTACATCTATACTTCACAAATATTTAAACACGGAATGCAAAACAAGACAAAAACCAACACTAATGTTTTAGTGGTGACCACGGGTATTTAAGTTTCACCTTAGTCTCAAGTTCGAGTCTGGGTGATAGGGGTTTAAACTGGGGATCTATTGTGCGAGAGGGCTCTATAGTGCGGATCCGGTTAAGATAATGTATGCTAGTACTCCCGACATTCGCGAATAATTCACACCTTTCAAAAAAAAAAAAAAAATACAAAACAAGAAGTATATATTAAGTGAGTTGTGCCCGTTTTTAATAACCTAGAGTAGGGATGGGCTTTTTTCCCAAATACTCATACCCGTACCCGTACCGATTTTAGGTATTTGGTAAATGTATCAGTACCTAGTTTTATTGATTTTGATATTCGGTACTTTCGGTTAGGGGTGTGCAATAACCGAACCGTTAATCGAAACCGAACCGAAAACCGACAAAACCGAATCGAAATTAACCGAAACCGAATTAACCGAAAGTCGGTTAGCGAATATTTTTTTAACATGGGTTAACCGAAATTAAACGAACCGAACCGAATCATTTATTTTTTTATAAGTTTCTAACTTTTATACCTCTATTTTATGTATTTCATGTTTTATACTTTCATTTCATGTAATAATACCTCTATTTCATTTATTTATGCCTTCATTTCATTTATTTATACCATCATTTCATTTATTTGTACCTCCGTTTTATGTATTTAAACATCTATTCATGCATTTATACCTCCATTTCATTTATTTATACATCCATTTCATGTATTTATACATCTATTTCATGTATTTATACCTTCATTACATGTATTTCTAAGCGAAAAAAAACCCTTGTTTGAATTGGTTATTAACCGAAAATTAACCGAACCGAACTGAAAACCGACAAATTAACCGAATTAACCGAACCGATTAACCGATGACTTCGGTTACAGTTACTGAAGAAACACTGAACTGATTAAGGTTACTAATCGGTTTGGTTTATGTTCCTATCATAGTGGTTAATCTTCTAATGAGTATTTGAGCTCCGACTTGATGTATGATCCTGCAAAACAGAACACCGTTACTCGTTAAGAGGGGAATGTGGGGGTTTCCCTCTTATCCAGGCTCCGGCGTGAGAATAAGCGACTGTTTTGAGAGTAATTAAGTGCTAAGAGTGAGAGTAGAGGGAAAGGACTGTTTAACCTGTGGGATGAGGTCTCTATTTATAGCCGGAAAGGTGTAAGAGGATATGGGCTGATGGGCCTTGGGCCGGAAATGGATGGCATAGCGGATATGCTCCTTGCCTTGCTGGTGTCGACCGTTTAGTGGCTTCTAGAAGTTCTTTGGTGCTGGCGCACCTTGATTGGAGCCACGTGTCATTGTTGTCGGCCCTGCTGTCTTTCTGCCATCAGCAGACAAGTGGAGATCGTGGGACAGTTGTCTCCGTCCCCTGATTGGTGCCACGTAGGCGTCCTTATGTACTTATCGTCAGGCGATCGTGGCGCACGATTGACCAGACCCTGCTGGACGTTCATTGGCTCTTTTCACTGCCACTTGTACCTTGTGTACCACTGGAGGTAGCCTCGCGCTTCCCTCTTGTGTGGTTCTTGTTGGGCATGTAACTAACCCGCGCGGGGTTAGTATGCCCATGTGTTCCTTTATGTATGCTAAGTGCTGATTTTTGAGCTTCTTGAGGGCTAGGCATCGCGCCACACAGATCGAAACGTGGTGTAGGTCGCGCGAGGCTCTCAGCAAGAATTATATTAAAATAAGGAGTATGGTCTCACGCACAACTTCCCCTGAGGTTTGCGCGGCTTTTTGGGACCATACCCCTTCAAGTCCCCCCAGTCCAGTGCTGCACCATGCGCAACGCAAGTGGTTGGAGCTCTGGACTTAGAAAAATAAAAGTAGAAGGGGAATGCTCTCTTGATTTTGGTTGGTGTGGCGCGTTGTAAAATTGTTTTTCAACTGCGCAGCTTATCCAGGCGGGTTCTAAGTGGTTCATTGGGTATCTGATCGGGCGCGAGGTGTTGCTAAGGCGGTGTTAGCTTGCGCGGCCCTGGTAACTTTTGCCTGAAGTTACTTGTAATTTTATGGCGGGAAACTTCGAAATTTGAACTCTGGCAAGTTGGTAGGATAAGTCGTTGAGTGCGACGTTTGAGTTGACCCCTGGCACGGGCGTCATCATGCCGACTGTGACGGTTGCACTTCGTGTCAGGAGAGTGAGGCCCACGCGCGCGTGGTAACCGTCACCCCTGCTTTTCCGCTTGACGTGGCAATCTCTCATTGGTTAGCCTAGCGGCGAACAGGGCACACTTACCCATCGCATTAAATGCGATGGGTATATATATCTGAAGAGATGTGAGACGGTTCTCACTTCTCTCTTCTTTGCTTTCTACTTTCCTCTTGAATCTTCAAGATTTCTTCAAATCTTCAAGAGTTCTTCCGATCTTCAAGAGAGTTCTTCAGATCTTCAAGTTTTCTTCAAAAACTCTTGTTACAATGACTGAAGAACACCAGGAGGCTGTTTCTATCGAGGAGGGTCCGGTTCCTGTCCTCAAGTGTGATCTCGGACTATTTGAACAATTTGTTCGAGGTTTCCGGTTTCCACCGGAGTGGGACGCTTGGTACCCGGCTCAGGGCCAGACCGCCGCCGACGCACCGCCGGGTTACATTACCCTATATGAAGACTTTTTCCTTCAGGGTAACTTTAGGTAACCGGCGACTAACTTTCTGGGAAACATCTTGCATTTTTACAATTTTCACCTTTCCCAGATGAGCCCTCCTGGGATGGTCCGGGTTCGTCACTTCGAATTTCTATGTCGATCTCATGGTATTGAGCCGACTGTCGAGAAGTTCCGGGCTTTTTATCAGTTGCAACGAACGATGGGTTTCTTCTCTTTTGCCAGCCGTGGTGCTGCAAAGAAGATCTTACTAAATCCTCCTAAGAGTTTTCACGATTGGAAACCCAAGTTTTTCTTCATTAGGGAGGAGGTGCTTCCGATTGCCATGCCGTTCAGGGACTGGACTGAGGCTGTTTTGAAGGAGGATCTTCCAATCCCCAAGCAAGCACTGTGGTATCAACAATTAACCCCTACCCCTAATCGGGTCTTTGGGGAAAATGTGTTGGTAGCTGCGCAGATGAGTGACCGATGGTCACCTGACAGCAAAGAGGTCCCTGTCTTGAAGATTGGCGATCAGGGTTAGTGACTTTCTTCCTCTCCTTTGATTCAAGTTTGTTTTTATCTTACATAATATATTCTGACGTGTAGATGCGCAACTATATCAAGCTGCCTTCGCCACTTTTGCTGGATCAATGGGCGTGCGGCCGCTGCGCGAGGATGAAGAGAGCTGGTATGAGCAGATCAGGGGCAACTTCATGTACCCTGTTGCTGATGCATTTGCCGCGCTGCCAATTGCAACAGAAGGTGCGCAATTCCCTAAACCTTGTCCTTTGCGCTCTGTGACTCCCGCTGGAAAAGAGGTTCTTTATCTTTCCAGCGAGGAGTCTGTAGGGTCTTCGAACGGCGAGCTAAGTTCGTGGTCTAATATATTTGCAGGTGTGTTGCGCGACCTGGGGATTGACCCAGAAGAGAAGAAGAAAAAACCCCTGAAGAAGAAGAAAACAGTTAAAGCGGGTACGGAGGTGACCAGCAAGGGGGCTGGTAGTAGTCGCGCAACCGCTGCCGCTGTTAAAGGTACTCTTCGCCTTCGACAGAGTGACTTAAACGATTATGTGATAATAAGTGACTCACTTGAAGGCTTATCACGCACAGCTGATGTAAAGGCTGGAGCGGGTAGCTCAAAGAGTTCTGGAAGCGCGGGTTCTCGTAACCCTGATGCTGGCGCGACCCCTTCGGTGCATGAAGAGGAAACTGAAGAAGAAGAAGAAGATGCTGCTACCCAGTTGGTTGGTAGGAAAAGAGTTAGGAGTGAGACCACAGCTGGTGTGGGCTCTGCGCCAATTGTTGACGTGCTTCCCTTGGTTGGGAAGACGAGCAAACTGCACTCTCTGTACAAGTTCTCTCCTGGTAAGCTCCTGATTTCTCTCACTTTAGTTAGCTTCCTTGCTTAATTATTTGTCTCATCTTCAGCAGAGATCAAGAAGAAGACCCCTGAGAAGGGTGTCACGTTTACTGAGCCAGAGTCGAAGAGGCCGAAAATTACGATCAAGTCTTCTCAGACTGCTGGTGATGAACAAGACGTGGCGAAGGCTGTTGACGCGCAGCGGAAAGCTGAGGAACGTCGTAAGAAGGAGGAAGAGAAAAAGAAGAAAGCTGAGGAGGATAAGAAGAAAAAAACCGAGGAAGAGAAAAAGAAGGTTGAAGAAGAGAAGAGGAAGAAGGCTGAGGAGGAGAAGAGAAAGAAGGCTGAGGAGGAAAAGAGAGCCCTTGAGTTGGAGAGGGAGCAAGAACAAAAGAAGGCTATGGACAAACCTGTCAATGTTCAAGAGTCTGAGGTCGTTAGGGGTTCTGAGAGGAGGCAAGGGCCTGAAGTCGTCAAACCTACCCACCCCGCGCATGTTGAGACCCACGACCGTTCAAAGATACATACTTCCAAGGGGTCGAGTCGGTATAGCTCTAGTGGCGCGAGCTCTGGTGGAGCTGGGGGCTATAACCCAAACGTGATTGGGGCGAAAGACACCGTTGGTGATATATATTATAAGAGTTATACCGAGGAAGAACGCGGTGATGCTCCTCACCAAGCTCCCTGGAGTTTGAAGCAAAAGGACACATTTCAGGAATTCGGGCCCTGCCGTGATTGGTTCTTGAACTCGTTTACTCCTGGAGAGGTTAACCGGCAGAGGGCGAAGTCCCATGAAATGTTGTATCGAACTTTCGTGCTTGGAGAAGCTAATGCTCGCGCTGCCAACCATCAGATAGTTCGCGAGTGGCGAACGATGGTTAGGGAGCGAGCAGACTGGGAGGGTTATCGTGAGCGGATACTAAAGCGTATCGCTGAGTTTGAGAAGTCCAAGGCCGCCTTTGATGAGGAGAAGGCCAAGTTTGATGCAGACAAGAAAGCCGAGGAATGGGGGCGCGAGGGCCTTAAAAATAAACTCCACACTGCTGAACAGCAATTGGCCAAGGAGAAGGCCGAGTTCAAGCGTATATGTGAGAGGGATAATGAGCGCGCCTTCGCGGCTCGGAACAAGATTGTTGATCTTGAAGCAAAAGTTCCTTTATTTATGCTAAGTGCTGATTTTTTAGCTTCTTGAGGGCTAGGCATCGCGCCACACAGATCGAAACGTGGTGTAGGTCGCGCGAGGCTCTCAGCAAGAATTATATTAAAATAAGGAGTATGGTCTCACGCACAACTTCCCCTGAGGTTTGCGCGGCTTTTTGGGACCATACCCCTTCAGTTACGGATAATGCTAATAACCGAACCGAACCGTGCACACCCCTATTTTCGGTATTGGTACAGGTACGGGTAAAAACGGGTACTTGTACTGAATTTTATATAGATCTTTAAAAGTTTTTTTTTTATATTATGTTTTATTTCGTATTATGGTATTTATGGTACTTGTATCGATTTTACCTTTATAGTGCCCGTATCGTATTGGTGCTCGTACCAATTTTCCTATTTGGTATTCGTGATATATTGGTACTCATGTCAATTATTATTCCATATATAAATTAGCAAGTTATATGTGCATCATGAGTTGTACATTGTGCTTTGGACATTTTTCAAAAAAAAAAGTTGATTTTTTTACTTTTAACCCAAAGGTTTTTACCTTTGGCAATTTTAACCCTACATAATTTGTTTTTTTAACTTTAACCCAAAACTTTTCATTATTTGCAATTTAACTTCACTACTTTTGTCACTTATACTTTTCGTCTTTCGCAAATTTTCGTTTTATGTATAGTTCTAAATTTTTCGAGTTAATACGACGCAACGTGCATGTGTGGTTCAACGTTTTTACCTCTATTTTTCCATGTTTGACAGATTCGTCGCAACACGCATATCCTAGGTCGAGTCAGTGTTGGTGGTTGATGACAGTTGTTTGACATTAGTACTATTTGACACCGTTTTACGCCCCGCCGCAACGCGAGGTGTGCTTTGGGGGGTTTTCAAAGAAAAAATGGTTATGCATATGGTTGTCGTAACGTTGACTTTGGAGGTTTTCAAAAAAAATTGTTTTTTTTTACTTTTCACCCAAAAGTATCTCATACATTACTTTTAATCCAAAACTATTTGTTTTTTTTACTTTTAACCCAAAACTTTTTATCTTTTGCAATCTATCCTCATAACTTTTTTTACCAACTTTCGTCCTTTATAGTTTTCATTTTCCGCAAATTTTTCGCTTTATGCTTGGTTCTAAATTTTGTGACTTAACACATCGGAACGTGCGTCTTTGATTTAACGTTTTTACGTTTCGTTCTAAATTTTGCGAGTTAACACGACGCAACGTGCATGTGTGGTTGAACGTTTTTACATCGTCTATTTTTTCCCCGTTTGACAGGTTTAACATAACGTACGAGTCTTAGATCGACTTAGTTATAACAAAAGAATCCCCGCCGCATTGCGGCGGGTCGCAATCCTAGTTTTACCTATTTAGTACCCGTACAAGTGCTCAAAAACTAAATAAAAACAAAATGATATCAAAGCGGGTACCGTACCGAAATACCCCTACCCATACCGTACCAATATATTTGGTACCCAGTCGTTTAAATTCGGTACCAGTATTTTCAGTACTGGTACGGATACTGTACCAATCCAATCCCTAGCCTGGGTGTAAATTAAAATTAATAAAGCTTCTAGATGGGTTCCTTTGGTCTTCAATTTGTGTGGTTTTCCTATGAACCTTTATCTCTCTGTGTATATGTGTGTGGTGGGAGCTTAAGATTACACATCTTAAAAGTCCACAAAATTTTATTAAAGGGTATTAAAAGAAAACGCAATCCATAAGTTTGATAGTGAATATTATGATTTTAAAAATTGCTATTTTGGTGATTTTATTATATATTTGAAGTCTGTTTAGTTTCACGAAGAGTATGAGATGGGGTTCAAACGACGAAATCACAAAAGGGAAACTTTAACCGCCTGAGATTAGGTGTGGAAGTTGTGCCGAGTTGGTGGATAGATGATTTGAATTGATGAACACAGACATGATATGTTTATTATTTGAGTCAAAGACACCAACTCTAACTCAAAACATTTTGTATTGTGTAAACTGAACACAATCCGTGTAAACCATTTATCTAAATAAAGTCAAATGGTTAATAAGTGTTAATAATTTATTTGTTGAATTATTTAATGTGGATATGTAAGCCCTACAAAGTTGATCGGAGGTTTCTGAATGTGAAGGCAACGTCGATGAAAGGTAAAAGTCTCTAGAAAAATGGATTAGGGTTTTGTATTGAGAGTTGTGGCTCTCATATAATAAAAATGGTTTACGGTATTTTTTTTCATTGTTCCCAGGTCTCTTTTGGGTAATTTGCTCCCATGTTGCATTGTCGCTCTTCTTTCTTTCCTCACGAGTAGGAAGCACACCAGCAGTGTGTATTGCGTGACTCTATGGTGTTTTTTTTCACTTGGCTCGGTGGACAGTTGACCGGGGAGAGATTGTGGCTTGCTTATGTCCTTAGCCAACTTTGGCCTAAAGTTGTTCTGACTGTGATATCTTTATTGAGCCGAATACCTTCCTTTGTCATCTCTGGTCTCTCTCTTCTATAGAATATTTTCTATCAAGCTTGAATATGAAGAGCTTCGGGTCTCAGGAGAGGATGCGGTGGTAACCCCATTAGCTTCATTTGGAGTCGACCGTCCAGCCGTATAGGAAGACTCACCATAGCCACTATAGCGACCCAACCCTCGACTCTAGTTGAGATGCCCTTTTCAAAGATTTTTTTCTACTAGGTCTGTGTAAACTGAGTCATTGATGCGTGTTATTTAGGTGTGGTTAATTTAATAAGTTTGGAACACGGTTATCTCGTTTTAAATTTACAAGAAATGATTTTTACTTAAACTAAACACACACAATAGGCATGTGTACCTATCGTTTATAGTAAAGTTTATGTAAGAACTAAGTATCGAACCCAAAGAACACGACTTTTACTACTCAATTTTTTTTATCTTACTAACTAGTTACTTATCTTTTGCTAGTTTTGTTTAGTAGACTAGATATAAAACCAAAAAATAAATGCGAGCAATAATAATGAGTGGAGAATTCAAAATCACAAGAAGTATTTCTTTAGGTTTGGAATCAAATTGGGATAAATTATAGTTAGGTTATTGAAATTATAGTGTGGTGAACTTACTTTAAAAAGACTCAACTCCAAGCTAAGGTTACCGGTGAGTTTTTATTAAATTTACATATTATATTTTTGAACTTAAAATGGAAGGGCTCCGATTAAGGTTACCTCATTCCCTTAGGCTAGAAAAAACTTGTATATAAAGCCACTATCCTAGGTCTAGATTAAAAACTTTTAACTACTCTTTTTCTTCTACAACATTACTACCTCCCGATCTTTATAATTGTGCTCCCTTTTAGGGTCCAACAAAGGCATATATGCTTAGTGATAAAGTTGCTAATGTGATTTGTTCTTAGGTGATGTGAATGATCTTTATTTAACGGGTGACATTATAATAATAAGGTATATATAAAGATGTATATATTTTAACATGAGTTCACTAACTCTTGGTTCGCGCCAAACCCTAGCATAAAGACCGTGCAAGCGATGTTGGCCAACCAAGTTTTGGCTTAACATTGAAGTTTAGTATATATACCATAAAGGCTCCAATGAAGTTCTATATAAGTGAGGTTTAATCTTAAGATGTGATCTTTCAATCACAAATGGGTTAACTACTACTAAAATAGGAGCCACTTATTATTATATGGGTTGTCACACACCATGAGTGTACTAACAGGTTTCACACCACTAAGTTTATCAAGAAAACTCACAAGATTAGAGATCAAAACAGAAGAACAAATCACATTAACAAAGAAGAATGGTAGAAAGAACTGTCAAAAACATAACACACCATTTTGCTAAACTTTAAACATTATAATTCATACCATGCTTCATCTTCAGCCCAAGCAATACAAGAAGTTTAGCCAAGAATGGCCATACAAACTTGTTCACAAACAATGATCACGGAATGGATCATAATGAACTAGTATAAAAATCAACATCTTCTTAAAGATTGATGATTATAAGTTTCTCTCTCTCTCTCTCAAGCTATGCTATTACAAGTGATTTGGTGGAGTGTCCCAAACTCCAAAGTGGATATGGTGAACTCTCTAGATCATAGAGTATGTATGTGTGAAAATGAGAGAGAATGGTGTGGAATGGGATGATGAAAATGGGATGCCAAATCTATTATTTATAGGCTGATCATGACCAGACACGTACGAGCGTGCCCAAGATGGCACAGTCATGCATAGTACTTTAGCCTAACAAAATCTTGACTTTTCTGTATGAGCACGGGCGTGCCTATGGTGGTGCACAGTCGTGCCTAGCCAACTGTCCCGACATAACCTCTGCTCCTTGTACTTTTGGTACCAATTTGTCTTGAGTTTGTTATATGCACGAGTGTGCAAATAGTGGTGCACGACCATGCGTGGAGAGTTGTCCACGCATGGGCTTCAGTTGGTGTCAACTTTGTCGGATCTCGAAGCTTCTAAGGTTTGTCTTCTTCTCCTATGATCGTGCCTAACTAGCACACGAGTGCCTCTACACATCGTTTGACTTTTTGTTGACCATTTGGGTTGAGTTCTATTGATAGGTTTAAGATGCATGGTCGTGCCCATAACCCAACACGGTCGTACGTATTTGTGTGTATTTGTGTCATGATCCCTATTGTGAAAGTCAAATTGGATTCCCGTTGTGGCCCTGAATACACATGGGAGGTTGAATCAAGCATGACATAGAAGTACCCCCCCAGTTATTTGAATTAAATGTCGAACACGAGATTTCTTATAAGGGGGTGGGGATGTAACAACCTGAATTACTATATCAAATCCGAAGGTGACACGTGTCCAAAACTTTCATATATCCAGATGTGTTGAAAGAGAGGGACCAAATATGATGAGAATGGGCGAGTGTCAAAGTTGAGGGGTTGAAACTGCCAATAAGACAAAAGAAATCTAAGCTGAAGGTCCCTTGCTAACCGTATCACATATGCCTTGCGGTCCGCAAGGATGTCTGAAAATGTTTATCATGAGTTTTTGTCGCATCCCCCGCCCCCTATCTGTCCGGGGAACGGGCGGCCGCGAACAACAGTGTTGGTGGTATCGGTGTTTATTAATTTGGCAGCGAAAATTACATCAGGACCGTAGTTAGGAAATATTTTATCAAAGTAAAACTCCACATTTTATATAAATAAACATATTGGGATAAATGTAGGATCGTGAGACGACCTAACGAGTCGATCAGAAAAGTGCTCAGACAGAATCAGAGGCGGAATTCATTGATTCTGTCTTTGTTTAGCTAGAATTCACTTTTAACTATCTCGTTTATAGATCTGGTAACAATTACAGCCCCTGGATAAACCGGCAGCACCTCAGTATCCAAAATCACAAATGTCACGACTGTTTTGAGATTTCGCTTGAATGAGCTATTTATAGGCATAGGGGTTCCGCTTGAAAGTGATCAAGTGCATTTCGAGCGGAATCATAACATGTTGATTTCGCTTAAAAATGACATAAGTCATTTCAAGCGGAATCACCCCTCTCAAGCGAAATCACATCAAATGCAACATAAAATCTCCTAATTTCTCGTACAACGAGCCCCGATCCATCCTATCTAGCATAAGACTCGATACAAGACGAAGTCGATAGATGCATGCACTAACAGACTCCTCCTCAGATGTTGACGAGTCGTACGTGTCGAGTCTTTGCAACTTCAGTCTTGAACAGTCTCTGGGCTTCACTCTTTCAATCAGCATCAACAGACTCCCCCTAACGATGTGCTGGCATTCCTTAAGTTCATCAGCATCATCTGCTTCAGGATCGTAATCTGGCTTTCTCACAATTAGTCTACTTTCTTTCTTTGCATGTATCAGGGTCTTCTCTTTGGCTCTAACCTCGTCAGATTCCCCCTTTCAATCTGCGGGGATCGCTGTCTGGAATTAGCTATCACCTTGAGATCAATCCCTGGCTTTATCTCTGTTCAGATCTTCATCTGCATACAATCTTAAAAACACTCATAAACAAAATTTTCTTATTTCAAATCTTATTAAAAATTTGAAACATTTTAAATTCTGATTCAACTTAATGAATCATCTCAATATTTCAAAATTTTCAATTCAAATACTTTTATCCAAACCATCAGTTCGTCATGATTTAGCCTTTAAATTTTGAAAATCAGCTCTTCATCATCAGTTGTCGAAAATCTTTTTGGATTTTTGAATATGAAACAAAAATGCAAGAACAGAAATTAAATGCAGAAATGAAATATGTACAAACAGTATTTTTGTGAGTTTGTGAAAGAGGATCATATCAGTTTTTGAGACACATCAAACACCGTTAAGCTTTAAACATTTTCAGTTCTAAACGATTCACATAAATTGACGATATTGTTGTCCACTTAAACTCAAACTAAAAACTTTTGAAATGCTTACCGATACGTTAAGGTATATTAATTATGCACTAAGTTCTTATGAACCCCACGATCTCAGCATATCCCCTCATCATGTAATACACTGACTCAAGTAATGCCTTTAAACTTTGATCAACTGTGATTTGTGCGAAAACAAAGCAGAATGTTTAAACATTAACAATCAGGCCGATACTTCCGTATACGCAGAGAAAGTCCAATGTTTAAACAAAATAAAGAAACTAAAAATAAGTTGAAGTTGTTTAGGCTTTAACCACCAGGTCGATACGTCCGTATACGCAGAGGAGGTCCAAAGCTTAAATGAAACACGAAAGAAAATAACGCAAAACGTTTAGGCACTAACATCCAGGTCGATACTCACGTATACGCAGAGGATGTCCAATGCTTAAACAAAATAAAGAAATAAAACAAGTTTAAGTCTTTGCAAAAGAAATACACAATCATAGTGTCATTTACAACAAAGTTGTGAAAGCTCACAAACTTAACCAGTTTTTATGCTTTTTGACATTCAGCGATTACTGAGTAGGCACACAATCAAGAAGGACAAAACTAAGTACTATGCTTTCAATCATGTTTCCCACTAGAACTAGGCTTTTCATTTATGTTTGTATCGTTATCGCAAATCTACTAGTCTAGCTGAGCCTACCGTCACATCTTTAGTGAGATCTTTCTTTTGCATGCTGTGACAGTCTAACTGATCTACTATCATTTCCTCTCTTTTTTTTTCAACAAAACTCATGTTTTGCATTTTTCAATGTTTTTGACTTTTTCAAATTTTCTAGTTTTTTAAAATTTTACTCCCCCTAAAATCAAAATATATCTCAATTTCGATTTTCTGAGAAAATTTGAAACAAACTATACAAACTTGACAACCTGATGAGAATTACTTCAATTCTCCATCCACATGGCGTAAACAATCAGAACTCCCCTGCACAACAAACTATACTCCCATTATGATTTCAAAACACTTAAGTTTGTTTCAATCAAAATGGTTTTTCCGGAAAAAATTAGTTTGTTTACCGACCATTTGCAGGTTTGGGGTTACTTCATCACTTTGTTCTCCTCAAAACACTTGAAAGATTTATCATTTCCGGTTTTAAACCTCAATATCACTTGTAGAAAATCAAGTACACTTTAATGTCCTTGATTAACCACTTGTCAGTCGAAATATCACAAGAGTGAATTTCTCAAGAAATATGCCGATTCATGTTCCACGCTTACCAACCTGGGAACTCCGGCAAGTCAGGTTTTTCATTTAAACAGACTCACCCAAGCCTGACGGTCCTTGGGTGATTTTGATTTCTTGTTCAACAATGGTGGAAAATTTGCATCATCCATTGTTAAACCAGAATTCTCCATTTTTACCTCAACACATGGCTCTTCTGGCTTTACCATACCAGATTCATCGCCTGAACATGGCTCCTTTGACTTTGTCGAGTCAAGATCATTGCCAACAACTGGCTCCTTTGTTTCCGGGGAAACAAATTCATCACCAGGAAGTGAACATTTCACTTTTTTCACACTCCATTCTGTCCTCAGATTTGCATCTGATGAATTCGTTTTGCTTGATTTGTCATTCTTTGGAGAGCAAGACGATTTATCAGAACTGCTGTTTGGTTTTCCTGATGTACCCGAGGACAAAATCCTTTCCAGATACTCTCTCGCTTTCTTCCTCTTCTTCCTCAGTCTGTCTTTCTGCCCTTGTGAAAGCTTTACTTTCGTTTCTTGAACTTTCTATTCTTGAACTTTTGGTTCTTGAACTTTCTGTTCCTTGGGCTTGACACTGACTGGTTTATTTGCCATTTTCTGAGATTCAGCCCTCGATCTTCCCTTTGATCTCATTGGGCAATCTCTGGCAATGTGGCCTATGATATTGCAGTTAAAGCATCTCCTCGTCTCAAAACTCCAACTTTGGCAGTTAACAGCAATGTGTCCTTGAACACCACAAGTGTAACACATTCTGTTATCGTACCATTTACCACTTTCACACCAAACGCTCAGATCAGAGCATTGTCTGGCTTTGTGGTAGTCATCATTCTTTCTGAAAAATGGATTTGGCTTTCAAGCACTGTGGTCAAACCTGCACCACTTTTTACCAACTGTGTTTGAGTTTTGAGCACTATTGACGAAATCATGATTGGATGATTTAACTGCTGAGATTTTCTTCTTGGTTTGAACTTTTTCAGAAGTTTCTGCACTTTGTTTTTGTTTTGCATTCTTCTTCAAAGGTTTCTGTGATGAACATTCCCCTTTTTGTGTAGAATGCAAATTTGTTTCTTGAAAATTTTCTTTTAACTTCAAAAATATTTTTCTTTTCTCAGCTTCATCATCAGTTTTCTCATCACAATCTTCAATTTTGACTTTATCAAAATTTGTGATATTGTCACTTAGTGGAACAGAATTGATCGGTTTTGGACAAGGATGCTTCAAAAATTTTGATGAAGTCACAAAACTTTTCAATTTCTTTTCAAGCTCATCAATTTTAGCTCTTGAATTCTCAGCTTCATTTTCAAGCTGAGATATTCTTTCAAGATGAGACTTGAATGTCTTTTCATTTTCAATTTTAATGTTTTCAAGAACAGATTTTTCATTTTCCAAAACTATTATCTGTTCTTGAAATTTTGTTTCATTTGCTTTCAAATTTTTGTTTTCAAGCTTTATCCAGAAATCTTCATTTTCTGAAGATTTCTTTTTTGCTTTCAAACACTTTTTCTTTCTCTTTCAAACTTTTGTTCTCTAATGTCAAACTGTTCAAGTTACTTGACAGTTTGTCATTTTCATATTTCAGCTTCGCACAATTTTCCTGCAAAACAAGAATCTGTTTATCATTAGTTTGATTTTCATCCTTCAACTTTTTGATCTTCAATGTCAAACTTTCCGCATCTTTCAAGAGTTTGGCATTGTCTGATTCAGATTTTTCACAGTTTAAGCACTTCCCTGGAATCTGTTTATCATCAGCTTTCATCTCAAACATCAAAGCTGATTTTTTTCAATCTGTTCCTCTCCCACTTTAACACCTATATTCTTGCTCCTTTTTAATAACAACTTTCCATCTTGACTTTTCTTTTTCATAGCATTGCTCTCAATTTGTTCTTCAATCTTCGTAATGAATTGAGAAATTGACAATCCATAGTGTTTCCTTGTTCCTTGTAAACTCAAAAGATAGGTATCCCATTCTTTTTGAGGTAAGGCACTGGCTAATTTGTCAACCCATTCTTCTGAATTTTTGGTAAACCCACCTTAGACATTGAACGAACAAGATTGCTATATCTCTCAATGATACTCTTTGTACTTTCACCTGGACAATTTGAAAACGAGTCAAACTCTTTCTCTAATGAATTTCTTTTACTAATTGTTTCACTACTCATATTAAAGAAACTGATATCCATGATTCGAAAACACGTTTATCAAAACAGTCTTTTTCAAGCGAAATAATAACTTGAAACTGAATAAACTGATTTCGATTGAAATGGTTCAAGCGAGATTAGTTTTCAAGCAATATAGCGTTTTGAAGCGGAATCACACAAAATGTTTCAAGCGGAATAGTAATTTGAGACTAAAAGACCTGATTTCGCTTGAAAACTCAAGCAGAATAAGAACTTTCGAGCAAAATCACTGATTTCGCTTGAAACTATTCAAGCAGAATAGGTCTTTTGGAGCGGAATCTACAGCTTGTGAAGCGAAATACCATATTTCGCTTGAAATGACAAAAGAAATAGGATACAATCTCGAGCGGAATCACCTGGTTCGGTCAAGCGGAATCACATCTAAAGTCAATTTTACCCATTTTTAAGCTGTATTTTAGCATGAAACTTTCAAGGGTTTGTTAATATGTAGTTTTACACATTTTGTGAAAAATTGATCCAATTTTGACCATTAAAATTTGTTTTAATGTGAAAAGAAGATGTAGGAATCAGAAATTTCCAGCGAAAACGAGCTAAACGGTAAGAACTCTTCCTCCTGAGCTCTAATACCACTTGTAGGATCGTGAGACGACCTAACGAGTCGATCAGAAGAGTGCTCAGACAGAATCAGAGGCGGAATTCATTGATTTTGTCTTTGTTTAGCTAGAATTCACTTTTAACTATCTCGTTTATAGATCTGGTAACAATTACAGCCCCTGGATAAACCGGCAGCACCTCGGTATCCAAAATCACAAATGTCACGACCGTTTTGAGATTTCGCTTGAATGAGCTATTTATAGGCATAGGGGTTCCGCTTGAAAGTGATCAAGTGCATTTCGAGCGGAATCATAACATGTTGATTTCGCTTGAAAATGACATAAGTCATTTCAAGCGGAATCACCCCTCTCAAGCGAAATCACATCAAAGGCAACATAAAATCTCCTAATTTCTCGTACAACGAGCCCTGATCCATCCTATCTAGCATAAGACTCGATACAAGACGAAGTCGACAGATGCATGCACTAACAATAAAACCCAAGTTTTTATTATAAACTGATTTAAAGGGATAAATCCCATTTTATTGAAATAAACGCCTTCTTTTATTTAGGTAACTTTTATAGCCACTTTTCCAAGCCTTCAGTGCTGTCCAGCTGGCTTCTAATTGGCTTTCACATTGTGTTACCTGAAACGCGTTTAAAAACATTTTGTCAGTGGGAAATACTGGTGAGTGAATCCCAGTTCAATCAAGAAATGTTTTATTAATTTAAACAGTATTGAGAGTGATTACAATGTTTACATCTACCCAATTACTCATTCAGTACTGTCAATCCTGGCTGGTGGGTCATATTACACATTGGCTAACTCTTTGTCCAATGGTAACGTGTTCCACATTTTGTATACAAAACCCCAACATACCGGCAGTAATCGTAGAATTACAAAGATTCAATCACTGCTAAATTGCATTGTAAAATGGTTAAGGTTTTGTAAAAACTGTTTACAAAAAGGAGATTACTCACATTGCTGTTTTAGGTTCTCTGTAAGGATTTCCTGAGAATTATCTATAATTTACACAAATGCACACGTGTTAGTATAATAATCCATTTTAACATTACTAATACCCTCCCCGAGACGGCATTCCAACGACTACGTCGGGCAGAACCACGACAGCCGTTACGGAACCCTAGATCAATCGGGCAGCGTATCTAATACGTATCCAGGGGTTATGATACTTACAACGGAGCAGAACTTCGTTATTTAGGGGGGTATTATACCCGAGTATAGTGCCTACTATGTGAAAATTGAGAGAGAAAGAAAGATTTGGGACGAATTCGACTGAAGGCCGAGCAAACCAGTTTATAGGGCTGATTCTTGGGTTCGTCGCGCCCCGCGTAAGCTTCGGCTTAGGTCTACGCGGCCCGCGACATAGAGGCGTAGACCTTAGCCTTGACCGGTCACCACCCCTAGCCTTGACACGATCATGACACGTGTAGGCTCAGGGTTTCGCCGTGTTGACGATCGCTCGCGGCCCGCGTAAGATCCCTAAGGGGTCTACGCGGCCCGCGACAGCCCCAAAAATTTGATTTTTAATTAATTTTAATAATATTAAAGGTATTCGGGGTCCGTTTTCACGTATGGAGGGTATTTTAGGACATATTGGGATATTTTAATTATTTTTAGGGTGTCGGAAAATATTTCAAGGGTGTCGGTTTCTTTTAGGGTTGTTATATCCTCCCCACCTTGTTTTAGAGCTCGTCCTCGAGGTCTACTGGAACAAGTGTGGATATTTCCTTTGCATTTCTGATTCAAGTTCCCATGTGTACTCTGGTCCTCTTTTGGAGTCCCATTTTACTTTGACCAGAACTAATCTCTTGTGCTTGAGGTTCTTGACTTTCCTGTCTTCAATTTGTAGAGGCCTTTCTACAAATTTAAGTTGTTCATTTACCTCTATATCTTTTAGAGGTACTAGTGATTCATCAGCTAAGCATTTTTTGAGATTAGATACATGAAATACATCATGTATTCCTGCAATTTCCTCTGGCAGTTGTAGCTGATAGGCTACAGGTCCTATTCTTCTAATAATCTCAAAAGGTCTAACATACCTGGGGCTTAGCTTTCCCTTTTTGATGAATCTTACCATTCCTTTCCAAGGAGAGACTTTTAATAATACCTTATCTCCTACTTGAAATTCCAATGGTTTCCGCCTGTTGTCTGCATAACTCTTTTGTCTATCACGTGCTGCTTTTAGTCGTTCCTTGACTTGAATGATTTTGTCCATTGTTTCCTGTACTATCTCAGGTCCAGATAGTTGCTTTTCCCCAATTTCTGTCCAACAGACTGGGGTTCGGCACTTTCGTCCATAAAGTGCTTCGAATGGTGCAACATTGATACTTGTGTGATAACTATTATTATAAGAAAATTCTATTAATGGTAAGTGATCGTGCCAATTACTTCCGAAATCAATTACACAAGCTCTAAGCATGTCCTCTATTGTCTGAATTGTCCTTTCGCTTTGTCCGTCCGTTTGAGGATGATAAGCGGTGCTTAGATTCAACTTGGTTCCCATTGCTTTTTGGAAACTTGTCCAAAAATGAGAGGTAAAACGACTATCCCTATCAGAAACAATTGATAAAGGAATTCCATGCAATGAAACTATTTCATTTGCATATAATTTAGCTAATTGTTCCATACTGAAAGTTTCCTTCATTGGTAGGAAATGAGCTGACTTAGTTAGCCTATCTACAATCACCCCGATTGTATCATTACCTTTCCTTGTCTTGGGTAATTTGGTAACAAAATTTATTGTTATCAATTCTCATTTCCACACTGGCATTTCTAATTGTTGTAGCAAACCTGAGGGTTTCTGACGTTCAGCTTTGACATGAGAGCAGGTTAAACACTTAGAAACATAAGCTGTTATATCCTTTTTCATTCCTATCCACCAAAAATTCTTCCTTAATTCCTGATACATCTTATCATTTCCTGGATGCATCGTATATTTAGATTTATGGGCTTCTTCTAATATACGATGGCGCAGGTTTCCTAATTTAGGTATCCACATTCTTTTCTTATGGAATCTCCAAATTCCATCTGTTCCTTGTTCTAATTCCTTGATCATTCCTTTTAATTTTTCAGTATCATCCTTGATTACTGATTCTTGTGCTTTTCTAATCTGTTCATTTAAATCTACTTGTAGATTTAATTTAAGAGAACGTACCCTTTTTGGCTTTTCATGATACTTTCGGCTTAAAGCATCAGCTACTACATTGGCTTTTCCTGCATGATACTGGATATTACAATCATAATCATTAAGAATTTCCATCCAACGTCTCTATCTCATATTCAGCTCTTTTTGCCCAAAGGTATACCTTAAACTCTTGTGATCAGTGAAAATAATAAACTGACTGCCATTGTCACACCCCGATTTCCATGTGTCTCACCGGTGGGCCCGGTGGGGGATTATCGTGACGTAGTTGGCAACAATATAGTCAAACCACACAATATATGAATGCACAGCGGAAGCATAAAGATAAATTATATTTCAACCATTGTTTGCAATATCAAAGTATTACGAATAGTCGAAATTGTATCCATAGGGGATCAAATAAAAATATAAGTTTTGTTCAACAGACGAAGGCATCTTAAGCTTGCGAGACTCTTTATGATGCTAAGGAGAATATCCAGCCAATTACGCATAGTACCTGCATTTAGTCTTTTTGGGAAAATACGTCAGTTTACACTGGTAAATACATTCAACCGACACTTTTTGAAAAATGTTTATTAAAATTGATTTGAATGCTCTAGGCACAAACTCTTTTATAACTCGGGAGAATTATTTAAATATATAATCTTGTGAACGAATTACATGTTCCTTATGCGTTCAGTAGCCCGGATCAAGTCCGGGTTAAAGATCAATAGACACACCACAACGACTATTTATGCACTGACGAGTGTACGCCTACACTCCGCGCTTAGGTCGTGGCCATTTCGTAAAATGATGCCAGGGATATCCGGGACATGGTCATTAACCCCCCAAAGGCTTTTAAGTAACAAGACTGTTTAAACGAGCCGATCAAATTTATTCAATTACCCACTTAACTGTGGAGAATTTGATGCCCGATCAAGCGGTATACTATATACCGTAACCCAAGCCCGTATAACGGAAAATAAGTTAAAAGTATTTACCTTTGCAAGTATAAGTCCTTAATCGAAATAAATTGCAGATAGCTTTTACTGGTCTCCTATTCTGGAACGAAGGTTTAATATAACCTATTAGAATCCTAACGGGTCTTTTAATTTAGCCGTAGCTTAGACCGGTCAGTTTCAAGGATAGATACGGTTTAATCGCGTGAAAGGCGAAAACCGCGAATGGAATGTGATTTTGGACCCAACAAGTTTGAAGACTTGTTTTATATGGGTATAATAATCACACTCTGGATTTTGGGGTCAAAACAATATGGTTTGACCCGTTTCGGCTAGTTTTTGTAAACTAGTTACATAAGCCGAACCGTGCGCGCAAAAGGCGTAACGGGTAACCGTAAGAGTCCTACACTGTTTTCCTAAGTTAATATACTTTAAAGAGGTTGTGGTATCAGTAGGATACCTTCCATAATGCCCGTAACGAGTTTAAGTTCATATTATGCCCCGTAGGGGTATTTCGGTCTTTTTAAAGATTATAAAAGAGGTTTCTGAGTTCTACAGGAAATCTGAGTTTCCCGATCAGTTTATAAAGTCCAAAATACTTTATTTATTATTTAAAATCAGTAGCAACTGGAATCGGGTCAAAAGACATTGTAGAACTCAAGTTATGGCCGAAAAGGGTATATTCGGTAATTACCGAACCGTTGCCATAACCGTAGGTTATGAGCAGGTTAAAAATGATTAAAAATCTTTAAAAATCCCAAAATATTATTTTACATCAGTGTGTAAAAGGTTTGATGTCGAAATCCGGGTTTAGATAGGCGTTATGCTAATTGCGCTATTAAATTACTAAAGTTTCCGTAATTTGCGCTATTTAGCATAACTCCTATTCTGGACCTCGGATTGACGTGAAATTTTAGGGACATGCTTAGAAATCAGTAACTAAGGTTATGGTTCTTTCACATGTCCAAAATTCTCGTTTTAAATTAAAAAGGGCGTTACGGTCAACTTTTAAGCATTTAACGGAAATGTGTAAAAGACTCGGACAAACAACGAACCGGTCACAGAGGGTTATACCATCGTGTAACCTGGTCCTAAGAGAGTCCTAAGGCATATCTAAATCATACTTTAACGGGTCAGAACTGAAGTCAAAGCAAAAGTCAAAGCTTTTGCGACTTTCGGCTCCGAACCCGGTCAAAACAGTAAATGGTCGGATCAAACAAGCTTAGACTAGTTAATATACTTATTATCATGTTTTATGAGTGTTTAAACAGGTTACATATCATCTACATTACCGATTATGCAAGAAATCGCAAAATAGCATTTCTGTTGACTTTTTCTAAGCACGTTTGACTCGACATTTGGACTAGTTAGAGTGGGAATCAGAGGGTGCCCTTTTAGGGGTTTAAAGCCCACATGATTACCATCATATAACTATCTTTGATTCGACAAACCACTGGACCATTTGTTATTTATCGCAAAGTCAATCGTTAATTACGACGGATTGACTTTTAAGCTAAACTAAGCAAAAACAAAGCCACAAAAGGTTAGGCACGCTTACAGAAGCTTGGTGCACGACTATGGATGTTAGGAGAATGCTTGAGAGCTCCAGAAATGATCAGAAGGCAGGTTTGAGGTGTGTTTCACAATGGAACACTACCATGCCTTTTATAGTGAAAAACTTGGCTCAAGATCATTACAACTCACTCTAGGATTGCTCATGGATGATCAGCAGGTGTCCTAAAGTGCTAGGGGACATGTAGAGGGCGCCCGTGCTTCAATTAATGCCTCAATGATCGTTTACAAGCTCAAACATTGAATCTGTACAAAGTTTCTGCATCTGGGACTCGTACGCGGCCCGCATTAGGATTCAGCAACTCGGACGCGGGCCGCATGAATCCTAATGTCAGAAAACGAATCAGCAGCTAGCTCGCGGCCCGCATTAAATCACCCATAACCTTAACGCGGCCCGCATTAGACCTGATTTCCAAGATTTTCAAATCTTTTGTAATGATTAACTTGACCTTTCGGTTTCGAAGGGGTAACTTTGCGATTTGGCCCTCGATTATTTACCACTAAGGGCCTTGTGCCTTTTTCCCGCATTGTTAAGTCCCCAGTTAGTTTAATTACTATCCGAAAAGCCTTAACATTTATTGTTGACGCTTTTAACCCCTCTCATACGAATTTTGATCATAACTTTCTCGTTTTAAAACGGAACTTCGCGAAATTTATATCGTATATTCTAGTGAGCGTATTTTACTGTTACAAAGCCTCGGGTTCGTCAAAGGGTCACTCAGAGGTATAAATTAAACATGTTGACATAATTAATCCCTGTAGCTTGTAATCTCTCACTTTCTCCCGCGTTTCGCTCCGTACGATCCATGATTTATTCGTTTGAAGGTACGAGCATCATTTAGGGTTACTATACAGTATATTTACCCTTCGTTGACATTTTTAACCTCGAATTTACACACTTTCAAGGTTTGTCAACTTTAGTCCTTTATTTAGTATTTAAATGCCACGTGTAAACTCAAGACACGTGTCTATACATCATTGGACACAAAATTTCGAGGTGTTACATCCTCACCCCCTTAAAATAAATCTCGACCCGAGATTTACTGAAATAAATAAGGGTATTTCTCTTTCATCATGGATTCAACCTCCCACGTGAATTCGGGACCTCTACGGGCATCCCATTTGACCTTAACAATAGGTACATGCTTCCTTCGAAGCTTCTTTACCTGTCGATCTTCAATCGACAAAGGTTTCTCCACAAATTTCAAGCTCTCATCTATATGCACATCTGTATGGGGTATTACCAGTGATTCGTCAGCGAAGCACTTTTTCAGATTGCAGATGTGGAACACATTGTGAATTCCATTGAGCTCCTCTGGTAAGTTTAACTTATAGGCAACTGACCCGACACGTTCGATAACCTCGAAAGGTCCTATGTATCTCGGGCTTAGTGTGCCTTTCTTACCGAAATGCATCACCCCCTTCCAGGGTGATACTTTAAGTAACACTTTTTCACCTACTTCGAAGTGAAAATATTTACGCTTTGGATCCGCGTAACTCTTCTGCCTATCTCGGGCAGCCTTGAGACGGTCTCGAATCTGGACAATCTTGTCCGTCGTTTCGAAGACTATCTCTGGTCCTGATAATTGGACATCTCCAATTTCCGCCCAACAAACAGGCGATCTACACTTTCTACCGTATAATGCCTCGAAGGGCGCAGCCTTAATGCTGGTATGGTAGCTATTGTTGTAGGAGAATTCGATTAGTGGTAGGTTCTTATCCCAACTACCACCCAAATCGATAGCGCATGCACGTAGCATGTCTTCCAACGTTTGAATAGTACGCTCACTCTGACCGTCTGTCTGAGGATGGTAAGCCGTACTAAAATTCAAACGTGTGCCCAAAGATTGCTGGAAGCTTTTCCAGAAATGAGACGTGTATCTAGTATCTCTGTCGGAGATAATAGACACAGGTATGCCATGTAAGGCTACAATCTTATCAACGTATAACTGGGCTAACATGTCGGAGCTATAAGTCTCCTTGATGGGTAAGAAATGAGCTGACTTGGTCAGTCTATCAACTATAACCCATATTGTGTCATTTCCTTTCCTCGTCTTGGGTAACTTGGTAATAAAATCCATAGTTACACATTCCCACTTCCATTCGGGAAGTTCAGGCTATTGTAGCAAGCTAGACGGCTTTTGATGCTCAGCTTTGACTTGCGCACAAGTCAAGCATTTGGCTACATAAGCGGCTACAGACTTTTTCAAGCCTATCCACCAATAATTTGCCTTCAGATCCTGATACATCTTATCAGCTCCCGGGTGAACAGAATATTTGGAACTATGGGCTTCCTGGAGGATAACATCTCGTAGTCCTCCATAAATTGGAACCCATATTCGTCCATTTAATCGTAAGATTCCGTCCTTGCTAAGAGTTAACTGCTCCTCAGTTACTCCCAGCTTCTCATTAGGATAGTTAGCTTCCAACACAGCTTCTCTCTGTGCAGCTAACAACCTTTCAATCAAATTATTCTTCACTTCAATGCTCTTGGCATTGATTCGGATGGGTTTCACCCTTTCCTTTCTACTTAGGGCATCAGCGACTACATTCGCCTTGCCGGGGTGATATCTGATTTCACAATCATAATCATTTAAAGTCTCCATCCAACGGCGTTGCCTCATGTTTAGCTCCTTCTGATTAAACAGATGTTGAAGGCTCTTATGATCAGAATAGATCACAAACTTGATACCCTACAGATAATGCCTCCACAGCTTTAGTGCGAACACAACGGCACCCAACTCCAAGTCATGGGTGGTGTAATTCTTCTCGTGCACTTTTAACTGTCTTGAAGCATAGGCAATAACTTTGCCTTTCTGCATAAGCACACATTCCATTCCAGTGTGTGATGCGTCGCAGTAAACTATGAACTCTTCGGTACCTTCAGGTAATGTCAGCACAGGAGCGTTGCTCAACTTTTGCTTCAGAATATCAAAGGACTCTTGCTGCTTAGGGCCCCAAACGAACTTTACTTTCTTCTTGGTCAGGGAAGTTAAGGGCGCAACAATCCTTGAAAAATTCTCAATGAAACGCCTGTAATATCCTGCTAACCCCAGGAAACTACGAATCTCTGTAGGCGTCTTTGGCTCTTGCCAATTCATGACAGCTTCAACTTTAGCGGGATCCACTTGGATACCACGTTCGCTGACAAAGTGTCCAAGAAATTGGACCTCTCGAAGCCAGAATTCGCACTTAGAGAATTTGGCATAGAGTTTCTCGTGATGTGGGAGTTTGAGAATACAGCGAAGGTGTTTCTCATGGTCAGCTCGGTTCTTAGAGTAGATAAGAATGTCGTCGATGAAAACGATGACGAATTTGTCTAAGTACGGCATGCAAACGCGATTCATGAGATCCATGAACGCAGCCGGTGCATTAGTGAGCCCAAAAGGCATCACTAGGAACTCATAGTGACCATAACGAGTCCTAAATGCGGTTTTATGTACGTCTTCATCTCTGACTTTCAGTTGATGGTAGCCTGACCTCAAGTCAATCTTCGAAAAATAACTTGCCCCTTGTAACTGATCGAACAAATCGTCGATCCTTGGCAAGGGATATCTATTCTTTATCGTGACCTTATTAAGCTCGTGATAATCGATGCACAGACTCATCGATCCGTCCTTCTTTTTGACAAACAGAACAGGTGCTCCCCAGGGAGACGAACTAGGTTTGATGAAACCTTTAGCTAGCAGTTCATCCAGCTGGGTCCTCAACTCCTTCATTTCGGTTGGTGCTAACCTGTAAGGTGCTCTAGCAATAGGTGCCGCTCTAGGGATGATATCAATCCTGAATTCCACTTGCCTATCTGGTGGCAGACCAGGTAGTTCCTCAGGGAAAACTTCTGGATATTCCGAAATGACGGGGATGTCTTCTATCTTCGGTTTAGGCTCCTCAAAAATCACCTGTGCCATGTAGATGACACAACCCTTCTTTAGACATTTTGAAGCCTTGAGCATAGTCACTTGCTCAGGCAATCCGTACTGGGTATCTCCCCGAATGGTAAGCGATTCACCAGACGGAGTCTTTATCACCACTTGCTTTCTGTTGCAGACGATTTGGGCCTGGTTGTGAGATAACCAGTCCATACCCAATACTAGGTCAAAACCGGCCAATTTAAAGGGAAGTAGAGATAGAGGAAAAGAGTGGTTCTTAATGGATATCACACATCCATCTAACACAATGGAACACTACCATGCCTTTTATAGTGAAAAACTTGGCTCAAGATCATTACAACTGACTCTAGGATTGCTCATGGATGATCAGCAAGTGTCCTAAGGTGTTAGGGGACATGTAGAGGGCGCCCATGCTTCAATTAATGCCTCAATGATCGTTTACAAGCTCAAACATTGAATCTGTCCAAAGTTTCTGCATCTGGGACTCGTACACGGCCCGCATTAGGATTCAGCAACTCGGACGCGGGCTGCATGAATCCTAATGTCAGAAAACGAATCAGCAGCTGGCTCGCGGCCCGCATTAAATCACCCATAACCTTAATGCGGCCCGCATTAGACCTGATTTCCAAGATTTTCAAATCTTTTGTAATGATTAACCTGACCTTTCGGTTTCGAATGGGTAACTTTGCGATTTGGCCCTCGATTATTTACCACTAAGGGCCTCGTGCCTTTTTCCCGCATTGTTAAGTCCCCGGTTAGTTTAATTACTATCCAAAAAGCCTTAACTTTTATTGTTGACGCTTTTAACCCCTCTCATACGAATTTTGATCATAACTTTCTCGTTTTAAAACGGAACTTCGCAAAATTTATATCGTATATTCCTGGTGAGCGTATTTTACTGTTACAAAGCCTCGGGTTCGTCAAAGGGTCACTCAGAGGTATAAATTAAACATGTTGACACAATTAACCCCTGTAGCTTGTAATCTCTCACTTTCTCCCGCGTTTCGCTCCGTACGATCCATGATTTATTCGTTTAAAGGTACGAGCATCATTTAGGGTTACTATATAGTATATTTACCCTTCGTTGACATTTTTAACCCTCGAATTTACACACTTTCAAGGTTTGTCAACTTTAGTCCTTTATTTAGTATTTAAATGCCACGTGTAAACTCAAGACACGTGTCTATACATCATTGGACACAAAATTTCAAGGTGTTACAGCCATAAAGGTAATGTCTCCAAATCTTAAGGGAAAAAATTATGGCGCCTAATTCTAGATCATGGGTTGAATAATTCTCTTCATGGTTCTTAAGTTGTCTAGATGCGTAAGCTATAACCTTTTGACGTTGCGTCAATACACATCTATAACCTAACTTAGAAGCGTCACAATAGACTACAAAGTCTTCAGTTCCTTCTGGTAACACTAGTATGGGTGCATGGGTTAATCTTTGCTTAAGAATTCTAAAGGATTCTTCTTGTTTTGATCCCCATTCAAACTTAACAGATTTAAAGGTTAACTTAGTTAAGGGAATGGCTATTCTGGAAAAATCTCGAATAAATCTTCTATAATAACCGGCCAATCCTAAGAAACTTCTAACCTCGGTTGGATTTTCAGGGGTTTTCCATTTGGTAATTGCCTCGATCTTTGTGGGATCCACATGGATTCCTTCATGATCGACTAAATGTACAAGAAACTGTATCTGTTCTAACCAAAATTCGCACTTAGAGAATTTAGCATAAAGCTTTTCCTTTCTTAGTAAACTTAGAAGTGCGTGCAAATGCTTTGCATGTTCCTCTTTACTTTTAGAGTAAATGAGAATATCATCTATGAAGACAATTATGAATTTATCCAAATATTGCTTACATATTCGGTTCATCATGTCCATAAATGCAACTGGGGCATTGGTTAAACCAAATGGCATGACAGTAAACTCATAATGGCCATACCTTGTTCTGAATGCAGTCTTAGGAATGTCCTCTTCCTGTACCTTTAATTGATGATATCCTGATCTTAAATCGATTTTAGAGAAAAATCGAGCTCCGTGCAGTTGATCGAACAGATCATCGATCCTTGGTGACGGATACCGATTCTTAATCGTGACCTTGTTCAATTCACGGTAGTCAATGCACATACGCATCGATCCATCCTTCTTTTTGACGAATAAAATCGGTGCTCCCCATGGCGATGAGCTTGGCTGTATAAATCCTTTTTCCAATAATTCCTCTTATTGTTTCTTCAGTTCCTGCATTTATGCTAGTGCCAAACGGTAAGGTGCTTTGGCAATTGGTGTTGTCCTTGGTAGTAGGTGGATTCTGAATTCAACTTCTCTGTCTGGCGGTAGTCCTGGTAATTCTTCTGGAAAGACATCTGAAAACTGGGATACTACTGGAATATCCTTTAGTTCTTTTCCTTTAGAGTTAGTGATTATGAAATCAAATACACTAATGATCCTTTTCTTATATAACTTGATGTTTTCATCACAGAGATGAATTTCGTGGATCTAGATGGCTTATCTCCTTTAATTGTGATCTTTTCACCCTTTGGTGAATTTACTTGGATTGACTTTTGATCACATAAAATACTGGCTTTATTGGCTATTAACCAATCTATTCTTAATACAACATCAAATCCTGCCAGATTCATTGGGTAAAGGTTTGCAATAAATTTTTGATTTAAAATTTCTATTCTTGCCCCCTGTAAGATTTCAGAAATTCTAAAGGTTTCCCCATTGGCTGTCTCTACTAGACATTCTTGTGGGAGTTTAGTTAATGATTGATTTAGAATTTGAAAAATGAAGTATTAATAAAACTTTGGTTCGCACCAGAGTCAAATAATACTTTAGCAAAAATATCATTAACTAAAAACGTACCGGCTATCATGTCCGGAATCATCTTGGCTTCATCTGCAGTTAGAACAAATGCTCTAGCATTTTTAGTGTTCTTGTTGTTTGTAGCTGGAGCTAATTTTGGATAGTTTGGCTTGATATGACCTTGTTCTCCACAGTTGTAGCATATCCTGTTGTTGACTTTCTTCTTGCAGTCTTCTTCCTTGTGTCTGGATATTTTGCAAAAATTGCAATATATGGAGCATCTTCCAGAATGCTTCATTTTGCAATACTTGCAATAAGGTGCAGATGTGGAACCTATGTTTTTCCCACGGTTGGAATTTCCAGAACGGAATTCCTGGGTAAGCCTTTGAGCTAGGTTCCTCCTTTGATCCTCTTCCTGTGTACGCACTAACTCATCTGTCAAGGTATTTGCTACTTCTACAGCTTCTTCTATGGTTTGAGGTCTAGCTGCCTTGACTACATGCCTAATCTCCCCAATTAATCCCCAGATGTAACGGGAGATTAATACTGGTTCAGGTGATGCAAGGGTTGATACTATTCTAGCATATTCAAAGAATGTGGTAGTATAACCCTTACTATCTACCCCAGTCATCCTAAGGTTCAGAAACTTATTCGCTATCTATTCCTTTTCGTTGGGAGGGCAAAATTTCCTTTCTACCATATTTTTAAATTCCTCCCATTCCATGTTGTAAATCCTATCACTTCCTCTAGACTAAAGGATAGTGTTCCACCATTCTAAAGTTGAATTCTTAAATAGATTGGAACCAAACATTATTTTATCCTCTTCCGCACATTTGCTTATTTTTAAAACAACCTCAGTCTTTTCTATCCAGCGTAAAGTTGCAATGGGTCCTTAATTGCCCGAGAATTCTATTGGTTTGCAGGACCAAAATTCTTTGTAAGAAAAACCATAAGGCATGGTTCTTCTTCTTTTGGGAATGGGCGCTTGAAGTACAGGTCCATTGTTCACGCTGTGTTCAGGTTCTGTTGGTCGCTTACTGCTATGTTTACTTTTATTATCAGCTTCCTTAACAGTTTGGATGATAAATGGCATCACATCTATTATTCCTTGTGCCACTATGTGTTGGATGACACTATTATCCACTTGGTTTCCATTGTTATTATTGTTTGGATTCTCGTTAATCGGGTTATTGTCGTTCTGGATATTATCATTTTGGTTTTCCTGGTTCACTTCGTTGTCCATTTGAATTTTAAACATTTACCACATATTAATATCACAAAATAATAGTTGATACAACCAAACACACAACACGCATGTTGATAAAAAAACGTCGAGTATTGCAACTTTACTTTTTCTTATAATATAATATGCATATACTACAAACCAACACTGGAAATTAAAATTACAATACCAACTGAAATAAAAATTACACTAATAGTAGTAGGCACTCGTAGTTTTTTTTCATACACATACACACATATTTAATTATTATATTATTATTATTACTATTACTACCGTCTCATTCACGGATATGGATTCATCCAGAAATCCATATTGCGTTCGTCGTACTTTCAGACGAGTCGCTCTCCCACCCGTCTGATCCTTTCACTACTCACTAAGATTTCCTCACAAATGTCCTGAGTTCTTGTACATTTTCTACACTCATTGGGTGTGCAGGTTCTAGGACTGGGTTCGGAATCTGGGGTGCGGGTTCCTGGTATGGGGGTGTAGGTGCCTGGTATGGGTAAGGATTCTCTAAAATCTCCCAAATGTATACATCGTTATCGTAATAGGGATCTAGAGGGTCCAAACCTGGGTAGGCTCCTAGGTTCGGCATGGGCAGATCTTCATGTATGGGGTAACGTTGCACATAGTCCCTGTTGTCGTCCCACCACGGGTCGTAATTTGGGTCTAAGGGATTAGGTGCGGGTACCCTAGGTATCTCCTCCGGGTTAAAATCATGCATTTCTACTTGATTTTCAGGGTTTTCTATTTCCATTGGTTGGTCAGGAATTGGTGGTTGTGATTGGGGTGCTAACATTTGCTCCAGGTTAGGGTCAGCTGCAGTAGTTGCTAAGATATGGTGATGCGTGCAAGTGTGTATATGTTTTAGATGTATATTTTAAGCACTTTTTACACTTTTAGCCAAGTTTTAAATTTATAAAACACGATATTTACTAACACTAAACACACATATGGGCAAGTGCACCCATCGTGGACGTAGTATAGTGTTGGTAAGTTACCGAGGTCGTCCAAGGACATAAGAGCTTTTAGTACCGGTTTATCCTCAACGTCTAACCAAATCAAAATGTTAGAAAAGATTTTTAAACTAAGAAAATAAAACTAACTAAATGCTGAAAAATAAAAATAAAAATAAAAACAGATAGACAAGATGAATCACTTGGATCCGACTCGTGTATTAGTATAACCTTTGATTATTTTCGCACTTTTGCACTTGTTTAAGAGATTATCTTAGTTATTGAAGTAGGCCCCTCTTTTGAAGGTGGCATTACCCTCAACCCAGTAGTTTGAGTCAGCAAGGATACAATCCTAAAGGGTCGGATTATTGAAAGATAATGAATTAAGTTATTAATGCAAATTATGGTAGGCCCCTCTTTTGGAGGTGACGTTACCCTCGACTAAGTAGTCTGAGTCAGCAGGGATACAGTCCTAAATAGCCGGGTTATAGTATTAATAGTAGTTAACTTATGAGGGGGTCAAAGAGTATGGATCCCCGCCATCTAATACCTTTGGGTATTGAAGGAGATCCTACTAAATTTGACCCAGGTCCCTTGCAGGACCTCTAAACGCTGAACAAGGGCAAAACCCTTACCAAACCGTTCCCTTAACCCCCGACCAGGTAGCCAACATACCTCCATATAGACCGTGGAGATATGAATGGTGAAAATCTTTTATTTTATATAGACAGTAAAATAATGCCAAGATACCACGGACAAACGATAAGGAAGAATCACCTTCAACATAAGCAACTAGTTATTAAAGTCATTAATACAAAACCAATTAAAAAGTGCAAAAGATTGAAAATAAAAAGTATTATACTAAACACTTGCCTTCACCAAGTGATGTAAGAGACTTAGGCAAACATGGCCTTAATTGTCAAGAACTCTTACGATCAATCTTGGATCCCGAGATGACTCACACACTCTATGATGGACAATGGATGATGGTGGTGGATGATGGTGTTGTGATGGTGGTGGGTGGTGGATGAAGTGTGAGAGAGGTGGTGTGCCAAGGGATGAGTTGCAATGAAACCAAGCACTCTTATTTATAGGCTGGACAGAAGCCTGGGCACGGCCCTGTGTCCCCTGGACACGGCCCCGTGCCCGTCTGACAATCTCTCTCCTCATTAATTGTAATTCGCAATTACAATTAATGCGCCTGCAGTACTTTCGCCACGCCCCCGTGTTCACTGGGCACGGCCCCGTGGTGGGCAATAGAAGCTTCTATAGGTTTGTCTTATCTGCTGCTTCTTGGGCACGGCCCCGTGCTGGCTAAGCACGGGGCGTGTTCAGTCTTCTGCCTTCTCTGTTTTGCTTGGGAGGATGCTGTCGAGGGGTCGGGCAATCCACTTATGTTCCTTTTCTTGTATTTATGTCAGATTTAGCTGCCTTTTTGCTTCTTTTGTTAATTTGAGCTCATTTAATCCTGAAAATACAAAAGGAAGACAAAAACACTCTTTTTCCAACATTAGTACTTAAAAAGGGTTAGTTTTATGCCTTATTTGATGTAATTTATATGTTGCTTTTTACACACATCAAATATCCCCACACTTGAATTTTTGCTTGTCCTCAAGCAAAACTCTTTAATATGTGGCTTACACTCCCAAATGGAATGGGTAGAAGAGAAGGTTTTGGCTTGTCATAGAGTGTCGGGAATCCAAGATTTTTATTGGGTTTTATTTTTATTTATTTACAATCCTATTCGTTATGATTTATTTAGAACGTTTCATAAGAGAAATTACTTATTTGGGCATAACATGCCTTTTTAAATTTCCATTTATATACGAGTTCACATACCTCACGGGAGAAATCACTCACACTCGGCCGGAGGTGTCTTTTTTTTTTAGGGAATCACTCGAGAGCGGCATGGAACTTATTTCTACCATAGGCTTGCCAAGCAATCAATCCTCCTCCTTTTTAACTTTTTACCTTTGTAAATATCAAGAGGACTTTTTTGGGTAAAGGCTTGGGCTAAAGGTGGGTAGTTGGGTTAGTGGTTAGTAGAAAGGGGCGAAAATCGTAAAAAGCGTCGGTTTTCGTAAAACATTTTGTTTCAGTGACTTTTTATTCTTAATGTCAAACAAGCTTTTTAGGAGCTTTGTTTGTTTATTTCTAACTTCATTGTAATTTTTTTTTTTTTTAGTCACACGAAAACCGAGCTTGTTACTAAAATAAAGGGTAAAAATAAAAAGGGTTTTTGGTGGGTAAAAAGGGTTTTGGGTTAAGAAATGAAAAGGTTTAGGCTCAAAGGGGTTAACTAGGGGGAGTTTTTGGGTAGGTGAAAAGAAAAATAAAAATAATGGTTTTGAAAGAAAAAGGGTTAGTCCTAATGCCTCCATCATTTACTTACTTGTGTTTAAGTTGGTAAGGACCGGGAATGAATTGTCGTGGCAAGTTCTAGAGTCGTAAGAACCAAGAGGCTATTCACACAAGAAACAAAAATGAGCATTTAGCGTAAAGATGTATATTTGTATGCTCAATAAAGGCTCAAAACTCACTTTTGTGGGAATGGGTTTTTCTATGTGATCAAGTATATATAATCGAATTTTAACTAAGCTTGTCATGCCGTTTCATAATTTTCTTATGTTGGTTCTTTTTATCACGACGCTATCGGTTGTAAATTTGTAAAAATATAACCTTATTGGTCTTAGAATTCCCAACTTAAACTTTAGACAAGTAAAAAAAATGAAAATTTTTTGAAAAAATTTGGGGTGATTAGCGGTTCCAATAGAGTTTTGTGTAAGGCTTGTTATTAGGACTTGCAAAATTCAAGGTTTTAGCATCCCCCCACACTTAAATTACACATTGTCCTCAATGTGTCCCAAAAATAAATTTTTAGGTTGATTGAATGTGTAACATGGTGTTAAAAGCAAAAACTTATGTTACTGGCAGTCTGGACACGACCCCGTGGGGACCGGGCACGGCCCCGTGTTCAGGTGCCAGTAACGATAATTAAAGAAAAGAAACAGAAGCCTGGACACGGGGGCATGTCCGGTGAACACGACCCGTGTCCAGTTACCTGAACTGGGCATTTTTCTGCAGGGTGTTCAGCACGCGGCCGTGTTGGCTGGGCACGGCCCGTGCTGAACCTACTGTAATGGAGAAATTGTTGTCGGGTGGCCTTGTTCTTGTGCATGGGGCCATGTTTCTCGTTTCCTTTATCATCCTTTACCACCATGAGTGTGTTTTATTTATTATGACCCATTCAAACCTTAAAACCATCATTCCATTAAAACCATAGAGAGATACATAACATTCCTAAAATAAAATAAAAAAAACTTAACTAATTAGGTCAGGAGGTACACGAGGTTATCATAAAGAGTTCTACTTTTTAAGAAAATTTCGAGAATAGTTTCCCGATGTAGTAGGACTTTCGGCCGACGATTTTCTTCCCTGGATGTTGTTAAAGCCATTCTTCTATCTCCCTTGGAAGGAAGAAGGCAGCTTCATTTTCCTCAGCAACTTGTGGAGGAGGGGGAACACTCACCGGGACTCCTTGCACTACCCTTTGCGGAGGCTCAGGGTGCATGGCGTACCATTCGGCCGGTATGATGACTTCAGGCACCACGTTCCACGCCCTTTGGGTTATTATAGGTACCAAAGGCGGGGAGGCGAGAAGGTTTAACCTCTGGTGCAAGAGGTTTACCTCTCGGAGACATCCCTCCAGTCCCACTGTTAGATGGTTGATACGGTCGACCAATGCTTCTTCCACTCCCGTCATTTCATCAATAGCCTCTCTTAGGGCGTAAACATAGTTTACAAGAGAGTCTTCCGCCGTTGATGATCTCCTCCCTTGTCGGTTATTTTTTGAAGATGTTCCGCTTGTTCTGCTTGCCATTTCTGGGAAATAAACCGAAGAAAGCTAAATTCTTATGAAACAGAACCTCGGACACGGCCCCGTGCTCGATGAGCACGGCCCCGTGTCCACTTGTCTGCAGGATTTTAGGCTAAGGAGTCCTGGAGTTTTAAATTATTTTTATGGTTTTCGGCTGGGTTTTAAGCACATATAATTTAAAACAGAGTTATACAACTAACTTTAAACAAGATTCCTTAGCCAATAATCTTACAAACTTATCATTAAAGGTTGGAATCATGGAGTTCCCATGCTTTCATGGAGGAAATGTTTGAAAAAAATTTGAAAGAAGAGGTAATGAATAAAAGTGGAAGGGACAAGAGGGTTCTTGGGAACCTTCTTTTAGAACTTACCTAGGATGGTATAAATGAAGATCCCAGGAATCTCTGTGTTTTGAAGTGGTAAAAAATGAGCAGGAATCAGGCTGCATTTATAGAAAACGACAGCGCACTGGACACGGACCCGTGTTGGTTGGACACGGCCCCGTGTGCAGATGAAATCCTGACACATTTTATCCGTATTCTGACAAAATCAGTAGAGAATCTTTTAGGTGAGCACGGGGGCATGTTGACCTGGACACGGCCCCGTGTCTGGAAGCTGTCTTATGGAGTTTTTTTTAATTCTAAGGAACTTATTGATATCGGGTGGTTCCTTACTGGTTGGAACAACCCCAAAGTGCCTAAGATACCTTAATTGTCCTAGACTAAGGCGAGAACGCAAGAGGTTGTCGGTGAGGGTAATTCCTATTTTTATTCTAGGTGGACAAGTCCAACCCTTTCCCGGGCTCTCGTTAAAGAAGGTATATGCCGAATCGCTCAGGTCTATGTATGCACCGAACGAAGTCGATGGAAAGTCCTTCACGGCACAATCGGCACAGGGACGACTATCGTCCAAGTCTTCGCTAGGTATGAAGGTATTTTTGGGAGTAACGAGGTTGTTGGAATGCGATCCCAACATTTCTTCATGGTCATTGTCTTGGGGTGGATTAATGAAATCCTTCCTAAGCTCTTTTATCCAATTTAAAATTAGATTTTCTAGTTGAAATAACTCGTCAAGTAGCATTTCTCCTAGAATATCTGGCTGGGCGCATTCGAGGGAGAGATAGTGATTATTTTTACTTTCGCCCCTCTTAAGGTTATAGGGAGTCGGTGGGTCTATATAGTGGGGCTTATAATTTAGAAAGTAACATTCTAATTCTTTATGTTCGCCTCCACATAATTGACACCACGTACCAAAAGAGTGCCGAAAGTAAAAAGAATTACCATCACACATGTTTGTGTCATAAATTACCAACCGCCGGGATCTAACGGTTCTGTTTACAGTAAGTGAATCTTGGGCACGGGGGCGTGTTAAGTGAGCACGGCCCCGTGTTCAGCTTACTGTCTGACTTAAAACAAGATTGCCAGTTCTAATGATTGAGCACGGGGGCATGTTCAGCAGGCACGGCCCGTGCTGAGCTCTGCAGAAGCTGAAAAACTAAGAAAATCCTAAAAACTAAAAAGAAAAATAATAAAAAAATGATTAGGCCGTTTATTCCTAACTTTCTTAAAATCCTTGTGTCCCCGGCAACGACGCCAAAAACTTGATGCGTGCAAGTGTGTATATGTTTTAGATGTATATTTTAAGCCCTTTTTACACTTTTAGCCAAGTTTTAAATTTATAAAACACGATATTTACTAACACTAAACACACGTATGGGCAAGTGCACCCATCGTGGATGTAGTATAGTGTTGGTAAGATACCGAGGTCGTCCAAGGACACAAGAGCTTTTAGTACCGGTTTATCCTCAACGTCTAACCAAATCAAAATGTTAGAAAAGATTTTTAAACCAAGAAAATAAAACTAACTAAATGCTGAAAAATAAAAATAAAAACAGATAGACAAGATGAATCACTTGGATCCGACTCGTGTATTAGTATAACCTTTGATTATTTTCGCACTTTTGCATTTGTTTAAGAGATTATCTTAGTTATTGTAGTAGGCCCCTCTTTTGAAGGTGACGTTACCCTCAACCCAGTAGTTTGAGTCAGCAAGGATACAATCCTAAAGGGTCGGATTATTGAAAGATAATGAATTAAGTTATTAATGCAAATTATGGTAGGCCCCACTTTTGGAGGTGACGTTACCCTCGACTAAGTAGTCTGAGTCAGCAGGGATACAGTCCTAAATAGCCGGGTTATAGTATTAACAGTAGTTAACTTATGAGGGGGTCAAAGTGTTTGGATCCCCGCCATCCAATACCTTTGGGTATTGAAGGAGATCCTACTAAATTTGACCCAGGTCCCTTGCAGGACCTCTAAACGCTGAACAAGGGCAAGACCCTTACCAAACCGTTCCCTTAACCCCCGACCATGTAGCCAACGTACCTCCATATAGACCGTGGAGATATGAATGGTGAAAATCTTTTATTTTATGTAGACAGTAAAATAATGCCAAGACACCACGGACAAACGATAAGGAAGAATCACCTTCAACATAAGCAACTAGTTATTAAAGTCATTAATACAAAACCAATTAAAAAGTGCAAAAGATTAAAAATAAAAAGTATAATACTAAACACTTGTCTTCACCAAGTGATGTAAGAGACTTAGGCAAACATGGCCTTGATTGTCAAGAACTCTTACGATCAATCTTGGATCCCGAGACGACTCACACACTCTATGATGGACAATGGATGATGGTGGTGGATGATGGTGTTGTGATAGTGGTGGGTGGTGGATGAAGTGTGAGAGAGGTGGTGTGCCAAGGGAAGAGTTGCAATGAAACCAAGCACTCCTATTTATAGGCTGAACAGAAGCCTGGGCACAGCCCCGTGTCCGCTGGACACGGCCCCGTGCCCGTCTGACAAGATATGGTGATGCGTGCAAGTGTGTATATGTTTTAGATGTATATTTTAAGCCATTTTTACACTTTTAGCCAAGTTTTAAATTTATAAAACACGATATTTACTAACACTAAACACACATATGGGCAAGTGCACCCATCGTGGACGTAGTATAGTGTTGGTAAGATACCCAGGTCGTCCAAGGACACAAGAGCTTTTAGTACCGGTTTATCCTCAACGTCTAACCAAATCAAAATGTTAGAAAAGATTTTTAAACTAAGAAAATAAAACTAACTAAATGCTGAAAAATAAAAATAAAAATAAAAACAGATAGACAAGATGAATCACTTGGATCCGATTCGTGTATTAGTATAACCTTTGATTATTTTCGCACTTTTGCACTTGTTTAAGAGATTATCTTAGTTATTGAAGTAGGCCCCTCTTTTGAAGGTGACGTTACCCTCAACCCAGTAGTTTGAGTCAGCAAGGATACAATCCTAAAGGGTCGGATTATTGAAAGATAATGAATTAAGTTATTAATGCAAATTATGGTAGGCCCCTCTTTTGGAGGTGACGTTTCCCTCGACTAAGTAGTCTGAGTCAATAGGGATACAGTCCTAAATAGCTGGGTTATAGTATTAATAGTAGTTAACTTATGAGGGGATCAAAGAGTTTGGATCCCCGCCATCCAATACCTTTGGGTATTGAAGGAGATCCTACTAAATTTGACCCAAGTCCCTTGCAGGACCTCTAAACGCTGAACAAGGGCAAGACCCTTACCAAACCGTTCCCTTAACCCCCGACCAGGTAGCCAACATACCTCCATATAGACCGTGGAGATATGAATGGTGAAAATCTTTATTTTATATAGACAGTAAAATAATGCCAAGACACCATGGACAAACGATAAGGAAGAATCACCTTCAACATAAGCAACTAGTTATTAAAGTCATTAATACAAAACCAATTAAAAAGTGCAAAAGATTAAAAATAAAAAGTATTATACTAAACACTTGTCTTCACCAAGTGATGTAAGAGACTTACGCAAACATGGCCTTGATTTTCAAGAACTCTTACGATCAATCTTGGATCCCGAGACGACTCACACACTCTATGATGGACAATGGATGATGGTGGTGGATGATGGTGTTGTGGTGGTGGTGGGTGGTGGATGAAGTGTGAGAGAGGTGGTGTGCCAAGGGATGAGTTGCAATGAAACCACTCTATAGGCTGAACAGAAGCCTGGGCACGGCCCCGTGTCCACTGGACACGGCCCCGTGCCCGTCTGACAATCTCTCTCCTCATTAATTGTAATTCGCAATTATAATTAATGCGCCTGCAGTACTTTCGCCATGCCCCCATGTTCACTGGGCACTTCCCCGTGGCGGGCAATAGAAGCTTCTATAGGTTTGTCTTATCTGCTGCTTCTTGGGCACGGCCCCGTGCTGGCTGAGCACGGGGCGTGTTCAGTCTTCTGCCTTCTCTGTTTTGCTTGGGAGAATGCTGTCGAGGGGTCGGGCAATCCACTTATGTTCCTTTTCTTGTATTTATGTCAGATTTAGCTGCCTTTTTGCTTCTTTTGTTAATTTGAGCTCATTTAATCCTGAAAATACAAAAGGAAGACAAAAACACTCTTTTTCCAAGATTAGTACTTAAAAAGGGTTAGTTGTATGCCTTATTTGATGTAATTTATATGTTGCTTTTTACACACATCAATGGAAATTAGCTAAACTCCTATTAATCATGTCCTGGGCATGGGCATCGGTTTTTCTTTTGGCTGCGGCTAGTGCTCTCTGCTCTTGCAACTTTTTCATACGCTTTCTACGCTCATGTGCTCCCCTACTGAACCATCCTTTGTTTTTCTGAGGGAATGGCTCTTCGGACTGAGCCTTAAACACGAATATTCCTTCTTAAGTATCAGTAGAGTACCCTGAGAGGGCAGGCTGTGAAGAGGCACCTTCGCTTCTAGGCGAACCAGACAACTGACGATACGCGTCGGATGATCCTTGGTCGCTCATACTGTAAACTAACAAATAGTCAAATAACACATAACAATAATAGACAATTATGCACGTAGTTCCGTAATTTATTTCCTAACAGTTTGAATTTTGGTGTCAGCAGAACACTTCTGTGGCTGAATAAGTGGCTTGGCTCTGATACCAACTTCTGTCGCAACCCCCGCCCCCTATATGTCCCGGGAACGGGCGGCCGCGAACAACAGTGTTGGTGGTATCGGTGTTTATTAATTTGTCAACGGAAATTACATCAGGACCGTAGTTAGAAAATTTTTTATCAGAGTAAAACTCCACATTTTATATAAATAAACATATTGGGATAAAACCCAAGTTTTTATTACAAACCGATTTATAGGGATAAATCCCATTTTATTGAAATAAACACCTTCTTTTATTTAGGTAACTTTTATAGCCACTTTTCCAAGCCTTCAGTGCTGTCCAGCTGGCTTCTAATTGGCTTTCACATTGAGTTACCTGAAACGCGTTTAAAAACATTTTGTCAGTGGGAAATACTAGTGAGTGAATCTCAGTTCAATCAACAAACGTTTTATTAATTTAAATAGTATTGAGAGCGATTACAATTTTTACATCTGCCCAATTATTCATTCAGTACTATTAATCCTGACTGGTGGGTCATATTACACATTGGCTAACTTTTTGTCCAATGGTAACGTGTTCCACATTTTGTATACAAAACCCCAACATACCGGCAGTAATCGTAGAATTACAAAGACTCAATCACTACTAAATTGCATTGTAAAATGGTTAAGGTTTTGTAAAAACTGTTTACAAAAAGGAGATTACTCACATTGTTGTTTTAGGTTTTCTGTAAGAATTTCCTGAGAATTATCTATAATTTACACAAATGCACACGTGTTAGTATAATAATCTATTTTAACATTAGTAACACCCTCCCCGAGATGGCATTCCAACGACTACGTCGGGCAGAACCACGACATCCGTTACGGAACCCTAGATCAATCGGGCAGCGTATCTAATACGTATCCAGGGGTTATGATACTTACAACGGAGCAGAACTTCGTTATTTAGGGGGGGTATTATACCCGAGTATAGTACCTACTATGTGAAAATTGAGAGAGAAAGAAAGATTTGGGATGAATTCGACTGAAGGCCGAGCAAACCAATTTATAGGGCTGATTCTTGGGTTCGTCGCGCCCCGCGTAAGCTTCGACTTAGGTCTACGCGGCCCGCGACATAGGGGCGTAGACCTTAGCCTTGACCGGTCACCACCCCTAGCCTTGACACGATCATGACACGTGTCGGCTCAGGGTTTCGCAGCGTTGATGATCGCTCGCGGCCCGCGTAAGATCCCTAAGGGGTCTACGCGGCCCGCGACAACCCCAAAAAATTGATTTTTAATTAATTTTAATAATATTAAAGGTATTCGGGGTCCGTTTTCAGGTATGGGGGGTATTTTAGGACATATTGGGATATTTTAATTATTTTTAGGGTGTCGGAAAACATTTCTAGGGTGTCGGTTTATTTTAGGGTTGTTATAGTTTTGGGTGTATTTTTTTATTTTTTGTGAGATTTGGTCTGCAAGGGAAGCTGGTTTTAACCCACCCCCGTCATTAGCGTTTATCATGAGTTTTGGTTTTAGTTTTTTTTTTATTTTTTGTGATATTTGACTATTTTCAAGCAGACGTTTTCAAATATTCTTTGATTTGGTAGATCTAGGATTCAGTTTGGTTAATACATGAGGAAGTAATATTGGTTAGGGATGGACTTCAGTTTGGGTGAGATTTTTTTTTGTGTGGTAGTGAAATGAAATTCATATTTAGGCTTGACAATGGTGGTGGTTTGGTTGTTTATGAGAATCCAGGATCCGGCAGGTTTGACGGAGTTTTGGTCCCAAGGTAACCGGTTCGGTGATAAGAAATGAGTAGAAGAAGAATCGACACCGAACAAGTCAATTTAATCTGGTTTCTATTAATGATTTGAAGTTACATACTCGTGAAACCAGTTGGACAACATCTCCCCTCAAGGAACCAAAAGCTTGTCCAAATGGGAACCCCTCATCCCTATATATAGATAATGGCCAACCGTCCGAAACGACCACTGTCCATCTGTTCGGATGTGTCTGATCATCTCAAGAACATTCCCAATCACATTTTTCGATCCAAAATCTTTATTTTTGCGAATTTAATGATGAAATTTCACAGGATTGTGCAAAAATCAATCACGAACACAATGATGTCTTCAATTTCAAAATCAATCCGTGAATTAACCTTCAATTTATTGTTTATTTGATGTTAAACGTCAAAACCTCCAAGAAATCCAAAATTCTTGAGCATAGGTGATTCAATCAACTGTTAGATCGATTGAATCGGTACCGTAGCTCTGATACCAATTGAGAGTCTAGGGTCCGACAGGTTTAACGGAGTTTTGGTCTTGAGGTAACCGGTTCAGTGATAAGAAATGAGTAGAAGAAGAATTGACACCGAACAAGTCAATTTAATCTGGTTTCAATTCAATATTTGAAAGTTACATACCCATGAAACCAGTTGGACAACATCTCCCCTCAGGGAACCAAAAGCTTGTCCAAATGGGAAACCCTCATCCCTATATATAGATAATGGCCATCCATCCGAAACGACCACTGTCCATCCGTCCGGATGGATCTTAACAATATCAGAACCTTATAAGGACGAATGGGTTTAATGGATGCATTTGTTGTCCATTCGTCCGGATGGCTCATCCGTCCGAATGGACTGTGTTCCATACAAAACCTTATCCGTTATACACACTACTCTATACAATATTCAACACAAACTCTATCTAGCCTATTCGCACAATGGCGGACATACGAAACATGCACCAATAGTTTAGAGGAGGTATGATGGCTGTGATGTTCAACTTGATTCTGTGTTGATGGCGGTGGTGGTTTGGATGGACAAATGCATGGGAGTGGTTTTATTTTTAAAGTGTTTCTAGCTTAAGGTGGTGATATGAGTGTAATTGAGTAGGTGGCAGCATAGTGATCGGACATGGCGCTGAGGTGTGTCACAGGGTGGTGTTCGGCATTGGTGGTGGTGGTAAGGTATATTTTTGAACAACTTCCATTTTATAACAACTGTAAAACAGTAGGAAGACCCGAAACAAAACAAAACTACATAATAACGTCTCAAAAATTAAACTCTCTTCACCTCTCCCAACATAACTGATCAAACGAGGACCCGATCTTCAACAAAAAGAACACCTCCTCTTTGATTTCCTCAACCACTTTTAAAACGTTAAAGGAAGTGCCTTCGAAGATTGCAACGTTTCTAGCCTTCCAAATGTAAAAAACCTGAATTATTATTCAAATCCGAAAGTAACACGTGTCCAAAACTCTCCATGTATTCAGATATGTTGAAGGAGAGGGACCAAATATGATAAAATGGGCGAGTATCAAAGTTGAGGGGCTGTAACTACCATTACGACAAAATAAATCTGAGTTGAAGGTCCCTTGCGGACCGTATCACATATGCCTTGTGGCACGTAAGGATGTCTGAAAATGTATGGCGGTGCAGGTCCCCTTACGGACCGTAAGCCACACCCCTTGTGGTCCGCAAGGGGGTCGCTGACATTAAAACTGCAGCCTAAATTCATACAACCTCCACTCGCGAATTTGCCACACCTCTCCTCCTTAGGATACCTGGGGTGCCACTAATCTCATTCTTAACACCTCTGCAAACACTTGGCAAGCCATCCTTAATCCTCAATTAGTATAAATAGGCCATGATGTTCACTTGTTTATGCACACCATCACATTCACTCTCAAATCTGCTTTAAAGAAGTATTCTCTAAAGATTAGGAGCTTTCTTCTAAGGTCCTAAGTAGTCTTCAAGTTCAATAAGTTTTTTCCCTTAAGTTAACTTCAGTTTTGTGGTTAGATATTATCCGAATGTCAAACAGTTTAACTTTTGCTTTGACTTTCGTTTCTGATCATTGTAGTCAAGTCAAAGTTCAATTAAATTTTCCCATGTGATCATGATATGTTAGGGTATAATTCCCTACAATTATATCTCGTGGTTATCACGTTCAAATGGGTCATGTGACGAGTAAAACATGTGTTAATAAAAGTAAAAACGCATTCTTTATGCATTTTTTTTTTGGCAAATGGACTTCTAAGCATTACAACTAAAAGTTTTGACATCAAATCAGTTTGTATAACACTATAAAATATATGACATGTCAAACTCGTCATTAACCCATTCAACCACCCGAAACCGTTTCTACGCGGACTAGTTAAAATGGCATAAACCATATAAACTAGTCGTATTAGGTTAAACTTTTTCAAAACCTTTCCAAATCAAAATGCTTGATTAAATAACTCATATCAAGCGAGACTTCTTACTCGGATGGGTATAAACCACATTCTATCCGGTCAACGCTTAATCTAGCGGAACCGAGCGTAACTCTAAGTTAGCGAGTCAAAGTCAAAAACTTACCAATGACCCGTAAACATTCTAACGGATAATAATTTTGTTCGTTTAATAAACTTTGAGTACGTCTTTGCTACAAGAATCAAACACTCGGCTTCTAAGCGAGCAAAGGTAAAAACTTTTAGCCTATTTTTATTTGGAAACTTGTGATATGGCATTAGCCACTTGGAACGGGTATTACAAAAGGGCGAATGATGTCATAGAAATGTAATAACCCGGTTTATTTCGTTTTGCTTGATAACATTAAACACTTGGGGTTAACCCGGTTTATTTCGTTTTGCTTGATAACATTAAACACTTGGGGTTAATAGTATCGTGTCCGGGTGTCCCGACTTATTAACGATAATGGTCGTATAAAATAAGGGTGAGGTGCAGGCGTACACCTAACAGACACAAATATTAAAGATGGTGTGTATATTGACCAAGTACCGGCATTTGATTCTGGTCCTCGACTATATTGACAAACATGTAAAATTGGTAACAAGAATTTATCCGAATGTAAAAATAAAATGATTACCATATGGTTTTCATACATACATACATACATACATACATACATACATACATATATATATATATATATATATATATCAAATCATTTTTTAAAATGATTTTCAAAAGAGTCGGTTAATAGTATATACTAGTGTAAACTAACGTATTTTTAAAGATTAAACACAGGTAACGAACCTCAATAGTAGGCTAGATACGGTTCGGCCATAAAGCTTTGGAATTTGTGACTCCTTGGCTAAAAGACCTGTGATGTCTAAAGTCCATTTTCTTATGATCCTATCTTGTGGGATATTTGTACCGAAAAAGATGTTATATATTTCATTTATATAATTTCAAGTTTTATAACTTGTACTTTATCATTTCTTTACTTCAGCTGCAAATTGTGATACTGTTATTCAATCGTCACGTAAAAACCACAAGTTCAGGTCCACCGATAAATCAGGGTGTAACATCAAACCATCCACAGTGTCGCACAATAGTTGACCTCCAAGACCCTCTTCCATTTTCTTGACCCATTCCAGAAGTTCCGCCACCTTCATGTCGTTTGAAATAACTTTAATTTTGGCCCAGACAGACGCTAAGATATTAGTGGTTATTGGTGATAGCCAATAGAAAGACGGAGGAGAAGAAGTCTATGACTGGTTTAATATAATAATGATATTAATAATAAAATTGACATAACTGAGAGTTGATTAAAAAAAGGGTTGTAGATTAAAAATATTAACTTGGTGAAACTGTGAGGGTTAAAAAAAGAGTCCTTTAAGAAGATATACATTTTAAGTAGGTTTGGACAATGCGTAGTGAAAGGTGAACAACACATAAAAATAGCATGCATTTGTCTTTTTCCTACAACCACATGCCATTATAGTTTTATTCACGGTGTAACATCAATACATCATACCTCTTTAAGAAAGGCATAACGTTGTTATTGTAATATATTATGTTTTTGAGACAATTACAAAGATGATATAGGGGATGTTTGTTTAACTCTTAATAATACTCTTAATAGTTCAGATTTCTTACTGGTTGAGTACTTAATGATTCAGAATGTTTGTTTCATGAGCAGATATCTGAATAATTCAGACATTTGCCTCTGAATGGTTAAGCATTATACAGAGTCTGAATGGTTAGGACCTCTAATTTGAATTGGTCAGACATTTGCCTCTGAACGGTTAAGCATTATACAAGCTCTTAATGGTTCAGACCTCTTACTGGTTTAACACTTAATGGTTCAGACCTCTTACTGGTTCAGTACTTAACCATTCAGATGTTGCCAAACAACCTCGTAGGCTTGTATCATCTTTCTTTCTATTTTTAATCTAAATATCTTCATTTCTTAAAAATGATCCATAATCTTGTATAATCAAGTTTGTTATATATATTCTTTCACCTTGGGAAGTTTAATACGAAAAAAGGTTGTTTTTTTCTCAAAATGTCTTCAGTCCATGTTTTTTTAATTGATTTTTTTTGTGATATGAACACATGAAGTGAAAAAAAAAAAAAATCGAAAAAATGATTAGTGAAAAAAAAATCGAAAAAAATGATTAACTTGTAAAATTTCTTATCTTAAACTCCTAAAAAATCAACACATTTAATAAAGTTTTCCTCTCTTTTTTATATATATTTGAATTCGTAACATAAAAGAACCTTACCCATTTACTTTTGTAGAATGTAAGATATAATATAAATATTTTGGATTACATTACAAAAGAACTTAACCATTTTAAATCTTTAAACGATCCTTGTATTATTATTTTTTTTTTTATTATTAGCTACCAAGACCTTTCATCTTTAATTAACTCAATATAATAACGTAGTCTTAGCAAATGGATTATGAGAAATTATGGACGTTTAATACCACCTCATTTTTATATTATCTTTTTATTTGAAAAAATAAAAAATAAAAGTTTTGGGTGTATTTGCAAGGACAAACCCATGACCCCTCCATGTGATTTATGAAAACTTTAAACTAAATCATACAATTTCTGATTGAATGTCCTTTTCATTTTCCATGCCCTTTGTTGGCACTCACATGCAATGCCCAAATTCTTGGATTTTTAAATTCAAATCAATACATTAAAAAATGTGATGCAAAAAAAATTTGATTGAGACGTTTGATTGCCTATTTTGACAAAAGAGAAATATTTTATTAAACTCTTCATATAATAATACTTTTATTAGAAATAAGAGTTAAACTACTACTTAAACCCGTGCGCGTTGTCGTGCGGGTACACTGCAAACATTGAATGAATTAGTTCAAACATTATGTCATGCGTTAACCATACAAAAATGTGCGTCTTGACGTATCCAGTTTAACTCAATATAGCATTATAGTTTGATCAAAATGTAAAGTAATTGAATTTATATTGTACAATCATAGCGCCTTTATATGTACGACCTGACTCATACATAAGAAACATAAGAAAAACATAATCAGGGGTTGAGTTTTACCCCTAGCTCGTTGCACCAGTTACATGTGATAAGCTTTGTATATAAATTATAATAATTAAAAGGAAAGTGTTGGCAAAATATAACTATGTAACATTGAACAAAAGGAACCAAAATATAACTATGTGACATCCAATAAAAAAGAACAAAGTTAGAAATTTGGGCCTGGCCCAAAAATATGTAGCTGATGAAAAAGGAACATATGATTTAAGCAAATGAACCGGGTGTAGTAGGAATCGAACTCGAGCAACACGTAGATCAGATGGAGGGTGGACCACCAAGCCAGACCTCAATACCTGTGAAAGATTTAGATAACCTTCTATATAGAGACAAAAACGGAGAAGTTGGTCAGTGGCAAAAGCCACCGACTTTCTCTTTTAAGAATGTATAGAATATCATTTTAGTTTCTATGGTTTGTGGCATTTTGTCAGTTTAGTTTAAAGGTTTGAAACGTTGTCATTTTATCCAAATAATTTCAAACATTGCCATTGTTAGGGATAGAATTTTATTGGTTATGGATCATGGATCCTCAGTGTAGCCAGGGTAAAGGATCCTAAGTTTAGTATGGATCGAGGATCCCAAGGAGATGGTACAGGAAGGCTAAGGATCTAGGATCCTCTTTATTATTCTGAACTAACAATTGTTTCCATCATTTTTAGATTGTTTCGCAGGTGTATTCGAAGGAGACTTGGTCCTGCCGAGATTCTAGGGGAATATGCATCGCATTTGTGCACGTGCGAAAGCTTCATGACCATTACGGTGATCGTGGGGGAGGCTAGCACATAACTCGGATAGTTTGTTAGCTAGATTTTTTCTATTTTTGAATGGGATAACAAGCTTTATTTAGTAACTTAGTTACACACATTCACACAACTCGAACTCTCTACAATCACTTGGCGATTACACACACTAACACTCTAGCAATCATTGTATCAAGCTTGTTATCATCCAAAGTTGTAATCTTTATTTGTTCAATATAGTTAATAGTGATAGTTTTCACTATCCAAGGTTTTTTATGCCGAAGATCATTCATTGATCAAGGGATTTTTCTCGTACAAATCCTTGTGTTCATCATCATTTTCATTCATTCGTTGTTCATACTTTTGTTCAATTAACCAAGCATCTAACCTCACAAAAATCAGATTTGGTTACATTATCCTTGTGTGATTTTTGACCAAAACAGTTTGGCGCCAACCGTGGGGCAATTGGTGCTTCATCTTTGAAAATCTTGTTCATTTCATTCATTTATGTTCATTACCTTTAACCACATGGCTTCTCAAGGGAGGAACACTTAAAGCTCCATGCCGGCGATCACCTCTTCACAGGGCATTCCACCTTTGCCTCATGTTCCTTCTGGATCCCAGAAGAATGCCGAGAATGCTGCGAAGAAACACACCCCCGTTTTCACAAAAGCAACTACTGTTGTTTCTTCTGCTCGTACTAACAATGATCTTTATTCTTTGATTTTGCAGATGAAGGATTACATGCAGCAGCCGGGCAAAACTAATGACAGGATCCTTCGTGAGATTGATGAAATCAAGAAATTGAAGAGATCAACGGAGGATCACTCTCTGTTGGTGCCCAGATCATTGGATTTTTCCACTCCAGCAACAACTGTCCAGCATTCTATGGCATCAGGTGTCCAATACCATGGAGGATCATCGGGTATACACTATGGATCATCGGCAATGACACAAGCTCAAGGATCCTACTTCTAGCCTTCAGGATCCTCTCTTTAGCCTCAAGGATCCTCCTTCCAGCATCAAGGATCCTTCTCTAGTTCGGGAGGATACATGGGGACACTGTCAGTTCAAGGATCCTATCCTCAGCATTCAGGATCCTCATCACAGGTTCAAGGATCCTGATCGCAAGTTCACGGATCCATGGAGTATCCTCCAAGACCTTCAGCTCTGATGTTTACTGGATCCAATATCTTTCAGGATCAAGGATCCTTAAGGAGTCAACAACCTAGAAGTACAGAGATTCATGTGGGAGACTTCATCCCCATGCAGACTATTGCTTCATCTGGTCCCACGATCATACCAAAATCACATCAGTTTGGATTCACATTTGGAATCCCAGCCTCGAATCAATCAGGAGGTAACACTCTTAATACATCTTATAATATTAACCATGGCTTTGTGCAGGAACCAGGGATCAACCAAGCTATGGCAAGGGAGTTGCAAAAACTCAAGGATATGATATCCAGTGTCCCGGGAGTGGTTAAACCCATTCCTGAGATTCCGGATGGGAGTCACATGGTATCTCGCTTTGCACCACCTATATGTGATGCAGAGATACCAAAGAGGTTTCAAACACCAAATATGAAGCTCTATGATGGCACAACTGATCCAGAAGAGCATGTAGCTCATGGAGATCAACCCCATTCTAGAAAGGTTAAAAGAAGCATATCTTTGCAAGGGTTTCGGATCCACACTGACAGGATCAGCTCTTAAATGGCTGCTAAGTCTTCCCCCTTACTCTATTACTTCATTTTCTAATCTAGTTAACTTGTTCAACAGCCAATTTTCATGTAGTAGGAGATTTGAACGATTAACTAGTGATTTATATAGGGTAACCCAAGGTCACAATGAATCACTAAGGGATTACATAACTAAATTCAGTAGAGAATCCTTAGAGATTCCTAATTTGGATATTGCCACAGTTTAGAGGCTTTTAAAATGGACTTACTTTAGGATTCACAATTCTATGATGATCTTGTTATGACACCTTGTAGGAACCTTGATGAAGTAAGAAACAGGGCCCTTAGGTTCATCCGTTTAGAGGATGACACAAGGATCCAGGAAAGACTGTCAGGATCCTCAAAGCAAGAAAAGCAAGGATCCTATTTCAGGATCAACAAATCTAAGTCATACAACAAGTCTAACAATCAAAATGTGCATGCTGTGGAGCAAGAGGAAGATGATGAAGATTATCCTCCTATTTCTGAATATTGCTTTGCTGTTGATAATAGTGAGCTAATCCTTGCTATGCAGAATTTAGGTGATAAAGCTAGATGGCCGAGAAAGAATGACAAGCCAGCTGCCACCAAAGGACAAATCGAAATGGTGTGCTTATCATGAAGATTTTGGTCATCTCATGGGTGAATGCATAGCACTGAGGAAAGAGATTGGTTACCTCTTAAGCAAAGGATACTTGAAGGAGCTATTTGGAAGAAAGAAATCAAGGATCCAGGATCCTGAAAGGGCTCCTGCTCCTCCAGCTGATGCCCAGATTATTAATTTCATCTCCGGTGGATTAGACATATGTGGCACTTCATTTTCAGCAGCTAAGAGGCATGCGAAAGAGACAAAGATGGAGAATGGGATAGGCCTATTCGAACTTCCATCCTTACACAGGAAAAAGTCATATCCTTTGATGAGGATGACCGTGTGGATATTCAGGATCCTCATCATGATGGTCTTGTTATTACGTTGTTTATTTCTAACCATTTTGTTTGCAGGATTCTCATTGATGGGGGAAGCTCAGTGAACATTATCCAACTAGATGTCCTTAAGAGAATGAACATTCCTGAATCCAAAATTATCCCAAGATCATCAGTTCTTGTGGGATTCAGTGGAGAAACCAAGAACACATTGGGAGATATTAAACTTCCTATTTACATAGAGGGAGTAAATTCTGCTAAAAAATTTTGTGTCATAGATTGCTTATCTTGTTGTAATGTTATCCTTGGCAGGCCATGGGTACATGATATGAAATGTCACACCCCAACCGATGGCGGAAACATCGGGGCGCGACACTGAGCGAAACAGATTGTTCTAGAGAAATTCCATAACAACTACATTACCAGATAGTTAATATTAAGTCCCATACCTTAACCAATCAAGCAAATTAAGTTATTACAGATAGCGATATCTCTAAAACAAATAACATGTTCCGACAACTCAGATTTCAAATAAAATAAATTGTTTGTTTGTTTCTAGACTCTTCCTACTTCGGTTCCACATAGCAAGCATCCTAGCAGATAGCATCCTAAACACCTGTCATATACGTTAAAATAGAGGTCAATACACATAGTCTAAAGGTGAGCATACAAGTTTAATAGATATAATAGAGTTCGAATTCATTTATGCATAACCAGCATGTAACATGTATAAAGTGAAGGCAAGTAGGTTATCGACAGAGAAATATGAACAGACGTGACTGCGAGTTGTAGAATGCGCAACACATATCCCCACTGGGACACGTGAAGTAAAGCCCTTAACAACCCCTTTCCACGACAGTTGCTGAGTCCAAATTATAGTACTATCGTTGCTAAGGTGTCAGGCAACAATCACTGTGTTAACATAACATATAAGCATTCATCGAATAACACGTAGCATGCAATGACGGTTAGCATATAAATAGTGTTTGCGTTGTGTGTCGATTGTGATTTAGCATAAGTAACGCATGTAACACCCAAAAGTGCATAAAGTAAAAAGGGTTTCAAGTATACTCACTGATCGTGCTTAACAAGTAAACACTATCTTGGATTGAATGGAGCGCTGGAAGAGATTAGCCTGAACAGTTAACGATAGCATAAACGATAAGCGGCATGTAAAACGGTGCAATTTGATAAGGGTCGGATGGTAATCCGATCGGATGGCAATCCGATCGGATGGCCAGTCGATCGGATGTCAATCCGTTCGGATGGTCATCCGATCGGATGGCCATTCGATTGGATTGACACCTCGTTGGGTGCAGATGTGTTTGTGTATGATGGTTTGCCTTTTGAAGTTTTCGTTGTAGCATTTTGAGAACAGAGAAGTATCTCTACCTTTCAGGCCGGTCGATCGAACAGCGGTTCGATCTAGTGACGATCCGTTCGGCGAGGTATTTCTCAGATAACAAGTTCACAGCAGTGTTGTCACTCGATCGGATGGTCTACCGATCGGGTGGCAATCCGTTGGAACTGATAAGGCATTGAACATGTTGAAAATTGTTAAGTTTTTAAGTCCCAAACATCACATGGTCAGACGGTCGTTCGATCGGATGGTAATCCGATCGGACGGTAATCCATTCGATGATCAAAACCTCTGAAGAGTTAAAATAAAGTTTGAGTGTGGGACCATGTGCCAGCCGATCGGGTGGCTGTCCGATCAGATGGCAATCCGATCGGATGGCAATCCGACCAGACGACAATTCGTCCTAGCGATTACATGGTCAGACGGTCGTTCGATCAGATGGTAATCCGATCAGACGGTAATCCATTCGATGATCAAAACCTCTGAAGAGTTAAAATAAAGTTTGAGTGTGGGACCATGTGCCAGCCGATCGGATGGCAGTCCGATCGGAAGGCAATCCGACCAGACGACAATCCGTCCTAGCGATTAGATCGTCTTGACACTTGGTAATTTTTGATAGTTCGTAGTTTTGATTCGAGACGATTTTATGACGTGCCAAACGACAGAACCCTCGTCAAGACTCGAATAACCCGATCGGATAGGAATCACCCTAGTCCGGTCAGTTGACTGTTTAAGACGGTGGTTCATGTTCAACCCGAAATCGGGTGTCTCTCTGATAGAAATCAGATCTTGAACCAATACAACACTAAGAAAGAGTAGAAGATCAGAACAAGCTCCGATTCTATCGGTTTTGAGTGCATTGAGTGTAAAAGAGTTGAAAGAAAGTTGGAAAACCATCTTTCAATCCTTTTCACCATGAATATGTTCAGATCTATGCAAGATCTTTGTTCATTCATGTGCAAATCGTCCAGATCTAAGTTGTTCTTGGTGGATTGAAGCCAAAACATGAAGTTCATAAGAGCCCCATGATGACATCATCCTAGAACACCTCAAATCTGGGAGGAAAAATTTCTTTTGAACCATCTGCATATCCGTAGGCCTCTCATTTTTGTTCTATTATCATGTTATAAAAAGTAGGCAGAAGTACTGTCCAACGATAATCCTTTGACGACATCGCCGTTGACCGTCTGTGAAGCTCCCGTTGATACATTAGCTTGTTACACTATGCATTGATATGCTGAGAAAAATATGGTAAACGTTTAAAAAAATATAAAAACACTATCATTAACAGGAAAGGTATTTCGAAGGTACCGTTTCCTAAATAAATCCCTTTCCACAAAATCCAAGTAATCCGCCCCACCATTCTTTTCCAAGAGGTGTTTTACCCATGTAGGTTGAGTAGCAAGTTGGAGTATCGCCGTCATAGTAAAACTCAAGAATATTTGGCGACCAATATTCAAACCGATCATTTTGGTTTATCCAAATGGTGCGTTGCACCGAATGAGGAATGTTTGAGTAAGACATCCGGTATGGCATTATTGACATAGTGAGGGCACGTATATATACACATGTTCACAAATAAATAATATAAATATAATATAACATAATGGATTTTTACTTACTTAATATGTCATCGAAACATATATAGAAATAACTATATATAATGAATTTCTGTTTTATAAAATATAAATTAATACAAATCATTCAATATATTCAATATCGTCCTCTTCTATCTCGCCGACTTTATCTTTAGGTATAAGCGAGTTGTAGAAAAGTATCGCAAGATGGCGCCTCATCCTTGTAGCCGTTATGCTTGTGTCTTCACCATCATTTAGTGGTTTTTTGTTAATCAACCGGTCCAGAAATATGCAAACCCAAACCCCACAGTCCCCTAATGGTCCCAACTGCTGTGGCACATCATTCGCATATATTATTTGAGATGGAAAAGTTAACGGTAAAGGTTTGTCTTCATAATAACCATGCATACGAAGCCAATGGTCAAAAACAAAATTTATAAAACAAACCACTTCCGTTCTTCCTTTTTTCAATTGTTGCATGCCCATCAAGCTATAAAAAAAACGAGCTTTTATAAATTTTTAAAGTTATACCTTTTCAGAGACCGTTAACTAAAACTATTAAATAATCAGCTACAAAAAACGAGCTTTTATAAATTTTTACCTTTTCAAATGTAAATCAGTAAACTTTATAACTTTATTATGATTCAATACAAAGTACATAAAAAACATAACACAAAAAATACAAACATAATCATTTGAACTAGAATACACCAAACTGTTACTTCCAACTGGGTAGGAGATCCGGATTCTGATTCCGGAATTTGCATCAAAACACCTAGCAATGATAAAGATGGGTCGTGAACTGGTAAGTTCCATCAACCCACATTTATATTGGCCTAGTTGATATGTAACGGGTTGTTGACTGATGTGTGTCGGTGTGTATATAATTTTAGTTATATTTTAAGTCGTTTTACACTTTTTAGCCAAGTTTTAAATTTATAAAACACGATATTTACTAACACTAAACACACATATGGGCAAGTGCACCCATCGTGGACGTAGTATAGTGTTGGTAAGATACCGAGGTCGTCCATGGACACAAGAGCTTTTAGTACTGGTTTATCCTCAACGTCTAATCAAATCAAAAGTTAGAAAAAGGTTTTTAAACTAGAAAAATAAAACTAACTAAAATGCTGAAAAGTAAAATAAAAGTAAAAACAGATAGACAAGATGAATCACTTGGATCCGACCCGTGTGTAGTGTAACCTTTGATTATTTCCGCACTTTTGCACTTTCTAAGAGATTATCTTAGTTATTGTAGTAGGCCCTCTTTTGAAGGTGACTTACCCTCAACCCAGTAGTTTGAGTCAGCAAGGATACAATCCTAAAGGGTCGGATTATTGAAAGATAATTAATTAAGTTATTAATGCATAATATGGTAGGCCCCTCTTTTGAAGGTGACGTTACCCTCGGCTAAGTAGTCTGAGTCAGCAGGGATACAGTCCTAAGTAGCCGGGTTAAAGTTTTAATAGTAGTTTACTTATGAGAAGATCAAAGAGTTTGGACCCCCGCCATAACGGTGGGTATTGAAGGAGGTCCTACTAAATTTGACCCAGGTCCTTTGCAGGATCTATACACTGAACAATGGCAAGACTCTTACCAAACCGTTCCCTTAACCCCCGACCAGGTAGCCAACATATCTCCATATAGACCGTGGAGATATGAATGGTGAAAATATTTTATTTTATATAGACAGTAAAATAATGCCAAGACACCACGGACAAACGATAAGGAAGAATCACCTTCAACATAAGAAACTAGTTATTAAAGTCATTAATACATAACCAAATAAAACGTGCGAAAAGATTAAAAATAAAAAGTATTACACTAAACACTTGTCTTCACCAAGTGATGTAAGAGACTTAGGCAAACATGGCCTTTGATTGTCAAGAACTCTTACGATCAATCTTGGATCCTGAGACGACTCACACACTCTATGATGGATGATGGATGACGGTGGTGGATGATGGTGTTGTGATGGTGGTGGGTGGTGGGTGAAGTGTGAGAGAGGTGGTGTGCCAAGGGATGGTATGCAAATGAGCCAAGCACCCCTATTTATAGCCTAAACAACAACTCAGGCACTGCCCCGTGTCCATTGGGCACGGACCCGTGTCCATCCTCCTTCTCTTTCTTCATTAATTGCAGTTTGTCTACATTAGTTGACCACGCCCCGGTGTCCGCTAAGCACGACCCCTTGTGCAGAAGCGTATCTGTACTATCAAGATTTCCCTAGATTCTGCGAATCTTAGAGTTGCCCCGTGTCCGCTGAGCACAACCTCGTGGCGGGCGATAGAAGCTTCTACAACTTTGGCTTTTCAGCTAACACTTGGGCACACCCCCATGCTTAGTGAGCACGGGCCGTGTTCAGCCTTCTGTTCTCTTGTTTTTGCTTGGGAAGATGCTGTCAGGGGGTCGGGCATGCCACGTTTGTCCCTCTTCTTGTATTTATGTTAGATTTGGCTGCCTTTTTGCTTCTTTTGTTCATTTGAGCTCATTTAATCCTGAAAATACAAAAGGAAGACAAAAACACACTTTTTTCCAACATTAGTACTAAAAAGGGTTAGTTTTTTGCCACGATTGATGTAATTTATATGTTGCACTTTGTGCACATCAAATACCCCCACACTTGAATCTTTGCTTGTCCTCAAGCAAAACTCTTTATAATGTGGCTTTACACTCCCAAATGGAATGGGTAGAAGAGAAGGTTTTTGGGCTTGTCAGAGAGTGTCGGGATTTCCAAGATTCTTTATTAAGTTTTATTTTTATTTATTTACAATCCTATTCGTCATGATTTATTTAAAACATTACATAAGATAAAATTACTTATTAGGGCATAACAGAAGTTTGTAAAAAGAAACAGAAGCCTGGGCACGCGGGCGTGTTCAGTGAGCACGCCCCGTGTCCAGTTACCTGAACTGGGCATTTCTTGCAGATTGTGCAGCACGGGGCCGTGTTGGGCGGGCACGGCCCGTGCTGAACTTGCTGTAATGAAGAAAATTTGTCGGATGGCTCTGTTTTTGTGCATGGGGTGCTGGTTCAAGTTTCCCTTGGTATCCTTCACCATCCCGAGTGTGTTTTATCCATTACAACATCATCCAAACACCAAATTAACTAAAACCATCATTCATTAAAACATAGAGAGAATTACATAATAATCCTAATAAGTTAATATTTTAGATAAATAGGTCAAACGAAGCACAAGAAGTTTAAACCAAGAAGTTCTAGTCTAAAATTTATTATATTAGCAAAATTTCCGAAAAGATAATTCTCTCGGTTGGATGCAGCCTTGAAGAACTTCTTTCTCCGGGCATGGGTCCCTCACATGTCGGCGAGCCATTCCTCTATCTCCCTTGGGAGAAGAAAGGCGGGCTCATTGGCATAGGTTTGAGGGGGGTGCAACCTCCACCGGGACTTCTTGTTGATCTTCAAGAGGGGGCTCCGCTGGAATGGCATCCCATCCGATAGGATTGTTGACTCCAAGTGCTAGGTTCCAACCCTCTTGAGGGAGGATTGGCTTCCATGGGAGGTGTTACAAGAATGTTTAACCTCTGGTGCAAGAGGTTAATTTCTTGAAAACTGTTTTCCAACCCCACCGTAAGATAATTAATACGGTCTATAAGGACCTCCTCTACCGATCTCATCTCGTCAAGAGCTTCACGTAATGCCATTACATAGCATACGAGAGTTGCTTCAATTGAAGACCTTCTTTCCCTTCGACTGTTTCTGGAGTGCGCAGAAGATTTTCCACTGTTTTGGCTTGACATTCTACGAAAATAAACGGAGAAGAGTTTATTTTAATGAAACAGTACCTGCGGACACGGCCCCGTGCTCAATGAGCACGGCCCCGTGTTCACCTTTCTGCAGATTTTTGGAACAAGGAATCTTGAAGTTTCAAATTATTTTTCCAACTTATGAAGCATTTTTGAGCAGTAATAACTTAAAACAATGTTATACAACTTATTTTAACAAGATTCCTTGAACAAAAACTCAACAAACATCACAATAAAGCTTGGAATCATGGTGATCTCAAGTTTCAATGGAGGTGTTGAGGCAAGAAAGATGAAGACGAAGGTAATGGATAAAAGAGGAAAGGACAAGATGGTTGTTAGAACCTTCTTTTAGAAAATACCTAGGATGGTATGTGAGAAGATCCTCTCAAATCTCTGTCCCTGAATGGTCCAAATGTGCAGAATTCTTGGCTGCATTTATAGAAAACGAGAGCACGCTGCACACGGCCCCAGGTCGGCTGGACACGGCCCAGTGTGCAGACGGGATCCTGACACATTTTGTACGTTTTCTGACAAAAAGTCAGAAAGGAATCTTTTGGTGGACACGGGGGCATGTTAACCTGGGCATGGCCCCGTGTCGAGAGGCTGTTTATGAAGTTTGTCTATTTCTAAGGAACTTATCCGTATCGGGCGGTTCCTTACTGGATGGAACAACCCCAAAGTGCCTAAGATACCTTAATTGCTCTAGATTAAGACGAGAACGCAAGAGGTTGTCGGTGAGGGTGATTCCTATGCTAAATGTAGGTGGATAAGTCCAACCCTTTTCCGGGCTCTTGTTAAAGAAGGTGTATGCCGAATCGCTCAGGTCTTTGTATGCACCGAACGAAGTCGATGGAGAGTCCTTCACGGCACAATCGGCACAGGGACGACTATCGCCCAAGTCTTCGCTAGAGTTAAAGGTAATATCGGGAACAACGAAGTTGTTTTTATTTGAATGCGATCCCAACAATTCTTCTTGGGTATAGTCTTGAGATGAGTCAATGAAATCCATCTTAAGTTCTTTTTACCAATTAAGAATTAGATCTTCTAATTGAAATAGTTCATCAAGAAGCATTTCTCCTAGAAGGTCCGGTTGAGAGCATTCGAGGGAGAGATAGGGATTATTTTTACTTTCACCCCTCTTAAGGCTAAAGGAAAACAATGGGTCTATATAATGGGGCTTATAATTTAGAAAATAACATTCTAATTCTTTATGAGAGCCACCACATATTTGACACCAAGTACCATAAGAGTGCCGAAAGTAAAAAATATCAGTATCATTCATGTTTGTGTCAGAAATTACCAATCGTCGGGATCTTACGGTTCTGTTTTCAGTAACTGAAACTTGGGCACGGGGCGTGTTCAGCGGGCACGGCCCGTGCTGAGTTCTGCAGAAGCTGAAAATTTAAGAAAATCCTTAAAAACAGGAAAATTAGAAAAAACGATTAGGCCGTTGATTTCTAACTTTCTTAAAATCCTTGTGTCCCCGGCAACGGCGCCAAAAACTTGATGTGTGTCGGTGTGTATATAATTTTAGTTATATTTTAACCCTTTTACACTTTTTAGCCAAGTTTTAAATTTATAAAACACGATATTTACTAACACTAAACACACATATGGGCAAGTGCACCCATCGTGGACGTAGTATAGTGTTGGTAAGATACCGAGGTCGTCCATGGACACAAGAGCTTTTAGTACCAGTTTATCCTCAACGTCTAATCAAATCAAAAGTTCGAAAAAGGTTTTTAAACTAGAAAAATAAAACTAACTAAAATGCTAAAAAATAAAATAAAAGTAAAAACAGATAGACAAGATGAATCACTTGGATCCGACCCGTGTGTAGTGTAACCTTTGATTATTTCCGCACTTTTGCACTTTTTAAGAGACTATCTTAGTTATTGTAGTAGGCCCCTCTTTTGAAGGTGACGTTACCCTCAACCCAGTAGTTTGAGTCAGCAAGGATACAATCCTAAAGGGTCGGATTTTTGAAAGATAATTAATTAAGTTATTAATGCATAATGTGGTAGGCCCCTCTTTTCAAGGTGACGTTACCCACGGCTAAGTAGTCTGAGTCAGCAGGGATACAGTCCTAAGTAGCCGGGTTAAAGTTTTAATAGTAGCTTACTTATGAGGAGATCAAAGAGTTTAGACCCCTGCCATAACGGTGGGTATTGAAGGAGGTCCTACTAAATTTGACCCAGGTCCTTTGTAGGATCTATACACTGAACAATGGCAAGACTCTTACCAAACTGTTCCCTTAACCCCTGGCCAGGTAGCCAACATATCTCCATATAGACCGTGGAGATATGAATGGTGAAAATCTTTTATTTTATATAGACAGGAAAATAATGCTAAGACACCACGGACAAACGATAAGGAAGAATCACCTTCAACATAAGAAACTAGTTATTAAAGTCATTAGTACATAACCAAATAAAAAGTGCGAAAAGATTAAAAATAAAAAGTATTACACTAAACACTTGTCTTCACCAAGTGATGTAAGAGACTTAGGCAAACATGGCCTTTGATTGTCAAGAACTCTTACGATCGATCTTGGATCCTGAGACGACTCTCACACTCTATGATGAATGATGGATGATGGTGGTGGATGATGGTGGTGGGTGGTGGGTGAAGTGTGAGAGAGGTGGTGTGCCAAGGGATGGTTTGCAAATGAGCCAAGCAACCCTATTTATAGCCTGAACAGCAGCTCGGGCACAGCCCCGTGTCCATTGGGCACGGCCCGTGTCCATCCTCCTTCTCTTTCTTCATTAATTGCAGTTTGTCTGCATTAGTTGACCACGCCCCCGTGTCCGCTGAGCACGACCTCGTGTGCAGAAGCGTATTTGTACCATCAAGATTTCCCTAGATTCTAAGAATCTTAGAGTTGATAACGGCCCCGTGTCCGCTGAGCACGACCCCGTGGTGGGCGATAGAAGCTTCTACAACTTTGTCTTTTTTGCTGACACTTGGGCACACCCCCGTGCTCAGTGAGCACGGGGCGTGTTCAACCTTCTGTTCTCTTGTTTTTGCTTGGGAAGATGTTGTCGGGGGGTCGGGCATGCCACGTTTGTCCCTTTTCTTGTATTTATGTTAAATTTGGATGCCTTTTTTCTTCTTTTGTTCATTTGAGCTCATTTAATCCTGAAAATACAAGAGGAAGACAAAAACACACTTTTTCCAACATTAGTACTAAAAAATGGCTAGTTTTATGCCACAACTGATGTAATTTATATGTTGCATTTTGTGCACATCAAATGCCCCCTCACTTGAATCTTTGCTTGTCCTCAAGCAAAACTCTTTATAATGTGGCTTTATACTACCAAATTGAATGGGTAGAAGAGAAGGTTTTTGGGCTTGTCATAGAGTGTCGGGATTTCCAAGATTCTTTATTAAGTTTTATTTTTGTTTATTTACAATCCTATTCGTCATGATTTATTTAAAACATTACATAAGATAAAATTACTTATTAGGGCATAACATGCCTTTTTACAATTCCGTTTATATACAAGTTCACATACCTCACGGGGGATCACTCAACAGTGGACCGAAGATGTATTTTAGTGAATCACCCGAGAGCGGCATGCAACTTACTCATACCAGAAGCTTGCCAGGCAATCAATCCTCCTCCTTTTTAACTATACACCTTTGTAAAATATCAAGAGGACTTTTGGGGTGAAGGGTTAGGCTTGGGCTAAAGGTGGGTGGTTGGGTTAGTGTTAGTAACAGGGCGAAAGGCGTAAAAAGCGTCGGTTTCCGTAAGACTTACTGTTATTTTGTAACTTTTTATTTTGATGAAGCATTTCTTTCAAACAAAGTTCTTTTTGATAAACTTGTTTGTTTATTTCTTTTGGCTTCATCATCAAAATTTTTCTTTTTAAGCAAGTCATAAGAAAAACCGAGCCTTGTTACTAAAATAAAGGGTTTAAAATGAATAAGGGTTTTGGTGGGTAAAAGGGTTTTTGTTTTGAGTTAAGAAATGAAAAGGTTTAGGCTTAAAGGGGTTAACTATGGGGGATTTTGGGTAGTTGGTAAAAAAAAAAGAAAAATAATGGTGTAGAAATAAAAAAGGTTAGTCCTAATGCCTCAATCATTTACTTACTCGGGTTTAAGTTGGTAAGGACCGGGAATGTATCGTCGTGGCAAGTTCTAGAGTTGTAAGAACCAAGCGGCTATTCACACAAGAAACGAAAAATGAGCATTTATTTTAAAGATAAGTATTTGTATGCTCAATAAAGGCACAAAACTCACTTTTTGTGGGAATGGGTTTTTATGTGATCAAGTATATATAATCAAATTTTAACTAAACTTGTCATGCCGTTTCATAATTTTCTTATGTTGGTTCTTTTTATCACGACGCTATCGGTTGTAAATTTGTAAAAATATAACATTTTTAAGAACTTGAAATTCCCAATTTAAACCTAGACAAGTAAAAAAAATTGAAAATTTTTGAAAAAAAATTGGGGTGATTAACGGTTCCAATAGAGTTTTGTGTAAGGCTTGTAATTAGGACTTGCAAGATTCAAGGTTTTGGCATCCCCCCCCCCACACTTAAATTACACATTGTTCTCAATGTGTCCTAAAAATAAGTTTTTAGGTTGATTGAATGTGTAAAAAGGTGTGAAAAAGCAAAATTTATGTTACTGGGCGTCTGGACACGACCCCGTGGTGTCCGGGCACGGCCCCGTGTTCAGATCGCCAGTAACAGAAGTTTGTAAAAAGAAACAGAAGCCTGGGTACGCGGGCGTGTTCAGTGAGCACGCCCCGTGTCCAGTTACCTGAACTGCGCATTTCTTGCAGATTGTGCAGCACGGGGCCGTGTTGGGCGAGCACAGCCCGTGCTGAACTTGCTGTAATGAAGAAAATTTGTCGGATGGCTCTGTTTTTGTGCATGGGGTGCTGGTTCAAGTTTCCCTTGGTATCCTTCACCATCCCGAGTGTGTTTTATCCATTACAACATCATCCAAACACCAAATTAACTAAAACCATCATTCATTAAAACATAGAGAGAATTACATAATAATCCTAATAAGTTAATATTTTAGATAAATAGGTCAAACGAAGCACAAGAAGTTTAAACCAAGAAGTTCCAGCCTAAAATTTATTCTATTAGCAAAATTTCCGAAAAGATAATTTTCTCGGTTGGATCCGGCCTGGAAGAACTTCTTTCTTCGGGCATGGGTCCCTCACATGTCGGCGAGCCATTCCTCTATCTCCCTTGGGAGAAGAAAGGTGGGCTCATTTGCATCGGTTTGAGGGGGTGCAACCTCCACCGGGACTTCTTGTAGATCTTCAAGAGGGGGCTCCGCTGGAACGTCATCCCATCCGGTAGGATTGTTGACTCCAAGTGCTAGGTTCCAACCCTCTTGAGGGAGGATTGGCTTCCATGGGAGGTGTTACAAGAATGTTTAACCTCTGGTGCAAGAGGTTAATTTGTTGAAAACTGTTTTCCAACCCCACCGTAAGATAATTAATACGGTCTATAAGGACCTCCTCTACCAAAGTCATCTCGTCAAGAGCTTCACGTAATGCCATTACGTAGGGTACGAGAGTTGCTTCAATTGAAGACCTTCTTTCCCTTCGACTGTTTCTGGAGTGCGCAGAAGATGTTCCACTGTTTTGGCTTGACATTCTATGAAAATAAATGGAGAAGAGTTTATTTTAATGAAACAGTACCTGCGGACACGGCCCCATGCTCAATGAGCACGGCCCCGTGTTCACCTTTCTGCAGATTTTTGGAACAAGGAATCTTGAAGTTTCAAATTATTTTTCCAACTTATGAAGCATTTTTTAGCAGTAATAACTTAAAACAATGTTATACAACTTATTTTTAACAAGATTCCTTGAACAAAAACTCAAGAAACATCACAATAAAGCTTGGAATCATGGTGATCTCAAGCTTCAATGGAGGTGTTGAGGCAAGAAAGATGAAGAAGAAGGTAATGGATAAAAGAGGAAATGACAAGATGGTTGTTAGAACCTTCTTTTAGAAAATATCTAGGATGGTATGTGAGAAGATCCCCTCAAATCTCTGTCCCTGGATGGTCCAAATGTGCAGGATTATTGGCTGCATTTATAGAAAACGACATCACGCTGCACATGGCCCCGTGTCGGCTGGACACGACCCCGTGTGCAGACGGGATCCTGACACATTTTGTCCGTTTTCTGACAAAAAGTCAGAAAGGAATCTATTGGTGGACACGGGGGCGTGTTGACCTGGGCACGGCCCCGTGTCAAGAGGTTGTTTATAAAGTTTGTCTATTTCTAAGGAACTTATCCGTATTGGGCGATTCCTTACTGGATGGAACAACCCCAAAGTGCCTATGATACCTTAATTGCTCTAGATTAAGACGAGAACGCAAGAGGTTGTTGGTGAGGGTGATTCCTATGCTAAATGTAGGTGGACAAGTCCAACCCTTTTCCGGGCTCTCGTTAAAGAAGGTGTATGCCGAATCGCTCAGGTCTATGTATGCACCGAACGAAGTCGATGGAGAGTCCTTCACGGCACAATCGGCATAGGGACGACTATCGCCCATGTCTTCGCTAGAGTTAAAGGTAACATCGGGAACAACGAAGTTGTTTTTATTCGAATGCGATCCCAACAATTCTTCTTGGGTATCGTCTTGAGATGAATCAATGAAATCCATCTTAAGTTCTTTTAACCAATTAAGAATTAGATCTTCTAATTGAAATAGTTCATCAAGAAGCATTTCTCCTAGAAGGTCCGGTTGAGAGCATCCGAGGGAGAGATAGGGATTATTTTTACTTTCACCCCTCTTAAGGCTACAAGAAAACAATGGGTCTATATAATGTGGCTTATAATTTAGAAAATAACATTCTAATTCTTTATGAGAGCCACCACATATTTGACACCACGTACTATAAGAGTGCTGAAAGTAAAAAATATCAGTATCACTCATGTTTGTGCCAGAAATTACCAACCGTCGGGATCTTACGGTTCTGTTTTCAGTAACTGAAACTTGGGCACGGAGCGTGTTGATTGGGCACGGCCCCGTGTTCAGCTTACTGTCTGACTTAAAACAGGATTGCCAGTTCCAAAGATTGGGCACGGGGCGTGTTCAGCGGGCACGGCCCGTGCTGAGTTCTGCAGAAGCTGAAAAATTAAGAAAACCCTAAAAAAACAGGAAAATTAGAAAAACGATTAGGCCATTGATTCCTAACTTTCTTAAAATCCTTGTGTCCCCAGCAACGGCGCCAAAAACTTGATGTGTGTGGGTGTGTATATAATTTTAGTTATATTTTAAGCCCTTTTACACTTTTTAGCCAAGTTTTAAATTTATAAAACACGATATTTACTAACACTAAACACACATATGGGCAAGTGCACCCATCGTGGACGTAGTATAGTGTTGGTAAGATACCGAGGTCGTCCAAGGACACAAGAGCTTTTAGTACCGGTTTATCCTCAACGTCTAATCAAATCAAAAGTTAGAAAAAGGTTTTTAAACTAGAAAAATAAAACTAACTAAAATGCTGAAAAATAAAATAAAACTAAAAACAGATAGACAAGATGAATCACTTGGATCCGACCCGTGTGTAGTGTAACCTTTGATTATTTCCGTACTTTTTCACTTTTTAAGAGATTATCTTAGTTATTGTAGTAGGCCCCTCTTTTGAAGGTGATGTTACCCTCAACCCAGTAGTTTGAGTCAGTAAGGATACAATCCTAAAGGGTCGGATTATTGAAAGATAATTAATTAAGTTATTAATGCATAATGTGGTAGGCCCCTCTTTTGAAGGTGATGTTACCCTCGGCTAAGTAGTCTGAGTCAGCAGGGATACAGTCCTAAGTAGCCGGGTTAAAGTTTTAATAGTAGCTTACTTATGAGGGGATCAAAGAGTTTGGACACCCGCCATCCAATAACGATGGGTATTGAAGGAGGTCCTACTAAATTTGACCCAGGTCCTTTGCAGGATCTATACACTGAACAATGGCAAGACTCTTACCAAACCGTTCCCTTAACCCCCGACCAGGTAGCCAACATATCTCCATATAGACCGTGGAGATATGAATGGTGAAAATCTTTTATTTTATATAGACAGTAAAATAATGCCAAGACACCACGGACAAACGATAAGGAAGAATCACCTTCAACATAAGAAACTAGTTATTAATGTCATTAATACATAACCAAATAAAAAGTGCGAAAAGATTAAAAATAAAAAGTATTACACTAAACACTTGTCTTCACCAAGTGATGTAAGAGACTTAGGCAAACATGGCCTTTGATTGTCAAGAACTCTTACGATCAATCTTGGATCCTGAGACGACTCACACACTCTGTGATGGATGATGGATGATGGATGATGGTGGTGGATGATGGTGTTATGATGGTGGTGGGTGGTGGGTAAAGTGTGAGAGAGGTGGTGTGCCAAGGGATGGTTTGCAAATGAGGCAAGCACCCCTATTTATAGCCTGAACAGCAGCTCGGGCACGGCCCCGTGTCCATCCTCCTTCTCTTTCTTCATTAATTGCAGTTTGTCTGCATTAGTTGACCACGCCCCCGTGTCCGCTGAGCACGACCCCGTGTGCAGAAGCGTATCTATACTATCAAGATTTCCCTAGATTCTGCGAATCTTAGAGTTGACCACGGCCCCGTGTCCGCTGAGCACAACCTCGTGGTGGGCGATAGAAGCTTCTACAACTTTGTCTTTTCTGCTGACACTTGGGCACACCCCCGTGCTCAGTGAGCACGGGGCATGTTCAGCCTTCTGTTCTCTTTTTTTCTTTTCTTTTTTTTTTTTTGCTTTGGAAGATGCTGTCGGGGGGTCGGGCATGCCATGTTTGTCCCTTTTCTTGTATTTATGTTAGATTTGGCTGTCTTTTTGCTTCTTTTGTTCATTTGAGTTCATTTAATCCTGAAAATATAAAAGGAAGACAAAAACACACTTTTTCCAACATTAGTACTAAAAAAGAGTTAGTTTTATGCCACAATTGATGTAATTTATATGTTGCATTTTGTGCACATCATTGACATTTTCTTCAACGGTTCTGCAGCTTCGGTGATGTTAGAGGACCTGGCAAACACATTGGTCTCACCAATGTGTTAGCCGGGGTCTCATCAACCACCCTAAAAGGGCAGAACCGTCATGTGCCGAACAACCCGTTAGACCCTTCACGTGTCCGTTATAGATGAGTTCTTGAACCCAATCGACCCCGCAGAGCACGTGGAAGGGGAAATCCGATCACATCCGATGAAATCAGAGGAGATCTGTGTCCGTTGTAGATGACTTCTTAAACCCGTTTGTTGAATTCGAAAAATAATTTTCAGGAGGTCTGCCCATTTTTTGAAGTTGTGAACACTAATGGGGTAGTGGATATGGTGAAGAAGAAGAAAAGGTTGTATATAACAGGGTTGAAAATTGTGAACATCTTGAAAACAGGTTTCAAACGTCTCAACTTTTAGTGAGCCTATTTTTTTATGGTTTAAATAGTAATTGTATTGTCCTGACAAGTTGGTCTAATAATTACTCACTTGGTTTCTTTCATTGAGGTCTCAAGTTCATCTCCCACTAGCATCACTTTAAAGGACATTGGTGGTGACAATGAAGTTTAAAACTAGGCCTCTCTGGAGGTCGTCAGTTTGAAACCGAGCCGAACCGGGTTTTACCACAGTGGGCCTTCGGGCGGGCGGGTTTTCCCCGGAACTGGTGGCTTGGTGGCTCGGGTATGCATCCAACTCTGATTGTTATGGAGGAGGGGATGCATTTGCTCGATTGAGGGCATCCCGAGATGCTTATCCGTGATTTAGTTGGCCGTTAAAAAAATAGTAATTGGATTGTTTATCATTAAGGCGTAAAGGGCACATATTTTCGAGCTCGAACAAGGTGTATGAATTTTCAGAGACGCCAACCATAATAATCCCATGCACAGACACTCTGACCTCTTCATCGCCACTAACATGCGAGTGAATCTCCAAAAGATCCTTAACCGAGTATGCATAGATAGACGAGATACGACTCTCCTAGCTAACCTGTTGCCAAATGACAGATGCAACAAGGCAGGAATAAAGGAGGTGCTCAGGAGACTCAGTCCCATTTTCATACAAGTATGAGCGACCATACCATTCTTCTCGTATAGTGGTGCACAAAAAACCCGAACCCGGACCCGGACCCGAAAAAAAAACCCGGAACCGGGTATTATAAAACCCGGGTTTTTTATACCCGAACCCGACCCTACCCGTAGGGTAGGGACCGGGTATGCATATTTGATCTAAAACCCGAACCCGGAACCGGTTTTTTTTATACCCGGTTTATACCCGAAACCCGGTTTTATAAATACCCGAACCCGAACCCGGAACCGGTTTATACCCGAAACCCGGTTTATACCCGAAACCCGGTTTATACCCGAAACCCGGTTTAAAAAAACCCGATTTTGATGTAATCTTGTTTAATTATGTATGCGTTAAGACTTCTAGTTCTTATGATTTTACAAAATTATGTATGCACTTTGATGTAATGAATCTTGTTTAAGTATTAGGTTTCTAGTTCTTATGATAAACAAAATTATGTAATCCACATATTTCTTTTCAAAGCCCAAAAGAACTAAACCAAAACCCCACTAAATCTCGTGATAATGCATGGCTGGTCCTGGTTGTTCTCATTTGATTTTTTTCGGCTCAACATGCAATTGCTTGAGCCACCTGCATCACTCGTCTAGCCTTCTCCAGCCACTTGCATCACTCGTCTAGCCTTCTCCAGCCACAACCGCACTACCCGATGCGGTTTTTTCCCAACCCGATGCGGGTTTTTTAATACCCGGTGCGGGTTTTTTCCCAACCCGATGCATACCCGAACCCTACCCGATGAATACCCGAACCGGACCCGAACCCGGAAATAGGGTATTATAATACCCGGGTTTTATAAAACCCGACCCGAACCCTACCCGAACCCGGGTATATAGGGTATACATTTTTGGTAGAAAACCCGGACCCGGACCCGACCCGGTTTTAAAAAAAACCCGATTTTTTAAAACCCGATCCTACCCGAACCCGATCCTACCCGAAACCCGGTTTTTAAAAAAACCCGATTTGTGCACCACTATTCTCGTATACCATTCGACGGACTATGGTACTTCATTAGATCTCTAGCAAAGGAAACGTAGATCGGCGTGGTAGTTCCTCGTTGATATCTAATTCATCTTCCTTGTTGTTAAGATCGAAGCTTGTACGGGCATCAAAGCTATCTTGGGACGAGCTATTCTCATTGAACGAAGATGTTTCCGTCCGTTTTAATAATGGTCCAACACCCATCATCGCTACCAAGTGTCAATTGGTTGACTTTTTCAAAATCTTCCAAACCGGCCTTTGAGAAGATGAGACCCCCATCTCTTTTTGAAACTCGTCACAAGATAAGCTGTAAAAAAAAAAGAAAAAAATAAAATTTGAATTCAACCAATGACCCAGTACAAGATTCAGTCCCCAAAGTATAATAAAATGTTTGAATTGATGCCCAAAATTTGGTTTTGGTTTGAGTATTCGCTATAATACTACAATAAAAAGAAAAAATTAATGTAAAAAAATAAAAAAAAGGTAAATGTTAGTTCTTAATTATTAAAAAAGTAAATATTATATCTAAATAAATAAATAAATGTTACTGATCCTTCTATAATCCGAGACACCCCATGCTCGAGCTAAAACGCACACTTCCTTGATCGTCCAACGTGTTGCTTTACATTGCACCAATACGAATCATGAACTAACTTGTTTTTTTCTCGTGGGATCTTTTTTCGATGCCACTTGTGGTTTTATTTTGGGTTGTGCTTTCGGTATGCGATTCGGCATGGGTTGTGTTTCGGGTACCCATTGTGATTGGGCAGGCATTTCTGACCCGCCGGACCCAAATTGTATGTATGGGTCTAACTCCATAATGGGTCATGGGTCTGTAATCATCTCTTTAATACATGATTACTTTAAAACAAAAATAATTTTTTTTTTGCAAATAGGTTTATACAATTTTTAGAAGGAAATAAAAGTGTTGGGTTTTGTATTTAAAAATGTTGATTATACAGGTTTAAAAAAAATATTTTTTTATACTAACGGTCAACTTCAACAGTGGAGGGAATCCCATACACCCCAATGCCTTGTTTTTTCCTTCTCACGCTCGTGGTTCGCCCCCACCTCTCCCCTACGTCACTTTCTACGCCAGTGTTCGCGAGTGGCACCTCGACCAGGTGCCTCCTTTGGCACCCCTCCATTGTCTAAGTAATATATGAAAATAAGTGTTGGACATTATAGTGTAATATAATTTTTATTGATATCGTGTGATAGCGATCTTTACTATTTGGTTCCGCCAATGATAGCATTGTTGATGTCATTGTTTCAATGTAAAAGCTAGATGATATTTGCCACAAATATAAAAGAAGAACCTGGTTATGCCTTATGTGAAAGAGTATTATATGCCGAATTAAATACCATGCTAACTGTTTTGGTCAAAAATCACACAAGGATATAATGTAACAAAATCTGATTTTTGTGAGGTTGAGTGCTTATTGTGTTGATCAAATGTATGAACGAATAGAAAATGAAATCAACGATGAACACCGAGATTTATACGAGGAAAAAGCCATTGATCAATGAATGATCTCCGGCATAAAAAAACCTCAGGTGATGGAAACTACCGATCACCAAATGTATTGCAAAAATAATAATAATGATCCTTGTACAACTTCGGAAGAAAACAAGCTCAATACAATGGGTTGCTAGTGTGAGTGTGTGTATTTCGCCAACGAATATCAGAGAGTTATGTGTTTTTTTGTGTTGTATTCGACTTCTGCCTAAAATGAGCTTATTTTCCCCTTTAAAGATAGAAAATATCAAGTAACTAACTTTCCGAAAAATGTGCAAGTCACCCATGTTCTCCAAAACGGTTATTTTTCATCAAGCACGTGCCTATATGAAGCATATTCGACGAGATTCCAGCAAAGACTAAGTCCATGTCGTCCATTACCTGTGTATAAGCATTAAAAACGTGACAATTGTTAAAAACATAAACAATAGTAAGGATCCTGGATCCTCAGACTCCCTGCATTATCCGTTAAGGATCCGTGATCCATGCCCAGTCTCAGAATAGATGATCCTTAGCATAAAATCCATGTCCTAACACTAACTATGTAGATTGGCAACGACACTCAAAAGAATAAAATTACCACACTATAAATTACCAACATGTGGTTGCTTCATATTGTTGTATCTTATGCATAGGGTGTTAAAAAAAATTGATTATTCACTTTCAATCTAAAAGTTTTTTATCTTTTACATTTTAACCCCTTTAAATTTTTTACTTTTAACCCAAAGCTTTTCATCTTTTGCAATTTAACACAAACACTTTTTTTATATTCAACTTTAGTCCCTCGTACTTTTATATTTCGCAAGTTTTTCATTTTACACTTCATTCTAAATTTGCGAGTCAACACACCGCAACGTGCGTGTGTGGTGCAACATTTTTTCGTCAATTGTCTATTTTTCTCCGGTTGACAAGTTCATCGCATCGCGAGGGTCCTAGATCGACTTAGTTATTCTTTTCTACGTTTTAAGTTACGGTCTAATTTTTCGCATTAACATGATGCATCGGGCGTGCGTGGTTCAACAATTTTACGTCTGTTTTTCGTTCGGTGTCATTTATTCCTTTTTTATTTATTTTATTTTTACATGCTTTTCTGATGTTCGTGGTCGCTGGCAATGGTGTCGCATTGGTGCTACTTGGCACGATTTTACGAACGTATTTAACCTATTAAGTTTTTTATGAATAATTTGTTTTGAGTTAACCCCTATACCTTTTTTACTTAAAAAAACTATTTTTGCATGCATATTTTTATGTATGTGTCGGTATGAATTCGATTTTGCTCTACGTTTCGACATAAACATTTTTCTCAAAATGAGTCAGATCAACTACAATACGTTTTCGTATAAAATAAACCATTTTTGCGTACATATTTTTATGTACATTTTGATATAAATTCAAGTTGGTGTATGTTTCAACGTAAACTTTTTTGGGGAACGAGTCAGATCAAATATAATATGTTTTCATGCTTATTTTATGAATGTTTCGTAAAATTTGTTTCGAATCGAGTGGAGTCAAATCTGGGTTTCTTTTTTTTTTCCCTTTTTTCAAAAGCTCTAACTAATCTCTTTTAATTTACGTGTCAACTTTTCCGCTACATGTGTTACATTTTCTATGTATGAGTCGGGTCACATATAATATGTTATGATTGTACGTTATAATTATTTACTTTATGTTTTGATCCAATCGCAAAGCTTATAAAGGTTACATTGAGTTCAATGGGATACGTCGAAACATGCGTTTTCATATGATTAACGCATCAGACAACGTTTGAACTAATCAATTTGATGTTTACGACGTACCCACGCTGCAATGCGAGCGAGTCTTATTGCTAGTTAAATAAGAATAGTAACATTGGTTTGGTCATTTCAATGTTCCTTTTTTTTGGTAGTTTACTGGCATTCAATTCTTGTTTGAACAAAACACTATAGTTAATTAGTTATGTCATGCTTCCAACTTGGTAAACATTCTTTAATTTATGTTTCTCTAAATGAGTGTTGTGTTATTTTCGAACGACGACATTTTGTTTTAGCCTTTCGTACTTTTTCAATTGGAGAGCACCATTGCCCCACTTCGGTCCGACTATGTTGTTTTAACCAGGTCCCCGCTGACTTCAGAGTTTGGCTTGGGAGTTCTCCCGGGAAGCCAAACCGCCGGCTGCCACTTGGTAGTCATTGTGCCACCACAAGAGCAGAACTCTTTGGCGTAATACACGGTGGGACGAAAACCTGTGTGGGCTCAAGATAGAGCCTAGCACCTCTGCAAGGAGGTTAGGCTCTATCTATCATTGCCTAATCCATCAAAGTGACACAAGCGAGGATTGAATTTGGTCTCTGTTGGAGAACCCAAACCTCTCTACCACTAGGCCACAGACGGTGGATAAACATCTGTTGTGTTTAAACAAGTTCATTCGAATCTATGGGCTTCTTTTATTGTGATTATGAGCAATTTAGCATGGTGTACTCTTTATACATTATTGCACATATTTTGTTAATGTTTTCACTACGTTGTAAATTCGATGTATTTATTTTTTAGAACACATTCATAGTTACTTAAAATTAGTATATAAAACTGTCATAGACGATGAAAAGTGAACAATGATTTGTACGGTCGTAGATGATTTTCAACAATCCATTTGATTTCAATCCATTTATTCCGACAAGAATTTGATTTTAAGTTAATTTCGTTCCAAAAGACTTGTGTAATCATCAACATCATCATCATACTCACTATATCCCATCAATAGCAAAGCTAAGGTAAGGTCTGAGGAGGGTAATGTAGACAACCTTACCTCTACCCTGTAGAAATAGAAAGACAGATTCCAGTGAGACCTCCGCCTTGATAGTAGTTTTGCATCAAGTCTTTGACATAAAACACATAATACTCAGCAATTGAGACAAACACCGATTAATGCATGTATCCTCTTCTGGTCAATGTTGCTACCAAACGTGCACCTAGATCAACAACACGTGTATTTTTAGGAGCCCTCTTCTGATCGTTATTGATATCATTGTCTTCAATATATGATGCACAAGTGACAAGTTCATCATTTCCATACTCTTAATTTCACACCTATCTTAGTCGGTACGACTATGATGCATTTTCTAATTTCCCATTGTCTCTTTTGCCCTTTATTCCTACTCCATCATCGATCATCAACACATCAGCAAGGTGTTCAATAATATTATTTTAGTTATTGTCTTTTTAGCTTAGTCCATTATAAAATAATTAATAATATTGTGAGGTCTACATTCGCATCAAATAAGTAGTGGCAAACATGTGGGTAGCCAAACAGATGTCAAAGTGATTCATGCTTCCGAGTAGGGCTGGTAAATCGTGTCTTAGCAGGTTTAACAGGTATCTGATAACGCGAACAATAAAAATTTTAAACATGAATACGACTCGTTTAACTACTTTATATCCAATGTCTACAAGACAGATGTATATTTTATGCACCTAGAAGGAGAAATAATGGATCCTAACTTTCAAATTTTAATTATTTTTAAAAAAGTAAAAAATCACATGGTGTACTTTTCTGTTATCGTGTCTTAGCAGGTTACCTATTGCCAGCCGTACTTCCGAGGATGGGCCCGGAACACCCATTGGGTTTAGAAGGTGTTTTCTAAGTTAAAACTAAGAGAGTAAGAGTTAAAATCACCAATGAGGTGGTGGAGTGGTAATCAGTGGCGAAACTTGAGATTTTCGACTAAGGGCGGAAGTCATCGGACCATTGGCATTATAAACATAATGTCAATGGTCCATCTTCTAAATTATAAAAATTGATTTGTAAATAAGCCTATATTGAAACTGGTATAGATATATTATTTAAAAAAGAATTAACATATAGATATCAGACTTTTTTTAAAACACGTGCCTCTTAAAATTACAGGTCCTGTACTATGATTATCCCTGTACACCATAAAGCTGCCCATGTTGGCTCCTTTGGGTCGTTAGAAACAAGAAGAGGTTTGAGCACAAGGAAGTCAAGATAGAAGATATTATTGTTAATATCTAGTCTTTCGGCTCTTTTTTTTTATATAAGAATAAGTCAATCTCTTAGGATAGATTAAGGGCGTAGTACATAGAAACGTACCTGAACGGCTGAACCAAAAGAAAAAATTAGTGTTATATATACGTGTATTTCAACATCGCGCCCGTAGAAATTTCAATATCGAATATGTAGAAAAATCCGAAATTTAGTGATAGACAATCCATCGTCCGTCCTTTGAAAATTTCCAAACCCGTAAGAAAAAATCTTAACTACGCCACTGGGATTGATGGTGTAAATTTCTTTTGATGTAGCTTCTTGTGTAGTTGTGCCCGGTTTTGTGCTGTTCTAATTAATTGTAGTAGTTTCCTTTCAAAATAATAAAATAAAATTTCTTTGCCCTTACAAAAGGTATAAAACTTAGCCAGGTGATAGTGTGGTAGTGAATTGAACCTGTAATAAAGGTCAACTCCCTATAACAATGACAAAAGAACCTAAGCCCACTATCATTTAGGGGCACATGATTCCCACATGAAACCGCCTAGTGAGTTGTGGGGTTCACCAACAACCCACATGATCTTTTACTCCAAAAATCTCTAGTCATAGTTTTCTAATAAATATAAAGAGTTTTTAATGGTTTTAACGTTAAGTATTTATTACATGTGTAGTAAATGTATGCTCTAACAAATATTTATTGCACGTATGATTCTATTTATAAGTGTTTTTTTTAACCGTGAGGAATGACGTGTCAATCACTGTGACACTAGGCGCTGTAACAAAAGTCAACTATTCGACCGCCGCAAGCCCCTTGGCTCTCTCAGATGCGCAGAAACCCGACCTCCACCCGCCCGAAGGCGCGACAGTGGAATAATCGGTAAAACCTCATCTCCCATCCAAGACGAACCGGCGCCACCCGTATTCGCCCTTCACCTTGATGTCGCATAAAATAATGGGAAGAGTGAGAGTAAAACCTGGGTCACAAAGAACACAAGTCTTTCCCTAACTACTCCACCACTACCTCATTGACTCTATTTATAAGTGTTAGTTGATATTAAGTTTAAAAACTTTATAACTTTTGCATATATCATCTATGACTTTTAAAGAAAACTGCAAGAATGTATTAATCAAGAATATGTTAATAGTGGTTATATAAAGTTGTTAGATCTTAGAAGTGTAAGATTGACGTATCAAATATATGTAACGGGCTATGGTTGCGAACTGAGCTTTAACAGATTAGTTTATATTAGGTTTGGACCTTGTAGAGGTCATTTGGGCCATACCTAAGGCAATGTGGACCAGTCAGACCCATGGGAAGCCCATGTAGGGCATGGGCTTGCTAGAGTATAAAACCTAGTTTGTTTCAAAAACTAGGGTGGAGACCTCCAAGTTACAGAAGTTCTAGAGGATCGGAGAGGGAGGCGATTTGGTGGTTTTGGTGTACTCATACCAGACGTTTTTGCTAATCAATAGTAATAGAAACGTGTGTGAGTTTAAAAGTTATTTTTGGTGTTCTTCATATTTCTAATTTTCGTTTTTCTTGTATCTCACCAAGTTTGGATTTCGGCCATCCTTGATGATTGTTTGATCCAAGGATTTGACGGAAACACTCCGGCCGATGGTGGAAACATCGAGGCAAAACGACATTGTTCGCAAGCTCATGATCAATTAATGTTTGAATATTTTATTAAAAACCAATTCAAATAACAATCCAGAAAAACACACAATCAAACAAAACAGATGTTCCTAATTAAAATTTAAACTAAGTTCCAGCTCCTATGTGATTCAATGCTTAAAAGACTTCATGCATTATTCCCTCAAACATGTTTAGATAAAAAGGGTCAGCTATAAATGGTTAGTGAGCATACATAGATTTTGCATATGAAAGATATGTCAAGCAATTAGCATGTCAATTTTTTATCTAAAACAATCTTGTAAAAACAAACACATTGGAAACAAATGATGGTGTACAATCAACCCTTGTGACTGAGACTTAACTCCACAAGTTAATATTTGTAAATGAATGTTGTTTCAATCATCCCTAGATCCATACGGAAATAGGTTTGTCAGACCTATAGCGCTATAACCTACTACATTTGGCTTGATCAAAGTTAATGATTGCGAAGATAGCTCCAAATAAGTTCACTAAGTTTGATAAGGATCTGTCCTATGCGAAAGCTTCAAACATGATTCGCGTATAAGGACTATGATAAATGAACTGATAAGCATTGTTAAAATTGGTAAACGATTCTCACACTTAAAGGTTCAAGTTATTGTTATTGTTGGATAATGTTAATTATACCTTTTCATCATATATATATATATCATAATAGGTTAATTTGAAGCAAGTTAGAATGTTAACAAAACATTCCAGCAACTTCAATTCGGATTTGATTTTTAGACCAATTTTGTGGATTTTTGTTAAAATAGTAAATAATTGAATTAAATTTTGAAAATTTTATGAGACGTTCATATATGTCCCATATCTTTGTGTAATTTTATTTATACCTAAATATTTACAAAAAAAGAAAAATCATGAAAAATCCTAGATCACCACAAGGGGAAAATAGTAATTTTTCTATGACTATTTACGCCAAAATTATTAAAAAAAAAAACTATATTTACTCAACTAAGGCAATGCTAGTGGAAAAGGTTTGGCACTTCAATGGAGTACATTCTGTAAAAAAATCAAATCCTTTTAACTAATATTGATCAAGTTATGAGTCTCATAATGGGCTATTTTAGACTCAAGAACCAAGTGATTTGGTGTTCATATGACTCCATTACAATCAAAACAATATCAGATTTATAAGTTGTTACGAAAACTGATGTTGTTGATTTGATTTTTTTAACTTGTTTTAATGATCAAACTCACATTTCTGATCCATATAACAACCAATTAACGACTTGTTTATGTTATACCACTAGATTTATGTGTATTTACAGTTTTGTTCATGAATTTATTCTAGAAAACCAAAACAACAAAGTTAGGGTTTGAATCTTACCTTGTATGTTTTGTTCTTGAGAAAACTTAAAAGGATGATGGTGAAGCTTAATGATTTTCCAACTAAAGAGAGATAAGGGCTGGGTTTGTTAAATTTGGCTAAATGAGTGTGATGTGAAGGTGTTATGAGTCGAATTTTGTGAAGGGTGGAAGTGCAGGAGTTGTATTTTAACCAAAACTCAAGGTATTATCCCCTAGTTTCAAGGTTTTTAAGGATAATTGTTAGGTTTTATTCAAAACCAATAGAATTTAATATTTTATTATTATTAATTTTTAAATTAATAAATAATAATAACTTTTATAAAGTTCGTTAATCAAATAAATAATACATTTAATTAAATTCGCCCAAGAATCGTTTAAAACGGAAAATAGTGTAACATATGTAAAGTTTTATCGTTTTAGGTTTTCTAGATTCCAATTAAGGAAAATTTTGTAGTTAAGTGTGTCACATTAGGCATCCAAAAACTTCCTGTGGGGACTCAATGTGACACCGCCTATCAACCTTAGGAACACAAATTGCAGTTTACTCTAAGTATAATTAAATGGAACGATGCTGAGTTATATTGGTCATTAACGGTGGTATAGAAAAAAAAACATTTGTTTTTTATGAAACAACCTCGTTACAAGAAGAATCCTAGAAATTTCTTGCCACTCTCTCCTCTGTTTGTCGTTTCTTCCATATATGATATATCAAATCAATTTCAAAAAATCAAGACCAGGTCTTTTTTTAAGATTTATCAAATAGAAGAGCATGAACATTTGTAGAACATTTACATATATATATAGTTTATTTACACATATGTAGTGTGTTACTGTGTTTACATATATGTAAAAGATTAACTTGCACATATGTGAAACAAGTTTGCATATATGATTACATATGCGTATTAGGGTGGTATTTCTTGTGATATTCACGAAAAGAAACTTTTTTTTAAATAAAAATAAAAGTTAATGATAATAAATAGCACATTATTTTAAATTAATCGGTCAATTTGATTACTAATAAAAAAGCTAAAACATAAGTGAATCCGAAGTTTAAAATAAAATACTTTAAAAATTTATATAAAAAGCATGCAAACCTTGGGTGGGTGTGATATATATATGGTATTAGTGTATTGCAAGGGTAGACAAAGCTTGAGTAGATAACCTAGATGCTAGTGGATGGTAACCATAAATTTTCATATGTACTACACTAGACTACACCTTTGGATAGATGGTAGTTTGTGATACATTTTGTAACAGAATGGCAAGCATGTTTCTGCTTCTAAAAAAAATCTACCTTTTGTTGCATATAAATGGATACTTGTCCATTGGGTGGGGAAACCATTAATTTATAAATTTCAATTACAATTCAAATATAAAACTTAGCATCATTATGATAATTTAAGACGTCAAAATATCAGACAACGTTAAGACTGTGGGGTGTGGTTGTATCATTCCTGACCATTCTCCATCTCTTCAAGGAGGTAGTGTTCCCCTTCCCCTCCAATCAAAACCTTTCAAATCACATCAACGACACACAACACATTAGGGAGATCGGGAGAAATCCACCGAAGGCCACGCGAATTTCAGTGTGTGTGTGTGGGGGGGGGGGGGGGTGTTCCCCTTCGACGCCGGCACCACGTGTGCTCCCAGACCCCGTTCCCACACCCCCACAACCTAAATACTCATATTTATTGAAAAACAGACCAACCAAAAGATAGAATGATAGATTTACCTTAAGTCTACCCACGTAGTTCTGCTTATGTTAACATCATATATATTACAATGATTGATTAGAAGTTATATGGTAAGACAAATTGATAGTAGTATATTATAATTTAAGAACAATCATCATTAAAAAAAATATTATTATTATTAGTACAGGTTGTAAAAAAAGATTCTTTATATATTTTATTTTATTTCAATTTTTTGCCATATAATAACATTTTTGGAAAGCAAGGAAAGATAGAGAAAAGAGAAAAGGGAAAAGAGGCACATGGTAATAAAAGGCCCATGAATACCACTACCCATATCTCTGACTATGGAAACTTGGATTCACAGAAGATACATTAATGTTTCACTATCTATTCTTTGCTAAAAAACACCATCTACACCTCCAACTACCTTCCAAAATACAAAACAAAACAACTTCTTTTTAACCATAATATCTCCATGTTTATAATCAGTCCTTCAATGGTATCAACTTTTAAATGATTGGGATTTAACATCTATATTTCCTTCCATTTAATGCTATATCTAATCTATTCTTCAAAATAAATTATATCCAAGCAAAATTGAACTAATATTTATAATTCCTGTTTACAAGAATAAAAAAAAAACAAATATATTGTTTTCACACCCAATCTTAGATAAAACTACATTAGAACTACAAATATGTAGAAACTATCTTTCCTAATTCTGTTTTGTTCGATCATAATGCATCAAAAATTCGAAAAGTTGTCATTGTTATCACATAAGCAGTCCTGATAAGAGCAGGGGCGCAGCATAGTGGGGGCGGGAGGGGGCGGCCGACCCCCAAACTTTTCGCTCAGTAGTGGAGAGTATGTGGTTTACGTATAGAAATTTTTACATATATACGTTTTCTACCTCCGGTTGGAAACCTCAAGCTTCGCCACTGGATAATTAAAACCATTGGTTCGTTAGTATATAGCTAAAAATGATATAAACAACATGATTTAAGAGGTACTACTTACTGCGTTTAGTCTGATATGTATAACAATATCATATTCACTGCTCTGCCATAGTTATTAATTTATCATGTGTTTTGAATGTTATTCGATTTTAAGATAAAAAAAATTACCATCATCATCCTAAACAAGAAAACAACATATATTTCTTGATAATAATGAGATTTGGAAGGTTAAATTCTATACGACCAACCAAAAAAAATAAAACGAAAAAAGAAAATAACAAATCAAAAGGAGAGAATGTATTTTAACAGTGACGTAGACGGTAAAGAAGGTAAGTAAAAAACAAAGATGGTAAATAATAAAAAATAGAAAAAAAAACATATCAATATCACAAGTTCGGTGGTGGCCGGCTAAAACCAAGCTGAGCTAAATTACCGGAGCCGGAGCTTGAGCCGGCGCCAGAAAGAAGCTGAACAAGCTCAGCCATGGCTTTAACCTGCATCTCAAGAGCCGGTATATAATCAATCGCTTCTTCTAACACAACCGGAAACGGTTGTTTCCGGCAACCGGGAACTAATCCACCGAGAACACGTGACTTCCGTTGCACCGCCGGTAAGTTTTTCGTTTTCAGCCTCAATATACTCACTCTCGGCTTCTTCAACCGGCTATTTCCGGTAACCGTAGCCACCAATCCTCTCTGTCTCCGGTTACTCTTCAAAAACTTCAGTTTCAGTTTGTTCGTCAATATCGCTCTGCTCCACCGCGTACGGCCTTTACCCGTCGCGGCTAAAATCCGGTCCGCCGCCTCACGCACGGCGCGTCCACGCCGTGGAGATTTAACGGTTCCGGTAATGGAGCTCTGACGGACGTGACGGACAGCTTGCAGAAGCTTTGAGCTGTAAATCTGCCGTTGAACTTCCGATTTCCACGGTGTAACGGTACCGGTACCGGAAATCTGGTCGTTATTGTTACAGTTCCGATTATTATTATTATTTTGCATTTGAAATTTCTTCCGTTTTCTCCGTTTGGATGAATCACGAGATCTATTTTCGTTGTTCGTTATCGGATTCGGAACAGTTGTTGATGACGTCATGAACGGTTAATTTGTTTCGGTAACCGTTGTTTGTTTCAGATCGGATCGATTACGGATGAAACAGATAAAATAGATTCAATCTCGATGATGATGATAATAAGTTCCTGTAGATTCAAAGCTATGTGTCAGAAATATGAATCAATTCGAATCAATAAATTTGTACCAGAAAACGGAAATTATAGATTCCGTAAAGTTATCCACATCGAATAGCAACAAAATTGTTAAAACTCAACGATAACATAACAATTTGATTCAAAATTACAGCAAAATCAATCATTAACAACAAATTAACCGATAACACAATCATCTAGCAACGATTTTCTTCAAATTTACAGCAAAATCAATCGTAAACGATGAATAAACTGATAACGCAATAGTTTAGCAGCGATTTTTTTTTTTTCAAATTTACAGCAAAATCAATCATAAACAACAATTAACCGATACTACAATCATCTAACAACGATTTGCTTCAAAATTACAGCAAAATCGATCATAAACAACGAATAAACCGATAACACAATAATAATCTACTTCAAAATTACAGCAAAATCAATCATAAATGACAGCTAAACTGATATCTAACAACGATTTTCTTCAAACTACAGCAAAATCAATCATAAACAACAAATTAAGCGATAACGCAATCATCTGGCAACGATTTTCTTCAAAAATACCGCAAAATCAATCATAAACAACAAATTAAGCGATAACACAATCATCTAGCAAAGATTTTCTTCAAAAATACCGCAACATCAAACACAAACGATGAATAAACCGATAACACAATCATCTAACAACAATTTTCTTAAAAAATACAGCAAAATCGATGATTGAAACTGAAAGTAAACCGATGTATTACCTGTATGGAATGGTGTGAGAGCAAATGGAGGATTGAAATGAATGGATTATAGAGACGTATGTATAGAGGTGGGATATAAAGGAAGGGGGAGTAGGAATCACATGGGAGCACGCCTTGGACAGTTCTTTAAAATCGCATTTGTGAGTTTCCAGTTTTAGTCCTTTTACTTTGGTTGCTTTACGAATTGGGTCCTTTGTTTTTGTTTGTTTATATTTTGGTAGTGGTGGCATGGACCCCATTGCCCATTTAGGTCGCCTAAACCTCGTGCCCTTCCTACGTTACTTGCCCCCGCCTAAATGATCATCATCTTTATACTAATAATAAACAAATTAATTTTGTAAAAAAAATATTTTAATATAATTATAAATTCGAGTTATTAATTAAGGTGTTGAGGGAGCATTACAACAAACGAAAATGTGATAAACTTTTAGTTGGTTTATAAGTAGAAATCTTTATAAAAATGTATTTATATGTACCAGGACATAACCAGTGGCAACCAGGAGGGTGCAGACTGCAGAACACCTGACAATGTGGCGTTTTGATTTACCATTTTTTGGTGCGTCTTGAGTATGTGGCTTGGCCAATGGAAGATCACTCAAATTCCAACAATTACGAAGAATTCATGTCATTTGAGAATACTAAATTCAAGAACATTGCATTCAACTAGTAATAATTAATTTATTTCAGACAATAATTGTGAGATTGAATTTTAACTTTTGTTGGTTCTTCTTGTGTATAAATGCAAGGCATTTGTGCCTTGTTGAGATACACATAAATTTGTATGTTTCGAAAACCACACACAATCACAGACGATTTCCTAACTTCTCTGACCTACACACTCTCGTTTCATGTAGCCTTTCCGGGTGCTAGGCTAATCCCGCAGTACAGCTTGCTTAGATTGTAGTGCCCTTTGAGACAGACAGGGTCACCTGGGTGCCCCGTAATCTATTTTAAGAACCTCTGTTGAACATAATTACTCAACTAACACTTGTCTCTCCCTTTTTCTATTATTTTGTTTATCTCCATTTGCAATCTGTATGCACTTTTATTTTCCTTTTTGTAGTGTATTTTATTTCATAATGAATTTAAAAAAAAATTGTTATTTTTATTTTGTGAGCGGTTTTCTTACAAGCTTAAAACAAATTTTCAGAAACATCGTTCATATTGTTTGTTTTTTAAAAAATTATATTGTAATTTCAGTACAGATTACATATTTTATTTGGTTTTTTGTAAACCGAATTATATCTTTCAAAATTTTGGTTAACTTTGTATGAAAGGATTATTCCTTGTATTCTGTTTTTTGTAAACCAACATATCTGATTAGTTCTGTCTCGTTTTATAAATGGATATCTAAGTTGCTGCTTCAACCACCACCATGTGACCTATATCTGCCACTATGGGAACAATTTCATCCACCACTTTGGGACCATTAGTTGGTACCCAAGTAGCTTAGGTTGTTGCTAATCATGCTAAGAAGCCATGAAAGTTTCTAGTTTAAATTTCAAAATGTGGCAACAAAAGATGTTTTACTTAACCACTCTGAGCCTTGCGAGGTTCTTGACTGAGTCTCCCCCTCAAATTGCTAAAGGGGCATCCGATGCTAAATCTAAGAGTGTTGTTGAGGCGTGGAAAGACTCTAAGTATCTGTGCCGCAACTATGTGTTGAACGGTCTTGTGGATACCTTGTATAACGTGTATTTCAAGGTACCGACTGCCAAAGAATTATGGGAGTTATTGGAACACGAGTACCAAATTGAAGATACTGGCACAAAGACATTGATGAGTCAAGTTCAAGAGCTACAAATTATTCATAGTGACATCCTGTTTGAAAAATGAATCATAGTGAAACATTATAAGTGGCGGCAATTGTTAAAAAATTTTCACCTAGTTGGGTGGATTTCAAGAACTACCTTAAGCATAAGCGAAAGGAGATGACTATTGAAGACCTAGAATTGAAGAAGACAACAGGTTGGCACATAAGGGAAGCTAAGTTGAAGCTTCGGCAAAGGCCAACACGGTGGAACATGGTCAGTCTTCAAAGGGTCACAAAGGCCACACGTTTAGGGGCAAAGGAAAAAATAAGGGTTATGACCCTGGGCCAAAGAAAATGTGGTGTTAAGAAGAAAGTTGATCCCTTCAAAGGGAAATGTTACAACTGTGGTGAATCAGGTCACCGTGTTGATTAGAGCAAGGTGCCTAAACGTGAGAAGGAACTGATGATTGATGATGACATGCCTTTGGTGTGTCCATGATTTCAGACCTTACTGTTATGATTGAAGAGGTTAATTTGGTGTCAAACAAGCCAAAAGGGTAGTGGGTTGACACTAGGGCTACACACCATGTTTGCCCAGATAAACCCCTACGTTTAAGGAGGTTGTGGGTGATGAGAAGTTGTACATGGGGAATACTGCTACAGCTGATATCAAGGGAGAAGGCGATGTGATCTTGAAGGGGACTTCAGAAAAAGAGCACACTTTGAGCAATTTGTTTTATGTTCTTGATCTGTACAAGAGTCTTGTGTCGGGTTGGTTTCTTAACAAGTTTGGTTTTCATTTGATATATAGGCACCCTGGTCTTCATTTGGTTGATGTAGATGATTATCAATCTTCAATAATTTGATATAAATGACTTTCAATCTTCATACTTGATGAATGTAAACTCTAATATTCATCTTTTAATTTACATTCTAGATGATTGCATTAAGTGCATCGGGACATTTATATGGTATATGCACATTCATAATCAACAACTTAATAACACAAGTTCATAGTTTCAATCATATCACAACTAAGGATAACGACGTCTCACAATTAGCATGAATCTCATTCTTATCCCAACAATTTGTAGTAATCCTATTATGTACAAGTTATTTAATGTGTGATAAGGATAGGCATCTTAATATAATCAAAAAGTGCTTTGGATTTTAATAATCTAAACTATGATCTATGGGTCGATAAAATGAGTTTGAAAATTTGAAATTGCATGCTTAGGTGTAGAGGTGTACAAATCGTTTTTTTTTTCTTTTTTCAAAAACAGGTTTCGGTTATTAACCGAACCGGTTAATATTAGCAAAAATAAAAAGCGGTTATTAAAAAACCGGTTCTGGTTAATAACCGGTTTTGAAATTGAAAACCTGTAACTGGTCCTAACCGGTTATAATCGGTTAATAAAAAACGGTTTTTATAACTGATTATTAACCGGATAAAAACCGGTAAACAAACCGGTTCTGCAGAAAACGAACAGAATGCTGTTTTTTGTTGTTGTTTTTTTTTTGCTGTTTTTTCATCTTTTTGCTGTAAATGCAGTTTTTATATAAAAACTTAACAACGAAAATACAAAAACTTAAAATATAATATCATTGAGTCTTGGAACAAACATTTTTACATAACAAAGAAAATACGAACGCTAAACATAACAAAGGAAATACATAAACTTAAACTATTAATCCGCAAGAATGTCCGCTAATATATATTTTTTTAGTGGAAACTACAATACTAATATATCTTGAGTAGTCTCCTTTAATCTTCTTCGCCCGAACCCGAACTTGAACTATTGCATAGGAAGTCATAGTATGTGGCTTCTTTGTCGGTCATTGGGGTTGTCAATTCGGCTTCGACCTCGTCCTCGTACACTTCGCCTTCGTATCAATTCTCCCTCGAGTGAGCGTATGTGTTGGACGGCCAAATTTATGATGTGTGCAACACATCGACTATGGAAAAAATACCCTCACAAATCGGATTGTATTTTAATTTTAAATGCATTACCGAAACCGTATTGTTTGAGGCGTTATCAAAAGATATTGAAAAACCTTTTTTTCCAATTTGTATGTTTTAATAAATTTGTCGATTACTTTATATATTGTTTCACCGGTGCGAGAGTAATCGAATAATTTAAAAAAAATCGTGAGTTTCATCATTTGCCATGTCATCGTTTCAATCCAATGGGCGGTGCCACAAATATACGAGTCGGGTGAACTGTGCGGTGCGGACCAAACGTCGCTAGTCAAGTTAACACCAGTTTCTAATTTTTCAAAATAAGAAAGTAATTCTAGTTTAGCATTTTTACACAATCTTAAACAATCCCTCCTAAGAGTAGCACGACTTACATGGGTGTATCGTGGTTGGAGAGTTCGTTGAACCATCTTTGTATAGCGTTGGTTGTCGAAATGGTTAAACGAAAAATTTTCTTGGATTACAAACTTCGCCATTTCCTCTCTAGCCATATCAAAATTGTAGTTGAACAAAGTAGCGCCATCACTTGCCATGGAAGCTTGAACACTAGCGGGTTGTTGTTTCAATGCCTTGCAAAATGGTTTTTCGATGTGTTGTTTCAAGGTGGAGTTTGCGGTTTCGGTGTAAAAGTTTTGACAATGATGACAACGCGCTTTTTTTACCTTTGGCCATCTCGCACAAATCGAAATGTTGCCAAACATTGGGGTTGCGGTTTGTTGGAAGAACACGAACCACCGTGTCGGTTGTAGACTCGCCAACATTGACCGAATCATGTGCACTAGTGGTTGCCATAGTATTTTGAGAGTTATCGAACAAGAAAGTGAGCGTTTTTTAGAGTTTTTGAAGATTAGAGAGTGGTGTGATTGAGCCTAAACACCCACCACCTTTTTATAGTTGTTTGGAGATAGATTCTTGTCGCAGCCCCCGACCCCTACCCAGGAGCGGGCACCGCGAGGACAGTATCAGTGGTATCGGTGTTTATTAATTTGGCAGCGGAATACATCAGGACCGTATTTAGGAAATATTTTGATCAGAGTGAAACACCAAACTTTTATAATAGTAAATCGTTGGGATGAAACCCAAGTTCATTTGACAGTACAATTATAGGGAAAAACCCTAATTATTGAAAATAAAAACTTCTTTTTATTTAGGTAACTTTTATAGCCACTTTTCCAAGTCTTCAGTGCTCTCCAGCTGGCTTCTATTTGGCTTTCACATTGTGTTACCTAAAATGCGTTTTAAAACATTTTATCAGCAAGAAATACTGGCGAGTGCATCCCAGTTTAATCAAACAATTTTTATCACTTTACAGTATTGAGGGCATCCGCAATTACATTTGTTTATAGCTACTCAATTACTCATTCAGTACTGTCAACACCTGACCTGTGGGTCATATTACCCATTGGCTAACTCTTTGTCCAATGGTAATGTTTTCCACATTTTGTATACAAAACCCTAACATACCGGCAGTAATTGTAGAATCACAAATACTCAATTACTGTTAAGTGTAGTTTAAAACATTTGAGGGTTTAGTAAAACATTTTGACTCACAAAAAGATTTATAAAAAGGTGGCAAAAAGCAGATGTACTCACATTGTTGACTTAGGTAAAACTAAAGCTTCCTGGTGATTCTCCTAGTTATTATCTATTAAAATTTAACAATGCACACGTGTTAGTAAAATAACCTAAATCACATTAACCGTACAACTCGAGACAGAATTCCAATGACTAAGTCGGGCAGAGGCGACATGCATTACGGAATTCTAAATCAATCGGGTGTACACACGAGACAGAACTCCAACGACTGAGTCGGGTAGAGCCCTGACATGCGTTACGGAGCCCTAAATCGATCGTGTAGGGTAACAACAGGGTTATAATACTTACAACGAGGCAGAGCTTCGCTTTATAGTGGGTATTATGCCCAGGTATAGTAATTGCTATTCAGAATTTGAGAAAGAAATCGAGAAATGAACGATTGATCAAATGAGTCGAAGCCCTCTATTTATAGGCTGGTCGACCACTCTCTCGCGCCCCGCGAGAGATATAACTACGGCCTTCGCGGCCCGCGAGAACCTAAAAGGCGGCGGTAGGTCTGGTGAGTCAGGGTAGTAGCTTCGACAAGTGTATGGACACGTGGCACTAGCGGTGCACCGCAAGAAACTGAGCTCGCGCCCCGCGAGAGCCAAAGGCTAGGGGGTCGAGGCCCGCGAGCGACTCCCAGTCTTGGTTTTTCTTGATTTTTATAAATACAAGGGTATTTTGGGCTCGTTTCTCGCGTACGGGGTATATTTAGGGACGTCTAGGTTTACGTTAAGGGTTCTAGGAGGGTCGTTATATCCTCCCCACCTTGTTTTAGATTTCGTCCTCGAGGTCTACTGGAACAGGTGTGGGTATTTCCTCTTCATCTCTGACTCGAGTTCCCAAGTGTATTTTGGTCCTCTCTTGGATTCCCGTTTTACTTTGACCGGAACTAGTCTCTTGTGTTTGAGATTCTTGATATTTCTATCTTCAATCTAAACGGGTTTCTAAATAAACTTAAGTTTTCTCATTTACCTCTATGTCCTTAAGAAGTATCACTAACAATTCGTCTGCTAAACACTTTTTGAGATACATACATGAAACACATTATGTATTCCTACCATTTCCTCTGGCAGTTGTAGCTAATAGGCTACAGGTCCTATTCTTCTAATAATCTCAAAAGGTCCAACATACCTGGGGCTTAGCTTTCCCCTTTTAACGAATCTGACTATTCCTTTCCATGGAGAAACTTTTAACAGTACATCATCTCCTACTTGAAATTCTAAAGGTTTTTGTTTGTTTTCTGCATAACTCTTTTGACGATCTCGTGCTGCTTTTAGTCTGTCCTTGACTTGAATTATCTTATATGTTGTTTCTTGCACTATCTCTGGTCCAGATAGTTGCTTTTCTCCAATTTCTACCCAACAGACTGGAGTTCTGCACTTTCGTCCATAAAGTGCTTCAAATGGTGCAACATTAATGCTAGTATGATAGATGTTATTGTAGGAAAATTCTATTAACGGTAGATGGTCGTCCCAATTTCCTCCGAAATCAATTACACAAGCTCTAAGCATATCTTCCATCGTCTGAATTATCCTTTCGCTTTGTCCGTCCATTTGTAGATGATAAGTTGTGCTTAGATTTAACCTGGTTCCCATTGCTTTTTAGGAAACTTGTCAAAAAATGAGAAGTAAAACGGCTATCTCTATCGGATACGATAGATAAAGGGATTCCATGCAATGAAACTATTTCATTTACATATAGCTTGGCTAACTGTTCCATATTGATAGTCTCCTTCATGGGTAAGAAATGAGCAGATTTGTTTAATCTATCTACAATCACCCAGATTGTATCATTTCCTTTTCTTGTTTTGGGTAGTTTGGTAACAAAGTCTATTGTTATCAATTCCCATTTCCATATTGGCACCTCTAACTGTTGCAATAGTCCTAAGGGTTTCTGATGCTCAACTTTTTCTTTTGAACAAGTTAAACATTTAGCAACATAGTTAGCTATGTCCTTTTTCATTCCTATCCACCAGAATTCTTTCTTAGATCTTGATACATCTTATCATTTCCGGGATGTATCGTATACTTAGACTTATGAGCTTCTTCTAGAATTCTGTATCCACATCCTTTTCTTATGGAACTTCTAAATTCCATCTGTTCCTTGTTCTAATTGCTTAATCATTCCCTTTAATTTTTCAGCATCATCCTTAATTGCTGTTTCTTGTACTTCTCTAATTTGCTCATTTAAATCTACTTGTAGATTTAATCTGAGAGAACGTACTCGTTTCGGCTTTTCATGATACTTTCAACTTAAAGCATCAGCTACTACATTAGCTTTTCCAGCATGATACTGGATATCACAATCATAATCGCTAAGAATTTCCATCCAGCGTCTCTGTCTCATATTTAATTCTTTTTGCCTGAAAATATACCTTAAACTCTTGTGATCTGTGAAGACAACAAATTTATTTCCATATAAATAGTGTCTCCAAATCTTAATGGCAAAAATTATGACTCCTAGTTCTAGATCATGGGTTGTGTAATTCTCTTCATGTTTCTTAAGTTGTCTAGAGGCATAAGCTATAACCTTTTGACGTTGCATCAACACGCATCCATATCCTAACTTAGACGCATCACAATAGACTATAAAGTCTTCAGTTCTTTCTGGTAATGCGAGTATGGGTGCGTTGGTTAACCTTTGCTTAAGAATCCTAAAAGCTTCTTCCTGTTCCGGTCCCCATTCAAACTTAACTGATTTGCAGGTCGGTTTAGTTAATGGAATGACTATTCTATAGAAATCTCGGATAAACCGTCTATAATATCCTGCCAGTCCAAGAAAACTGCGTACTTCTGTTGGTGATTCAGGGACTTTCCATTTAGTAATCGCTTCGATTTTTGTGGGATCCACATGAATTCCTTCATGATTAACTAGATGTCCAAGGAATTGCACTTCTTGTAACCAAAATTCACATTTTGAGAATTTAGCATAAAGCTTTTCTTTTCTCAATAATGTTAGAAGTGTATACAGATGCGCTGTATAACAACCCTCCTAAAAATATTTTGGACACCCTAAATGTCCCTAAATATACCCCGTACGTGAAAATCGGACCCGTAATAGCCCTACACTTATTAAATTCAAGAAAACGGAGTTCAGGAGTCGCTCGCGGGGCGCGACAACCTTAGTTAGGTTTATCGCGGGTCGCGACTGCCTTTGTTTGTCGAACAAGGCAGTATGCCACGTGGCACATGACTCACCGGGGCTACAACGATGACGGGTCAAAGCTATAGTTGACACATGGTCTCTCGCGGGCCGCGAAGGCCCTAACCTTCTTCTTCGCGAGGCGTGAGCCGCCTTAATCCGAGCCTATAAATAGCAGTCGACGAATTCATTTCAATTCGTTCAGTTTTCTGATTCTCTCTCAATTCTCTAGTAGTAGAAATTCTGCCCGAGCTTAATACCCACTATTTAGCGAAGCTTTGCCTTGTTGTAAGTACTATAACCTTGCTATTACCCTACACGATCGATTTATGATTCCGTAATGCATGTCGGCTCTGCCTGACTCAGTCATTGGAATCTTGTCTCGTGTTTACACCCGATTGATTTAGAACTTCTGTAATGCATGTCAGCTCTGCCCGACACAGTCATTGGAATTCTGTCTTGGGTTGTACGGTTAATTTAAATTGGGTTATTTTACTAACACGTGTGCATTATTTAATTTACTAGATAATAACCAGGAGATTCTCAGGAAACCTTAGTATTATCTAAACTTTCAATGTGAGTAATCCTCCTTTTAGCATTCTGTTTTTACAAAACCTCAATTGTTTTAACTTATATTTCACTGTGATTGAGTATTTGTATTCTACAATTATCATCGGTATGTTGGGGTTTTGTATACAAAATTTGTTACTACACAGTGAGTAGTAACATGACCACCAGTCATGGATTGACAGTACCGTGGGTGGTAATTAAAGTAGAAATATAAACAAATGTAATTGCGAGATCGCCCTCAATGCTGTAAATTGATAAAAACCTGTTTTGATTAATCTGGGATTCACTCACCAGTATTTCTTGCGGACGAAATGTTTTAAAACGCGTTTCAGGTAACGTGATGTGAAAGCCCAATAGAAGCCAGCTGGAGAGCACTGAAGGCTTGGAATAGTGCCTATAAAAGTTACCTAAATAAACAAGACATTTTGTTTTCAATAAATAGGGTTTATCCCTATAAACATGTTTGTAATAAAAACTTGGGTTGATCCCAATATATTATTAATTATAAAATGAGGTGTTTTACTCTGATACAATATTTCCTAACTACGGTCCTGATGTATCCCGCTGCCAAATTAATAAACACCAATACCACCCGCTCTGAGTAGCTCACGACCGCCCGCTCCCGGGCAGGGGTCGGGGGTTGCGACAGAAGGTGGTATCAGAGCTACAGCCACTGATTTAAGCCAAAGAAGTGTTCTGCTGACAATGGAATTTCAAATTCTGTGTTAGGAAATAAAATTATGTGATTATGTGTTATGTGTTATTTGACTATTTGTTAGTTTACAGTATGAGTGATCAAAGCGGACACTTATCGTCATTTAGATAGTTCACAGAAAAATGAGGGAACATCATCCCAGCCTGATCCCTCAGGATATTCAGCCGATACCGAAGAAGGAATATTTATTTTTAAGGCACAATCGGAGGAACCTTTTACTACTAAGAAAAGAGGTTGGTTTAATAGAGGAGCTCATGAAAGGAGAAAAAGAATGAAAAAGTTACAGCAACAGAGAGCAATAGCCAGGGCCAACAGGGAGGCGGATGCACAAATCCAGGAAGTAACCAGTAGACCACCTTGGGAGGAAGAATTAGATAGACAGTAGGCCAATTTCCATGTGTTAGCTACTACAGCCGTAGACAATGACCAAAACCAAGTAGCCGAACCTCCAGACCAACCGATGCTAGAATCCCACTCCGAGAACCAACTCCCGATACCTGCTTTTAACCCAGACGAATCACCTAGAATCCCAACTCCACATCCTCTAGGACATGATCCATGGTTTGATGACAATAGGTCATATTTGGCCTTATACCCTCCTGAAGATAAACTAAAACCTTTAGAACCTGATCCGTGGAAGGAAATCGATAGGACATTTTTCGAAATGAATAGCGGAGACCCATATGAGGAACCCGTACCTCCACCGGAACCATTAGATCCACCAATGAGTCGAAAACAAGTTCAGGAACTCCATCAATATGGAGAAGATTTAGTGAATGAAGGGAATAGGATCAGACAGATAGGGGAATGACTAGTTTGGAAATATGATGAGCGGGAAGTGCAATACTGGATGAATGGCACCTAGCCCACAACTAGATATACGTGTAATTTTGTACTCTATATATATATATATATATATATATATATAAGTCCAGATGCATAGTATTTTCCATTTCCAGATGTAATTTGTAATAGATGCATATATATATATATGAAAAAGAGTAAAAGTCATAATGATCGACATTTTTGACCAACTTGTTCGTATGATTGTGTATAAATAATTGTATTCAATTCTATTCTATGATAATTAATATTTGATAAATGTTTACAATTCAGATGGACAACGAAGTAAACCAAGAAAACAAAAATAATGAAAATAACGGAAACCAAATAGATAACAGTTCCATTCAACATATAGTGGCACAAGGAATTATAGATGCCATACCTTATATTATCAAGACTGTTAAAGAAGCAGATAAATTTGCAAATGGCAGTAAACGTCAACACACTGAACCTAGTCACAGTGTGAATAATGACAATGGACCTATTATCCAAGCTCCAATTCCTAAAAGAAGAAGAACCGCTCCATACGGTTGTTCTTTTAAAGAATTCTTGGCCTGCAAACCAATAGGATTCTCAGGCAATGAAGGAGCCATTGCAACCTTACGTTGGATAGAAAAGACGGAAGCAGGCATAAAAATAAGTAAATATGCAGACGAAGATAAATTTATGTTTGCTTCTAATCTTTTCAAAAATGCAGCCTTAGAATGGTGGAATACTATTCTCCAGTCTAGGGGAAGTGACAGAGTTTATAATATGGAATGGATCAACTTTACGGAAATGGTTGAAAGAAAATTTTGTCCTCTTAATGACAAGGAACAAATAGCCAATAAGTTCCTAAGTCACAGAATGACTGGAATAGACTGCAAGGGTTACACTACCATATTCTTCGAATATGCTAGGATAGTACCATCCTTAGCCTCACCCGAACCAGTACTAATTTCCCGTTATATTTGGGGATTAATTAGTGAGATTAGACATGTAGTCAAGGCAGCTAGACCACAAACCATAGAAGAAGCGGTAGAATTAGCCAATATCTTGACTGACGAACTAGTACGCGCACAAGAAGAAAATCAGAGGAAGAACCTAGCTCAAAAGCTTACACAGGAATTCCGTTCTAGTAATTCCTATCGTGGAAAGGGAATAGGTTCTTCTACACCCAATTGTAAGAATTGTAAAAGAAAGCATTTTGGAAAATGCTCTACGTATTGTAACTTTTGCAAAATCTCCGGACACAAGGAAGAAGACTGTAGGAGGAAACCCAGTAATGGAGTATGCTATAATTGTGGAGAAAAAGGACACATTAGACCAAACTGTCCGAAACTAGCTCTAGCCATGCCCAACAAGACTAAGACGACAGAAGCACCCAAGAAGAATGCCAGAGCCTTTGTTCTGACAGCTGAGGAAGCTAAGATGATTCCGGATGTGATCGCCGTTTTTAGTTAATGACATATTTGCCAAGGTATTGTTTGACTCTGGTGCAAACCAAAGTTTTATCAATACTTCTTTCTACCAATTTCTTGACCAACCCTTAGTCAAAATTCAACAAGACTGTCTGGTAGAAACAGCCAATGGAGAATCTGTTAAGATAAGTGAAATCTTGCAGGGAGCAAGAATAGAAATCCTAAACTTTCTTTGCTAACCTTTACCCAATGAATCTGACTGGTTTCGATGTTGTATTAGGAATAGATTGGTTGGTAGCCAATCGTGCCAATATATTATGTGATCAAAAGTTAGTACATGTAAGTACACCAAGTGGTGAAAAGATCACAATTAAAGGAGATAAGCCAACTAGATCGATGAAATTCATCTCTGTGATGAAAGCTGCAAGTTACGAAAGGAAATGAGGATTAGTATATATAATTTATGTAATCATTAATACTAAAGGAAAAGAATTAAAAGATATTCCTGTAATATCTAAATTCGCAAACGTTTTTCCAGAAGAGTTACCTGAATTACCGCCTGATAGAGAGGTTGAATTTAGAATTCACCTAGTAAAAGGGACGACGCCAATTACCAAAGCACCGTATCGATTAGCACCAACGGAAATGCAGGAACTGAAGAAGCAATTGGACGAACTTCTTAACAAGGGTTTTATACAACCAAGTCCTTACCCATGGGGAGCGCCAGTGTTGTTTGTTAAGAAGAAAGATGGATCGATGCGTATGTGCATTGACTATCGAGAATTGAACAAAGTCGCGATTAAGAATCGGTACCCACTACCGAGAATCGATGATCTGTTCGATCAACTTCAAGGAGCTCGATTCTTTTCTAAGATCGATTTACGCTCTGGATATCATCAACTAGAAGTACAGGAAGAGGATATTCCTAAAACTGCTTTTAGAACGAGATACGGTCATTATGAATTTACCGTCATGCCATTTGGTTTAACCAATGCCCCAGCCGCATTTATAGACATGATGAACAGGATATGTGAGTAATCCTCCTTTTTGCAATTTCTTTTACAAAACCTCAATTGTTTTAACTTATATTTCACAGTTATTGAGTATTTGTATTCTACAATTATCGTCGGTATGTTGGGGTTTTGTATACAAAATTTGTTACTACACTGTGAGTAGTAACATGACCACCAGTCATGGATTGACAGTACCGTGGGTGGTAATTAAAGTAGAAATATAAACAAATGTAATTGCGAGTCGCCCTCAATGCTGTAAACTGATAAAACCTATTTTGATTAAACTGGGATTCACTCACCGGTATTTCTTGCTGACAAAATGTTTTAAAACGCGTTTCAGGTAACGTAATGTGAAAGCCCAATAGAAGCCAGCTGGAGAGCACTGAAGGCTTGGAATGGTGGCTATAAAAGTTACCTAAATAAACAAGACATTTTGTTTTCAATAAATAGGGTTTATCCCTATAAACATATTTGTAATAAAAACTTGGGTTGATCCCAATATATTATTAATTATAAAATGAGGTGTTTTACTCTGATACAATATTTCCTAACTGCGGTCCTGATGTATTCGGCTGCCAAGTTAATAAACACCGATACCACCCGCTCTGAGTAGCTCGCGGCCGCCCGCTCTCGGGCAGGGGTCGGGGTTGCGACAGAAGGTGGTATCAGAGCTACAGCCACTGATTTAAGCCAACGAAGTGTTCTGCTGACACTGGAATTTCAAATTCTGTGTTAGGAAATAAAATTATGTGATTATGTGTTATGTGTTATTTGACTATTTGTTAGTATACAGTATGAGTGATCAAGGAACAGCGGAAACTTATCGTCATTTAGATAGTTCACAGAAAAATGAGGGAACATCATCCCAGCCTGATCCCTCAGGATATTCAGCCGATACCGAAGAGGGAATATTTATTTTTAAGGCATAATCGGAGGAACCTTTTACTACTAAGAAAAGAGGTTGGTTTAATAGAGGAGCTCATGAAAGGAGAAAAAGAATGAAAAAGTTACAGCAATAGAGAGCAATAGCCAGGGCCAATAGGGAAGTGGATGCACAAATCCAGGAAGTAACCAGTAGACCGCCTTGGGAGGAAGAATTACATAGACATTTGGCCAATTTCCATATGTTAGCTACTACAGCCGTAGACAATAACCAAAACCAAGTAGCCGAACCTCCAGACCAACCGATGCTAGAATCCCACTCCGAGAACCAGCTCCCGATACCTGCTTTTAACCCAGACGAATCACCTAGAATCCCAACTCCACATCCTGTAGGATATGATCCATGGTTTGATGACAATAGGTCATATTCGGCCTTATACCCTCCTGAAGAAGATCTAAAACCTTTAGAACCTGATCCGTGGAAGGAAATCAATAGAACATTTTTTGAAATGAATAGCGGAGACCCATATGAGGAACCCGTACCTCCACCGGAACCATTAGATCCACCAATGAGTCGAAAACAGGTGCAGGAACTCCATCAGTATGGAGAAGATTTAGTGAATGAAGGGAATAGGATCAGACAGATAAGGGAACGACTAGTTTGGAAATATGATGAGCGGGAAGTGCAATACTGGATGAATGGCACCTAGCCCATAACTAGATATACGTGTAATTTTGTACTTATATATATATATATATAAGTACGAATGTTTTGTATTTTCCATTTCCAGTTGTAATTTGTAATACATGCATATATATATATATATATATATATATATATATATATATATGAAAAAGAGTAAAAGTTGCAATGATCGACGTTTTTGACCAACTTGTTCGTATGATTGTGTATAAATAATTGTATTCAATTCTATTCTGTGATAATTAATATTTGATAAATGTTTACAATTCAGATGGACAATGAAGTAAATCTAGAAAACAAAAATAATGAAAATAACGGAAACCAAATAGATAACAGTGCCATTCAACATATCTTGTTCATCATGTCCATAAATGCGGCTGGGGCATTGGTTAAACCAAATGGCATGACGGTAAATTCATAATGACCATATCTCGTTCTGAAAGCAGTTTTAGGAATATCCTCTTCCTGTACTTTCACTTGATGATATCCTGAGCATAAGTCGATCTTAGAAAAGAATCGAGCTCATTGAAGTTGATCGAACAGATCATCGATTCTTGGTAGTGGGTACCGATTCTTAATCGTGACTTTGTTCAAATCTCTGTAATCAATGCACATATGCATCGATCCGTCTTTCTTCTTAACAAACAACACCGGTGCTTCCCACGGTGATGAACTTGGTTGTATAAAACTTTTCTCAAGAAGATCGTCCAATTGTTTCTTCAGTTCCTGCAGCTCCGTTGGCGCTAATCGGTATGGTGCTTTTACAATCGGTGTCGTCCCTAGTATTAGGTGAATTCTAAATTCAACCTCTCTATAAGGCGCTAATCCAGGTAACTCTTCTGGAAAAACGTCTGAGAATTTAGATATTACAGGAATATCTTTTAATTTTCTTCCTTTAGTATTAATGATTACAGAAACTATATATACTATTCCTCTTTTCCTTTCATAACTTGCAGCTTTCATCACAGAGATGAATTTTGTCGATCTGGTTGGCTTATCTCCTTTAATTGTGATCTTTTTACCATTTAATGTACTTACTTGTACTGACTTTTGATCACATAAAATACTAGCACGATTGGCTACCAACCAATTCATTCCTAACACAACATCGAATCCAGCCAGGTTCATTGGGTAAAGGTTAGCAAAGAATTCATGGTTCAGGATTTCTATTCTTGCTCCCTGCAAGTTTTCACCTATCTTAACGGATTCTTCGTTTGCCGTCTCTTCCAGACAATCTTGTTGAAGTTTGGCTAAAGGTTGGTCAAGAAGTTTGTAGAAAGAAGTATTGATAAAACTTTGGTTTGCTCCAGAGTCAAACAATACTTTGGCAAATGTGTTATTAACTAAGAATGTACCGGTAATCACATCCGGAATCATCTTGGCTTCCTCAGCTATCAGAACAAAGGCTATAGTATTTTTCTTAGGCGCTCCAGTTGTCTTAGCTTTGTTGGTTGTGGCTAGAGCTAGTTTCGGACAGTTCAGTTTCATGTGTCCCGTCTCTTCACAATTGAAGCATATCCCATTACTGGGTTTCTTCCTACAGTCTTCTTCCTTGTGTCCAGATATTTTGCAAAAGTTGTAGTATATAGAGCATTTTCCAGAATGCTTTCTTTTGCAATATCTACAGTAGGGTGAAGAAGAACCTGTTGCTTTTCCTCGGTAGGAATTATTAGAACGAAATTCCTGGGTAAGCTTTTGAGCTAAGTTCTTTCTCTGGTTTTCCTCTTGTATACGTACCAGTTCATCGGTCAAGGTATTAGCTAGTTCTACTGCTTCTTCTATGGTTTGTGGTCTAGCTGCCTTGACTACGTGTCTAATCTCACTAATTAATCCCCAAATATAACGGGAGATTAACACTAGTTCAGGTGAGGCTAAGGTTGGCACTATCCTAGCATATTCGAAGAATATGGTAGTGTAACCTTTGCAGTCTATTCCAGCCATTCTAAGATTTAGGAACTTATTGGCGATTTGTTCCTTCTCATTAGGAGGTCAGATTTTTCTTTCAACCATTTTCTTAAAGTTGATCCATTCCATATTATAAACTCTGTCACTTCCCCTAGACTGGAGAATAGTATTCCACCATTCTAAGGCTGCATTTTTTAAAAGATTAGAAGCAAACATAATCTTATCTTCGTCTGCACATTTACTTATTTTTATGGTTGCTTCTGTCTTTTCTAGCTAACGTAAGGCTGCAATGACTCCTTCATTGCCTGAGAATTCTATTGGTTTGCAACCCAAGAATTCTTTATAAGAACAACCGTAAGAAGCGGTTCTTCTTCTCTTAGGAATTGGAGCTTGGATAATAGGTCCGTTATCATTATTCACACTGTGACTTGGTTCAGTGTGTTGGTGTTTACTTCCATTTGCATATTTATTATTTTCAGCTTCTTTAACAGTCTTGATAATATAAGGCATAACATCTATAATTCCTTGTGCTACTATATGTTAGATGGCACTATTATCTATTTGGTTTCCGTTATTCTCATTATTTTGGTTTTCCTGATTTACTTCGTTGTCCATCTGAATTGGGAATATTTAGCAAGTATTAATTATCACAGAATAAAGTTGGTACAAATTTTTTATACACAATCACACAAACAATTTGGTCAAAATCGTTGATCATTGCGGCTTTTACTCTTTTCTATATATACATATATGCATCTATTACAAATTACAACTGGAAATCAAATATACTAGTGGTTATGCATCCGTATCTATTTTAGTCTATCTATAGATTTTTTTTTCAAAATACAAAATTACACATATATCTAGGTATTTTCTAAGTATCATGTATCCAATCATGTATATCACGTTCGACATGCTTCCACATAAGCTTTTCTCCTATTAGCCGAATTCTATCTCCTTCCTCTACTAATTCATCACCCAATGAGCGAAGTTCCTCCAAATTTTCCTGGCTCCTAGGTGGCATGGGTGCTGGTACAAGATCAGTGTAACACCCCATGTTTTCAAAAGTTAAAGTCAAAGTCAAGATTGAAGTCAAAGGAAGAAAAGATCGCTAATTGTGATCTGTCATTCCTTGCTCAATTCCTGTTTTGACTTCTTTGAGTATAGTTAGTCTATTTTAAGTTTACGTCAGTTGTATTATGTGGAATAATTAATTACAATTGAAGAAATCGAAGTATATTTCTCAATACGAATTGCATTACGACTGTGAATAGTACGAAGTAACAATGCGATAAAGTTGATTAAATGCTAATCGAACTAATCTAATCATCATCGAACTCGAAACTCGAATTATGCAACTTTGGTGTATTATACGTGTGTGTGTGTGCCTTATGTGTTACTTGTGCATGTTTACTTTATGTTATGTGTGGTAATCAATCGAATCGCAATCGAAACTCAATCGAACTAAATCGAAATCGAATTACAATAATTGGTGGCGAAAAGACAGCGCGAAATATAGATGCTTGTATGTTAGATATAGTAGTTGGGATTAAAAGTAATTTGAATAGGAAACTCTATCGTATTCTCATCAGTCGCAATCGAAATCGAAATATCGAAAATCGTCGCACCGAACACGGGGTTTGTTAAGGACAATTACTTGCATGGATTACAATGGTAATCATGTATTGCAAACTGCCTCGAGCAGTCAACCCGCAGTCATTGTTATCGATAGATCCATGTCGATAATTAACATGCTCCGTTTTCCTCTGTGTACGTGCTGGTTATGCGTAAACTATTTCGAACTCTATTATGCTATTATCAAACTTGTATGCTCATCTTTACATTTTATGTATTGACTTTATTTTAACGTATGTGACAGGTGTTTAAGATGCATATCTGCTAGGAAAGCGAGGCTAGAATAAAGCTCTAGAGCCCAACAAATAGTTGTCTGTAGTGGTCAAATTATGGGTCTCTAGAAGCAGATAAACAATTGCTGTATTTAAAATCTGAGTTGTTGAAACGGAAATATTTGCCTGGATTTTATCTGTAATAATTTGTTTACTGTTTAAGGTACGGTATGGGACGTATTATTTTAAATTGAATAGTAAAGATAATTGTTATGGAAACTTCTGGACAATCTGTTTCGCTCAGTGCCATGCCCCGATGATTCCGCCATCAGTTGGGGTGTGACAATCAGGATGTTGAGGGATGGGTTGTCCATAAGGATATGGGTTTCTTATTACACTCTGCGTCCACCATTCGCTACTCCAAAAGGGATCCAAAGGGTTAAGGTCAGTATACTGAGCTATGGGGTTTGGTGGGGGAATTCTGGGAATCTCATAGGGATCTACATCTGGGATTGGAAACGGGTCTTCCTGGTCGAGTTGTAGTATTGGTTGGTCTGGGAATAAAGGTAATAGTGGTGGTTCGGCTATTTGATTTAGGTTAGCATCTACTGCTGTAGTGGCTAACATATGGAAATTGGCAAGTTGTTTATCTAATTCCTCTTCCCAAGGTGGCCTATTGGCTGTTTCCTGAATCTGTGCATTTGCCTCTCTATTAGCCCTGACTATCGCCCTCTGTTGTTGTAACTTCTTCATTCTCTTTCTTCTCTCACGTGCTCCTCTATTAAACCAACCTCTCTTTTTAGTAGTAAAAAGTTACTCAGACTGTGCCTTAAATATAAATATCCCTTCCTCAGTATCGGCTGAGTATCCTGAGCGATCAGGTTGAGATGATGTTCCCTCATTTTTCGGTGAACTATCTAAATGACGATAAGCGTCCGAAGTTCCTTGATCACTCATACTGTAAACTAACAAATAGTTAAATAACACAAAACAATATTTACACATAAGTTATTTCCTAACACAGAATTTTAAGTGTCAGCGGAACACTTTTTGGGCTTAAACCAGTGGTTATAGCTCTGATACCACTCTCTGTCGCAACCCCCGACCCCTACCCGGGAGCGGGCACCGCGAGGACAGTATCAGTGGTATCAGTGTTTATTAATTTGGCAGTGGAAAACATCAGGACCGTAGTTAGGAAATATTTTGATCAGAGTAAAACACCAAACTTTTATAATAGTAAATCGTTGGGATGAAACCCAAGTTCATTTGACAATACAATTGTAGGGATAAACCCTAATTATTGAAAACAAAAACTTCTTTTTATTTAGTTAACTTTTATAGCCATTTTTCCAAGCCTTCAGTGCTCTCCAGCTGGCTTCTATTTGGCTTTCACATTGTGTTACCTGAAACGCGTTTTAAAACATTTTATCAGCAAGAAATACTGGCGAGTGCATCCCAGTTTAATCAAAACAATTTTTATCACTTTACAGTATTGAGGGCATCCGCAATTACATTTGTTTATATCTACTCAATTACTCATTCACTGACCTGTGGGTTATATCACCCATTGGCTAACTTTTTGTCCAACGGTAACGTTTTCCACATTTTGTATACAAAACCCCAACATACCGGTAGTAATTGTAGAATCACAAACACTCAATTACTGTTAAGTGTATGTAGTTTAAAACATTTGAGGGATTGGTAAAACATTTTGACTCACAAAAAGATTTTTAAAAAGGTGGCAAAAAGCAGATGTACTCACATTGTTAACTTAGGTAAAACTAAAGCTTCCTGGTTATTATCTATTAAAATTTAACAATGCACACGTGTTAGTAAAATAACCCAAATCACATTAACTGTACAACTCGAGACAGAATTCCAATGACTGAGTCAGGCAGAGCCGACATGCAGTACGGAATCTTAAATCAATCGGGGGTACACACGAGACAGAACTCCAACGACTGAGTTGGGCAGAGCCCTGACATGCATTACGGAGCCCTAAATCGACCGTGTAGGGTAACAGCAGGGTTATAATACTTACAACGAGGCAGAGCTTCGCTTTATAGTGGGTATTATGCCCGGGTATAGTAATTGCTATTCGGAAGTTGAGAGAGAAATCGACAAATGAACGATTGATCAAATGAGCCGAAGCCCTCTATTTATAGGCTGGTCGGCCACTCTCTCGCGCCCCGCGAGAGATATAACTAGGGCCTTCGCGGCCCGCGAGAGCCTAAAAGGCGTCGGTAGGTCTGGTGAGTCAGGGTAGTAGCTTCGACAAGTGTGTGGACACGTGGCACTAGGGGTGCACCGCAAGCAACTGAGCTCACGCCCCACGAGAGCCAAAGGCTATGGGGTCGCAGCCCGCAAGGGACTCCCAGTCTTGGTTTTTCTTGATTTTTATAAATACAAGGGTATTTTGGGCACGTTTCTCGCGCACGGGGTATATTTAGGGACGTCTAGGGTTACGTTGAGGGTTCTAGGAAGGTCATTATAATTCTAGACAAAAAAAACCCAGAAAACGGAAGATTTGACCCTCAAACGGTCATATGACTGTTAAAACATGTGTAGCGTTTTCGGTTTTTTAACCGGTTTTTAATATAAATCGATTATTTAAACAGTTTTTTATATAACCGCTTTGCCAACCGGTTTTTTCGCCCAAAACATAAACTAACCCTTAACCGGTCAATAACTGAACCGGTTACAAAAAAACTGGTTTCTAAAAAAAAGGTTTCGGTTTTTTACCGATTTTGGTTGAAAAACCGGTTTTTTATGCATCTCTACTTAGGTGCAAGGAAAAGAAGACTCTTTGAATGTGAAAGCAAATACAACAAATCCAAGCTTCAGAATCTAAGTAATAAAAATTTGAGTTAAATGCTCGAATAGTCCCTGTGGTTTGGCCTTTTTTGCACCTTTAGTCCCTAACTTTCTAAAATTACCTCTATAGTCCCCTACATTTCAATTTTCGTTCCCGGATAGTCCTTTAAACGGATGGGGGTTAGTTTTTGGTGTTAAGTGCGTGTAAAATTAAAAAAATACCCTTAGTGTTAAATTAATACTAAAAAGTTAAAAGAGATATACTTAGAGATTTATGTGGGACCCACCCACTTCATCATCATCATCACTTTCACCATCTCAAGCTAAAACCAACCTGCTACCCATACACCATGATATACGTTAAATTATACATGTTTTTATACCCCAAAACACTTCCGTTTTAAGCATTTTTGACCGAAAAACGCAACGTTTAGGTACCAAATCTGGTATTTTTTATATTTTCAGGTCTTAAACAGAGCATAATGGAAAAATCTGATGAAAACGGACAAAATCTGATGCATTTCTGATGAAAATGGCAAAAATCTGATGAACTGCCAGGTGTGGCACGACTGTGCCACCGGTGGCACTACCGTGCCGCTGCTACGATCTCGGAAGCACTGCCAGTGCAACTAGGATTGCCAACTGTTTCTCGGGCCGCACTACCGTGGCACCCGAAGCATGACCATGCCATTGCCAAATCAAGCCTTTTGACCAACATTTCTGAGGAGTGGCACTACAGTGCCACCAGCGGCACTACCGTGCCGATCTGTTGACTCAGGCAACTTGTCCACTTGGCTGACTCGGGATCGCTGAAACTGACGTCACCCGACAAGACCTGACCGCACGACCGTGCCAAATCCGCACGGCCGTGCCAACCTGGAAATTGCCTATAAATAGCAGCATTCGCTACTGATCAAAATGTTGGGTTTTTCTCCATGTTTCTGGGCGATTTCTGGGTTACGAAGCAGTCCTGATCAGACCCTTTTGAGGTTTAAAGATCGAATGGAAGCATAACCGATCCAACCCATCAATTCCTTGCTTGTTTATGGTTCGATTCCTTGTTCTTGAACATGTATTCTAATCATTTTGCAAGTTATGAGCTGATGTTAGTTTATGTTTAAAGTAGTTTATGTAATAGTAGTTATAAACTTGTTTCTTGAATAATCTTTATGTTGTAATCTTATTTATATGAAACTTAGTACTTTTTCTTGTTGAATCTTCATGATTATATAACGAATGTTTCATTGATGTTGAGTTCCTGATTATGTTTGATTGTCTTGGATAATGAATCTGTGGTTAGTGGGATGGTAACTGTTTCTTGATTAATCACTTGTTTGTAGACTTTGTTTACACCATGAAACCAGACCAGGGTATTGGTTTTATACAAGATATATCTTATTTTGATTAGGAATACTTTCTTGCACGTAAGGGTTCTAACGAATTATATGGTGTTGATTGCATGTTCTTAGATGCGGTTTATGATCCTTGTTTAGTAGTTTTGGTCTGAAATTGCTGACATGGTAGATTTGTGTTTAAGACGTGTAAAGGTGAAATTGTTTGTTATATGATCTACATAATTGCTTATCCTCGTGGCTGTATTGTGACCATCGGTATTGCTTTCTTTGAAAAGTGAGGTTAGGAATCCAGACCCGGTAAATAACCTATCTTTAAAGATTCGCATGAATAAATATCAATAGCTCGCTAATGAATGATTTTAGGTGGTTAACGTGTGACCATCGCGTTAACTTTCTGAAGAATCATAATGCTAGAAATCCAGACCCGGTAACTAGCTGTCTCGAAATTGGAAAATTGATTAAGTGCTTTTGTGACATATCTGATAAATAACATGTTTAAGTTGTTTGTGAAACAAGATAATAGTAGTATAGTTATGTTTTAGATATAATTTAGATAAATTAGTTAAACAACCATTCCCCTATCTTTTTATCTGGTAAAATAATGACAAAGATTTAGTACATTATAACGCTCGTGTTCCATGGATCGATATCTGGATCTTACCAATACTTTGCTGCATATATGACGGGATACACTTGTCCTTTGTTGTGTGTGTTTTAATGTTAAGGTATAAACTATTTTTATAAATATAAAACACATTTCGTTGCATGTGAAGATACCGTAAATAAATATGTATACGAACATGTACGTCAAGTTTTTGGTGCCGTTGCCGGGGAGACTCACGGCAAAATTAATGGAACAATCCGAGTCATTATTTTACCGGTGTACAAACTGTCAATAACTGTTAATATCTGTAAATTTTTGTATTTATTTATTTTCTTTTACTTAACTGTTTAACTAACTTTTGTTTTCTTTAATTTACTAACTTGTAAATACCTAGCCTGGCACGCCCACTAGGACTAACTTTTGACTAACTTTTCTTTTCTGTTTTACTAACCAACTAACCACTAACCAACTAACTTTACTAACTCACTAACATACTAACTTTTTATTTATTGTTCAACTAACATTTTTATTTCATTTATTTTAATTCAGTTATGTGTTCGGAATCGAACCATTTACTGGCAATCATTTAATTCAGTATTCTAATTTCTTTAGTTTCATTTTTGTACTTCATTCATTTTTTATTTCAGTTCAGTATTTCTAATTTAGTATTTTATTTATTTATTTCTTTATTTATTTATTTATTTCTGTCCGTTTAATTATCTGTTCATTCATTTAATTATTGTCCTCATTTGTTTATTTATTTACTTCATAAAAATAAAATATAACTTTCTGATAAAATCATCAGATTTTCTGATAAATTCCAATGAATTTATCCGATTTTCTGATGGATTCTGATAAAACCATTAGATCTTCTAAAAACAACAAATTTAATTTCAGATACATTTACCAGATTTTCTGGTAATTCTAATGGATTTATCAGAAATTCTGATGGAACGAAAGCTTTTATCAGAATTTTATCAGATATATCAGATTTTCTGATATATATATATATATATATATAAAAGTTCTCATATGTAAATAAGTAAATAATTCAGTAAATGATTAAATACATGTGTTTAATAGCCCGTATATATATGTATATTATGTATTAGTATTGTTATTATTACTTATTTCCTAATTATGATGTTCTTTTTTCTGTATAATGCCTTCCTTTTTACATGCAGGCTAATATCCACGCCCCCTGCACCCGCTAACGCTGAGCTAGCCGACGAACCAGAAAATAATCTAAGAAGAAGCAAGCGGCTTAGCGAAAGATCACTTGTTGTTGCACAAAGGATTGCGGCCGCAATCGACGAACCAGTGATTCTTTCTGATAGCGAGAGTTTAGAGGATGACACAGGAAGCATTACGGCAGAAGACGACCAGCCTTTGAATGAGACTGGCTGTCCAGGAGGAGAGGGCTTGCTACCGAGCATCGCCCGACCTACTATAGCAGCACCGAGTTTTGAAATTAAATCTAGTATAATTAATATGTTGCAAAATTCTGTGCAGTTTGATGGGAAGGATCACGAAGATCCAGGTCGGCACATCACATCATTTCTCGAGGTGTGCTCGACTTTCAAAATTTTAAACGTTTCTGAAGACGCAATTCTTTTGCGACTCTTTCCATTTTCTTTGCGAGACAAAGCCCGATCTTGGCTCTTGTCACTTCCAGCAGGGTCCATCACGACCTGGAACAAGATGGCCAATCTTTTTATGCAAAAATACTTCCCACCGGAAAAGACAGCTAAGCTAAAGAATCGTATCATGACATTCAAACAGGACGATGGCGAATCTCTACACGCTGCTTGGGAGAGGTTCAAAGATCTTCTGATCGATGTTCCACATCGTGGGTTGTCTAAAAGACAACTTGTGTTGAACTTCTACCAAGGGCTCAACTACGACTCACAAGAACGTTTAGATGTATATGCAGGAGGTGATCTTGGAACAAAAACACCTAATGAAGCCTATGCAATTATAGAGAAAGCTACCTTGAAATCGAGTTCTCGCCAAAGTGGAGTACGAAGTTGTGACAACCCTCACAAAACCAGGTATCCGTATAAATTAATTAATATTTAATTAATGCTTAATTACTGTGCTTGCTTACAATTGTGGTTAAACTGCTTCTTGATTTCTGATACATACATATTCATGCATCATACTTTATTACTGGCACTCCATTCATTACATACAAAATTATAGTGACAAACTTGATGCACAAAAGCACAGTTAGCACCATGAACGGATAACCCAGTAAACATGCTGATATTGCCAGCACTAGACAGACATTGTCTCTAAGGCCAGTATGAGCCGGGAATAGATTACTACACTAGTACGGAGTGTAGGGAGGTGAGAATTGTAAGACTGCGTCACTAGGTGATAGTTATAGTGACCGGATGTGCCTAAAATATGCTTTAATTACCAAATTATGCACTTTATACAAAAATTCAGCATTTAACATAACTAGTAAAGTGCAAAAACATGGGAAAATAAAACTAGACACTTTCCAAAGTGTCGGGGATTTATTGTGTCACTAAAAACACTATAAAAGACACTTTAAATACTTATTTAGCACTTTAACGGATCAATATCCAACCGAACAACCGGACTTTACCCGGAACATAAAAATATTGTCAAAAACATTGTTTACACTTTTCTGAGCTAGTTAGGGTCCCCGAACACCCTAAAACCCTTTATACCAATAAACACATCTAAAATACTAACTAAATCCTTTTGTTTACAACTAGTTGGTAACCAAGAGCATTACAAACCAACCATACCCCCCCCCCTCTAGTTGACGGTCACCCAAGGGGTGACCCACACCTATTTTCTTGATTATTTAATTGGTGGATGTTTGATATCTTAGAGACATATTATATGGAGGATAAAGCACTAAGTTGGTTTATAAATATGCCTACTAGTTCTTCATTATCTCACTTCAACACAACTTAAACTTGCTCTCTTCTTCCTCCTTTCTTTGTAATCGGCCGAACACCACCACCCATCATACACTCACCATCAATTTTTGTTCAAGCCATTTTCTTACATACAAGTGTGCTAGAGATCATTCAAGCAAGCCCGGTGCTTTCGGAAGCTCAAGAACCTCTCTACATTTCTTTTATCCACCTTGTTTACGCCTTGTTTCTTCCCTAGCCTCGAGCTAGTAGTAAGTGCCTCTAAACATCCTCTTGTTCTTGTTTAAAGTGGTTAATAGGTGATTTAACGGTTAAAATTCAAGAACACACAAGATCATAACTAAAAGTCTTGAAAGTAAGATAAACTAGTTGGATAAAGAGAAACTAGTTGTGTAAATCTTGTAAATCTTGGCTAGTTGTGATTATTTTTCGCTGTTTGTTGCTAGTAGTGGGACGGATCATCATCTAACCATACTAGATCATGTTCATGGAACATGAACTAGTAATATGTTAAGTGTAAAAGTTGTAAGATGATGAACCCTTCCACTCATGAACATGAACTTGTGTAAATGAATTTTTTTCTTGTAAAATAAGGTTCTAAACTAGTAGATCTAAAGATCTACAAGTGGTTTTTCGGAAGAACTAAGTGAAAGATGCAAGTCTTGTTTAAAACCCGGATCTAACATAAACTAAAGGCATTTTAGTGAATAAACAAGTGTGTAAACACTTGTGTAGCAAGAATATTTAACAAATAAATATTTTCGTAAATTTTGACTAGAAGTTGTAAAACTACAAGTTCTTTAAGAATAAAGTTGTCAAGAAACTAATTTTATTTTTAAAGATGACGAGATCCACTAAATATGTTAGAAAGTTACTACATATTTTTACACAACATTCAAGTTCATGAGTTTGCGATTTAGACATATTTTGACAAATTTGATGTTTAAATATTGTATATTGATGATTGGTAAATTGTTTGATTGAATTTTGAAAAGAAAATGATACGCTAGTAAGCGTGGCCACCTCCAGTTACAGAGGAAACTCTGGCGAAATTTTTCCAGAAAATAACACTTAGAAATATTTTTGTGACAAGTGTTTATAAATATATTTTTGACTTGTTTTTCCAAACAAACTTCACCGTGATTTTTATTATAAAGTAACCAAGTATTCGGAGGTGGATTTTCGTAAATAAAACTTGTTAAATATATATTTAGAATATATATTTCATTGTAAAACGCTTGTGTGACTTTATGATTATTTTGTGAACTAGAGATATATTATTTTTAGAGTAAAAATAATAATACTTGAAATATCATGAAAATACGACTCCAAAAATAATACCAACGCCCTCACAAATAAATATTTAAGTTACACCGGTATTGTTATTACACCACGAACCCTAAAATGTGACTTATGTATTTTCGGAAAATACTCTTAACTGTGTATTTTGATAAAGTATTATTTTGGAAATTGTATGAAGTAAAATATAATATTTTTGGAAAAAATATGTATATTTTGGAGATAGAATATTTTAGACAAGTGATTTAAAATATATTTCTTAAGTGAGACTTACAAATATATTTTTGGAATTATAAAAACATACATGTATTAATACCCCCATCCTTGGGAAGGAATATATTTACAAAATAATTAAGAAGTGTAAATACGAAATAGTTGTCTAACTATTTCCCAAAAATGTTAAACCTTAAGCCAAGGCACGGCCGTCCGTCTAATAAAAGTTAGTACGTGTAGGTCGTCACGCAGCAGGTTGATTGGGATTGACTATTTCGAGACGCACTTCAGTGAGTTCATGTCCCCCTTTTCTTTTAACTGTTTTCAGTTTTTATACTTCGAGGGTGAAATACATGTTACTATGATTACGGATACTTTTATACATGGTATGGTTAGCGTAAGGAGGGTTACTACTTAGATCATGTGAGTGGGTAGGCGGAAACTAGAGGCCATTAATCCTCATTGTAGGACCGAGGGTCATTAGCGGTAGATCTATCTGGGTGTAGCGAGCCCAACTCCAGGCCCAACTGTACGGACCTCGGGGTGACTTTGAGCCCGACGTAAAAATCTGCTAGGTTTGAGTCTTCCTATAGCACTTCACACATATCATTGGCCTTGCAAACCAATGGTGATCTCATTTTTCCTTATTTGCTACATACCAGGGATTTTCATACATACAAACATGTTACAAAGGTTTTTACATACTCACTTTTACATGAACTCGCTCAACTTTTGTTGATTTTCAACTTACATGTATTTCAGGGAATTAGGGATCTGGCGAGGTATGCTATGTCTTCATGCTGCGTAGGAGAATGAGGTCATCCAAGTTTAGGGGTTGTGGCTCTTGCCTGGACGAGTCACAAGTCTTAAACTGTGTTTATTTCATGTTTGTGGTTGTGTCTTATGAACAATGTTTTTATTTTGTTGTGTTGTAAACTCGTTGCATGTGTCAACTCTAAAATAATGTTGTCATATTTTATCTTTAAAACTTGAATGAATGGATGATTATCATGGTTTTATTTTCATATAGCTTTGTTGTGGTTAAGCTATGGTATTAAGAAGTCACACCAAATAAACTCACGCTTCCGCAAAGCCAGGGTGTGACAGAAGTAAAGCTTTATCCATTCCTGGAGTTCATCAAGTAGATACATATACGGCTCCTGCAGCACAGGTTGGAGCTTTGGCAGCAAGATTTGATCAAGCTCAAAACGTTTCGCAAGTACAAACATCATGTGAGCAGGGTGTTATGTTTACAGGCCACGAAGAGGTGGACTATTTGGGCAATCAAATTAGGCACCAAAATAACCCCTATAGCAACACGTACAATCCGGGTTGGAGGAATCATCCAAACTTTGGGTGGAAAGCTAATTCCAATAACCAAAAACCACTCAGATATGCTCAACGCGCTCCCGTACCACAACAGTGTCAGGGGCAATCCTTCTAGCCCCATGGACAGTCTTTTCAGCTATCAGGGCAAACCTTTCAAACACGTTACAATAATTTAGGTTCAGGAAGCACTTCCTAGCCTCAAACCAACTCAAAACTAGAGGAGATGATGGCCCAGCTGTTAAACAACTCTAACAATGCCAATCAAATATCTGAAAAGCGATACCAGCAGCATGAGGAGCGTTTCATGGCACAAGAAGGGGAAATGCGGAGCCAGAAGGCTTCAATACAAACCATTGAGAATCAAGTCGGCCAATTGGCCAAGATGTTGTCTGAAAGACCACAAGGTAGTCTCCCAGGTAACACAGAACCAAACCCGAGAGGGCACGTTAATGCAGTAATGACATGGAGTGGTAAAGCCACGGGACCTGACAAATCGGACTCACCACCGATCACTGATACGGTCCAAACTGACGCTTCAGACGAGGTACACGCTAGGCGAGTCCCAGCAAGTACAGCACAGTTCCAGGAGCCAGTTAAAGATTTCATTCCTCCTGTCCCATATCTGAGCATATTGAAGAAGCAAAAGAACGATGAAAAACATGGTAAGTTTTTAGAAATGTTTAAACAATTACACATAAACATACCGTTTGTTGAGGCGTTGGCTCAAATGCCTAAATACGCAAGGTTCTTAAAAGACATCCTCACAAACAAGAAGAAGCTCAAAAGCTTGTCTTGTGTGTTGATGAATGAAAACTGTTCAGCCCTTCTCCAAAACCGTCTAGCTGAAAAGATGGGAGATCCGGGCAGTTTTACTCTTCCCTATCTCATTGGCAGCATGTCTGTCAGTCACGCATTAGCCGATTTAGGAGCTAGCATAAACCTTATGCCTTATAAGGTTTTTGCTAATTAGATCTGGGTGAGCCTTCACCCACTAGAATGAGCATTCGACTTGCAGATCATTTAGTCAAGTATCCGCGTGGATTCGTTGAAAACATGCTTGTTAAAATCGATAAATTTGTTTTTCCCATGGATTTTGTTAGTCTCGACATGGACGAAGACTCAAAAGTGCCATTAATACTTGGACGCCCGTTCCTCAATACTGCGAGGACGATTGTTGATGTGACAGCTGGCCAAATCACGCTCCGAGTAAAAAACGAGCACGTGACTTTTGATATTAAAAGGTCAATGCAATATCCGCAAAGTCACGATGACATGCTTTACTATGTCGACATTGTCGATACTTGTGTAAACTCTCATTTCAAAGGCACGATAGAAGAAATTGATATGGACACACCTCTTTTGTGTGAGAACCAAGATGACATTTCATAGGAGCAGCCAGTCTGCCAAATCGATGATGATGGTTCTCAAGGTCCTGATCAATTTGAGGAGATTGACAGTGAAGTTGAAGAAAAGTCCAAACCATCGGCTGAAGACCCACCGTCGTTGGAGTTAAAAGAACTCCCACCGCATCTCGAATATGCATTTCTAGACGAGGAATGTCACTTGCCAGTCATCATTTCAGCATCTCTAGCAAAAGAAGAAAAGAGACAACTTCTCGAAGTTCTAACGCTTCACAAGAAAGCTATGGCGTGGAAGATTATGGATATCAAAGGCATTAATCCTTCTTTTTGTACTCATAAAATTCTCATAGAAGACGATTATAAGCCTAGTGCACAGCATCAAAGGCATTTGAATCCTAATATGCAAGACGTGGTGAAGAAAGAAGTAATTAAGTTGTTAGATGCAGGGCTGATTTATCCTATATCTGATTCTGTTTGGGTAAGTCCAGTGCAAGTAGTACCCAAGAAAGGTGGTATTACTGTAGTTCCAAACGATAGAAATGAACTTATTCCTACCCGTACCGTCACTGGATGGCGAGTTTGCATCGATTATCGCAAACTGAACGATGCCACCCGTAAGGACCACTTCCCGCTTCCATTCATCGACCAGATGTTGGAACGTCTGTCGGGGAAGTCATTTTTCTGTTTTCTGGATGGGTTCTCTGGATACTTTCAAATTCCTATCGCTCCTGAAGACCAGGAAAAGACTACCTTCACATGTCCTTTCGGCACATTCGCCTACTGGCGTATGCCTTTTGGGCTGTGTAATGCACCAGCCACATTTCAGCGCTGCATGGTAGCCATTTTTCATGACATGATCGAAGACTCCATGGAAGTATTCATGGATGATTTCTCTGTTTTCGGGAGTTCTTTCGATCAGTGTCTTGGAAATCTGAAAAGAATGTTAATGAGATGTGAGGAAACTAATCTTGTGCTTAACTGGGAGAAGTGCCACTTCATGGTGAAAGAAGGGGTAGTTCTTGGACACAAAATCTCTGAAGCTGGGTTGGAAGTTGATCCAGCAAAAGTGGATATCATTTCTAAACTTCCTCCTCCAACCTCGGTCAGAGCGATTAGAAGTTTCCTGGGTCATGCAGGGTTCTATAGGCGATTCATAAAAGACTTTTCAAAAATCGCAAGACCTATGACCCGTTTGTTAGAAAAAGATGCTCCGTTTGTGTTTTCAGACGAATGCATGAAAGCATTCAAGCAGCTTAAACAGAGGCTTATCGAAGCCCTTATTTTAGTTGCCCCAGATTGGGCGTTACCATTTGAGATAATGTGCGACACCAGTGATTACGCAATAGGAGCAGTCTTAGGACAGCGAAGGGAGAAGCATTTTCATCCTATATACTATGCCAGCAAAACTCTACACGATGCTTAGGAAAATTACACGACCACAGAGAAAGAGCTTTTGGCAGTAGTTTATGCTTTTGACAAATTCAGGTCGTACCTTGTGTTGTCCAAAACAATTGTGTATACGGATCATCCAGTAATCAAATACCTTTTTAGCAAACAAGACGCAAAACCACGTCTTATCAGATGGATCTTGTTACTACAAGAATTTGACATTTAGATCCAAGACAAAAAGGGAGCTTTGAATGTTGCAGCCGACCATCTCTCGAGACTTGAGCATGGCAATTCAGAAAATTCAGTGGAGGAACCAATAAATGACAATTTCCCCCACGAATTTCTCTTGAGTATCGAGATGAATGACGAGTCACCATGGTTCGTAGACTTTGCAAACTACCTTGCATGTGGAATCCTTATCAAAGGATTATCATATTAGCAAAAGAGGAAGTTCTTTGCAGATTTGAAATATTATATTTGGGACGAACCATACCTGTTTAGAATCGGAGCCGATCAGGTGATCCGAAGATGTGTGTTTGGAGAAGAGGCAGCTAGCATTCTGCGACATTGTCACGAAGGGCCAACCGGAGGTCATCATGGAGCAAACTACACTGCAAAGAAAGTGTTAGACTCTGGGTTTTACTGGCCCACAATCTTTCGTGATGCGCATGAATGGGTTAGAGCGTGTGATGCTTGCCAGAGGGCAACAAATATCTTCGCACGTCATGAAATGCCTCAGCATCCAATGCAAGTCTGTGAAGTCTTTGATATATGGGGTATCGACTTCATAGGACCATTTCCAGCCTCATGATGTGTGTAAAATGCAACATATAAAACACATCAATTAAGGCATAAAACTAACCCTTTTTAAGTACTAATGTTGGAAAAAGAGTGTTTTTGTCTTCCTTTTGTATTTTCAGGATGAAATGAGCTCAAAATCACAAAAGAAGCAAAAAGACCACTAATTCTACCATAAATACAAGAAAAGGAACAAAAGTGGACTGCCCGGACCCTCAACGGCACCTCCCAAGACAAAGAGAAGAAAACAGAGTCTGAACACGCCCCGTGTCCAGCGAACACGGGGGCGTGCCCAGGAAGCAGCAGAAAAGACAAACCAGTAGAAGCTTCCATTGCTCACCATGGGGCCGTGCCCAGCGGGCACGGGGGCGTGTTGAAAGTACAGCAGGCGCATTAATTGTAATTCGCAATTACAATTAATGAAGAGAGAGAGTGTCAGACGGGCACGGGGCCGTGTCCAGCGGACACGGGGCCGTGTCCAGCGTTCTGTCCAGCCTATAAATAGAGGAGCTTGGTTTCATTCTCTCTCATCCCTTGGCACACCACCTCTCTCACACCTCATCCACCACCCACCACCACCATATCACCATCATCCACCACCATCATCCATTGTCCATCGTAGAGTGTGTGAGTCGTCTCGGGATCCAAGATTGATCGTAAGAGTTCTTGACAATCAAGGCCATGTTTGCCTAAGTCTCTTACATCACTTGGTGAAGACAAGTGTTTAGTATAATACTTTTTATTTTTAATCTTTTGCACTTTTTATTTGGTTTTGTATTAATGACTTTAATAACTAGTTACTTATGTTGAAGGTGATCTTTCCTTATCGTTTGTCCGTGGTGTCTTGGCATTATTTTACTGTCTATATAAAATAAAAGATTTTCACCATTCATATCTCCACGGTCTATATGGAGGTATGTTGGCTACCTGGTCGGGGGTTAAGGGAACGGTTTGGTAAGGGTCTTGCCCTTGTTCAGCGTTTAGAGGTCCTGCTTGGGACCTGGGTCAAATTTAGTAGGATCTCCTTCGATGCCCATAGGTATTGGATGGCGGGGATCCAAACTCTTTGACCCCCTCATAAGCTAACTACTATTAATACTATAACCCGGCTATTTAGGACTGTATCCCTGCTGACTCAGACTACTTAGCCGAGGGTAACGTCACCGCCAAAAGAGGGGCCTACCACAATTTGCATTAATAACTTAATTCATTATCTTTCAATAATCCGACCCTTTAGGATTGTATCCTTGCTGACTCAAACTACTGGGTTGAGGATAACGTCACCTTCAAAAGAGGGGCCTACTACAATAACTAAGATAATCTCTTAAACAAGTGCAAAAGTGCGAAAATAATCAAAGGTTATACTAATACACGTGTCGGATCCAAGTGATTCATCTTGTCTATCTGTTTTTATTTTATTTTAATTTTCAGCATTTAGTTAGTTTTTATTTTTCTTAGTTTAAAACATTTTTCTAACTTTTTGATTTGGTTAGACGTTGAGGATAAACCGGTATTAAAAGCTCTTGTGTCCTTGGACGACCTCGGTATCTTACCAACACTATACTACGTCCACGATGGGTGCACTTGCCCATATGTGTGTTTAGTGTTAGTAAATATCGTGTTTTATAAATTTAAAACTTGGCTAAAAGTGTAAAAAGGGCTTAATTATATATTAAAAACATATACACACTGACACGCATCAAGTTTTTGGCGCCGTTGCCGGGGACACAAGGATTTTAAGAAAGTTAGGAATCAACGGCCTAATCATCTTTTTATTTTTCTTTAATTTTTAGGATTTTTTTTTAGATTTTTCAGCTTCTGCAGAGCTCAGCACGGGGCCGTGCCTGGTCGGACACGGGCCGTGCTCAGCAACATTACTGGCAGTTTTTGTTTTTCAAGTTACAGAAGGCTGACCACGGGGCCGTGTCGGTGCAACACGGGGCCGTGTCCAACTTCCAGTAACTGGGATCTGAAAAACAATCACTGTAATTCCGACCACGGGGCCGTGTTCGCACCGACACGGCCCCGTGGTCCAACTTCCAGTAACTGGGATCTGAAAAACAATCACTGTAATTCCGACCACGGGGCCGTGTTCGCTGGACACGGGGCCGTGGTGAACCTTCTGACCAACATTCTTTTCTGTTTTTATTGCAGGACTTGGAACCCGACGCCAACCTCGCGTAGTGTATGAGCTCCAGTTCCAATAAAGACATAAAGGAACCATTAGAAGAACCCGAACGCTTTCTCAGAAAAAGGTTAAAAGCCAAAAACCAAGAGAAGGTTTCGGGTGATCCACCCCCAATGGCGGACCAACGTACCCTCATGGATTATTTACGGCCCACCGTAGGTAATCTAGGCGCCGCTATCAATGCCCCGAATGTCGAAGCCAATAACTTCGAACTTCGACCGCACTTGATACAAATGCTCCAAAACTCCGCAACCTTCCATGGGCTCGCGGACGAAGATCCCCATCTACATATAACTAATTTCTTAGAAATATGTGATACCTTTCGGATCAATGGGGCATCAAACGACGCCATCCGCCTTCGTATGTTTCCATTTTCGCTGAAAGACCGAGCGAAAGCTTGGCTCAACACCCTCCCAGCTGGATCGGTAAACACCTGGGATGAACTAGCCCAAAAATTTCTATATAAGTATTTCCCTCCTTCTAAAACTGCTAAATTAATGTCTGAAATTAACACATACTCACAAGAGGATGGGGAATCCTTATATGAAACTTGGGAAAGGTTCAAGGAGCTATTACGCAAGTGTCCCCATCACGGCCTCGCAATATGGCAACAAGTATCCACTTTCTACAATGGGTTGTTGCCACATACTAGGCAGACACTTGATTCTAGCTCCGGGGGACTTTTAGGTAATCGTCGCCCACACGAAATATATAATCAGATTGAGGAAATTGCTCAAACCAATTTTCAGTGGCACACTCCCCGGGGAAATAAAACTATCGCCCCGGGCGCCCATAAGGTAGACGAAAGCACCTCTTTACAAGCCCAAATCGAGGCCCTTTCTTCAAAAATAAAAAAATTAGAAATGACCAAAACAGTCTCGGTCATGGCTTGTGAAGGGTGTGGTGGGTCACATGAAAATTGGAGTTGCATGAAAGAAACGGACGATCAACAAGAAATGGTAAACTACATTGATAATAGACCTAGGCCGTCGGGTCCTCCAACGGGGACCTACAACCAAGGATGGCGAAACCACCCAAACCTTGGTTGGAGGGAGCCCGGCAATAGTAGTAACCAACAACCGCAACGAACAAACTTTCAGCAATCAAGAAATGAGTCGCAAAATTTCACTCAACAAGGTGGAAGAGAGAGGCTCGAAGATACTATATCTCGCCTTGTCTCCGACACTGATAAGAAAAATTCGGAAAGATTCCTACAATTAGAATCAAATTTTAGGAATCAACAAGCTAGCATTCAAAACATAGAAAAACAAATAAGTCAACTAGCTCAAAATTTTTCCGAAAGACCACAAGGCGCATTACCTAGCAATACCGAAACCAACCCAAAGGCACAAGTTCACCTCATCACACTACGAAACCGCACCGTAGGGCCTGCAGAAGTACCTCCAGCAACGGAAGAATCAACGCCAACACATCTGCAGGAGAAGGACACTCCCCCATCAACAGAGCCTACCAAGGCCCCTCGAGTTCCGTACCCCGGTAGGTTAATTCGTCAGAAAACCAATGAGCAATTCGCAAAATTCGAAAGTTTGCTAAAACAATTGCATGTCAATATTCCTTTTATCGAAGTCCTAACCCAAATGCCCAAATACTCTAAATTTATGAGGGACTTCCTTACACATAAAAAGAAAATTGAAAATTTGCAATTAGTTAATTTAGGCGAAGAATGCTCTGCCCTCGTACTCAATAAACTACCCCAAAAGAAGATCGATCCCGGAAGTTTCACGATTCCATGCTCAATAGGGGAATCTCCCGTTCGCAATGCCTTGGCCGACTTAGGGGCTAGCATTAACCTCATGCCCTCTTCAATGTTCAAAAGGCTTGGCTTGGGAACCACAAGCCCCACAAAAATAAGCATACAACTCGCTGATCGATCGGTCAAGTTCCCGCAAGGTGTCATCGAGAATGTCTTGGTAAGGGTAAGCAGATTCGTTTATCCTGTTGACTTTGTCATACTCGACATGGAGGAAGACACCGAGGTCCCCCTTATTCTAGGGAGGCCTTTCCTTGCCACCGCACAAGCAGTAGTGGACATGAATGACGGGACACTAACTTTGAGATATGGGGACGATGAGGTAAAGTTTGGGGTTGGGAAGAGAATAGAGGATGACGACCCGGTCCACTACATGAAGGTTATTGATTCAAGCTTGGATGCCGCTCTCCGACGGTGTAACTTGGGAGGCAAGGCACTCCAATCAAAAGACGTGTGACCGGGAATCGGGTCTAGCCAAGGACCCTTATAAACGTGGCGCACCACGGAGGCATTCCGCGGACCTATCCTTAGTTTAGTTTAATCTTTTAGTTTTTGCAGAATAAATCACACTCATGGTGGTAATGGATGAAAAAGGGAACAAGAAAAAATGGAACCATGCAGAAGAACAGAATAAACCGACAAAAATCTCCATAACAGAAGGCTCAACACGGGCCGTGCCCAACCAACACGGCCCCATGCTGAGCCCCCTGCAGGAAATCACCCAGTTCAGGTAACTGGACACGGGCCGTGTTCAGCGGACACGCCCCCGTGTCCAGGCTTCTGTTTCAATTCTATAATTTTTGTTACTGGCACTTGACCACGGGGCCGTGCCCGGTCAACACGGGGCCGTGTCCAGAGCGCCAGTAACACAAATCTTTGTTTTTAAACACACTTTTACATATTCTAATCAACCAAAAACTTTATTTTTGGACACATTGAGGACAATGTGTAATTTAAGTGTGGGGGGGATGCTAAAACCTTGAAATTTTGCAAAATCCTAAAACAAGCCTTACACAAAACTCTATTGGAACCGCTAAACACCCCAAATTTTTTTCAAAAACTTTTTCATTTTTTTATTTACTTGTCTTAGTTTAAGTTGGGAATAACAAGTTCTAAAAAGGTTATATTTTTACAAATTTACAACCGATAGCGTCGTGATAAAAAGAACTAACATAAGAAAATTATGAAACGGTATAACAAGTCTAGCTAAAATTCGATTATATATGCTTGGTCACATTAAAAACCCATTCCCACAAAAGTGAGTTTTGAGCCTTTATTGAGCATAAAAATACACATATTTAGATTAAATGCTCATTTTTCGTTTCTTGTGTGAATAGCTGCTCGGTCTTTACAAATCTAGAACTTGCCACGACGATACATTCCCGGTCCTTACCAACTTAAACCCAAGTAAGTAAATGATGGAGGCATTAGGACTAACTATTTTTCTTTCAAAACCATTATTTTTCATTTTTTTTACCTACCCAAAAATCCCCCTAGAAAACCCCTTTGAGCCTAAACCTTTCATTTCATTACCCCCAAAACTAATTTTTTTTTACCCACCAAAAACCTTTTTCATTTTTCACCTTTATTTTAGTAACAAGCTCGGTTTTTCATAAACATACCCTCTATGTGACGAAAAAAAAAAATATATGAAGTCAAAAACAAACAAAAGCTACAAAAGCTTGTTTGGAGAAATACTTCAAAAATAAATGTCACTAAAAACAAGGTATTTTACGAAAACCGACACTTGTTACGATTTTCGCCCTTTTTACTAACCACTAACCAACCACCCACCTTTAAACCCAAGCCTTCACCCCAAAAGTCCTCTTGATATTTACAAAGGTAAAAAGTTAAAAAGGAGGAGGATTGATCGCTTGGCAAGCCTATGGAAAACGTAAGTCCGTGCCGCTCTCGAGTGATTCACTTAAATATACACCTTCGGCCGAGTGTTGAGTGATCTCCCGTGAGGTATGTGAACTTGTATATAAATGGAATTTTAATAAGGCATGTTATGCCAAAATAAGTAGTTTATCTTATGAAAAGTTCAAAATAAATCATAACGAATAGGATTGTAAATAAAATAAAAATAAAACCTATACAAACCTTGGATTCCCGACACTCTAGGACAAGCTAAAAAAAAAAAAAAAACTTCTCTTCTACCTATTCCATTTGGGAGTGTAAGCCACATTAAAAGAGTTTTGCTTGAGGACAAGCAAAAGTTCAAGTGTGGGGGTATTTGATGTGTGTAAAATGCAACATATAAAACACATC